>NC_052168.1:21552037-22152248 GCF_902713615.1 Scyliorhinus canicula | reverse complement strand
GAAACCTATAGGGCGACAGTACTCACGTTGATAAGACCTCAGAAGGCAGGTCAGTGATGTAGGATGGAATCTTCTTCCCTGTGAGGAACTGGGCAACTTCATTACTGAACGTATTGCAGTTATGTTCAAACAGCTTGTAGCACTCCCCCCTGGAATGAAAGGATAAAATGAGACATTGCACAGAAAGCACAACAATTAGCCATGATGGAATTGCCCTGTAATGTCCAGGGATGTTTCCAGGTTAGGTGGGGGTTACAGAGATAGGGCAGGAGTGGGCCTGGGTGGGGGTCTCTTTCAGAGGGTCGGTTTAGACCCAATGGGCCAAATACCTCCTCTTGCACCGTAGAGATTCTATGATTACAGCACAGGAGGCTACTCAGCCCATTGGCTGTGCTGTCTCTTTGGAAGACCGATTTAGCTGGTCCCAGTCGAGGCCCTTTCCTCATAGCCGTGTACATGTCCCACCTGAAGTGCTTATTCAACTCTCTTCTCAAAGCCATGACTGAATCTTTCTCCACCACAATGCCACGCACCACATCTCCGATCCACCACATTGCCACGCACCACATCCCCGATCCACCGCATTGCCACGCACCACATCCCCGATCCACCGCATCCCCGATCCACCGCATTGCCACGCACCACATCCCCGATCCACCACATCTCCGATCCACCGCACTGCCACGCACCACATCCCCGATCCACCACATCCCCGATCCACCGCATTGCCACGCACCACATCCCCGATCCACCGCATTGCCACGCACCACATCCCCGATCCACCGCATTGCCACGCACCACATCCCCGATCCACCGCATTGCCACGCACCACATCCCCGATCCACCGCATTGCCACGCACCACATCCCCGATACACCGCATCTCCGATCCACCGCACTGCCACGCACCACATCCCCGATCCACCGCATCTCCGATCCACCGCATTGCCACGCACCACATCTCCGATCCACCGCATTCCCACGCACCACATCTCCGATCCACCGCATTCCCACGCACCACATCCCCGATCCACCACATCCCCGATCCACCGCATTCCCACGCACCACATCCCCGATCCACCGCATTGCCACGCACCACATCCCCGATCCACCGCATTGCCACGCACCACATCACCGATCCACCGCATTGCCACGCACCACATCCCCGATCCACCACATTGCCATGCACCACATCTCCGATCCACCACATTCCCACGCACCACATCCCCGATCCACCACATCCCCGATCCACCACATTGCCATGCACCACATCTCCGATCCACCACATTCCCACACACCACATCCCCGATCCACCACATTGCCACGCACCACATCCCCGATCCACCACATTGCCACGCACCACATCCCCGATCCACCGCATTCCCACGCACCACATCCCCGATCCACCGCATTGCCACGCACCACATCCCCGATCCACCACATTGCCATGCACCACATCTCCGATCCACCACATTCCCACGCACCACATCCCCGATCCACCACATTGCCACGCACCACATCCCCGATCCACCACATTGCCACGCACCACATCCCCGATCCACCACATTGCCATGCACCACATCTCCGATCCACCACATTCCCACGCACCACATCCCCGATCCACCACATTGCCACGCACCACATCCCCGATCCACCGCATTGCCACGCACCACATCTCCGATCCACCGCATTGCCACGCACCACATCTCCGATCCACCGCATTGCCACGCACCACATCCCCGATCCACCGCATTGCCACGCACCACAGTCCCGATCCACCGCATTGCCACGCACCACATCTCCGATCCACCGCATTGCCACGCACCACATCCCCGATCCACCGCATTGCCACGCACCACATCCCCGATCCACCGCATTGCCACGCACAACATCCCCGATCCACCGCATTGCCACGCACCACATTCCCGATCCACCGCATTGCCACGCACCACATCCCGAATCACCGCATTCCCACGCACCACATCCCCGATCCACCGCATTGCCACGCACCACATCCCCGAATCACCGCATTGCCACGCACCACATCCCCGATCCACCACATTGCCACGCACCACATCCCCGATCCACCACATTGCCACGCACATCCCCGAATCACCGCATTGCCACGCACCACATCTCCGATCCACCACATTGCCACGCAGCACATCCCCGATCCACCACATTGCCACGCACCACATCACCGATCCACCGCATTGCCACGCACCACATCCCCGATCCACCGCATCCCCGATGCACCACATCCCCGATCCACCACATCTCCGATCCACCGCATTGCCACGCACCACATCCCCGATCCACCGCATTGCCACGCACCACATCCCCGATCCACCGCATTGCCACGCACCACATCCCCGATCCACCGAATTGCCACGCACCACATCCCCGATCCACCGCATTGCCACGCACCACATCCCCGATCCACCGCATTGCCACGCACCACATCCCCGATCCACCGCACCCCCGATCCACCGCATTGCCACGCACCACATTCCCGATCCACCACACTGCCACGCACCACATCCCCGATCCACCGCATTGCCACGAACCACATCCCCGATCCACCGCAACCCCGATCCACCGCAACCCCGATCCACCACATCCCCGATCCACCACATTGCCACGAACCACATTCCCGATCCACCGCATTGCCACGCACCACATTCCCAATCCAGCGCATTGCCACGCACATTCCCGATCTTGACCATTCACTGTGTAAACATTTTCCCTCGTGTCACCATATCCGTCTGCCATTCACCTTAAATCAGTTTGTTTCCAATACCAGATAGGGTCAGGTACCAGTTTTTCTCCAGAGATCGATCCTGTCTGTATCCCCTCATGATTTTGACCACTTCTATTAAATCTCTTTTGCTCCAAGGATTATCGTAAAAACCCATCTGCTTCATTCATGTCCTTTCGGGAAGGAAGTCGGTCACTGTTATCTGGTCTGGCCTACATGTGACTCCAGACCCACAGCAATGTCTTAAATGCCCTCAGAGGTGGCCAGGTGTAGACCATCCTGTTTGTAATGGTTCCACCGCCCCCAGAACCACAGGACAGTCAGAGTAGAAACTCAAGAATAGTCAGAATGAATACGTGGCTTGAGAGATGGTGCAGGAGGGAGGGGTTCAGATTTTTGGGACATTGGAACCGGTTCTGGGGTGGTGGGACCATTACAAACCAGATGGTCTACACCTGGGCAGGACTGGAACCAATGTCCGAGGGGGTGCTTTTGCTAACACTGTTGGGGAGGTTTCAAACTAATGTGGCAGGGGGATGGGAACCAGATTAGGAAGTTAGACGTCAGTAAAGAAGCAGCAACTAACGCCAGTAAGGTACGAGATAATAAACTCAATGTGACTAAGGGGAAGAGTCGACAGGGAAGAGATGATGAACACAAAGGGACAGGGGATCTGAGGTGCATTTGTTTTAACGCGAGAAGTGTAGCAGGTAAGGCAGATGAACTTTTGGCTTGGATCAGTACCTGGGAATATGATGTTATTGGTATTACTGAGACTTGGTTGAGGGAAGGGCAGGACTGGCAACTGAATATCCCAGGGTATAGATGCTTCAGGAGGGATAGCGAGGGAAGTAGAAGGGGGGGGAGGAGTTGCATTACTCATCAGAGATGATATCACAGCTGTGATTAAGGAGGGCATGATGGAGTATTCGAGCACTGAGGCAATATGGGTGGAGCTAAGAAATAGGAAGGGTGCAGTAACATTGTTGGGACATTACTACAGGCCTCCCAAGAGTGAGCATGAATTAGAGGTACATATATGCAGACAGATTATAGAAAAATGTCAGAGCAATAGGGTGGTTGCGATGGGAGATTTTAACTTCCCCAACATTGAATGGGATTTGTGTACTGTTGGAGGCGTAGATGGAGCAGAATTTGTAAGGAGCATCCAGGAGAGTGTTTTAGAGCAGTATGTAAATAGTCCAACTCGGGAGGGGGCCATACTGGACCTGGTATTGGGGAATGATCCCGGCCAGGTGGTTGATGTTTCAGTCGGTGATTACTTTGGGAATAGCGATCACAATTCCGTAATTTTTAGAATACTCATGGACAAGGACAAGAGTGGTCCTAAAGGAACACTGCTAAATTGGGGAAAGGCAGAGTATAACAAAATTCGGCAGGAGCTAGGGAATGTGGATTGGGAGCAGCTGTTTAAGGGTAAATCCACATTTGAAATGTGGGAGTCTTTTAAGGAAAGGTTGATTAGAGTGCAGGACAGACATATCCCTGTGAAAATGAGAGATAGAAATGGCAAGATTAGGGAACCATGGATGACGGGTGAAATTGTGAGACTAGCTAAGATGAAAAAGGAATCATACATAGGATCGAGGCAACTCAAAACTGATGAAGCTTTGGAGGAATATCGGGAAAGTAGGACAAATCTCTAACGCGCAATAAAGGGGGCTAAAAGGGGTCATGAAATATCTTTGGCTAACAGGGTTAAGGAAAATCCCAAAGCCTTTTATTCGTATGTAAGGAGCAAGAGGGTAACTTGAGAAAGGATTGGCCCACTCAAAGACAAAAGAGGGAATTTATGCGTGGACTCAGAGGAAATGGGTGAGATTCTTAATGAGTACTTTGCATTGGTATTCACAAAGGAGAGGGACAAGACGGATGTTGAGGCTAGGGATGGATGTTTAAATACTCTAGGTCAAGTTGTCATACGGAAGGGGGAAATTTTGGATATTCTAAAAGACATTAAGGTGGACAAGTGCCCAGGACCGGATGGGATCTATCCCAGGTTACTGAGGGAAGCGAGGGTCAAAATAGCTGGGGCCTTAACAGATATCTTTACAGCATCCTTGAGCATGGGTGAGGTCCTGGAGGACTGGAGAATTGCTAATGTTGTCCCTTTGTTTAAGAAGGGTAGCAGGGATAATCTTTGAGGAAGTGACAAAGTTAATTGATGAGGGAAGGGCTGTAGATGTCATATACATGGACTTTAGTAAGGCGTTTAATAAGGTTTCCCATGGCAGGTTGATGGAAAAAGTGAAGTCGTATGGGGTTCAGGGTGAACTAGCTAGATGGATAAAGAACTGGCTGGGTAACAGGAGACAGAGAGTAATGGTGGAAGGGAGTGTCTCAAAATGGAGAAGGGTGACTAGTGGTGTTCCACAGGGATCCGTGCTCGGACCACTGTTGTTTGTGATCTACATAAATGACCTGGAGGAAGGTATAGGTGGTCTGATTAGCAAGTTTGCAGATGATACAAAGATTGGTGGAGTTGCAGATAGCGAGGAGGACTGTCAGAGAATACAACAAAATATAGATAGATTGGAGTGTTGGGCAGAGAAATGGCAGATGGAGTTCAATCCAGGCAAATGCGAGATGATGTATTTTGGAAGATCAAATTCAAGAGCGGACTATATGGTCAATGGAAGGGTCTTGGGGAAAATTGATGTACAGAGAGATCCGGGATTTCAGGTCCATTGTACCCTGAAGGTGGCAACACAGGTTGATAGAGTGGTAAAAAAGGCATACAGCATGCTTGCCTTCATCGGACGGGGTATTGAGTACAAGAGTCGGCAGGTCATGTTACAGTTGTATAGGACTTTGGTTAGGCCACATTTGGAATACTGCGTGCAGTTCTGGTCGTCACATTACCAGAAGGATGTGGATGCTTTGGAGAGGGTGCAGAGGAGGTTCACCAGGATGTTGCCTGGTATGGAGGGGCTAGCTATGAAGAAAGGTTGAGTAGATTAGGATTGTTTTCATTGGAAAGACGGAGGTTGAGGGGGGACCTGATTGAGGTCTACAAAATTATGAGAGGTATGGACAGGGTGGATAGCAACAAGCTTTTCCCAAGAGTGGGGGTGTCAGTTACAAGGGGTCACGATTTCAAGGTGAGAGGGGGAAAGTTTAAGGGAGATGTGCGTGGAAAGTTTTTTTACGCAGAGGGTGGTGGGTGCCTGGAACGCTTTACCAGCGGAGGTGGTAGAGGCGGGCACGATAGCATCATTTAAGAGGCATCTAGACGGGTATATGAACGGGCGGGAACAGAGGGAAGTAGACCTTGGAAAATAGGAGACAGGTTTAGATAAAGGATCTGGATCGGCGCAGGCTGGGAGGGCCGAAGGGCCTGTTCCTGTGCTGTAATTTTCTTTGTTCTCTTTGTTAATAAATGATGACCCAGCCAGCGACGGCTACATCTCATACATGAATAAAGAAAAATAAAAGAACAGCTCCTGCATCTCTAATTTATCCATGCAACTTGGGCGGCACGGTAGCACAGTGGTTAGCACTGTTGCTTCACGGCGCCAGGGTCCCAGGTTCGATTCCCCGCTGGGTCACTGTCTGTGCGGAGTCTGCACGTTCTCCCCGTGTGTGCGTGGGTTTCCTCCGGGTGCTCCGGTTTCCTCCCACAGTCCAAAGACGTGCTGGTTAGGTGAATTGGACATTCTGAATTCTCCCTCCGTGTACCTGAACAGGTGCCGGAATGTGGCGACTAGGGGATTTTCACAGTAACTTCATTGCAGTGTTAATGTAAGCCTACTTGTGACAATAAAGATTTTATTAATATAACTGGACTCCCACATGCCTGGAGCAATTCTAGTACATCTTTGCTGAGCGCCCCCTCTGGGTCTTCACCTTCTTCCCAAAATTCACATCTCAGGTTCAACACCCAGTTTGGGCTAAGGTTTAGCTGTGGAGGAATCAGCACCGTCAAACTCCACTCCAGTAGATACCAGAGAGAACAGGTTTGACCTACCGTGAATTAACCAAGTTTGAGTGTATTTCACATTGCTCATTCCATACATTTACCCAGATAAGTGTGAAACGGTCATTTCATTTCAATGCGCTTGGCCAACATGGCCAAGCCTGTAGCTTCAGGGCAATTGAGTCTCTGTCAGCTGTGAACATAAAAGATCCAACAGCATTTAAAGGGCAGAAAGGTCCTCACAGTGGGCACGCCGTTTTAATCCTTCACCCAACATTGAAACCAGATTGATTTGGCTTCTGGATAACCTGGCCAAATCTGTGAAAGGGCCAGAAACATGGCACGTGAATCTCAGTGTAGAGACGCGTGAAGTGATGCAGTTTGGGAGGCCCAATATCATAGAATCCCTTCAGTACAGAAGGCCATTCGGCCCATTGAGTCTGCACCGGCCCTTTGAAAGAGTACCCTACCCAGGTTCACTCACCCATCCACCCAGCCCTATTCCCGTTACCTAACCCACACATTCCTGGGAACTAAGGGGCAATTTAGCATGGCCAATCCACCTAACCCGCACAACTTTGGGCTGTGGGAGGAAACCGGAGCGCCCGGAGGAAACCTACGCAGACACGGGGAGAAAGTGCAAACTCTACACAGTCACCCAAGGCCAGAATTGAACCCGGGTCCCTGGTTCTGTGAGGCAGCAGTGCTAACCACTGTGCCACCCCTGGGAAGACAGTAGATAAGGGAAAGACAGTAGTTGCAATTTATCTGGATGGACTAAGGCTAGTTAGTGTGGAATCAGGGAACAAGTGGCAGGATGGATCACTGGCTGACCTCAAGGCAGAAAGGAGAGAGTGGGAGGGAAGGGTAGTTATTCAGAGTGGCAGAATGTGATAAAAAGGTGGCCTTTCACAAGGATCAGTGCTGGGACCATCGCTCTTAATAATTTATATTAACGATTTCAACTGCTGAAACAAATTAAAACGCCATTAATTAATTTGAGGGTGTCCCCAAATTCATAGAATTTACAGTGCAGAAGGAGGCCATTTGCATATTGGGTCTGCACCAGCCCTTGGAAAGAGCACCCCACTTAAGCCCACGCCTCCACCCTATCCCCGTAACCCCACCTAGTGAGGGATAGTCAATACGGAGAAGGACGGCAACAAATTAGTGGAGGACATTTACCGCAGAATGGGGCAATAATCGACAAACGAATTTCAACACATCAAAGTGTGATGCAGTTCATTTTGGAAGGAGCAGGAGGAACGGTCACTTACTATTTGGAAGATGTGAGTCGATGTGGGGTAGAGGAATGCAAATAAACTAATTGGATGGAATTGAAAAGTAGGGAAATTATGCTAAACCTGTATCAAAGCTTGGTTAGGCCACACTCAAGTATACAGTGAGCCGGTTGCCATAGAATTAAAAGAATATGCTGTCAGAAAATACAAATGTACCAGCAAACAGAGTCAGAGGAGGAAAAAGTAATAAAAGGCTTAATTAAAGGCATTCAGAACAAATGGAAATTGATGGCATAATCATAAGTATATGGATATGATATGGCAGCCATTACAGAGATGTATTTGCAATGTCACCCGAGGAAGGAGCAGCGCTCCGAAAGCTTGTGTTTGAAACAAACCTGTTAGACTTTAACCTGGTGGTGTAAGACTTCTTACTGTGCTCACCCCAGTCCAACGCCGGAATCTCCACATCATGGTTACCAGAGTTGGGGACAGAACATTTAGGGTAGGGAGAAGGGTAGCTCTAGTGAAATATAATCGTGGATCAGCAGATCAAGATATAGTCAGTTGGGTGGAGGCAAGAAATAGCAAAGGAGGAAAATCCCAGCCAGGTGTGATTTAGAGGCCCCCCCCTAGTGGCCACACTGTAGGACAGAGTATGAATCAAGAAATTAAAAGGGAGGTTTGTTCGGAAGTTACTGCAAGAATCATGGGCAATTTAAATTCCCATTTGGATTGGGAGAATCAAAGAGGCGAAGGTAGCCGTGAGGAGAGTGCACAAGAGTGTATTCAAGACAGTTTCGTAGAACATGTTCTGGAACCTACCAGATCTAAAAACAGCCTTTTCCCTGTGATGTGAAAAGGTTTACCCAACAGGTGCTGGAATGTGGCGACTAGGGGCTTTTAACGGTAACTTCATAGTTGTGACAATAAAGGGTTAAAAAAAAAGTGGGTAGGGGAAAGTTTAGAATGTGCGAGGCAAGTTTTTTTTACACAGAGGGTGGTAAATATATGGAACGCGCTGCCTGGGGAGGTCGGCGGAGCAGGTACGACAGCGGCATTTAAGGGGCATCTGGACAAATAGGTGAATAGGGTGAGAATGGAAGGATGCAGACTCCGTAAATGCAGACGGTTTTAGTTTAAGCAGGTACCATGGTCGGCACAGGCTTGGAGGGCCGAAGGGCCTGTTCCTTTGATGCATTGTTCTTTCTTCTCCCCGTGCATCTCGCCCCCACAACCCAAGGGTAGGTGGATTGTGCTCTATATTTTTTTATTCTCCCATGGGATGTGGGTGTCGCTGGCTGGGCAGGCGTTTGTTGCTCATCCCTAATTATCCTTGAACTGAGGGGCTTGCTCGGCCATTTCAGAGGGGAGCGGGGGGGGGGATTCCTGGATGGACTGACCTTCCCAAGTGTGGGGAGGGGGTTGGTGGACGGACTGGGGGCGCTGGTCAGGATCGAAGAGGTATTGGGGGGCCTGAAGGTCATGCAGTCGGGTAAAGTCCCGGGGCCGGACGGGTATCTGGTGGAGTTTTACAAAAACTTTGCCGGGATAGTGGGGCCGGTGCTGGTCAGGGTCTTTAACGAGGCAAGGGACAGAGGGAGTTTACCCCTGACGATGTCGCAGGCCACCATTTCGCTCATTCTGAAACGGGATAAGGACCCGGAGGCCTGTGGGTCATACAGGTCGATCTTCTTGACCAACATAGACGCCAAGTTACTGGCCAAGATTTTGGCGAACAGAATTGAGGACTGTGTACCGGATGTAATTGTGGAGGACCAAACCGGGTTTGTAAAGGGGAGGCAGCTGGTGGCCAACATAAGAAGGCTGCTCAACGTGATTATGATGCCCCCGGAGAGTAGGGAGGTAGAGATAGTGGTAGCCATGGCTGCTGAAAAGGCTTTTGACTGGGTCGAGTGGGATTATCTGTGGGAGGTATTAGGACGGTTTGGGTTCGAAGGTGGGGTTCATCAACTGGGTTAGGCTATTGTATCAGGTCAGGGAGGCGAGTGCAAGGACGAACAGGACGACATTGGACTACTTTAACAATTTTATTGAGGTATTTTTTGGCATTGTAAACAGTTACAGATTACAGAAATATCCAAACATCAACGGAAAACCAATACTTCAATCAAACCATAATGCACCTACCCGCTCCTCTCCCACAGACACTACCCACCTATTTATCCCTCCTACTCTACTCTGACCTCCCCTCACCGCGCCCCCTCCCCCCTCCGACCCTCCTGACGTTCACTCTCCCGCAAAGCAGTCGATGAATGGCTGCCACCTTCGGGCGAACCCCAAAACAGATCCCCTCAAGGCGAACTTGATTTTTTTCCATCCCCAGAAATCTTGACATGTCCGAAAGCCATAGTTCAGTCTTCGGGGGTTTGAGTCCCTCCCTGCCAGCAGTATTCGCCGCCGGGCTATCATGGAAGCAAAGGCCAGAACATCAGCCTCTTTCTCCCCCTGGACTCCCGGGTCTTCAGAAACGCCGAACATTGCCACCTCTGGACTCATCACCACCCTCATTTTTAGCACTCGGGACATGACCCCCTAAGCTTAGGGCATGCCCAAAACATGTGAAGGTTGTTCGCTGGTCCTCCCGCGCATCTAGCGCATTTGTCCTCTATCCCAAAGAATTTGCTCATCCGAGCCACCGTCATGTGGGCCACCGTCATGTGGGCCTGTTGAACGCCTTAAACTGAATCAGGCTGAGCATGGCACATATTGCGGTTGAGTTTACCCTACTCAGGGCTTCTGCCCACAGCCCGTCCTCTAACTCATCGCCTAGCTCCTCCTCCCATTTGAGTTTTAGCTCCTCCGTCTGGGACTCTTCCCCCTTCATGAGCACCTTGTAAATATCTGAGACTCTACCCTCTCCTCCGGAAACTATTCTGTCCCGAATCCCTATTGGCGGGAGACGTGGGAAGGATGGGACCTGTCTCGTACGAAGTCTCGCACCTGTCTGTACCTAAAGTCATTTCCTCTTTCCAGCCCAGCTTTCTCCTCCAACTCCCTCAAACTCGCAAAGTTCCCCTCCAGGAACATATCGCCCACCCTCCTCACCCCCGCCCGCCGCCATGCTCAAAACCCTCCATCCATGTTCCCGGGGGTAAATCGATGGTTATCACAAATTGGAGCCCAGACAG
This sequence comes from Scyliorhinus canicula, assembly GCF_902713615.1. Classification (NCBI taxonomy): domain Eukaryota; kingdom Metazoa; phylum Chordata; class Chondrichthyes; order Carcharhiniformes; family Scyliorhinidae; genus Scyliorhinus; species Scyliorhinus canicula. The sequence continues at coordinate 22,141,162 of NC_052168.1, read as the reverse complement.
ACGCACCCACTTCCCTTACATGCCTCCTCCACTGGCCCCAAATCCACAAGGCCGCCCCCACTACCGGGATGGAGTACCTGGCCGGCGCAAGCGGTTTGGGAGCCGTGACCAGGGTTGCCAAACTGGTGCCCCTGCACGAAGCCGCCTCCACCCGCTCCCAGATAGACCCAGTACCCACCATCCCACATATCATGGCTATGTTAGCCACCCAGTAGTAGTTGATCAGATTCGGCAATGCCAGTCCCCTCTCGCTGCAGCTCCTTTCAAGCATCGGCCTCCTCACCCGTGGGGATTTTGCCGCCCAGACAAAACTCATGATGATTTTGCCAGTCCATTTGAAAAAGGACCGTGGGGTAAAGATCGGGAGGCACTGAAAAATGAACAGGAATCTAGGGAGGATTGTCATCTTTACAGTCTGCACCCTCCCCGACAGCGGGAGTGCATCCCATCTCAGAAACTCCCTCTTCATTTGTTCCACCACCCTGGTCAAATTTAACTTGTGCAGGCTGCCCCAGTCTCGCGCCACCTGTGTCTCCAAGTATCGGAAACTTTCTTCAAACCAGCCTAAATGGCTGCCCCTTCAGCCTATTCTCCTGGCCCCTTGCCTGCACCACAAACATCTCACTCTTGGCCATATTTCGTTTATACCCTGAGAACCGGCCGAACTTCCTCAATGTTTCCAGTATATTTTCCATCCCGGCCAGTGGGTCCGACACGTACAGGAGCAAGTCGTCTGCATAGAGAGAGGCCCTGCGCTCTATCTCCCCCCCGCCCCCCCCCCATTCATTCCCTTCCACCCCTTTGCAGCTCTCAGCGCAATCGCGAATGGTTCTATGGCCAGCGCGAACAGCAACGGGGAGAGTTGGCATCCCTGTCTAGTCCCGCAATGTAGTCTGAAATAGTCCGACATTATCCTGTTTGTCCTAACGCTAGCTTTTGGGCCCTGGTACAATAGTCTGACCCAGTTAACCAGTCCCTCCCGGAACCCAAACCGCCCGAGCACCTCCCACAGATAGCCCCACTCCACCCGGTCGAAGGCCTTCTCCGCGTCCATTGCCACCACTACCTCCACCTCCTTGCCCGTCGGGGGCATCATAATCACATTAAGCAATCTTCTCACGTTGGCTGTCAACTGCCTGCCTTTAACAAACCCTGTTTGGTCATCCCCAATCACCTCCGGTATGCAGTCCTCAATTCTAACCACCAGGAGCTTGGCCAGGAGCTTGGCATCCACATTGATCAGGGAGATTGGCCTGCATGACCCGCAGGCTTCCGGACCCTTGTCCCGCTTTAATATCAGCGAGATAGTGGCTTGCGACATCGTCGGAGGTAGGGTCCCTGTGTCCCTCGCCTCATTAAAAACTCTGGTCAGGGCCGGTCCCACTATCTCAGAGAACTTTTTGTAAAACTCTACTGGGTATCCATCCGGTCCCGGGGCTTTCCCCAACTGCATGGCCTTTAGGCCCCCCAGTACCTCCTCCGCTCTAACCGGGGCCCCCAGCCCTTCCACTAGTCCCCCGCGTACCTTTGGGAAGGTTAGTCCGTCCAGGAACCGTTTAATCTCCTCCGGCTGTTCCGGGGGTTCTGAAGCTTACTATAAAAGTACCGAAACACCTTATTCAGTCTCGGTGGGTCTTCCACTCTGCTCCCCCTTCCGTCGACCACTCTACTTATTTCCCTGGCCGCCTCCCTCTTCCCGAGTTGCTGCGCTAGCAATCTGCTGGCCTCCCCATGCTCATACACCACTTTCCTCGCCTTCCTAAGCTGTTCCATGGCCCTACTCGTGGATAGCGCCCCCAGTTCCACCTGCAGTCTCTGTCTTTCCCGAGTAGGTCCTCCCCCGGGGACCCCGCATGCTCCTAGTCTATCCGGTGGATCTCCTTAACCAATCTATCCATTTCTACTCTGTCCGCCCTATCCCCGTGAGCCCGAATTGAAATTAGCTCACCCCTCACTACTGCCTTCAGAACTTCCCACAGGATCGCTGCTGAAACCTCCCCCGTATCGTTCACCTACAAGTAATTTTACATACACTTCCGCAGTCTCTCACATATCCCCTCCTCCGACAGCAATCCTATGTCTAACCTCCATTGCGGGCGTTGGTAATTTGCCCCTCCCGCCCTGCAGGTCCACCCAATGCGGGGCATGGTCCGAAATTGTGATTGCCGAATATTCCGTATTCTTTACCTCCCCTACACAGTCCCTGCTCAAGATAAAGAAATCAATTCTAGAGTATACTTTATGAACATGAGAGTAAAACGAGTAGCCCCTTCCCGTCGGCTGTCTGGGTCCACTGCCCCCATTTGCTCCATGAACCCTTTCAGCTCCCTTGCCATTGCTGGGAGTCTACCCGCTCTGGGACATGACCGGTCTAGCCCCGGGTCGAGGACCATATTAAAGTCTCTTTCTCCTTATTGATCATAATTGCTACCCCCTGGACTTAGAGTCCAAGCCCGAGTGGAAGACCTGGCTAATCCAGCCCTTCCTTAGCCTAGTCTGGTCAGACACTTTCAAATGTGTCTCCTGCAACATAATTACATCCGCTTTTAGAGCCCATAAGTGCGCGAACACACGTGCCCTTTTGACTGGCCCATTTAGTCCCCAGACATTCCAGGTGATCAGCCTGGTTGGGAGGCACACCACCCACCCCCATGGTAGTCACCCATAACCTTTCTTGGGCCGGGCCCCTGGCCCATGCGCCGCGCTTGGCTCGCCTCTTGGCCGCCTCCACCCCCAACCTCCTCTCCATAATCTACTTCAGACCCCTCCCAAGTCAGCAGACTTCCCCCCCCCCCCCACCCTCAGCAACATCTCCTGATAACCCCACCCCTGCCATCTACTGGCTGTATTCACACCCCCACCTGACTCCCTTGACTAGCCAACCTGCTAGCCCGGTGACTCATCCCTCCAGCGCCCACTTGTCTCACTCCCATTGTTTCCCCGACTTCATCTCCCCACTCATCACCACCCCATCCCCCACTCCGACCCACTGGAACAGTCTCACTAAGATGAGAAAGATCAAACAAGATGGAAATATCAAACAGCACCGTGAGGCTGCTGCGGGTACAATACATTTCCAGCTGTGTACACAGGTAAGCGTTAACTCACGTCCCTTTCTGAGCATTAATAAAATAGCAGCACAGTAACAGTACCCATACATCACCCACCCGAAACAAACATAGAAACCATGGACATAAAACCCCCCAGCCAACATTTTTTTTTTTTAATAAACAATTTTATTGAGGTAGTTTTTGGCTTTATAAACAGTTACAGACATCATCAGAAAGGAAGCAAAAAAGGCAAAAATGTGCAAACATCCACGTACTTTCAATACTTCCACCGTAACATATTGCACAAGCCCGCTCCCCTCCCACCGGTACTACCCGCCATATTTTCCCTCCTACTCTACTCTAACCCCCCCCCCCCCCCTGCTGACGCTCACTCTCCCGCAAAGAAGTCAATAAACGGTTGCCACCCTCCGGGTGAACCCCTGCACAGAACCCCTCAAGGCGAACTGATTTTTTCCATCCCCAGGAAACTCGACATGTCCGCAAGCCACCACTCCGTCTTCGGGGGCTTTGAGTCCCTCCACGCCAATAATATTCGTCGCCGAGCTATCAGGGAAGCAAAAGCCAGCACATCGGCCTCTTTCTCCCCCTGGACGCCCGGGTCTTCCGAAACTCCAAAAATTGCCACCCCTGGGCTCATCACCACCCTTGTTTTTAGCACCTGGGACATGACCCCCGCAAATCCCTCCCAGTACCCCCTCAGCTCAGGGCATGCCCAGAACATGTGAACGTGGTTCGCTGGTCCTCCGCGCACCTAGCGCATTTGTCCTCTATCCCGAAAAATTTGCTCATCCGAGCCACCGTCATATGGGCCCGGTGAACGACCTTAAATTGGATCAGCCCGAGCCTAGCACATGTCGCGGTCGAGTTTACCCTACTCAGGGCCTCTGCCCACAGCCCCTCCTCCCATTTAAGTTTCAGTTCCTCTGTCTGGGACCCTTCCTCCCTCATGAGCACCTTATAAATACCCGAGACTCTACCCTCCCCTTCATCCCTCCCAGAGACTATTCTGTCTAGGATCCCCATTGGCGGGAGGCGCGGGAAAGATGGGACCTGTCTACGAACAAAGCCCCGCAAATGTAGGTATCTAAAATCATTTCCCCTTACCACCCCAAATTTCCCCTCCAAGCTCCTCAAACTCACGAAGCTCCCTTCCAGGAACATATCACCCACCCTTCCCGCCCCTGCTCGCCGCCATACTCGGAACCCCCCATCCATACTGCCGGGGGCAAACCGATGGTTGTCGCAGATTGGCGCCCAGACAGACGCCCCCATCTCCCCCACATGCCTCCTCCACTGGCCCCATATCCGCAGGGTCGCCACCACTACCGGGCTGGTGGTGTACTTGGCCGGTGGCAGCGGTAGAGGAGCCGTGACCAGGGCTTCCAAACTGGAGCCCCTGCACGAAGCCGCCTCCACCCGCTCCCAAATAGACCCCGTGCCCACCATCCACTTCCTTATCATAGCGATGTTGGCCGCCCAGTAATAATTGACCAGACTCGGCAAAGCCAGCCCCCCCTCGCTACGGTTCCTCTCCAACATCGCCTTCTTTACCCGCGGAGACTTTGCCGCCCAGACAAAGCTCATAATCAGCCCGTTAACTCTTTTGAAGAAGGACTGTGGGATAAAGATCGGGAGGCACTGAAAAATAAACAAAAATCGAGGGAGGATTGTCATCTTTACAGTCTGCACCCTCCCTGCCAGCGACAGCGGGAGTGCATCCCATCTCCGAAACTCTCCCTTCATTTGCTCCACCACCCTGGCCAAATTTAACTTATGCAGCCTGCCCCAGTCTCGTGCCACCTGGATTCCCAAATACCGGAAATTTTCCTCAACCAGCCTAAACGGTAGCCCTCTCAATCTGTTCTCCTGGCCCCTTGCCTGGACCACAAACATTTCACTCTTGACCGTATTTAATTTGTATCCTGAGAACTGGCCGAACTCCCTCAGCATCCCCAGTATAGTTCCCATCCCGGCCACTGGGTCCGACACGTACAGGAGCAGGTCGTCTGCATAAAGAGAAACCCTGTGTTCAACCCCGCCCCTCACCATCCCCTTCCAACCCTCTGCGGCTCTCAGCGCCATCGCCAGCGGCTCTATGGCCAGCGCAAACAGCAGTGGGGAGAGCGGGCAGCCCTGCCTGGTCCCTCGGTACAACCTAAAGTACTCCGACACTTCTCTGTTGGTCCGGACGCTGGCCCTCGGGGCCTGATATAATAATTTAATCCAATCCACCAATCCCTCCCCGAACCCAAACCGTCCGAGCACCTCCCATAGATAGTCCCACTCCACCCGGTCAAAGGCCTTCTCGGCGTCCATTGCCACCACTACCTCCACCTCTCTACCCGCCGGGGGCATCATTATCACGTTGAGCAATCTCCTCAGATTGGCCGCCAGCTGCCGACCTTTCACGAACCCCGTTTGATCCTCCCCAATCACCTCCGGTACACAGTCCTCCATTCTCCCCGCCAGTACCTTTGCCAGGAGCTTGGCGTCTACATTAATCAGGGAGATTGGCCTGTAGGACCCGCACACCTCCGGGTCTTTACCCCGCTTCAATATCAGAGATATGGTGGCTTGTGACATTGTCGGCGGCAGGGTCCCTCTGTCCCTTGCCTCATTGAAAACCCTCGCCAAGACCGGGCCCACCAGCTCAGAGAACTTCCTATAAAACTCTACTGGGTATCCATCCGGCCCCGGGGACTTCCCCGACTGCATGGCCTTTAGGCCCCCCAATACCTCCTCTACTCTAATCGGGGCGCCCAGCTCTTCCACTTGCCCCCCCCCCCCCCAACTGTTGGGAATGTTAACCCGTCCAGAAACCTTTTCATCCCCTCCGGTTCTTCCGGCGGCTCCGAAGTATACAGCTTACGATAGAAGTCCCGGAATACCCTATTCAATTCTGCCGGATCCTCCACTTTGCGCCCCCCTCGTCCCTCACTCTACCAATTTCCCTGGCCGCCTCCCTCCTCCTGAGTTGCTGCGCGAACAGTCTGCTAGCCTTTTCCCCATACTCGTACACCACTCCCCTCGCCTTCCTAAGCTGTTCCACGGCCCTGCTCGTGGATAGTGCCCCCAGTTCCGCCTGTAGCCTCCGCCTTTCCCTGAGTAAAACCTCCCCCGGGGACTCCGCGTGCTCTTCATCTATCCGGCCCATTTCCCTGACCAATCTATCCATCTCTGCCCGGTCTGCCATGGCTTTGTGGGCCCCAATTGAAATCAGCTCCCCCCGAACTACTGCCTTTAGCGCCTCCCACACGGTCACCGCTGAGACCTCCCCAGTGTCATTCACCTGCAGGTAATTTTTTATACATTTCCGAAGCCTCTCGCAGATCCCCTCCTCCGACAGCAGTCCCACATCTAGCCTCCATTGCGGGCGTTGATAACTCGCTCCCCCGAACTGCAGGTCCACCCAATGCGGGGCATGGTCTGAAATGGTAATTGCTGAGTATTCCGTGTTCTTTACCTCCCCCATACAGTCCCTGCTTATTACAAAGAAATCTATCCTGGAATATACTTTATGGACGTGCGAGTAAAACGAGTAGCCCCTTCCTGTTGGCTGTCCCTCTCTCCAGGGGTCCACTGCCCCCATTTGCCCCATAAACCCTTTCAGCTCCCTTGCCATTGCTGAGAGTCTACCCGTTCTGGGACACGACCGATCCAAAGTCGGGTCAAGGACCATGTTAAAGTCCCCTCCCATTATTAGCTTGCGAGAATCCAAGTCCGGGATCTTCCCCAGCACTCTTTTAATAAAGTCCACGTCATCCCAGTTCGGGGCATATATATTCACCAGCACCACCCTTCTCCCCTCCAGTCTGCCCCGTACCATCAGGTATCTGCCCCCCCTGTCTGCAGATATGCCCTCTGCCTCAAATTGTACGCGCTTGTTGATCATGATTGCCACCCCTCTGGACTTCGAGTCCAAGTCCGAGTGGAAGACCTGGCTAATCCAGCCCTTCCTTAGCCTGGTCTGGTCTGACACTTTCAGATGTGTCTCCTGCAACATAATTACGTCCGCCCTCAGGGCCCGCAAGTGCGCGAACACCCGCGCCCTCTTAACCGGCCCATTCAGTCCCTTGACGTTCCAGGTGATCAGCCTGGTCGGGGGGCACATCCCACCCCCCCCACCCCGCCGGTCAGCCATAGCCTTTCTCGGGCCGGCCCCTGACCCGTGCGTCGCGCCATTCCTGGCCCGCCCTTTGGCTGCCTCCACCCTCGACCTCCTTTCCAGTGCCTATTTCAAGTCCCTCTCCCGTCAGCAGAACAATCCCCCCCTCCTCTAACCCCATCCCCCGATACCCCCACCCCCGCCATCTACTGGCTGTAACTTCCCCCCCATCTGACTTCCTTGACTAGCCAATCTGCTAGCCCGGTGACTCAACACTCCGGCGCCTTCCTGTCCCATTCCCCTTGTTCCCCCGTCCTCCTCCCCCCCCACTGGGGCAAGCCGGTTCCAGTGTCTTCCACGAGCTGCACAAAAAGCCCAAACAGGAAAAAAAAACATAAAAAGGGAAAAAAACCACAGAAAAAAGAGAAAAAGCACATAAATGTCCATGAACAAAGGAAAGAGTCTCAAATGTTCCGCTTGGCCCCTTTGGCCCAGCAAACCGTTGAGCAGCGGTCCAGGCACATTCGGCGTTCCTTCCCACAAAAATCCTCGGGCCCTAACTCGCGTCCTTGGGGCCTCCTTTCGGGACCAGCCCCAGGTCCCTCACAAAATCCATCGCTTCTTCGGGCTCGGAGAAGTAGTGGTGTTGACCCTGGTGCGTGACCCATAGCCGGGCTGGGAACAGCAGACCAAACTTCACGTGCTTCTTGAACAGCACCTCCTTGACATTCTTAAAGGCTGCTCGCCGCCGAGCCACCTCCTGGCTTAGATCCTGATAAATGCACTGTTGTTCCACGTGCTGCTCCTGGCGCTCTTTGCCCACTGCAGCACCCGCTCCTTGTCCACGAACCTGTGGAACCTAATCACCATCGGGCGGGGGGGGTCCGCCCGGCCGCCCCTGCACTGTGTGCCCCCTCCAGCTCCAGCGGTCGTGGAAAGGCTTCGGCTCCCATCAGCTGCTTCAGCAGGTCTGCTACAAACGCTGCAGCATCAGCTCCCTCCGCCCCCTCCGGGAGGCCGACCATCCTCAGATTGTTCCTGCGGACTCTATTCTCCAGCTCCTCCACTCTGTCCAGCAGTCTTCTCTGCCGCTCTTTCAGGCCGTCCACTTCTAGCGCTGCAACCGTTTGCGCATCCGCCTGCTCCTCCACCGCCTCTCCCAGCTCCTTAACTTTAACATCCTGGGCGTCCATCCTCTGGTTCAGCTGATCCACCGCTTTCTGGATTGGGTCCAAGCTGTCCCGCTTCAGCGCTTCAAAACTGGACTTCATTACCTGGAGCATGTTATCCAGCGCCAACTGGATTGCTGAGTCCGGGGTCCGTGTGTCCGCCATCTTAGGTCCCAGGTAATTTTCTTCAGGTCCTTGTCTCTGTCCCTTTTTCTCCTTCTTCTTCTGCCTTCTGGAATCCCGCTGTTCCATGTGCCGCAGCCCGCTCCTCAGCGCCTCCGCTGCCGCTTTCCTTTGCCCAGCACCTTAAATTTTTCCCCCCTCCTGGGCATCTGAAGTGGGTCCAAGCTGTCCCTCCTCAGCAACTCCAAACTTTTTTTTCCCTTTGTCCTGGAGGAAGGAAGGTCTGTGGGTCCGCCATCTTACCCTTCAGGTCAGCTTCCTCCTTGCCTCCGTCTCTCTCTCTTTCTTCCTCACCTGCTGGCCTCCCACACTTTCATTTTCTGCAGCCCGCTCTCCTCTTCTATTCCCGGCAGCCTTTCTGCCGCCTCCGTGGTCCCGCTATCGCGGGGAAACAGCTGTTCAGGCCCGCCGGAGTGAGAGCCCACCGAATGTGCGGCTCACTCGGACATCGCCGCCACCGGAAGTCCCCCCAGCCAACATCTTTAATCCCCCTTGCTTACTGGCCACCTTTATGTTACAATGAAGGCTCCAACACACCCAAAGAACACGACGAAAGGTACCAACAGCAAAAAAATTAGAAAAAAAAAGAAAGAAAAAGAGCATACGAGAGGGGGGAGCACCTCCCCACTGCACCTCCCATAGGCAAAAGCCACCGGAAGTCCCGACATCGGACTACTTTAGACTGCACCGTGGGACAAGACAGGGCTGCCCTCTCTCCCCACTGCTGCTTGCACTGGCCATAGAGCCGCTGGCAATTGCACTGAGAGCTCCCAGGGGCTGGAAAGGGCAGGTCCAGGAGGGGTGGGGGGGGGGGGGGGGTTGGACATTGAGTCTCGTTATACGCGGATGATTTTCTGCTATTCTGTATAGGACCCATCCAATGGTGGGGATGGACGGTATTATGACTGGGGCAGGTTGCATAAGCTCAACCTGTCCCGGCTGGTGGACGAGTGAGGGAGGAGGTCCGGAGGTTGGAGGTCCGGAGGTGGGATGTGCTCCCGCTGTCATTGGCGGGGAGGGTGCAGACTGTTAAGATGACGATTCTCCCGCGGTTCTTGTTTGTTTATCACTGTCTCCCCATCTTTATCCCGCGGTCCTTCTTCAAGAGGCTGAATAAAATTATTCTGGGATTTGTATGAGCAGGGAAGCCCCCGCGGGTGAAGAGGGTGATGCTTGAAAGGAGCAGAGGAGAGCGGGGCTGGCGTTGCCCAACTTCAGCACCTATTGGGCGGCCAACATAGCGATGATAAGGAAATGGATGGTGGGTGCGGGGTCGGTTTGGGAGCGGATGGAGGCTGCTTCGTGCAGGGGCACTAGCCTAGCAGCCCTGGTCATGGCGCCTCTGCCGCTTCTGCCGGCACGGTACTCCACCAGCCCGATAGTGGTGGCGGCTCTTCGGATCTGGGGCCAGTGGAGGAGGCATATAGGGGAGGTTAGAGCATCGGTGTGGACCCCAATCTGCGGCAACCACCGATTTGCCCCGGAGAACATGGACGGGGGTATCGACTGTGGAGGAGGGCGGGGATTGAGAGGATGGAGGATCTGTTCCTGGAAGGGAGCTTTCCGAGCATGAGGGCGCTGGAGGAGAAGTTTGGGCTGACGAGAGGGAATGACTTTAGATATTTACAGGTGAGGGATTTTGTACGCAGACTGGTGCCGTCCTTCCCACGTCTCCCGCCGGAGGGGAGGCAGGACAGGGTAGTTTGTAGGGGAGAGGGTAGAGTTTCAGACGTCTACAAGGAACTAATGGGAGCTGAGGATACGCAGACCGAGGACCTGAAGGGGGGGGGGGGGGGGAATTTGTGTCGAGTTCTTTTTTTTTGTACTGTACAACGTCACTTTTTCTGTATGCCTAAAATACCTCAATAAAATTGTTTGTTAAAAAAACAGTGGTTTAGACGCCGTTACTGAGAATAGCTTCATATTCCAGGTTGGTTGATTGAATTTAAATTCCACCAGCTGCTGTGGTGGGATTTGAACCCATGTCCCTGGGCTCCTGGATTACTAACCCAGTGACGTTACCACCATGCCGCCGCCATCTCCTATCATTGCCACTGCAAGGTGGCTGGTTTCTCTACTCCAACAACAACTTGCATTTATGTAGTAACAGTAACACAGCGGAATGCCCAAAGGAGAGTTTTCAAACAAAATATATATTTTTTCATAGAATTTACAGTGGAGGCCATTCGGCCCACCGAGTCTGCACTGGCTCTTGGAAAGAGCACCCTACCCAAGCCCACACCTCCGCCCTATCCCCATAACCCAGTAACCCCACCCAACACTCAGGGCAATTTTAGACACTAAGGACAATTTAGCATGGCCAATCCACCTAACCCGCACATCTTTGGAATGTGGGAGGAAACCGGAGCACCCGGAGGAACCCCACGCAGACACGGGGAGGATGTGCAGACTCCGCACAGACAGTGACCCAGCCGGGAATCGAACCTGGGACCCTTGAGCTGTGAAGCAATTGTACTAACCACAATGCTACCGTGCTGCCCAAATATGACACAGAACCACTGATTAGTGTGGACGACCAAAGGTTTAGTCAAAGGGGTAGGTTTAAAGGAGCACCTTGGAGGAAGAAGTAAGGTTCATGGAGGAAATGACAAGAGTTTAGGACCGAGGCAGTAAAGGGCAAGGCTGCAAAATGGTGGCTTGATTAAAATCAGGGTTGTGTAAGAGGCCGGAATGAGAGGGCTGCAGGGCTGGAGGGGATGATAGACATAGGGAGGGAGGTGATCCAGGAATCTGGAACCAAGGTTGAGAATTTTAAAAAGCAGTGTTGCTGGAACCGGGAGCCAATGAACAAGCACAGGGATATGGGTGCAAATTCCGACATGAGCAGAAGTTTAGGAAGGCCTAATTTTTAAGGAGGGCAGAACGTGGGAGGCTGGCCAGGTGTGCATTGGAATAGCCACGGCTAAAAAAGAACGGCATAAATGAGGCTTCAGCAGGTTAAGCAGAAGTGGGGCGATGTTATTCAGGTGAAAATATGCAGTCTACGTAGATGAGTTAAGATAAATAACCTCAGCTTGTTCGGGAATTGAACCCACGCTGCTGGCCTCGCTCTGCATCACAAACCAGCTGTCCAGCCCACTGAGCTAAACCAGCCCCAGGACACCTGTGGTGACCCTCATGGGGGGGGGGGGGGGGGGGGGGGGAGACTAAGCGGTGCAGCATCATTCCTTGAGTTAATAGGCTTAAATAGAAGATAGGCTGAATAAATGTAACTTGCGTTCCCTCAAATACAGAGGATTAAGGATGGTCAAATTCTTTTATTTTTTTAAATAAATTTAGAATACCCAATTATTTTTTCCAATTAAGGGGCAATTTAGCGTGGCCAATTCACCTACTCTGCACATCTTTGGGGTGTGGGGGTGAGACCCACGCAGACATGGGGAGAATGTGCAAACTCCACACCGACAGTGACCCAGGGCCGGGATCGAACCTGGGATCTCGGCGCCGAAGAGCGATCCAATTCAACAAGAACAATGCATCAAAGAAACTGGCCCTTCGGCCCTCCAAGCCTGCGCCGACCATGGTACGTGCCTAAACTAAAACCGTCTGCACTTACGGAGTCCGTATCCTTCCATTCCCACCTTATTCATGTATTTGTCGAGATGCCCCTTAAATGCCGCTATCGCCCCTGCTCCCCCCACCTCCCCAGGCAGTGCGTTCCATATATTTACCACCCTCTACGTAAAAATCCTGCCTCACACATCTGTTCTAAACTTTTCCTCAAGCACGTTAAACCTATGTCCCCCAGTACTTACCCTAGCAAAGAGCATCTGACTATCCACCCCGTCCATGCCACTCAATCTTGTAGACTTCTATTGGGTCACGTCTCAACCTCCGCCGTTCCAGTGAGAACAGACCGAGTTTATCTAACCTCTCTTCGTAGCTAACACCCTCTATACCAGCATCATGGTAAATCTCTTCTGTACCCTCTCCAAAGCCTCCACATCCTTCTGGTAGCGTGACAACCAGAATTGTACACAATATTCCAAATGAGGTCCTGTACAGCTGCAACATGACTTGCCAATTTTTATATTCAATGCCCTGACCGATGCGGGCCAGCATGTCGTATGCCTTCTTGGTTTAAGATGCTTAAAGGAGTTGATAGAGGAGATGGAGAAAAATAATTTTCTCAAGCCCAGAACAAGGGGGTAGCACTTTAACATCGAGCCAGGTCATTCACAGGTGAGTCAGGGAACACGTTTGTCATGTGAGTACACCTTTAAGAAGTGGGTATTTAAGAAATGGGGGTTTATAAAATAGCTGTACTGGATGTACCTTTAAGAAATTAGTGTTTATTAGAGAGCTGCAGTGATGTCAGAGTGGGTGGAGCTAGGCTGCCTGTCTGCTTTACTTTCGCTTTAGGCTGTCTGCTACAGGGTGTGTTTAGTTTCATTTTGAGAGCTGGATAGCTGCAGGCAAAGCAAGGAGCTGTATAAGGATCTCTCTCTGCAAACTAAAGACTGAGTCCAAATCAATTAGGTGATTTCAAAGTGCTGACTGCTCTCAGTAGTGAATTTAAACCTGATCTGTGTTAAAATGGATCTTTTGTCTTCTGGATGTTCTTTGGGAATTTATTAAGGGTTATCTATAGAGGGCTGTATTCTTTGGGGATTTATTGGTGTTGATAGTTGTTAAGATGTTTACTGTGGGTTTATAAAGTGTTAACTGGTTTAAGAAATAAACATTGTTTTTATTTAAAAGGTACCGTAACTCTCTGTAGCATCACATCTGTAGAGTGCTCCCCATATCAGAATCGAGTAAATGTCGTGGGTCAGGTGAACTGCATGACACACTTTGGGGTTCTCTAAACCCTGGCCCATAACACGTCACACACAAATGGATACTGGAGATCTGAGAGACTCACCCACACAAACAAAAGGCTGTTGAGGGTGGGAGTGGGGCTCAATTGAATACCTCAAAACTGAGACCAGTAGATTTCTGTTATGCAGCGATGTGGAGGGTTACGTAATCCAAGCAGGTAGGTGGAGTTCAAATAAAGCTTCAATGTTCGTTATTCAGCAAACCCGCGAGGTTACAACTTCTATCTTCAGAGAAGAGCCTACCCCACGCAGTGATACAGATTAAAACAAGATGGGTTTTTTACTGCGCCCCCCCCCCCCCCCCCCCCCCCACCCCCACTGCCAGTCAGCATCGGCATCTTCAGCCCAGGAATTGGACTGGCTACTATCTGCCCTACTGTGACGCAGCACTGCCACCACAGGCAGGAGGGTGCAATTGCAGCGGGAAGTTTGCATTTGGCATTTTTCGTGGGAAATTTATCACACAAGTAACCTGAACTAGATACTTGCACAGTAGCTAGATTTAATGTAATATACAAACAGTAAACCGTTCGCGACTACCAGTGACCCCAAACCATGGGGTATCCCTGCATTTGATTCTCGGTAACCCATCAAAGCAATTCCACTCTAAAAGCACACAGAACGAAGAATGACTAACCTGAAAGCACACTCGCCCAGAGATGATAAGTACTCCATGATTAACTCCTCAGTCACTTCAGTGGTCCCAAGGTCAATGACCGAGTCAGGCGGCCCAAGTAAAGTTCCACCCTGGGAACCAGAAAGAAAAGGGAAAACAGGACATTATAGCAGGTTAATTGGTCATTTTGACCCAATGGCACATCAGGCAGACAGCGTGCTCAGTGCGTCCCATCATTACAACACAGCTGACTGTGTATATAATTCTCATATTCCTCCCACATGCATCACCTGTTCCTCCAGGGCTCAGGAAAGATTACCTCAATGCAAGAATACCTCGACACTGCTGGTGTCAAGGCCCAAAATGGGCAATTCATCAGGATCGTGAGCCCAGAGATATGCAGTGCAACAAACAATGAAGAGGATGTTTTATTGAACATGGGTAAAATATGAGCTCCTGGGGGTATCTCAAGCTGCCATGCCATCAACTTCAGTATCCCCAAGTCAGGGAGAAGAAAACCAAAACAGAATTCCTGCACTTGATCATTGTATATAGAATCCGCAGAGTGTTAGGGCAGCACGGTGGCACAGTGGTTAGCACTGCTGCCTCACGGCACCGAGGACCCGGGTTCGATCCCGGTCCCGTGTCACTGTCCATGTCGAGTTCGCACATTCTCCCCGTGTCTGTGTGGGCCTCGCCCCCATAACCCAAAGATGTGCAGGGTAGGTGGATTGGCCACGCTAACTGACCCCTTAATTGGAAAAAATAATTGGGTACTCTAAATTTATTTAAAAAAAAGATTTCCCAGAGTCTGAACCCGATCCCAACCGGATTATTAAGAAGGACGAACAGGTCAGTAGGTGCTGTGTTTGGCTTTGGAGGAAGTTTGGGCTGCTGAAAGTAACTACCCGGAAGGAGGTTTTATTCCTCTCTCTCTCTCTCTTCCCCCCCCTCCCCCAAAAGGGTGATCAACCAGTCAAACAGGATTCCACAAGAGGGAGTCAAGACGGCATCCTTAACCTCATCGAGTTAGAACATAGAACAGTACAGCACAGAACAGGCCCTTCGGCCCTCGATGTTGTGCCGAGCAATGATCACCCTACTCAAACCCACGTATCCACCCGTAACCCAACAACCCCCCCCCCCCAATCCTAATCTGGAGAATGTGTGGGCCTGGGTCTCTTTCTGACTGCCTTTATGGAGAGGAGAGTGATGTTCAAAATGAAGCACTGAGCTGACTTGTGTCAGATTGGGCTGGGAAGGGCTGATGTACAAACATGAAATCAGACGAAGAATTGGATGAAGTGTGCACGGATAAACATTTAGGAGATCACTCACGGGCTGACAGTTAGCAATTCCACCGGACCCGTAGAAAAACTCCTCTCCATTGACAACAATTGCAGTGTGCCTGAAGGTGGAGCAAATATAAATTTATTTTGCAGATGCATTGTAATAATATATGCACATGTTAATATAAACTAAAGACCAATAGTTGCTTTGAAAATTTGCAGATTAACTCACCATATTCCATCAAGTTGTTTTCCTGTTTATAAAGAAAGAAAAAAAAATAAATGAATGGCTAAACAGGAGGCGGGGATGAATAGAATTAATAGGCCCGATCGGTAACTCTCAGATACTGTTCACTCACACCAAACATCAGAGGCCGTGATTACTTTTCATTCGGAGTCTTGGGAAGGGTCACAGCCATCGTACAGAAGACCAAGAGAGACAAAAGTAGGAGAGTGACAGATTTGAACCAATCATAGAATCCCTACAGTGCAGAAAGAGGCCATTTAGCCCATCGGGTCTGCCGCAACCCTCTGAAAGAGCACCCTACCTGGGCTCACTCCCCCGCCCTATCTCTGCTGCCCAGAAACCCTATCCACTCTTTTGGACAAAGGGGCAGTTTGAGCCAATCCACCCTCGCCTGAACATTTTTGGATCGGCAACGGGAGCAACAAAAATAAAATGACGCGTGGAAAATCCTTTTCACGCAGTGAGTGGTTGGGCTTTGCAATGCTCTGCCTAGGAATGTGGTGAAAGCAGGTTCAATGGATGCATTCAAGGGGGAATTAGTGTTAACTGAAAAGGAAGAATGTGCAGGGTGACAGCAAGGGGGGGGGGGGGGGGGGGGGGGGGCGAGTTGTTCATTCGGAGACTGAATCTGTATTGAATCACAGCACTGTCTTCCATTACTGCCCCATCATGGGCGGAAACAGCACAAAACTCTGAAACAGTCTCCCGTGCTGGGTACAGTGGGCTGGTTTAGCTCACTGGGCTAAATCGCTAGCTTTTAAAGCAGACCAAGCAGGCCAGCAGCACGGTTCGATTCCCGTACCGGCCTCCCCGGACAGGCGCCGGAATGTGGCGACTAGGGGCTTTTCACAGTAACTTCATTCAGTACGCACATGATGGGCCGAGTGGCCTCCTCTTGCGCTGTAACAATTCTGTTCATCAGGAGATTAGGAGACAGCGAGCTTGGATGTTGAAAGTTTAAGGATTGAAATAGGAGATCTAAACAGGCAAAGAATTCTAAAGATGTGAAATCTCAGAAGGGAGAGACTGCAGTTACACATTGACCGGACTATTTAAGGACAGCAGCTTTTAAAGACAATCCGTGTTTCACGGCCACTTTTACCAATTTCTTTCATTCCATTACTCTTTAAAGGAATTCAAATTCTCAAACTCCCGACGCCAGTGAGATTTGAACCCATGCTGCATCCACCACTGTACCCAGCACGGGAGACTGTTTCAGAGTTTTGTGCTGTTTCCGCCTGTGATGGGACAGTAATGGAAGACAGTGCTGTGGTTCAATACAGATTCTTTTTTTTTTCCTTTTTTATAAATTTAGAGTACCCAATTATTTTTTTCCAATTAATGGGACAATTTATTCCCCCCCCCCAATGAAGGGGCAATTTAGCGTGGCCAATCCACCTACCCTGCACATCTTTGGGTTGTGGGGGTGAAACCCACGCAGAGAACGTGCAAACTCCACACGGACAGTGACCCAGAGCCGGGATTTGAACCCGGGTCCTCAGCGCCGTATGCAGCAATGCTAACCACTGCGCCACCGTGCTGCCCATTCAATACAGGTTCTGACAGCAACGCAGTGCTGACATGATCATCCTCCAGAAAGCAAATCCGTCTATAACCACAATGACTTTCTACCACCAGGGCAAACAGGCCAGGTGATTACCCTGAACGAATCATATTACACAGCAGTCACGAGGGGATTGTGGCTCTGCGTTCACCTTTTTAAAGATATTTCCCAGTTACTGAGGCAACCTGTGTCTTCTTAAATCCTAGACCTCGCGTTTCAGTGCCTTGAACGTATTGCTTCCCAAGCATTGGAGGGCTAAGACAGCTCAATGTGCAACAATTTATATAACCATCCTTAAGGCAATGAAACATTCTGCAGGCACATCACATTATAAAACTGTGTGACAGTGAGTTACAAAGAGATGAAGTCAGATACCCAAACACTTGGCCACAGGGGGGGTAGATTTTAAGGAGTGTCTCGATAGGAGGGAAGTGGGGTAGGGAGGTAGAGAGGGGGGGTTAAATTGGTGGAGGGATTTGAAAACAAGGGCGAGAAGGTTCAAATTAAAGTTGCTCAACCAGGCGCCAGTGTGGGTCAGTTGAGCAGCGGAGTTTTGGGTGACTTTGTGGGGACCCAGCCACGAGTCAGAGTGGCTGAACACAATGGCAAGGAGGCCATGAATGAGGGTTTCAGCAGCAGCAGAGCTGTGACAGCCACCCACTCGAGCAAGGCATTCCGAGGAACACTCAAGCCTGTTCCAATATCTCATTAGATCATGGTTGACAGACACCTCAAATACATTTTCCTGTCTTTGCTACTTATCCTTTTACCTCTCAAAAACTAATCCAACTTGGTCTTGAAATCTTCAGTTTGCTTTCAATCTACATCGTTTTGGGACACATTTCCATGACCAAAAAGTGCTTCCTGTTCCTCACTCCTAAAAGAATGCGCCTACATTCTCTCAAATTAAATAATAATAACAATAATCTTTATCAGTGTTACAAGTAGGCTTACGTTAACACTGCAAGGGGCAGCACGGTGGCTCAGTGGGTTAGCCCTGTTGCCTCATGGCGCCGGGGTCCCAGGTTCGATCCCGGCTCTGGGTCACTGTCCGTGTGGAGTTTGCACATTCTCCCCGTGTTTGCGTGGGTTTCGCTCCCACAACCCAAAGATGTGCAGGGTAGTTGGATTGGTCACGCTAAATTGCCCCTTAATTGGAAAAAATGAATTGGGTACTCTAAATTTATTTTAAAAAAACATTAACACTGCAATGAAGTTACTGTGAAAATCCCCTAGTCGCCACATTCCGGCCCCTGTTCGGGTACACAGAGGGAAAATTCAGAATGTCCAATTCACCCATCAAGTAATCAAGTACGTCTTTTAGAACAGTGATCTCACTGACACAGGCATGGCATGGGAGAGGCTGTTCTCCCTACCTGGGCTAGGGGTCTAGAACCGGGATGGGAGGGGGGGCACATTCTCAGAATAAGGGGCAGGTCATTTAAGACTGAGATGAGGAATTTCCTCACTCAGAGGGCTGTGGAGGATCTCTTTGTTGCGCTGAACTGACACCTTTTGGTTATTGACTGTGTTTTCCTGACCAGAGGCCTGTGGGGGAAACTGCACCACGTCATTGCTGTGGTCAGCGTTCCAGTTTGTATACAAACCAAAATCCAGTTCACCACAGCCCTGGCAGCAGTGGGGCCTTCAAAACAGACAAAAAAAACAAAATAGCGCAAAAGGCCACAGGCTGATGAGTCAGTAACTTGAGGACCAGGATTTCAGATCCAGAAAAATGCAGGGAGATTATGGTTAATACTCCAGGAACATAGAACACAGCAAGGACCTGTTGTACTTTTCAATGAGATCCTTTGCAAACCAACTACATGTACCCTCCCTTGCCCTACACCCCTTCATACCACTGGTTAACTTAGAAATCCTACATTGCAGAAGGAGGCCATTCGGCCCATTGAGTCTGCACCAACCTTCCGAAAGAGTACCCCATCCAGGCCCACTCCCCGTAACACCACCAAACTTGCATAGATAATATGCTAGTCTCTGGTTTAAAGCTGATTGATCAAACATCAATTGCGCAAATTCCAAACTGTTTTTAAGGGCATTTAAAAACAATTATAAACGGGCATCACGACTTTGGAGCAGCCTTACGCCCCTCCGCTGGCATCATAATTAAATTAAGAAGCTGTCTAATGTTGGATGTCAGGTGCCTGCCCTTTACAAATCCCGTCCGATCCTCCCCAATTATCTCCGGGACACAATCCTCTATTCGAGTGGCCACGACCTTTGCCAATAATTTGGCATCTACATTCAAAAGGTAGATTGGCCTGTATGACCCACAGCTTTCCGGATTCTTGTCACACTTCAGGATGAGAGAAATTGATGCCTGTGATAACGTTTTTTGGGGGGGGGGGGGGGGGGGGGGGAAAGAGTACTCCCAGCTCCTTGTACCCTCCCTTACCCTACACCCCTTCATACCACTGGTTAACATGGAAACCCTACATTGCAGGAGGCCATTCAGCCCATTGAGTCTGCACCAACCTTCCGAAAGAGTACCCCATCCAGGCCCACTCCCCGTAACACCACCAAACTTGCATAGATAATATGCTGACTGCTTTCAGTGCCCATAATGATTTTTATGTACCCCCAAATGGCCTCTCACAGATGTCATCATCCGCTAACAGCCCTGTATCTAGTCTCCACAGTGGTCACTGGGACATTCCTGTGTCTGCCCGTAGGTCTATCCAGTGTGGTGCATGATCTGAGACCACAATTGATGAGTACTCAGTATCCTAAACCCCTGCTAAGTGTTTTATCTAGCACAAGGAAATCTATCCTGGAGTGCGCCTTATGTACATGGGAGTGGAATGAATATTCCCTGCTCCTTGGTCTCTCAAATTTCCACGGATCCACCCCTCCAATGCTCTCCATGACCCCCCACAGTTAGTTTTGCCATCGCTAATAGCTTCCCGACCGAGCACCCGACCGGTCTAACCTCGGGTCCAGGGCCGTATTAAAGTCACACCCCCCCCCCCCCCCCCCCCATGGTCAGCCGGTGCGAGTCAAGGTCTGGGATCTTCCCCAGCACCTTCCTGATAAATGCGACATCATCTCAGTTTGGGGCATATATATTCACCAGCACCACTGCCATTCCCTCTAGCTTCCCACTAACCATAACAAATCTGCCTCCCGGGTCTACCTCTATCCTCCCCACCTCGAATGTCACCCTTTTATTAATCAGAATAGCCACCCCCCCCTTGTTTTAAAGTCCAGTCCTGAATGAAATACTTGCCCGACCCATCCCTCCTTTAATCTAATTTGGTCTCCCAGCTTCAAGTCCATCTGCTGTAACATAGCCACGTCTGCTTATAACTGTCTCAGGTGTGCGAACACACGAGCTCTCTTAACCGGCCCGTTCAGTCCACGTACATTCCATGTAACCAGTCTGGTCGGCGGGGGGCTTTTGCCCCCCTCCCCTGTCGGTCAACCATGGCCTTTTCTCTGCCAGCTCCTAGCCCATGTTCCGCACCTCACTTGACGAGCAGCCTTCAATGAGGCAGCAGGCATTGATGGGCAGAACACTCATTCAGTCTGTTGCCTCATTAGAGCTTTCTTAAACATCTGAAAGTACTTTCCAGACAACCGACTCTTTGACAGAGTCACTCGAAGCATTAGCTCTCTTCTCTCTCCACAATGTCAGAGCTGCTGCGATTGTCCAGTATTTTCTGTTTTTGTTTCAGATTCCAGCGTCCGCAGTAATTTACTTTTAACTTATCTTGAAGAGGAGTTAGACAATGTCAGACCCAGCATCCTCCTGCAGGCAGCACACAGCTGAGAGACTCATGAAAATCGCTTATTGTCACGAGTAGGCTTCAATGAAGTTACTGTGAAAAGCCCCTAGTCGCCACATTCCGGCACCTGTCCGGGGAGGCTGGGAGCCCCAACTCATTAAGTTGCTTTTGGCAGTTTATAGTCAGGGGGGGGGGGGGGGGGGGGGGGGGGGGGGGCGGAATGTTGGACTGGGCAGACAGAGCTTCCCTTCCACGTGTCGTTACTGAACACATTGTCTATTTTGTAAACACAGGCCGACTGCTAACCCACAGGTGACAAAACTGCAGATGAGTCACACAGGTCACCTTCCCACCTGGAAAAGCCATAGAACTTTGGAATTCTGATATAAAAGTACAGCAATTCTACAAGTCTTCAGAATAGCCCCGGCCAAGGGTCTTTACTCAAAATGTTCACCTGACATTCCTCTTTTCCGATATGGACTTCAGGAAAATTTCTCAGGGTGGCACGGAGCCTGGGTGGGGTGGTCTTTCAGAGGGTCGGTGCAGATTCGATGGGCTGAATGGCCTCCTTCTGCACTGTACGTATTCTATGGAGTATGTCGACCAGCTACTAGGGACATAGACAGGGTGGATGGGAAGAAATCTTTGCCCTTTAGCCGAGGGATCAAAAACCAGTGGATACCCACTTAAAGTAAGGGGCAGGCGGTTTTGAGGGAAAGCTTTTCCACACAGGGGGGGTGGTAGAGCCGGGAGAACCCTTACAACATTTAAGAAGTAGTTAGATGAGCATTCAAAACGCCGTCGCCGAACAGGGCTACGGACCAAGTGCTGGAAAACAGGATTAGAGTTGGAAGGTGCCTGATGGCCGGCATGGTCGTGATGGGCTGAAGGGCTGTGCTGTAAAGCTCTCTGGCTGTAGCTACACGGACACAATGGGCTGAAGGGCCTTGCTCTGTGCTGTAAAGCTCTCTGGCTGTAGCTACACGGACACGATGGGCTGAAGGGCCTTGCTCTGTGCTGTAAAGCTCTCTAGCTGTAGCTACACGGACAGGATGGGCTGAAGGGCCTTGCTCTGTGCTGTAAAGCTCTCTGGCTGTAGCTACACGGACACGATGGGCTGAAGGGCCTCACTCTGTGCTGTAAAGCTCTCTAGCTGTAGCTACACGGACATGATGGGCTGAAGGGCCTTGCTCTGTGCTCTAAAGCTCTCTGGATAACCTTTCCTCACTTTGATGGGGGGAGGGGGGGGGCAAAGGAAAATCCTAAGAGCTTTTACAGATACATAAAGGGTAAAAGGGTGACTAGGGAGAGGGTAGGGCCTCTAAAGGATAAACAAGGTCATCTATGTGCAGATTCACAAGGGATGGGAGAGGGCCTAAATGAATATTTCTCGTCAGTATTTACTGTTAAGGCACAAATGTTAGGGAAACTGGGGAAATAAAAAGTGATGTCTTGAGGAGTGTACATATTACAAAGGAGGTGGTGCTGGAGGTATTAAAGCACATCAAGGTAGATAAATCCCAGGGCAACACGGTGGCCCAGTGGGTTGGCGCTGCTGTCTCATGGCACCACGGTCCCAGGTTCGATCCCAGCTCTGGGTCACTGTCTGTGTGGAGTTTGCACATTCTCCCCGTGTTTGCGTCGGTTTCATCCTCACAACCCAAAGATGTGCAGAGTAGGTGGATTGGCCACGCTAAATTGCCCCTTAATTGGAAAAAATGAATTGGGTACCATAAATTTATTTTAAAAAAGGAGAAAAAAAAGATAAATCCCCGCGACCGGATGAAATGTATCCCAGGATGTTGGGGGAGGCTAGGGAGGAAATTGCAGGCCCCTTAGCTGAGATATTTGAATCATCGACAGCCACAGGAGAGGTGCCTGAAGATTGGAGGGGAGCAAATGTGTCCTTGTTTCAGAAGGGCTGTAGGGAAAAGTCTGGGAACTACAAACTGGTTAGCCGTAGATCTACAAGCATTTAGAGAGGCAAGGAATTAGGGAAAGTCAGCATGGCTTTGTAAGGGGAAAGTTGTGTCAAACGAATTTGATTGAGTTTTTTGACGGTGTAACCAAGGCGGTAGATGAGTGCAGTGCAGTCGACGTTGCCTACATGGACTTTAGCAAGGCCTTTGACAGGGTACAGCAAGGTAGGTTGTTGCAAAAGGTTAAATCTTACGGAATTCAGGGTGAGGTCACATTGGATAGAAAATTGGCTTGGCGACCCCAAGCCAAAGGATGGTTGTGGAGGGTAGCTTTTTCAAACTGGAGGCCTGTGACCAGCGGTGTGCCTCAGGGATCGGTGCTGGGTCCACTGTTATGTTATTTACATTAATGGTTTGGGTGTGAATGTAGGAGGCATGGTTAGTAAGTTTGCAGATGACATCAAGATTAGTGCCACAGTGGATTGTGAAGAAGGTTATACAAGATTGCAATAGGGCCAGTGGGCTGATGAATGGCAGATGGAGTTTACTTGGATGCGAGAATTTAAAATTTAGAACCGTACAGCACAGAACCTTCAGCCCTCGATGTTGTGCCGAGCAATGATCACCCTACTCAAACTCACGTATCCACCCTATACCCGTAACCCAACAACTCCCCGTTAACCTTACTTTTTAGGACACTACGGGCAATTTAGCATGGCCAATCCACCTAACCCCGCACATCTTTGGACTGTGGGAGGAAACCGGAGCACCCGGAGGAAACCCACGCACACACGGGGAGGACGTGCAGACTCTGCACAGACAGTGACCCAGCCGGGAACCGAACCTGGGACCCTGGAGCTGTGAAGCATTGATGCTAACCACCATGCTACCGTGCTGCCCCCGCGAGGTAGGTCAAATCAGGGCAGGACCTATTCAGTTAATGGTAGAGATTTAGGGAGAGTTACAGAACAAAAGAGATCTACAGGTTCATAGCTCCTCGAAGGTGGAGTCGCAGGTGGACAGATTGGTGAAGAAGGTATTCAGCTTGCTAGGTTTGATTGGTCAGAATATCGAATATAGGAGTTGGGATGTCTTGTTGAAGTTGTACAAGACATTGGTAAGACCACACATGAAATGCAGTGTTCAGTTCTGGTCACCTGATTATAGAAAGGATATTGTTAAACTAGAAAAAGAGTGGAGAAGAGATTTCCGAGGATGCTCCCAGGACTTGATGGTCTGAGTTAAGGAGAGGCTGGGACTTTTTTCCTCTGGAGTGTCGGAGGCTCAGGGGTGATCTTATAGGAGGTCTGTAAAATAATGAGCATAGATCAGGTAGATAGTCAACAAAAGGTAGAGGAGTCCAGAACTAGAGGGCATAGGTTCAAGGTGCGAGGATTGAGATATAAAAGAGAGCAGAGGAGGAAGTTCTCCCCACAGAGGGTAGGGAGCATCTGGAACAAGCTGCCAGAGGCAGTGGTAGAGGCGGTGTGATTTTATCCTTTAAAAAGCAGTTAGTTATATGGGCAGGGTGGGTATAGAGGAATATGGGCCAAATGGGACTAGCTTGTTTCAAATTGTCAACTCATCTTTCCCAGTCCTCAGAGCCAGAACCCGGCTCACACCCTCACCCAGCTGACACCATGATTAGTGGAACTATAACTCTCCTGCTAACCCAGAGTCAGGCAGCATCTCCATTAAAAACCACACTGCGGCCTAGTCTAGGTTACCCGATCCACGGCCTCGATTTGCGGCTCACGCCGCCTGCCCTGCCTCTCCCCCGGGGACGGTCTCGCTTCACTCACCCAGCATCAGAGGGCTGAACTGGCGGGCCAGGCCCCGGGAAAGGTCGTACACGAACAGTTTGACGGGATGAGGCGGCGTGTCCATGGCCCGCGGCTGGTCTCCGGCTTCACTCTGAGCGGCCGCTCACCTGAGGAGTTCCAACATCGACCGGCTCCTTCTGCGCCCAGGGCCCCCTGTGAATGATCAATGCGGGGACCCCCTAACCGTCCCGCCTCCTGCAGCGTCACACTGCATGGTCCCGCCTCCTGCAGCGTCACACAACGCCTGGTCCCGCCCTGGATGTCACACTGCATGGTCCCGCCTCCTGCAGCGTCACACAACGCCTGGCCCCGCCCTGGATGTCACACTGCATGGCCCCGCCCCCTGAACCCCGTCTCAATGTATGGTCCCGCCCCCTGCACCGCGTCACACTATGGTCCCGCCCCCTGCATCGCGTCACACTGTGTGGTCACCCCCCTGCACCGCGTCACACTGCATGGTCCCGCCCCCTCACGCATCACACTACGCGTCTCACTGTATGGTCCCGCCCCCTGCTACGCGTCACAAACCGCCTGGCCTCGCCCCTGGCACACGTCACACTGCATGGTCCGCCCGTATCAGCGCGTCACACGGCATGCCCCCCCACCGACCGTACCCACACCGCCCCGCCCCTGCCACGCGTCACAAGCCGCCTGGCCCCGCCCCTGTACTCGCCCCACCTCTGAAGAGACGACAGTTAAGAGACTTGAGAAACTGGCTCACTGGCACCATCTAATGGCCAGTGGCTGCATCTACAAACCTGACTGTTCCTCACTTCCATCCTATCTCCATAACCGAATAACCCCTTCTAAACGTTTTGGACATTTAAGGGCAATTTATCATGGCCAAACCACCTAACCTGCACATCTTTGAACTGTGGGAGGAAACCCATGCACACACGGGGAGGACGTGCAGACTCCGCACAGACAGTGACTCAAGCCGGGAATCGAACCTGGGACCCTGGAGCTGTGAAGCAACTGTGCTAACCACTGTGCTACCATGCTGCCCCTAGGAAACTATCGCGGATACATTCTATAAACTCCTCCTCAAGGCTGCCTTTACCGCACTGGTTAAACCAATCGACATGTAGATTAAAATCCCCCATGATAACTGCTGTACCATTTCTACAAGCATCAGTTATTTCTTTGTTTATTGCCTGCCCCACCATAACGTTACTATTTGGTGGCCGATAGACTACTCCTATCGGTGACTTTTTCTGGGTCTATTCACTGAGCTCCCCTCAGTCACTGTACCTTGTACTGTCGCCCTTTTTGATTTTGACTCTGGCTTCTCTGCCTTACATTTTTCCCCCTTACTTCCTTTTGTTTCTGCCCCTGTTTTACTACCTTCCGACCTCCTGCATCGGTTCCCATTTCCCATCCCCCTGCCACATTAGTTTAAACCCTCCCCAACAGCTCTAGCAACCCCCCCCCCCCCCCCCCCCCCCCCCCCAGGGCATCGGTTCCAGTCCTGCCCAGGTGCAGACCGTCTGGTTTGTACTGGTCCCACCTCCCCCAGAACCGGTCCCAATGCCCGAAGAATTTGAATCCCTCCCTCTTGCACCATCTCTCGAGCCACGCATTCATCCTATCTATCCTGACATTCCTACTCTGACTAGCTCGTGGCACAGGTAGCAGTCCTGAGACTACTACCTTTGAGGTCCTACTTTTTAGTTTAACTCCTAACTCCCTGAATTCAGCTTGTAGGACCTCATCCCATTTTTTACCGATATCGTTGGTGCCTCTGTGCATCACGACAGCTGGCTGTTCACCCCCCCCCCCCCAGAATGTCCTGCAGCCTCTCCGAGACATCCTTGACCCTTGCACCAGGGAGGCAACATACCATCCTGGAGCCTCGATTGTGTCCGCAGAACCGCCTGTCTATTCCCCTTACGATCGAGTCCCCTATCACTATAGCCCTGCCATTTTTCTTCCTGCCCTGCTGTGCAGCAGAGCCAGCCACGGCGCCATGAACCTGGCTGCTGCTGCATTCCCCTGGTGAGCCATCTCCCCCAACAGTATCCAAAGCGGTATATCTGTTTTGCAGGGAGATGACCGCAGGGGACACCTGCACTGCCTTCCTACTCTTGCTCTGTCTTTTGGTCACCCATTTTCTATCTCCCTCAGTATCTTTCAGCTGCGGTGTGACCAACTCGCTAAACGTGCTATCCACGACCTCCTCAGCATCGCGGATGCTCCAAAGTGAGTCCATCTGCAGCTCCAGAGCTGTCAAGCGGTCCAACGGGAGCTGCAACTGAACACACTTCTTGCATGTGAAGGAGCCAGGGACAGTGGACGTGTCCCTGAGCTCCCACATCACACACAAGGAGCATGACACGGGTCTGGGATCTCCTGCCATGTCTTAAACCTTCGGTTAACTTATACAACTACAGTTCCAAAAAAAACCGAAGAAAAAATAAATAAATATACCAATAAATATACCAGTCCAAAGATGTGCGGGTTAGGTGGATTGGCCATGCTAAATTGCCCGTAGTGTCCTAATAAAAGTAAGGTTAAGGGGGGGTTGTTGGGTTACGGGTATAGGGTGGATACGTGGGTTTGAGTAGGGTGATCATGGCTCGGCACAACATTGAGGGCCGAAGGGCCTGTTCTGTGCTGTACTGTTCTATGTTCTAAAAGAAAAAGAAGAAAAAAAAACTACTTACCAGTCACTTACCAAGGATAAAAAGCACCTCCTCCCCACCTAGCTTCAAATTCCCAATCTCACTCTTCGCTGTGTCTCACTCAGGCTGTGTCTTCTCTGGCTCATTGGGAGAACTTCGCTGTATCCTTCCTGCCTTAGAAAAGGAGACCAAAACTGGACACAATATTCTAGGCGTGGCCTCACCAAGGCCCTGTATAATTGCAACAACACATCCCTCCTGGATTCGAAACCTCTCGCAGTGAAGGGCATTAGATTAGCCTTCTTTACCGCCGGCTGCCCCTGCATGCTTACCTTCAGCGATTGGTGCACAAGGACACCCAGGTCCCGCTGCACACTCCCCTCTCCCAATTTACAACCATTCAGGTGGTAATCTGCTTTCCTGATTTTGCTTCCAAAGTGAATAAGCTCACACTTATCCAAATTATACTGCATCTGCCATTGGTTTGCCCACTTGCCCAACCTGTCCAGATCTTGCTGTAGGTTCTCTGCATCCTCGTCACAATTCACCCTCCCACCCAACTTGGTATCATCTGCAAATTTTGAGATGCTACATTTTGTTCCCTCATCCCAATCATTAATATATATTGTGTATAGCTGGGGTCCCAGCACCGATCCCTGTGGAACCCCACTGGTTACTGCCTGCCAATTTGAAAAGGACCCATTAATTCCTACTCTGTTTTTGCTCTGCTGACCAGTTTTCTATCCACCTCAATACACTTCCCCCAATCCCATGCGCTTTAATTTTGCACAATAATGTCTTAAGCGGGACTTTGTCAAACGTCTTCTGAAAGTCCAAATATACCACATCGACTGGCTCCCCCTTGTCAACCGTACTGGTTACCTCTTCAAAGAATTCCAAGATGTTTAAGGAGCGTCTTGACAAATACACGAATAGAAGGCGGCGTGGTGGCACAGTGGTTAGCACTGCTGCCTCACGGCACTGAGGACCTGGGTTTGATCCAGATCCTGGGTCAATGTCCGTGGGGAGTTTGCACATTCTCCCCGTGTCTGCGCGGATCTCACCCCCACAACCCAAAGATGTGCAGGGCAGGTGGATTGGCCACGCTAAATTGCCCCTTAATTGGAAAAAGAGAATTGGGTACTCTAAATTTATTCATAAAAATAAAAATATCTTTCCCAGCGTGAGGCAACTACTGTTGGCGACCAGTTTGACGGAAGGCGGTGTCTTAGCCAATCTTTGGTCATGTCCTCAACCAAACTTGTTGTGTTATTGGATAATGATCAGGAATGGGAGACTCCCCCAACATAACAGATGCACTGGTATGGCCAAATGCAGCCCCCCCCCCCACCCACGGTGCACCCTGCTGGCTTTGACAATCAAGTCAACACCAACCTCGGGACAATCCTGCTTTACAGTGAAGATTAATATTGTAACCTGTAATAAACTTTTAAAATTCCAGATACTTTGAACAGGATCTTAGGACAGCACAGTGGGTGAGTACCTGTGACCCTTAGTGCCTAAACGTTAGGTGGGGTTACGGGGATAGAGCAGTGGAGTGCTCCGAGATAGGGTGCTCTTTCGGAGGGTCGGTGCAGACGTGATGGGCCAAATGGTCTCCTTCTGCACAGTAGGTGTAGAGATCTACCATGCCAATCTAGTGAAGTCTCGCAACACTAAAACTCAGTAGATTATTGAGTTAAACTTCTCGGATGCAAACAAGAATTCCCTCTACTTGATGACAATTGAGAGAAACTTAAATCCATTCTCAATAAAGCCCTGCTAGCAAAGGACTTCAAGAGAAGTAATTTGTAAAACAATTTAACTTTCAAAATAATGCTGAAATGGTTTCTTACTTACGGCAAAACAGCTTGCATGAACTTCAACAGTTGGAGTGGAAAAGTGAAAATATGAAAATAAAGATAGCGAGTTGCTAGATCAAAGCAGAGAGTGATCCCGGAATAAAGATGGCTGTGCGGACCCTCATGTTTAAAGAGAATTTTTATCAGACTGAAGCCCTCTGTCTACACCTCGATGTCGCCTTAATTGGTTTGGGTGAGAATCAAATACATTTGATTGGATGGATAACTGTCAATCCTCAATGTGCAACATAAGTTCTGAATGTTTGATGTTTGAATATTTGTGTATGCTATGGAATGCGATTCTCTGCTTTTATCAAGACTGGTTTCTCCTGGTTTTCAGCTGACTTTGCTTTATCCATATTCTGGACAATGTGCCTTCATATTGCTATGGTGCTTATTTCGACATTGATCTTGATTTACTGGTGCAGCTCATTCCTTCATGTGAAACTAGCTTTGAAATTTATTGTTCATTTTGTCAGCAAGAATGTTGTTTTATCTCCAGTTAGTTTGTGCATTGGTCAGGCTTTTGTGCTTCTGCTGAAGTTCTGTGTTTTGCCATGACCTAAGGTTATGAGTCCTGAAATCCTTATTTGAAAATGGGGATTAAAACTGGGCTTTAATATTGACATGAAAATCACCTTTTTAACCTATCTGAAAATAGTTGAATCCCGACGGTGACGTGATGGGCCAAATGGCCTCCTTCTGCACCGTGGGGATTCTATGATGATTCTAAGGATGGTCTGCAAGTGTAGCGAGTGAAACAGAAAACGACTGATAATGAGAGGGCACAGATTTAAAGGAATTAATTCAAAAATGTAAAGCAATATGAGGAGAAACACTTTCGCACAGTGGGAGGCGGGAGTGGGGCGGGGGGGGGGGGGGGGTCTGGAATACACCAAACGTGGTGGAGGCAGCTTCAAACAAACCTTTCACAAGGGAATTAGACTGGAATTTAAAGAGGAAGAATGTGCAGTTTGTGGGCAGCTGTTATAACCTGCCTGTTGACCACTGGCTGGGGACTAATGGCAATCCCACAATCCTTTGGGAGTAGCCACCACCACCATGGTATACCTCGTTGGAGGGCACAGCAGCGGTGCCGTCGCCAGCGCCTCCAGGCTCGTGCCCACACAGGACGCCATCTCCATCCTCTTCCATGCTGCCCCCTGCCCCGTCCATTACCCACTTACACACCATCGCTGCGTTGGCAGCCCAACAGTACCCACAGAGGTTGGGCAGCGCCAGCCCCCCTCTATCCCTGCCCCGTTCCAAGAGCACCCTCCTCACCCTCGGGTCCCGCGTGCCCACACAAACCCCGTAATGCTCCTGATAACCTGCCTGAAAAAGGCCTTCGGGATAAGGATGGGGAGGCACTGGAACAGGAACAGAAACCTCGGGAGCACCGTCATCTTGACTGACTGCACCCTACCCGCCAGAGACAGCGGCAGCATGTCCCACCTCTTAAACTCCTCCTCCATTTGCTACACCAGCCTTGTAAGGTTTAGCCTATGCAAGGCCCCCAGCTCCTGACCACCTGCACCCCCAAGTACCTGAAGCTCCTCTCCGTCTTTTCAGTGGGAGCCTCCCAATCCCCCCCCCCCTCCTGGTCCACAAACAGCTCGCTTTTCCCAAAGTTAAGCTTATACCCTGAGAAATCCCCAATTCCCGGAGAATCCTCATCACCTCCGGCATTCCCCCCACCGGGTCCACCAAATACAACAAAAGGTCATCCGCATAGAGCGACACTCGGTGCTCCTCCCCCCCGGACCAGCCCCCTCCAATCCCCCGACTCCCTCAGCGCCATAGCCAGGGGTTCAATTGCCAGCGCAAAAAGTAGGGAGGACAGGGGACACCCCTGCCTCGTCCCTCGGTATAGTCGAAAATACTCCGATCCCCTCCTATTTGTGGCCACACTCGCCATCAGGGCCTCATACAACAGCCTCACCCAACTGACAAACCCCTCCCCAAACTCAAACCTTTCCAGCACCTTCCACAAGTATCCCCACTCAACCCTATCAAAGGCCTTCTCCGCGTCCAGCGCCACCACTATCTCCGCCTCCCCTTCTACCGCCGGCATCATTATAACGTTCAAGAGCCTCCGTATGTTAGTGTTCAGCTGCCTCCCCTTCACAAACCCCGTTTGATCCTCGTGAATAACCTGCGGCACGCAATCCTCTATCCTCGTGGCTAAAATCTTTGCCAACAACTTGCCGTCCACATTCAAGAGTGAGATCGGCCTGTACGACCCACACTGCTGGGGATCCTTGTCCCGCTTAAGAATCAGGGAGATCAGCGCCCGAGACATTGTCGGGGGCAAAGCCCCCCCCCCCCCTCCCGTTCCTCGTTAAAGGTCCTAACCAACAGGGAGCCCAACAGGTCTGCATACACCTTATAGAATTCAATCGGGAACCCATCCGGCCCCGGCCCCTTCCCCGACTGCATGTTCCCTATTCCTTTAACCAGCTCCTCCAGCTCAACAGGCGCCCCCAGCCCCTCCACCTGCCCCTCCTCCACCCTCGGGAATCTCAGCCAATCCAAAAAGCGCCCCATCCCCCCCCCCCTCCTCCACCTGGGGTTCGGACCGATACAGTTTCTCGTAGAAGTCCCTGAAGACCCCATTGATGTCTACCCCCCCTTTGCACCACATTTCCTCCCCGATCCTTAACTTCACCAATCTCCCTGGCCGCATCCCACTTGCAGAGCTTGTGCGCCAGCATCCTGCTCGCCTTCTCCCCATATTCATGCACCGCTCCCTGTGCCTTCCTCCACCGAGCTTCCGCCTTTCTGGTGGTCAACAAGTCAAACTCAGCCTGAAGGCTGCGCCGCTCCCGCAACAATCCCTCCTCCGGGGCCTCCGCGTATCTCCTGTCCACCCTCACCATCTCCCCCACCAGTCTCTCCCTCTCTCTCTGCTCTCTCCTCTCCCTGTGGGCTCGAATGGAGATCAACTCCCCCTAACCACCGCCTTCAGCCCCTCCCAGACCGTCCCCACTCGGACCTCCCCATTGTCGTTGGCCTCCAGGAACCTCTCGATACATCCTCGAACCCGCCCGCCCACCTCCTCGTCCGCCAGCAGCCCCACCTCCAAGCGCCTAAGCGGGGGCTGGTCTCTCTCCTCCCCCAGTTCGAGGTCCACCCAGTGTGGGGTGTGGTCAGAAATGGCTATCGCCGAATACTCAGCATCCTCCACCCTCGCAATCAGCGCTCTATTCTTAACGAAAAAATCAATCCGGGAATAGGCCTTATGCACATGGGAGAAGTATGAAAATTCCCTGGCCCTCGGCCTCGCAAACCTCCATGGATCCGCCCCTCCCACCTGGTCCATAAACCCCCTCAACACCTCAGCCGCCGCTGGCCTCCTACCCGTCCTGGATCTGGATCGATCCAGTGGCGGATCCAGCACCGTGTTGAAATCCCCCCCCCCCCATTATCAGGCCCCCCGCCTCCAAATCTGGAATCCGGGCCAACATGCGGCGCATGAATCCCGCATCGTCCCAATTCAGGGCGTATACATTGACCAGCACCACCCGCTCCCCCTGCAGCTTACCGCTTACCATCACATACCTCCCGCCGCTGTCTGCCACCACATTTCGACGCCTCGAACGACACCCTCTTCCCCACCAGGATCGCCACCCCCCCAGAATTTTTGCATCCAGCCCAGAATGAAACACCTGGCCTACCCATCCCTTCCTCAATCTAACCTGATCCGCCACCTTCAGGTGCGTCTCCTGAAGCATGACCACATCCGCCTTCAGCCCCTTCAGGTGCGCAAACACGCGGGGCCGTTTGACCGGCCCATTCAGTCCCCTCACATTCCAGGTGATCAGCCGGATCAGGGGGCTACCTACCCCCCTCCCCCGCCGGTTAGCCAGTACCCTTACGTAATCCGCCACGTGCCCGCGCCCCCCCCACTCAGCCCATTCCCCACAGCGACAGACCCCCATCCCGACCCCCTCTACCTGCTCCAGCTCCTTCGCCACTTCAGCAGCAGCAACCAGGTACCCCCCCCACCCCCCAAACCTTCCCCCCCCCAGCTGCGTGACCCCTTTTATTGTACTTCCGTAAGCCAGCCGACTCCTGCTGACCCCGCCACCCCAATGACCCTCCCCATTGCAACACAACCACACCCCCCCCCCCCCCACCCCAGACCCTCCCCATTGCAACATAACCACCCCTCCGTCCCCCCCAGTGATGGTCCCGCCCACTCCTCCTCTAGTGCGGGGAAAAAAAGCCCGCGCTTCCCTCCCAACACCCCCCCCCCCGTGCCCCCGACCCAAAACGCGGGAAAAGTCGGGCACATGACCCAACAGGACCGCGAACCCCACCCAACCTCCCAACCGGTGAAGGAAAATAAATATCCAAACAAAACAAACACCCAAGTAAACACATAACAGTCCCAAAAAGCAAAAAAAAAAGCACAATGGCAAAAAACCAACATCATCCAACAGAACCGATAAAACAAAAGGATGCCAAGGAGGACAGAGCCTCCGGGCTGTGTACACAGTTCCCCAGTCCTCAGTTTAAGTCCAGCTTCTATGTTCTCTGCCTGAACGAAAGCCCCAGGCCTCCTCCGGAGAGTCAAAGTAGAGCTGGCTGTCTTTATAAGTGACCCAGAGGCGTGCCGGCTGTAACAGGCCAAACTTGACCCCCTTCTTGTGGAGCACTGCCTTCGTCCGATTAAAACCAGCCCTTCTCTTTGCCACCTCCGCACTCCAGTCCTGGTAGATCCTGATGTCCTCATTTTCCCACTTGCTACTCCTCTCCTTCTTCGCCCATCTCAGCACACACTCACGGCCGACGAAGCGGTGAAATCGGACCAGCACCGCCCGAGGCGGCTAATTTGGCCTGGGTTTCCTCAGCAGCACCTGATGGGCACCCTCCAGCTCTAAGGGTCCCTGGAACGACCTCGCACCCATTAGCGAGTTCAGCATCATAGCCACATAGGCCCCCAAATCCGAACCTTCCAGCCCCTCTGGGAGGCCTAGAATCCGCAGGTTCTTCCGACGGGCCCGGTTCTCCATCTCCTCCATCCTCGCTGCCCACTTCTTGTGGAGCGCATCGTGCAACCCCACCTTCACTGCCAGGCCCAGAAGTTCATCCTCGCTCTCAGAGGCCTTTTGTTGAAGCTCTCGGGTCTCCGCACCCTGAGCCGTCTGGGTCGCCATGAGCTTGTCCAGGGAGGCCTTGAATGGCTCCAGAGTCTCTGCCTTCATACCTCGCCATTCACCTGAGGAAGGAGCTGCGCTCCGAAAGCTTGTGTTTGAAACAAGCATGTTGGACTTTAACCTGGTGTTGTAAGACTTCTTACTGTGCTCACCCCAGTCCAACGCCGGCATCTCCACATCATTACTATTTCCGGGCAAACAACATCAGCCAAAACGAGCGCCAGGTGGTCATATTGCTCACCGCCTGCGGCCCGCATAAGTTTGGGGTGATTAGGAGCCTTACGTACCCAGCTGTGCCGGACACCAAAACGTTTGATGAACTTGTGAACTTAGTAGGGCAGCATTTTAACCCAACCCCATCTACGATAGTCCAGCGTTACTGGTTTAATACTGCTGAGAGGACCCCAGGAGAATCCCTTGCCGACTTTCTATCCAGGCTACGCAGGATTGCGGAGCACTGTGACTATGGTGAGACCTTGTCAGAAATGTTACGCAACCGTTTGGTTTGCGGTATTAACAATGCGGCCATCCAGAGGAAGTTGTTAGCTGAACCAACATTGACTTTTCAACAGGCCATTCAAATAGTATTGTCCTGAGAGAACGGCAGGGACATGGTTTTTCTCGGCATCGGCCGATTCAACAGTTTGCACCCGGTGACCCAGTGTTCGTTCGAATTTTGCTGGTGGTGCCCAGTGAGTCCCTGGCGTAATCTTTCACCGGGCCCTATTTCTTACCAGGTGCAAACCCAGGGTCGTCTCCAGAGCAAGCATGTAGACCACGTTCGGTCCACAAGACCACCCCTTCCAAAGATTCCCTGCCCCCGGTGCTCATTTCTACAGCCAGAGACCAGACACAGTGTGAAGTATTCCTCACAATCTTCCTCTGTGCCACACTCAAAGCCTGTTGCAGAACTGCGTGGAGATAGAGACGCCCTCCTTCGCCAGGGTCTTCAGTGGATTCCTTGGACTTTGGGGCAGGGGGGAGGGATGTTATAACCTGCCTGCTTACCACTGGCTGGAGACTAATAGCAATCCCACAATCCTTTGGGAGTATGAGCTTCCCCAATGAGGTGTAGGCGGAGAAATCATTAGGAGATTCCCTGCATAAATAGCACTGGCCAGTTTGGAACCGGCTCGAGGAGAGTGAGCAGCAAGGAGTTGCTGCTGCTGTTGTTTGTATACCTCTGTTATTGTAAATAAATGTTATTTCTTTCTATTCTTCAACTCGTGCTAGATTCTTCGTGACCCTCACAAAAGCGGGGAAGGCAGGAGAAGAGCATCAGGTGGACTGCTCATTCGGAGCATCCACAGCGAGTTGAACATAGAACATAGAACAGTACAGCACAGAACAGGCCCTTCGGCCCTCGGTGTTGTGCCGAACAATGATCACCCTACTTAAACCCACGTAACCCGTATACCCATAACCCAACAATCCCCCCATTAACCTTACACTACGGGCAATTTAGCATGGCCAATCCACCTAACCCGCACATCTTTGGACTGTGGGAGGAAACCGGAGCACCCGGGGGAAACCCACGCACACACGGGGAGGACGTGCAGACTCCACACAGACAGTGACCCAGCCGGGAATCGAACCTGGGACCCTGGAGCTGTGAAGCATTGATGCTAACCACCATGCTACCGTGAGGCCCCATTGAGCCAAAACAAAGGTTTATTGACAAGGCTTGTGGTACCCGACAGGGTCTGAAACGGCCGTTCCCCAACCGGCTGACCTCTTGGACAATGGCAGTTAAGCTTCCCCCTTAGCGGGTTATTCCCCCATTGGTCACCGGCCAATGAACGGCCTAGAGATACTTGCTCTGATTGGACATTTCTGACCCCTCTTTCCTAACGGCTGCGGTTCCCGTTCTCTGATTGGTCATAGACTCTGGCCTATGGGATGAGAGAACGGTGACTCCTTGATTGGACAGAGGCGGTGGGCGGGTCCATCAGGAAGGAGGCTAATTCGCCACTCCCGCCGTCACTCACCCGGGGTCATTGTTAGTTTTGGGTCTGAGCGGGAAGTGACGGGAGTCATGCATGGTCCCGTCCTGCCCCCTGCCATGCGCCACACACAGCCTGGCCCCTGAACTTGCCCTCGCCAGTGACCCCGCCACAGTGTCGTGCACACATTCACTGGCCCCTCCCCCTGAAGGTCAACCCCAGCTAGACCATACCCTCTGCAACGCGTCACACCGCAAGACAGAACCAGCACCGGGAATCGAACCCGGGACCCTGGCACTGTGAAGCCCCTGTGCTAACCACTGTGCTACAGTCCACGAATCTGAAGAGACTTGAGAAACTGGCTCACTGGCACCATCTAATGGCCAGGGGCTGCAGCTACAAACCTGACCGTCACTCCTCACAATGACAACGAAAATGAATGGGAAATAGTGTCTTGGTAATATTCAATGGCAAATATTCAATGGCTGGGCACAGCAAAATCAATCCACCTGCCCTTCACATCTTTGGGTTTTGGGGATGAGACGCACACAGACACGGCAGCACAGTGGTTAGCACAGCGGCTTCCTTCATTACCCCTGCTGATGGGGGTGGGGGTGGGGGTGGGTGGGTGAAGCTTGTTGATCCTGTCTGCATGGGAGCTCGGAGGGGAGAGGGTTTTTGGCCTTGTATGGATGGGTCCGAAGCGGGGGGTTATTGACCCTGTCCGGATGGGTGTTGGGGAGGGATGTGGGTGGAATTTATTGACCATATCTGGGTGGATACTAAAGGAGGGGGGGGGGGGGTGTTACTGTCCCAGTCTGGAAGGGTGCTAAGGGGGAGGGTGATGGCCCTGTGTGGATGGGTGCTAAGAGGCTAAGGGTATTGAGCGAGTCTGGATGGGTGCGAGCAGGGGTGGGGGACTGACCCTGTCTGGATGGGTGCAAAGGTGGGGGTGTTAGTGACCATGTCTGGATGGGTCCAATGGGGAGGGTGGTTTGATCCGGTCTGAATTGGTACCAAAGGGTGCACTTTATTGACCATGGCTGGATGCGAGCTGGAGGTAGGGGGGAGGTTATTGATCTGGTCTGCACAGATGCTAAGGAGAGAGTGTGTTGACATTGTCTGGATGGGAGGGAAGATGGGTGTTTATTCATCCGGTCTGCTGGATGGTTGCTAAGGGGGGTGGGGAGGGCATTGACCCGGTCTGGATGGGTGCTACTGGGGATTTATTGACCTGGTCTGGAAGGGTGCTGAGGGGAAAAGGTTAATGACTATGTGTGGATGGGCGCCAAGGTGTTGGGGGGGGGGGGGGGGGGGGGAATTGACCTGGTCTGCATGGATGCTAAGGGGGGGGGGTATAGACCCTGTCTGGATGGGTACGAAGAGGCGTCAATAAAGCCCCCTCCCCCCTCCGTTTGACACCTGTCTGGGTGAATGCCAGGGGGAAGAGGTATTATTGACCAATTAAAAACTTACCTTACAGGAGAAGCGGCCTGCAGATTTTCGGCAGGAGCAGAGTCCAGGGGCCTGTTGGGAAGGTAAGTTTACCTTTAAAAACTTACCTTTAGAGCTGCAGGAAGTCGGCTGTGGGGGTTTCTGGGGAGATTTGTTAGTACCCGTGTTGTTCCTTGTGTCTTAATAAAGCTCATAGTCTTAAAGTTGAAGTAGATGCTTTATTGTGAGTTCGTTCTCGCTTCAGTGCTTAACTTAAAGTTACATCTGTGCTTCTAGTCTGTCTTGCTACCAGCTCCCGTTCCTGTGAAGTTTGTGATGACTTCCTGTTCGCGTGTATTTATATCTCTCCCGTTCTCTCTCTAGTGCTTGCTCAGTTGTATTGCATCTACACAGATATACAATCACCACATCCCCCTTTTTTCTTTACATATTTTCTGTACATCGTTAAAGAAAATTGTACAAAACAGTTAGATTACTTATGATATGTGTATCTATACAAGTGATGGTGATATTGGATATTTTACAAAGGTGTTTGAATGGTCGAACCACTGATGTTGACTGACATGGACTTTTTTCTGTGCTTGTGGTATCGATTTACATAGAACATAGAACAGTACAGCACAGAACAGGCCCCTCGGCCCTCGATGTTGTGCCGAGCAATGATTACCCTACTCAAACCCACGTATCCACCCTATACCCGTAACCCAACAACCCCCCCCAACCTTACTTTTTAGGACACTATGGGCAATTTAGCATGGCCAATCTACCTAACCCGCACATCTTTGGACTGTGGGAGGAAACCGGAGCACCCGGAGGAAACCCACGCACACACGGGGAGGACGTGCAGACTCCACACAGACAGTGACCCAGCCGGGAATCGAACCTGGGACCCTGGAGCTGTGAAGCATTTATGCTAACCACCATGCTACCGTGCTGCCCACTTTAGTGTGTCATCTGCCTTGTGAGCTGGTGTGCTTGCTTGTTCTGGAGCAGATGTGAATTTGAGAGATTCGTTGTCATGCCATGGCATGTTTGTAGTCTTGTCATTGTTTTGCAGTGTGCCGTGGCATTGTCCTTCATTTGCAGAGTTGTACCATTTTGTACAGGTCATTGTTTCATTGTTGTTGTGTCTGTCGTTTCTGTCTTTGTTGTTTTCATTGTCTTTCTTGTTGTTGTTTTTGTCGTTTCTGTCTTTGTTGTTTTCATTGTTGTTCTTCTTGCTTCTGTTTTTGTTGTGTTCATTGTTGTTCTTGTCGTGCCTTGATATGCTTCATGTTGTTTTTGTTGTTCTTCTATTTTTTGTTGTTGTGTTTATAGTTTTTGTTGTTCTTGTTTCTGCAGTGCTTCTTGCGATTTTTGTTGTTCTTATTGCTCTTCATGTTTGGGGTTTAGGGGCTGGTTTAGCTCACCAGGCTAAATCACTGGCTTTTAAAGCAGACCAAGCAGGCCAGCAGCACGGTTCCCGTACCAGCCTCCCCGGACAGGCGCCGGAATGTGGCGACTAGGGGCTTTTCACAGTAACTTCATTGAAGCCTACTCGTGACAATAAGCCATTTTCATTTCATTTCATGTTATTTTTGTTCTTGCTGTTGTTCTTGTTTCTGCTGTGCTTCTTGTGGTTGTTGTTTTTCTTGTTGCGCTCAATGAGTGTCCCGTGTGGATAATTTGAGTCATTGTCACAGTTATTAGTGCGAGTGTCCTTTGTGGTATCTGTGACATTGAACGTTTCGTCTCGAGAATGGTGAGAATGATCTGATGTTGCATTGATGTTGGTGACATCAGTCATTTGTGGTGGATTTGATTCCTCTTCTTTGCTTCCTTGGTGCTCCTCTTCTGGAGTCATTTGTGGTGGATTTGATTCCTCTTCCTTTGTACTCCTCTTCTGGAGTCATTTGTGGTGGATTTGATTCCTCTTCTTTGCTTTCTTGGTGCTCCTCTTCTGGAGTCAAAATCTTCACAATTTCATTTTCTTGTTAGTCTTGGTGCTCCTCTTCTGGAGTCTAAATCTTCAAGCTTTCAATTGACGTGGTCTCTCTGGACTCATGAGTAGCCCTACTCTGTGCTTCTGTACAGACGAGCTGAGATCTGTCAGTCTCGCTGTGATCCTGCACCTCCTGTATGTCGAGTGTGATCACATTGTCACTGTTTTCACATGCAGTGGGTAGATTTACATTGTCTTCTTGATTATGTGAGCTTGGTAGACTTTCATAGTCTGCTTGTGGTTGCTCAGATATGGTGGGTTGACCTTCGTGGTCTTGTTCATGCATGGTGTTCGCTATGGAATGTTTGCTTGCTTCCATCTTGGAGTCTTTCAACGAGCTGTCTGTGGAGGCTTGCGTCACTCTCTTTGTGGAGGCTTGTGTTGCTCTCTTTGTGGAGTCTTTCATCGCTCGCTCTATGGAGTCCTTCATCACTCTCTCTGTGGAGCCTGTCATCGCTCTCTCTGTGGAGTCTTTCTGTGCTCTCTGTGTGGCGTCATCTTCGTCTTGGGTATTACTGTCATCCAATGTATTGATGATCTGCCATGGCACCATGGTGTTGGATTCATCTACCACGAGTAGATTTGTGTTGAGCTTTGCGACTGTTTTGCTGATGTGTGATCAGCATATCCGAGTAACTCAGCCATGCCTTTTTAAAAATAAATTTAGATTACCCAATTATTTTTTCCAATTAAGGTACAATTTAGCATGGCCAATCCATCTATCTGCACATTTTTGGGTTGTGGGGGCGAAACCCACGCAGACACGGGGAGAATGTGCAAACTCCACACGGACAGTGACCCAGAGCCGGGATCGAACCTGGGACCTCAGCGCCGTGAGGCAGCTATGCTAACCACTAGGCCACCGTGCTGCCCCAACTCAGCCATGTCGGAGTAGTATTGTTCAAAAAACAAATCATCTTTTTTTGTTTCGGGTTTGGTATCGTTTTCTTCATCTTTTTTTGTTTTGGAATTGTTCTCTTCACTTTGGGTGGTGCAGACTGCTTGTTCCAGGGAGTTGTGAAAGTTATTTTCAACTGCCGGTGTAAGTTCAGACGTTCTCTGTCTTTTGAGGTTAGAAAATTGGGGTTTACAGCTTTAAGTTTCTTGTTTTCAATTTTCTGGCATTTCCCTTTTAGGTGGGCGTGGTCAGGGTCCTCTGACATCATGACGCTCGTGACACATGCGTGGGAATCGATTGCGCATGCGGAAATCGATCTTCCTTTACTGTGCGGTTTTTCGTCCACTGCGCATGCACGGCCTGCGCATAACCATCTTCGAATGGTGCGGTCTTTCCTTTCAACTGGGCATGCTCAGAACGATCCACGACCAAAACTTTTTCTACCTGCGCATGCGCAGAACGCAAACCGGCTGATTTTAACTGTGCATGCGCGGCTTCTGTTTCCTGCGCGTGCGTAGATGCAGATTTTCATCTTTTGTTCCCTGGAGACTGTGAAATGTGCTCCGACGCCATTTTACAGCGCATTTCAGCATTTTTTCTTTGTAAAAAGTTCAAGTTACTTTTTCCTTTCGATCTGGACTTTTCACTCGCGATTTCTAGACTGAACCCTTTCTGTTCTGATAGTGATTGTTTGAGTTTTGCATCACTCAGTCCCTGTGCAGTTTGGTCTCTGAGCATACAGTACTGTTCAAATTCCATACAGTGCTCTTCAAATTTTTTTAGTATTACTTCTAATTTGGTGCTGTCTTCAACTTTCAAATATTTAAAGCAATTATATATTTCTCTAGTTTCATGTCCTGCGATGAGCAGTGCTATTTTCATTTCTTCTGAGGCTGCTTTTAAATCATTAGCTATGATATATATATATCAAACATTTGTTTAAATATTTTCCATTCATTACTTAAATTACCGGTTGTGTTCAGCTGAGGTGGGGTTCCAATAGATATCATCGAATTAGCGAAGTCTTCCCACGTCGAATGTCCGGTCGGAGTTTTCCTTGCCATTTTGGTCTTTCTGTGTCTGCAGCTTGTGTAATCTTATAGTAGGCGTTCTGAAGCCAGGCCTGGTACCATGTGTTGTTCCTTGTGTCTTAATAAAGCTCGTAGTCTTAAAGTTGAAGTAGATGCTTTATTGTGAGTTCGTTCTCTCTTCAATGCTCAACTTAAAGTTACATCTGTGCTGCTAGTCGGTCTTGCTACCAAATCCCGTCCTGTGAAGTGTGTGTTGACTTCCTGTTCGTGTGTATTTATATCTCTCCCGTGCTCGCTCAGTTGTATTGCATCTACACAGATATACAATCACCACAATACCTGTATATAAGTTGGGCGGTTGCTAAACCCGAGACACCCACCTCCTCTAACCTAAGGGGTTGAGTGAATATCAGGTAAGCTCTTCCTTTCTTTTTCTTGTTTTATCGACAGGGGATGGCAGGGAAGGCAGTACAATGTTCCTCCTGCAGAATGTTTGAGGTGAGGGACGCCATCAGTGTCCCTGCTGATTTCATCTGTGGGAAGTGCGCCCATCTCCAGCTCCTCAGAAACCATGTTAGGGAACTGGAGCCGGATGAACTTCGGAGCATTTGGGAGGCAGAGGTGGTCATAGATAGATGCTTCAGGGATGTAGTTACTCCGAAGAATAAAGATAGATGGGTGACGGTGAGAGGGGCTGGGAGGAAGCAGTCAGTACAGGGATCCCCTGTGGTCGTTCCCCTGAGTAACAAGTATATCGCTTTGGATCCTGTTGGGGGGGGGGGGGGACTTACCAGGGGTAAGCCATGGAGTACAGGTCTCTGGCACAGAGTCTGTCCCTGTTGATCAGAAGGGAAGGGGGGAGAGGAGTAGAGCATTAGTCATTGGAGACCCCATAGTTAGGGGGATAGATAGGAGATTCTGTGGGAACGAGAGAGACTCGCGGTTGGTGTGTTGCCTCCCAGGTGCCAGGGTCCGGGATGTCTCTATCGTGTTTTCGGTATCCTTAAGGGAGAGGGGGAGCGGCCCCAAGTCGTGGTCCACATAGATACCAACGACAGAGGTAGGAAAAGGGATAGGGATGTAAGGCAGGAATTCAGGGAGCTAGGGTGGAAACTTAGATCTAGGACAAACAGAGTTATTATCTCTGGGTTGTTACCCATGCCACGTGCTAGCGAGACGAGGAATAGGGAGAAAGAGCAGTTGAACACATTGCACAGGGATGGTGCAGGAGGGAGGGTTTCAGATTCCTGGATAATTGGGGCTCATTCTGGGGTAGGTGGGACCTCTACAAACGGGATGGTCAACACCTGGACCAGAGGGGTACCAATATCCTGGATATTATACTGCAGGGCAAGAGTTATATCTGTGGGAAAGGCAATTATGATGCGATGAGGAAAGACTTAGGATGCATAGGATGGGGAAGGAAACTGCAGGGGATGGGCACAATGGAAATGTGGAGCTCGTTCAAGGAACAGTTACTGCGTGTCCTTGATAAGTATGTACCTGTCAGGCAGGGAGGAAGTGGTCGAGCGAGGGAATCGTGGTTTACTAAAGTAGTTGAAACACTTGTCAAGAGGAAGAAGGAGGCTTATGTAAAGATGAGACGTGAAGGTTCAGTTAGGGCGCTCGAGAATTACAAGTTAGCTAGGAAAGACCTAAAGAGAGAGCTAAGAAGAGCCAGGAGGGGACATGAGAAGTCTTTGGCAGGTAGGATCAAGGATAACCCTAAAGCTTTCTATAGATATGTCAGGAATAAAAGAATGAATAGGGTAAGAGTAGGGCCAGTCAAGGACAGTAGTGGGAAATTGTGCGTCGAGTCCGAGGAGATAGGAGAGGTGCTAAATGAATATTTTTCGTCAGTATTCACGCAGGAAAAAGACAATGTTGTCGAGGAGAATACTGAGATACAGGCTACTAGACTAGAAGGACTTGAGGTTCATAAGGAGGAGGTGTTAGCAATTCTGGAAAGAGTGAAAATAGATAAGTCCCCTGGGCCGGATGGGATTTATCCTAGGATTCTCTGGGAAGCTAGGGAGGAGATTGCTGAGCCTTTGGCTTTGATCTTTGAGTCATCTTTGTCTACAGGAATAGTGCCAGAAGACTGGAGGATAGCAAATGTTGTCCCATTGTTCAAGAAGGGGAGTAGAGCCAACCCTGTTAACTAAAGACCAGTGAGCCTTACTTCTGTTGTGGGCAAAGTCTTGGAAAGGTTTATAAGAGATAGGATGTATAATCATCTGGAAAAGAATAATTGGATTAGAGATAGTCAACACGGTTTTGTGAAGGGTAGATCGTGCCTCACAAACCTTATTGAGTTCTTTGAGAAGGTGGCCAAACAGGTGGATGAGGGTAAAGCAGTTGATGTGGTGTATATGGATTTCAGTAAAGCGTTTGATAAGGTTCCCCACGGTAGGCTATTGCAGAAAATACGGAGGCATGGGATTCAGGGTGATTTCGTAGTTTGGATCAGAAATTGGCTAGCTGGAAGAAGCCAAAGGATGGTGGTTGATGGGAAATGTTCAGCCTGGAGTCCAGTTACTAGTGGTGTACCACAAAGATCTGTTTTGGGGCTACTGCTGTTTGTCATTTTTATAAATGACCTGGAGGAGGGCGTAGAAGCATGGGTGAGTAAATTTGCAGATGACACTAAAGTCGGTGGAGTTGTGGACAGTGCGGAAGGATGTTACAAGTTACAGAGGGACATAGATAAGCTGCAGAGCTGGGCTGAGAGGTGGCAAATGGAGTTTAATGCAGAAAAATGT
Organism: Scyliorhinus canicula; assembly: GCF_902713615.1. Lineage (NCBI taxonomy): Eukaryota > Metazoa > Chordata > Chondrichthyes > Carcharhiniformes > Scyliorhinidae > Scyliorhinus > Scyliorhinus canicula. The sequence goes on along the minus strand of NC_052168.1, from coordinate 22,096,874 downwards.
GAGGTGATTCATTTTGGAAGGAATAACAGGAAGAGAGAGTACTGGGCTAATGGTAAGATTCTTGGTAGTGTGGATGATCTTGGTGTCCATGTACATAGATCCCTGAAAGTTGCCACCCAGGTTGAGAGGGTTGTTAAGAAGGTGTACGGTGTGTTAGTTTTATTGGTAGAGGGATTGAGTTTCGGAGCCATGAGGTCATGTTGCAGCTGTACAAAACTCTGGTGCGGCTACATTTGGAGTATTGCATGCAGTTCCGGTCGCTGCATTATAGGAAGGATGTGGAAGCATTGGAAAGGTGCAGAGTAGATTTACCAGAATGTTGCCTGGTATGGAGGGAAGATCTTATGAGGGAAGGCTGAGGGTCTTGAGGTTGTTTTCGTTAGAGAGAAGAAGGTTAAGAGGTGACTTAATTGAGGCATACAAGATGATCAGAGGATTAGATAGGGTGGACAGTGAGAGCCTTTTTCCTCGGATGGTGATGTCTAGCACGAGGGGACATAGCATTAAATTGAGGGGAGATAGATATAGCACAGGTGTCAGAGGTAGGTTCTTTACTCAGAGAGTAATAAGGGGGTGGAATGCCCTGCAGGGCATTCAAATGGTCATTGGATAGACATATGGACGATAAGGGAATAGTGTAAATGGGCTTCAGAGGGGTTTCACAGGTCAGCGCAACATCGAGGGCCGAAGGGCCTGTACTGCGCTGTAATGTCCTATGTTCTAATTCTGAGTGGATTCTCAGTGGGGGGGGGGGGGGGGGGGGGGGGGGGGGGGGGAGGGTGGTTTATTGAACCTGCCTGATTGGGTTGGGGGGAGAAGAAACTTTTTGACCCCGTCTGCATGGGTGCCTGCCTCTGGGTCAGTCCATGTCTTCGACCCTGTATGGGTAGGAGCTAAGGAGTGGTGGGGTTATTGACATTCTCAGCATGGGGACGCGGTCATTCACCCTGTAAGGATGGGTATCGGGGGCGGCGGGGGGGAGAAAATAGATGCTCAATGGGGGGGGGGGGGGGGGGGGGAGGAGGGGTGTGTTGTCCCCGTCCAGATGGGCGCTAAGGGGGGTTTTGGTTATTGACACCCCTTGGTACCCATTGAGATATGGGCGTGCTGGGGGGGGGGGGGGGGGGGGGGGTTTTAAACTAATTTGTCAGGGGGCTGGGAAAACAAGCTGTAGTCCAGAAGCCAGTGTTGAGAGTAATAAGAACACAAGAACATAAGAACTAGGAGCAGGAGTAGGCCATCTGGCCCCTCGAGCCTGCTCCGCCATTCAATTAGATCATGGCTGATCTTTTGTGGACTCAGCTCCACTTTCCGGCACGAACACCATAACCCTTAATCCTCTTATTCTTCAAAAAACTATCTATCTTTACCTTAAAAACATGTAATGAAGGAGCCTCAACTGCTTCACTGGGCAAGGAATTCCATAGATTCACAACCCTTGGGTGAAGAAGTTCCTCCTAAACTCAGTTCTAAATCTACTTCCCCTTATTTTGAGGCTATGCCCCCTAGTTCTGCTGTCACCCGCCAGTGGAAACAACCTGCCCGCATCTATCCTATCTATTCACTTCATAATTTTAAATGTTTCTATAAGATCCCCCCTCATCCTTCTAAATTCCAACGAGTACAGTCCCAGTCTACTCAACCTCTCCTCATAATCCAACCCCTTCAGCTCTGGGATTAACCTAGTGAATCTCCTCTGCACACCCTCCAGCGCCAGTACGTCCTTTCTCAAGTAAGGAGACCAAAACTGAACACAATACTCTAGGTGTGGCCGCACTAACACCTTATACAATTGCAACATAACCTCCCTAGTCTTAAACTCCATCCCTCTAGCAATGAAGGACAAAATTCCATTTGCCTTCTTAATCACCTGTTGCACTTGTAAACCAACCTTCTGTGACTCATGCACTAGCACACCCAAGTCTCTCTGAACAGCGGCATGCTTTAATATTTTATCGTTTAAATAATAATCCCGTTTGCTGTTATTCCTACCAAAATGGATAACCTCACATTTGTCAACATTGTATTCCATCTGCCAGACCCGAGCCCATTCACTTAACCTATCCAAATCCCTCTGCAGACTTCCAGTATCCTCTGCACTTTTCGCTTTACCACTCATCTTAGTGTCATCTGCAAACTTGGACACATTGCCCTTGGTCCCCAACTCCAAATCATCAATGTAAATTGTGAACAATTGTGGGCTCAACACGGATCCCTGAGGGACACCACTAGCGACTGATTGCCAACCAGAGAAACACCCATTTATCCCAACTCTTTGCTTTCTATTAATTAACCAATCCTCTATCCATGCTACTTCTTTACCCTTAATGCCATGCATCTTTATCTTATGCAGCAACCTTTTGTGTGGCACCTTGTCAATGGCTTTCTGGAAATCCAGATAGACCACATCCATCGGCTCCCCGATATCTACTGCACTGGTAATGTCCTCAAAAAATTCCACTAAATTAGTTAGGCATGACCTGCCTTTAACGAACCCATGCTGCGTCTGCCCAATGGGACAATTTCTATCCAGATGTCTCGCAATTTCTTGCTTGATGATAGATTCCAGCATCTTCCCTATTACCGAAGTTAAACTCACTGGCCTATAATTTCCTGCTTTCTGCCTACCTCCTTTTTTAAACAGTGGCGTCACATTTGCTAATTTCCAATCCACCGGGACCACCCCAGAGTCTAGTGAATTTCGGTAAATTATCACTAGTGCATCTGCAATTTCCCTAGCCATCTCTTTTAGCACTCTGGGATGCATTCCATCAGGGCCAGGAGACTTGTCTACCTTTAGCCCCATTAGCTTGCCCATCACTCCCTCCTTAGTGATAACAATCCTCTCAAGGTCCTCACCTGTCATAGCCTCATTTCTATCAGTCGCTGGCATGTTATTTGTGTCTTCCACTGTGAAGACCGACCCAAAAAACCTGTTCAGTTCCTCAGCCATTTCCTCATTTCCCATTATTAAACTCCCTTCTCATCCTCTAAAGGACCAATATTTACCTTAGCCACTTTTTTTTGTCTTATATATTTGTAAAAACTTTTACTGTCTGTTTTTATATTCTGAGCAAGTTTACTCTCATACTCTATCTTACTCTTTTTTATAGCTTTTTTAGTAGCTTTCTGTTGCCCCCTAAAGATTTCCCAGTCCTCTAATCTCCCAGCAATCTTTGCCACTTTATATGCTTTTTCCTTCAATTTGATACTCTCCCTTATTTCCTTAGATATCCACGGTCAATTTTCCCTCTTTCTTCCGTCCTTCCTTTTTGTTGGTATAAACCTTTGCTGAGCACTGTGAAAAATCGCTTGGAAGGTTCTCCACTGTTCCTCAACTGTTCCACCATAAAGTCTTAGCTCCCAGTCTACCTTAGCTAGTTCTTCTCTCATCCCCTTGTAATCTCCTTTGTTTAAACACAAAACACTAGTATTTGATTTTACTTTCTCACCCTCCATCTGTATTTTAAATTCCACCATATTGTGATCGCTCCTTCCGAGAGGATCCCTAACTATGAGATCATGAATCAATCCTGTCTCATTACACAGGACAAGATCTAGGACCGCTTGTTCCCTCGTAGGTTCCATTACATACTGTTCTAGGAAACTATCGCGGATACATTCTATAAACTCCTCCTCACGGTTGCCTTGACCGACCTGGTTAAACCAATCGACATGTAGATTAAAATCCCCCATGATAACTGCTGTACCATTTCTACATGCATCAGTTATTTCTTTGTTTATTGCCTGCCCTACCATCTCGTTACTATTTGGTGGCCGATAGACTACTCCTATCAGTGACTTTTTCGCCTTACTATTCCTGATTTCCACCCAAATGGGTTCAACCTTATCCTCCATAGCACCGATGTCATCCCTTACTATTGCCCGGATGTCATCCTTAAATAACAGAGGTACTGAGGAGGGTATCAAGGTCGCAGGAGTGTACCGGCAGACAGAAAGGTGGGTTGAAGTGTGCCTACTTCAATGCAAGGAGCATCCAGAATAAAGTAGGTGAACTTGGAGCGTGAATTGGTACTTGGGACTACGATGTTGTGGCCATTACGGAGACATGGTTAGTACAGGGACAGGAATGGTTGTTGGAAGTTCCGGGGTATAGATGTTTCAGTAAGAGTAGGGAAGGTGGTAAAAGAGGTGGAGATGTAGCATTGTTTTATTTTTAAATTTAGAGTACCCAATTCATTTTTTCCAATTACGGGACAATTTAGCATGGCCAATACACCTACACTGCACATCTTTTGGGTTGTGGGGGCGAAATCCACGCAAACACGGGAAGAATGTGCAAACTTCACACGGACAGTGACCAGAGCCAGGATTGAACCTGGGACCTCGGCGCCGTGAGGCAGCAATGCTAACCACTGTGCCACCATGCTGCCCCGGAGTAGCATTGTTAATGAAGGATAGTTAAACAGCTGCAGAAAGGCAGTTCGAAGGGGATCTGCCGACTGAGGTAATATGGGCTGAAGTTAGAAATAGGAAAGGTGCGGTCACATTGTTAGGAGTTTTCTATAGGCCCCCAAATAGTAATAGAGATGTGGAGGAAGAAATTGCAAAACAGATTTTGGATAGGTGTGGAGGTCTCAAGGTCGTTGTCATGGGTGACTTTAACTTTCCAAATATTGATTGGAACCGTTGTAGGTCGAACAGTTCGGATGGGGCAGTTTTTGTGCAGTGTGTGCAGGAGGGTTTCCTGACACAATATGTGGATAGGCCGACAAGAGGGGGGTGGGGGGGGGGGGGGCACATTGGATTTGGTTCTGGGTAATGAACCGGGCCAAGTGTTAGATTTGTTTGTGGGAGAGCACTTTGGAGATAGTGACCACAATTCGGTGTCTTTCACTATTGCAATGGCGAGGGATAGGGCTATACGGCAGGGCAAGGTTTCTAATTGGGGGGGGGGGGGGGGAGTAATTATGATGCAATTAGGCAAGAATTAAGGAGCATAAGATGGGAACAGAAACTGTCAGGGAAAGGCACAAATGAAAAGTAGAGCTTGTTCAAGGAACAAATACTGAATGTCCTTGATAGGTATGTCCCTGTCAGGCAGGGCAGGAAATGGCTGTGTGAGGGAACATAGAACATAGAACAGTACAGCACAGAACAGGCCCTTCGGCCCTCAATGTTGTGCCAAGCCATGATCACCCTACTCAAACCCACGTATCTACCCTATACCCGTAACCCAACAACCCCCCCCCTTAACCTTACTTTACACTACGGGCAATTTAGCATGGCCAATCCACCTAACCCGCACATCTTTGGACTGTGGGAGGAAACCGGAGCACCCGGAGGAAACCCACGCACACAGGGGGAGGACGTGCAGACTCCACACAGACAGTGTGTTAATCCAGGACAGTCAACACAGGTTTGTGAAGGATAAGTCTTGCCTCACAAATTTGATTGAATTCTTTGAGGAGGTAACTAAGTGTGTAGATGAAGGTAGAGCAGTTGATGTCGTATACATGGATTATAAGGCGTTTGATAAGGTTCCCTTATCAAAGTAAGGAGGTATGGGATAGAGTATTAGCAATTTTGACAGAACCATGGTTCAAGAGGAAAAAGGAAGCGTATGTAAAGATGAGAAAACAAGGTTCAGTTGGGTCGCTTGAGGGTTACAAGGTAGTAAGGAATAGGAGAGCTAGGAGGGGGATGAGAAGTCCTTGGCGGGCCAGATCAAGTAAAACCCCAAGGCTTTTTACTCTTATGTGAGAAATAAAAGAATGGCCAGGGTGAGGGTAGGGCTGGTCAAGGACAGCAGTGGGAACTTGTGCATGGAGTCAGAAGAAATAGGTGGTGTTGAATGAATACTTTTCTTCAGTGTTCACCAAGGAGAGGGGCCATGTTTTTGAGGATGAGTGTGTGATACAGGTGGGTAGGCTGGAGGAGGTAGATGTTCTGAGGAAGGATGTATTAGCAATTTTGAAAAACCTGAGGGTCGACAAGTCCCCTGGGCCAGATGGGATATATCCAAGGATTCTTTAGGAGGTAAGGGATGAGATTGCAGAGCCTTTAGCTTTGATCTTCTGGTCCTTCCTGTCCATGGGGATAGTGCCTGAGGACTGGAGAGTGGCGAATGTTGTTCCTCTTTTCAAGAAAGGGAATAGGAATTACCCTGGTAATTATAGGCCAGTTAGTCTTACTTCGGTGGTCGGTAAGTTAATGGAAAAGGTCCTGAAGGATAGGATTTCTGACCTTTTGGAAAGATGCAGCTTAATCCAGGACAGTCAACACAGGTTTGTGAAGGATAAGTCTTGCCTCACAAATTTGATTGAATTCTTTGAGGAGGTAACTAAGTGTGTAGATGAAGGTAGAGCAGTTGATGTCGTATACATGGATTATAAGGCGTTTGATAAGGTTCCCTTATCAAAGTAAGGAGGTATGGGATAGAGTGAAATTTGGCCAATAGGATAAGTAACTGGCTATCACATAGAAGACAGAGGGTGGTGTTGGACGGAAAATTTTCAGACTGGAGACCAGTTACCAGCGGTGTACCACAGGGATCAGTGCTGGGTCCTCTGCTATTTGTGATTTTTATCAATTACTTGGAGGAGGGGGCTGAAGGGTGGGTCAGTAAATTTGCTGATGACACCAAGATTAGTGGAGTAGTGGATGAGGTGGAGGGCTGTTGTAGGCTGCAAAGAGACATTGAAAGGATGCAGAGCTGGGCCGAATAATGGCAGATGGAGTTTAACCCTGATAAGTGCGAGGTGATTCATTATGGTAGGAAAAATTTGAATGCAGATTACAGGGTCAACGGCAGTTTTGAGGAATGTGGAGGAACAGAGAGATCTCTGAACGTTGCCACTCAAGTGGATAGAGCCGTGAAGAAGGCTTATAGTGTGTTAGCGTTTATTAACACGGTAGCATTGTGGATAGCACAATTGCTTCACAGCTCCAGGGTCCCAGGTTCGATTCCGGCTTGGGTCACTGTCTGTGTGGAGTCTGCACATCCTCCCCGTGTGTGCGTGGGTTTCCTCCGGGTGCTCCGGTTTCCTCCCACAGTCCAAAGATGTGGTTAGGTGGATTGGCCATGATAAATTGCCCTTAGTTTGGGTGGGGATGCTGGGTTATGGGGATGGGGTGGAGGTGTTGACCTTGGGTAGGGTGCTCTTTCCAAGAGCCAGTGCAGACTCGATGGGCCGAATGGCCTCCTACTGCACTGTAAAATTCTATGAAATTCTATTAACGGGGGCTTGAGTTTAAGAGCCACGGGGTTATGTTGCAACTATACATGACCCTGGTGAGACCACATTTGGAGCATTCTGTGCAGTTCTGGTCACCTCACTATAGGAAGGATGTGGAAGCATTGGAAAGGGTGCAAAGGAGATTTACCAGGATGCTGCCTGGTTTGCAGGATAGGTCTTATGAGGAAAGGTTGAGGGAGCTAGGGCTTTTCTCTTTGGAGTGGAGGAGGAGGAGAGACAACTTAATAGAGGTTTATAAGATGATGAGGTCGATAGATAGAGTTGATGTTCAGAGACTATTTCCTCGGGTGGATGTAGCTGTTACAAGGGGGCATAACTATAAGGTTCAGGGTGGGCGATATAGGAGGGGTGTCCAAGGTAGGTTCTTTATTCAGAGTGGTTAGGGTGCGGAATGGACTGCCTGCTGTGATAGTGGAGTTGGACACTTTAGGAACTTTCAAGCGGGTATTGGATAGGCACATGGAGTACACCAGAATGACTAGGAGTGGGATAGTTTGACCTTGGTTTTGGACAATGCTCGGCACAACATTGAGCGCCGAAGACAGAGAGTGCTGTACAGAACGTGCTGTACTGTTCTATGTTCACTGCATTGCACTATCCAAACATTCAAGTAATCTCCTTCTCCATTCTCACCAAAAACACTTACTTCCTGGTTCCCAGAGAGTGGCGACACAAGGTCATGTCTGTGTAGGTTTCTTCCTGTGTTGACATGTATTGACTGGCCACGTTTGATTGGTATTCCTTGCCGACAAACCTGGCCTGGCTTCCCTCTCAGTGTCCAATAGCTGCATCCACCCCAGTCACAGACTGCTGACCACTTCTCGACCAATACTTACCGTCGTGGGAGTGCAAGCGGACGTTCTGCTGGCCGTTGAACAGGTTGACCAGGGAGCCACAGGTCGCGTACTGTTGATTAGTGGAGGGGGACGAGCCGAACAGCAGACAGAGGATGAGCACTAGAGCAGAACTCCAAGATGGGGCCACCACTGTTAGCACCCACATGGACGCCCGTCAGCCTATGCCCCCCTGCCCCCACCGGGCGCAGTGACCAGCACACAGTTCAGCCTTGTGCCGCCCCCTCACATCCCGCAAACTATTGAGGACTGCGCGGGCCGACATTCTTAAATGCTGGTCGCGGCCACTGGGGTCTTTTTCCCGCAAACAAAACGCCACAACCGATCGCTCGGCGACCCTCCCACAACCCACCAGCAGGTCACGACCCTGAGTTTGAAAAACCCTGTTGTAGGCAACACTAACTGAGGTGGGGAGTTTGGCCGGGGGGGGGGGGGGGGGGGGGGGGTGGTGGTGGTTATAAGCAATACGGAACACTGTAACAAACTGAAGACACAAACTGGCTTGGAGAGCGAGCAGATAAATGGCAAATTAAATTCAACAAAGCAAAGTAGTCAATCTTAGTTGGAGGGGCAAAGAAGCCACTTTTGCTATAATTTTTCTTTGTTCTTTTAGACAACAGTTTTAGATAGAGGATCTGGATCGGTCGGTGCAGGCTTGGAGGGCCGAAGGGTCTGTTCCTGTGTTCTAGTCCTCGGAATGTAAATAACTAAATGTGACAGAGGAGCAGAGATCCTGACAATCAAATTCACAAGTAATTTGTTGCAAGCAGATCCACTCGTGGGCAAGCCAAAAACAACAGGGACCATCAATGGGATCGAATAAAGAATTTAGGAAGAACTTTACAGTGGTAGGAATGCTGAAATCACTGTTACGTGGGAGTGGTTGAAGCAAATAACATTAACAGCAAGGCTTGATGCCTGTGGTGGTGGTGGGGTGGGGTGCCAATATAGACTAGCTGGGACAAGTGGCCTGTTTCTGTGCTGTTATATTGTACTCAGCACAATTCAGCACCTTTCACATCCTCAGCAGATACTCAATTACTTCCGAATTGTGTAAGCAGGCAAATCTCCCAAACAGTGAGAGCCGTATTGTGACCAGGACTGGTGAACTCCCAGCTCTACATATAACATGTAAGCAGGGAGGTTACGCATAAAACATTGGTTAGGCCACAGCTAGAGTATTGTGCGCAGTTCTGGAATCCACATTATAGGAGGGATGTGATAGCACTGGGAAGGGTGCAGAGGAGATTTACCAGGATGTTGCCTGGGCTGGAGAGTTTTAGCGATGAAGAGTGATTGGATAGACTGGGTTTGTTTTCCTTGGAGCAGAGGAGACTGAGGGGGGTCGTGATTGAGGTGTAGAAAATTATGAGGGGGCACAGATAGAGTAGACAGGAAGAAACCTTTCCCTTGGTGGATGGATCAATGACCAGGGGGCACTGATTTAAGGTAAGGGGACGGGAGGCTTCGAAGGGATGTGAGGAAAAACCTTTTCATCCAGAGGGTGGTGGGAGTCTGGAACTCGCTGCCTGAAAGGGTGGTGGAGGCAGGAACCCTCACATTTAAGCAGCATTTAGATGTGCACTTGCGATCCCGGGCAGTGAAGGCTATGGGCCAAGCGCTGGGAAATGAGATTAGAATAGTTAGCTGGCTGCTTTTGACTGGCGCAGACACAATGGACCGAAGGGCCTTTTCTTGTGCTGTCGACCTCACTGACCCTTATCTTATGTATCTACCCATGAGGGTTCAAACAGTTTAATGTCTTGTGTAAGAGAAAACACCTCCAATAGTGCTCTGCTGCACGCGGCCCACAAGCCTTTGCACTCAGAGTGATCAACGTGGCCATGACCATGGGAGGGCTAAGTACAGGGAAGGTTGGCAGATTCTATTTCCACAGTGCAGGAGGAGGCCATTTGGCAGTCGAGATTGCACCTCCCCCTCCCTCCCCAACTCAGCAAAAGGTGCCTTGACCGAATCCGCCTTAAACTCGTCTCAGAATCAAACTGGGGCCCTGCGGTGTGCCCGACTGTTAAAGCAACATCGCCCCATCACTTTACAGCAAACCTGGTGGGAAAGAGAAAGTTAACTGGATATCACTCCAAGACTTGAATAGAAGCAGAGGGAATCCAAATAACCACGAACACAAATACTTCTTTAAAAAAAAGTTTTTAAAAAGTTCAACACAAAACAGTGTTTACAGACAGTTTAAAAAAAAAGATAAAAAGTTTAAAGAGAAAAAAAGCAAGCAGTAAGATTCATTCATTACATCTGCTTTCTCCCCCCCCCCCCCCCCCCCCCCACACCTTTTCCTTGCTTATGGCCGGTCACAGACAGCGTCACTACAACTTAAAAAGGAAAATCCAAATACATTCCTCCAAATGGTTCCCAATAAATGTTTTACACTTCACATTCACAGTGGCTTCAAAAGGAGTTAAGAGTTTGTACAAAGTTCTGACACATCTGTCTGGTGGGAGGGGCCAGCTCCTGTCGGGGGAAATGATTGGTTATCGCTCGGTTGCAGAATATTTGAGAAAGTGCTCGTGTACAGCAAGAGACTGATTGTCCCTCAGGCACTGACATGGTTGATCACTGGCCCAGAATTTGTTTCTTCAATGCAAAGTTGGGCAGATATCACTTTTTGGGATGGGGGGGGGGGGGGGGGTGTGTCCCCCTGTGCTACCCACAGTAAAGTGGCTGGCAAAGGCCACCTTCCTTGGCAGATGGTCATGTTGGGATGGGAGCTCTGGGAGGGAGTCTCTGGCCTCACAGCAGCTCTCCAATGGCAGGGGCTCCGCCAGAGTGACCGTGGGGGTGCGAATCGTGTGTCTGCCCGGCTAGCTCATCACCCAGGCGGATGTCACCCCCCCCCCACCCAAAATCTCACAACACAGGAAATGGAAACTCAGGTGTTGAGTGGTAAATAAATGAATAGGCAAAAATAAAACACAACTTTGATTTGATCACCTGGGTTTGCACCATGGGTTTCACTGCTTCCTCTTCACACTCCATGCCAAGTTCTTCCCAACCCCGTCAACTCTTCCCCAGTCCCCAGGATTTATTCCCTCGTCGCAAGATTGAACACATTTTACGGTCTTGATTCTTAATTTCCCAGCACTGCCCAATGTTTAGAGCTGGACAGTTATCAACGGTCATCCCTCCCCCCACCGGTCATCCCTCCCCCCCACTGGTCACGGACAGGCAAGAGTTTTTTCTCAATATACATTCAGAGTACCCAATTATTTTTTTCCCCCCAATGAAGGGGCAATTTATTGTGACCAATTCACCTACCCTGTGCATCTTTGGGTTGTGGGGGTGAGACCCACGCAGACACGAGGAGAATGTGCAAACTCCACACGGACAGTGACCCAGGGCCGGGATTCAAACCCGGGTCCTCAGCACCGCAGTCCCAGTGCTAACCGCTGCGCCACATGCCGCCCTCAAGAGAACCCTACTTTAGCCCACACCTCCACCCTATCCCTGGAATCGAACCCGGTTCCTCGGCGCCGTGAGGCAGCAGTGCTAACCACTGCACCACCGTGCCACTGCCCGTTACCTTCTCCTCCACCCACAGTTTACAGAACTTGTCTAAAAATCCACACTAACATCGTATATCGAGTAGAAAAGGGGCGTTGGTGAATAACTGAACAGCCAGAATGGGAGTCCCATCATCCCGTGGTGAAACTGGGTCTGGGCCCACTACATATTCCCCATCATCAGCTTGAAAGCTCCATTACTTTTGATACGACTGGAATAAATGTGTTGTGAGCCACACAACCCCTGTGGGAAATTCAGGTTTTAACCTCTTCTCCTGAGTAGTTTAACATTGTTTAGAACATCCGTCTGTGTCCCTGAGCTGCTGAGGATGGCGACCAGCGGATTGATCCCCCCCCCCCCCCGAACCCCCATCCCACGCAAAGGCCAACTTCAGCACCAACTATCTGCTCAGGAGCCTGGGGACCAAATCGGAGATGCTCCTGGTCTGGATCAGCTCCGGCACATTCACCCATGGGAGCATGGGGTGGATCAAAGCTTGTTGATCAAGCAGATCCAATCTGCATTGCCGTTTGGCCAGATTAGTTGTTCAATCATAGATAGTTGAAGAGATCTTGAGAAAGCATCCCCCCCCCCTTCTCAATCTGCAGCGATTCAATCTCTTTGTCTGCATTGAGAGATGGAGAGGACAGCAACAGTGCACAAAACAGTTTGGACAGCAAGTGGGGCCATTCCTCAGTCACTCACAGACAGGAACCTGGCCCCTCCAGGCACTGCATGCAGGCAAAAGCAGTGGAGAGTAAATCCAGTTTACTGGTTCAAAATACCTCACTGATCAATACCTCACCACAAAATAATCTCCGAGCAGACACCCAAGAAAATTAAAGGTAGGTCAAACAGTGCATAATTAAAACGCGCCCACTGCCACCATAATTTAAGAAAAATCTAATATCTGTCCCGATTCACAGAAGCTGTGATAATTAAAGTGGACCTTTAGCAAGTGCATAATGTTCCAAACTTATTTTAAAGGGTTTGGAGATAAGCTTAGTATAGGTTTCAATTCTCCTGTCTGGCTTTACATTCCATCTGTGTTACAAGATTTATGGGGACCAGGCTCGATGGAGAGACAATTACAATAAAATCTCCTCGCTGCCCTAAAACTCCTCACTGAACAGCCAGTCTGGAGCTCGGACCTGCAGACTGCGATGCCCCCTTGGCATACCCGCAGGTCTGCTGCCAACTGAAGCTTATACTGCGCTTGGTAATCAATGAGCAGCAAGGTTAATGGCACAAGTGCACTGGCGGAATCCCCTAGGCCGCAACATTAACTGGTGGAAAATATTGTTCATATCCAATAGTCCAAATGTGTACCTGAGGAGGCCTCTTTTTAAGAAGCAGCTTGGGATTGAGCTGGAGTTGGATTGTATGTTGTACCAAGCTGTGAGTGGGCTTCACAGCATCCAGAAGTCAGACTTTCAAAACAATTACTAATTTTGCATTGTATTCAATTTGCAACAGGGTTGATGAACTGCAGCTTATAAAGCAAGTTGTTGATCCACTTAATGAGACCTAAAGTACTCATCACCAGAGCAAAGTGAGCCAAGATCACTGAAACAGCCCGCCAACTCCCCCCCCTTCCCAAAGGCAGCAGCCCCCCAACTCCCCCCTACCCAAAGGAAGCTGCCCCCCACTCCCCGTTCCCAAAGGCATCAGCCCAACTCCCCCTTCCCAAAGGAAGCAGGCCCCCCAACTCCCCCCCCTTCCCAAAGGAAGCAGCCCAACCCCCCTTCCCAAAGGCACCAGCCTCCCAACTCCCCCCTTCCCAAAGGAAGCAGCCCAACTCCCCCCCTTCCCAAAGGCAGCAGCCCCCCAACTCTCCCCCTTCCCAAAGGCAGCAGCCCCCCAACCCCCTTCCCAAAGGCAGCAGCCTCCCAACTTCCCCCTTCCCAAAGGAAGCAGCCCAACTCCCCCTTCCCAAAGGAAGCAGCCCCCCAACTCCCCTTCCCAAAGGCAGCAGCCCCCCAACTCCCCCCTTCCCAAAGGCAGCAGCCCCCCAACTCCCCCTTCCCAAAGGAAGCAGCCCAACTCCCCCCTTCCCAAAGGAAGCAGCCCCCCAACTCCCCCCTTCCCAAAGGAAGCAGCCCCCCAACTCCCCCCTTCCCAAAGGAAGCAGCCCCCCAACTCCCGCCTTCCCAAAGGAAGCAGCCCAACTCACCCCTTCCCAAAGGAAGCAGCCCCCCAACTCCCCCCCCCCTTCCCAAAGGCATCAGCCCAACTCCCCCCCTTCCCAAAGGAGGATCCACATCAGGGTTAAATAGCCCTCGGCAGCATGAGCGTTGTTTCAGTTGTTTTAATAACACCCCCCCCCCCCCCCCGCCCCCCAATATTGGAGGAATGTGGGACAGAAGGCATGTTGAGAATTATATCAAGATGAGGAACGCCAGGATTTTAAAGGTACCAAAGTCACTTCCTGGATGAATTGAACAAGGAGCGTATTCAAACACCAGAAACAGTGGCGTTCAGCACCAGGTGGGAGTTCTGATTCTGTCTCTAAAGTAACCTCGCATTTTCCACTCCAGCTGCCAATCTATCCAGCCTGCATTGCCAGTGATTCTCATTTTTAGTGATGTACATTTTCAGTGATTTGCATTTCCAGTGATTTGCATTTTCAGTGTTTTGCGTTTCTCCCACAATTGTGATCTCCCACAATTTGGGGTTTGATCCTGAAAAAATCACCCAAAATACCACCTAAATTTAGATTTAATCTGGTTGCTAATAAAATAATGCCACCTTTACCTTACAGCATTGCAGCCCCCCCCCCACATATGATAGTCAGGAGCAATGATATAGACTAGTCATGAGCAATGAAACACTCCCAGGAGTGAATTTCTCAAAGCCAAGGCTCGTGCAATGACCCTGGGATTGGTGAATCTGCCCTTCCCCAGTCCTGTGTGAAAAGAGAATTGTAAATTGCCCCTTAGTGTCCAAAGATTTTGCAGGTTATGTGGATTGGCCATGATCAATGCGCGTGGGTACAGGGATAGGGCAAGGGCGGGGGTTGGGGGGGGGGGGGGGGGTGTAGGGTGCTCTTTCAAAGGGTTGGTGCAGGCTCGATGGGCTGAATGGTCTCCTTCTGCACTGTAGTGGTTCCATGGATTCTCCTATGAATTCTGAAGCTTTCGACTGGATTCAAAGCCACCCTTCGAGGGAGTCCCACCCCTTAGAAACTGCCAACCCCTGCCATCTCTGGGACCTTTCCACAGAAGCACAGAAAGAGGCCATTCAGCCCATCATGGCTCTTTGAAAGAGCGGTTGTGTTTTGCCTCACGCTCCTGTTTTCGGTCTTCAACCCTCTACACACCTCAAGTACCTGTCCAACTTCCGTTTAATGCTATTCACTGGGATCAGCTACCACCACCGTTTCAGGTTCAATCTGTCCACAAATCAAAACACACAGGCCTAAACGTACAAAATTAAGACACAGGTGACAGGGATTAAGCAGCTGTACCAAAGCAGTTGTCATAACCCTCCTTAAAGCCTTGAAATGGCCTGATTACCGAATAGTTAATATAGAATCCATGTTCTTTCATAGAATTTACAGTGCAGGAGGCCATTCGGCCCATCAAGTTGCTCCGGCCCTTGTAAAAAGCACCCTACCCAAGCCCACACCTCCACCCTATCCCCGTTACCCAGCAACCCCACCCAACCTTTTTGGACACTAAGGGCACATTGTTGAACCGTAGCACCCGAAGGAAACCCACGCAGACACGGGGAGTGTGTGCAGATCCGCACAGACAGTGACCCAAGGCCGGGATCAAACCTGGGACCTCAGCGTCGTGAGGCAACAGGGCTAAACCACTGTGCCACCGTGCTGCCCAAGTCTACAGAATTCTGAGGGACATGGACAGAGAGGATAGTCAGAAGCATTTTCCCAGGGTGGAAGAGTCAATTACTGGGGGGGGGGGCATAGGTTTAAGGTGCGAGGGGCAAAGTTTTAGACGAGATGTGTGAGGGTAGTGGGTGCCTGGAAGTGGAAGCAGGTATGATAGTGACGATTAAGGGGCGTCTTTATAAATACACAAATAGGATGGAAATAGAGGGATATGGACCCCGGAAGTGTAGAATGTTTAGACGGGCAGTATGATCGGCGCAGGCTTGGAGGGCCGAAGGGCCTGTTCCTATGCTGTACTGTTTATTGTTCTATGGAAGAATGTCTCGCTTGGGTGAGAGGAAGTCGGGTAGCAGGGAGATTGTGTAGAGCATAAATGGGGACTAGTTGGGCTGAGTGGGTTGTTTCTGTGCTGTACGTTCTTTTTATAATGTGTGTAACAGAAGCTCTAACATATTTCCCCCCCATTAGGAACCGACAGTAGATAAGGCCTTGCCAGTTCCACTCACATCCTGAGAAAAAAAATGATTAAAAATCAAAAGCGCCAAGTCCAAAAAGGCCACTTGAGTGGGTAGCTGGGAGCGGTGAAACCATAACTCAGAGTCCAGGGGGATTGGGATAAAACCCGAGAGAAAGAAAGAGGAACGGCTGCAGTGAAACTCATCAACAAACCTGTCTAAATCAGAGGAACGGTAGGAAGAATGTTAAATACGTCAGGCTGGGTCTGCAGAATTACAGGCAAGACGCACAAAGGTCAACCTTCATGGGATCAGCAGTTGGAGATGAGAACATTACTGTTAAAATAGTAAAATATCCCAAGGTACGTCACAGAGACAATGACCAAACCAAGACACTGAGCAATATACAGAGCCAGAGGGGTAGGTTTTAAAGAGCGTCCTAAAGGAGGGAGAGAGAGAGGGAATTTCAAAATCTCATGCCAAGGATCTAAAGACACATCCGTCAATGGTGCCATGATGAGAATCAGGAAGTGCAAGAGTGTATACCAACCGTCCCATTGCAACACTCAACTGCACTTTCCATTCAAATACACGACACTGTAAGAAACAAACGTCAGGCAGGAGTTGGGGAATGCAAATCTGACCATTCTTTTGGGGTTGGAGTGGGAAAGGGGATGTGAGATGGAGAGAAGATATCAGGAGGGAGGAGGAGGAGGAGAGAGTGCCCAACTTGGTGTACCTCAATCTTGCATTCTGCATGTAGTGTCTGTGTTGAGCTCTGGGGCAGGTCATCAAAGAGGAAGGAGCTGATGATATTCCCTTTGGCGAACCCGCTTGCCCTCTGCTGCGTGTTCAGACCCAAAACCAACCGAGCAAAGGCCTTCATTACACATCGGATTTACAGAAACAATCACACTCATTGGGGCAGAGTTTCACTCCTGTCCGTGTTGCAGTTAAATTCTGGTCCCCAAAGCCAAGGGTTCACGACTACAATATCAGGGACAGCCTTCCTACCGGTTTGAGACGACTGGGCTTGGATTGTCTCAGATTGCAGCTAAAACCCAGTCCCCTACCGGGGAAATCTTTACAAAACCCACGTCAGAAACACAGCTGGAGCGCATGCCAGTGGAGCCACCAAATATTGCACATTTTCTGCATCTACAATCCCCAAACATTCACAACACTGACAACTTTCAGCCCTGCTACAGACTTGCTATAATATTGGTTGGTGCCACGAAAAGCCGCTGGTTATGTTTGGACAACTGAACCAACACAAAAGGACCAAATATGCTGCAACAATTGTGTGATACAACTTCCTCCCCATTAATATCGAGTGTAGAACGCGCAAGATTTAGAAAAACAAACAACCTGTATTAACAGGATTGCTGCAATCATTGATTTGGCTCAGACAGTAAAATTCAATGGATGGTCAGCGGGCTTCTGCTGTCATGAGCGTCACACGATCTCGTACTGAGCGGAAACCACTTTGACCATTCGCGGAACGTATCTGGGGGGGGGGGGGTGGGAAATTCAGGTCGCAGCAAGATGTTCGAAACCCACCTTTTCTTTCAAATTGCTCAGAAATGCTGCGTGCAGAGGTCTTGCTGCCAGAGAACAACTGAACGGTATTTATTACCGAGAAGATTATTTACACCGATGATTGAAAATGAGAGTGGAAAGTATTGCAGTGAAAATGACTCAAAATATCCAAGTATTAAAAATAATTTGCTTTGTACTGATCAACCAAGAACAGGATTACTCGGGCAAAGGGATTGAAGCTGGCCAGGCGCCTTAGCAGAACCTAATTAATTCTAATAGTGCACATGGGAATTTGTGAAAGAGGAATATGCAGTGCATTAAAAATAAACTCAGAGCTTTTGTTGAAGGGACGCAGAGGAATCCACTGCACTAAACAGACTCGAAATACACCAAACCCAACACATAGATGTTAAACACAGCTGGGATTGGGAACTAACAACAACCATCTTCTTTCTGCTTCAATAGGCACTCTGGCAATATTTGCAATAAGGTGGTCTTCTGTATCTGGATTAATAGGTTGAATTGCCACCACACGATGACCTGAACCCCCCCCCCCCCCATTCAAAATAAGTTTCACCTGGTTTTCCTCTGCCACCCGTCACATTTTGGACAAAATTCCACTTGGTTCCGTGAAGCACTCGGCTACCCGAATGATCCGGCTGTCCTTCCTTGCAATCCTGACCACGATGAAAATTCATGGAAAGCAAAGGAATCAAGCCATGCTAGCTCAGCGGGCTAGACAGCTGGTTCGTGACGCAGAACAAAGCCAGCAGCGCGGGTTCAATTCCCATACCAGCTTACCCAAACAGGCGCCGGAACGTGGAGACCCGGGGCTTTTTACAGTAACTTCATACTTGTGACAATAAAAGGTTATTATTATTATTGTCGGACCTCCCAACGTCAATGAGAAGCCGGTGGGGTTAAGGGAGAGAAACAAAGTTCTTCTGACCAAAGCAGCTACACCCAATCTCTTTTTTGGACGCGATATAATGGCCATAGTAACTCCAACTTTGGCTACTGTAAAGGTCATCTTGGCCACGGGTTTGCAATAGTGATTCTGATCATGAGGCCTGCAAGTGTGCAAAAGTGACATTCGGCGAGTGTTTCAACTATGAAAGTCACACCATTGGCGCAACATCGAGGGCCGAAGGGCCCGTACTGCGCTGTAATGTTCTATTGTCTCGGCCTACTAATCCCCGATTGGGCTAACTAAACTTTTAAAACCAGGAATTCAGGGCAATTGTCATTGCTGTGCAACCTAATTTCATCCCTCCACCATCATCTGCAATTCTCCAAAGCCTTTTGCCCCTCAAGTCTCCTTTAGTTTGACAAAGAGTGGAAACGTTAACTCCCTTCTCTCTCCACAGACACTGTCAGACCCACTAAGATTGTCCAGAATTTTCTGTATTTGTTCCAGATTCCAGCATCCGCAGTAATTTCAAATTTAACTCCTTTAGCTTAATGTCCAATCCATATCCAGGAGACATGCACGCACTCGACTCCAGCTCCAAAACTAATGTCATTCCATTCTCAGCCAGGAAGATCAAATGGCCCGAGACGAAATGCATTAGCTTGGTCGCAGACGGAAGCAATGTTCAAACTCCTCACATAAGGAGGAGACATTTTTCACAAGCTCTGGTACTAGCAACCTCAAAGGAAATGTCTTTGACTGCTACTCTACAAGGCTGGACAAGCTGTCATTTGATGCCCGTTTTCAAGACTTTAAGTTAAATGTGGGCCGCAGACACCCGTGTTATTATCAGTGAAATCCATTTAACACAGCTGAAGTCAACCATGTGGCCTATACACAGAGATGATTAAACTGCACATTGTACAGTGTGCAATTGCTTTACATTCTAGATGATTGCAACTTAACAGTTTCAATAGAAATCCTTGCAAAAGCTGTCAAGAAAGATTTGGGAAACTTCTCTTGCCATAGAATTTAAAATGCCTTTCAGTCTCACTACCAGACTGGCAAGAGCTGTTGACTGCCTGCCCTGCCCGACATCTAACCCAGGACTGGTGAAGCTCCCTCTCACTTTGAAGATCACGGTGGACAGTGAAGACACAGCTTGAGCGAACGAGGCAACAAAATCAGGGCATGGCCCACCCCTCCCCAAAACCAAAGGGCCCAGAGACATGCACCTGGCTGACTGAGACCTCAGTTGGCAGGTGAAAGCTATTTATCTGTCATGCACAGTCTGTACTGAATGGCGCTCAGGAGCGTCACCCTGCCCTGGAACTTCGATCCAACTATCAACACTGTAAAAACCAGCAGCGTATTAGCTCTGCTGTTTTCCTGGCATAACTCTGGGACCTGTCTGGATTCAGCCCACGGTAGGCTAGTTTCCATGTCCAAGAACAGGACAAAACTTGATTTTTGTTTGCAGCCCCAGGCCGTGCGCACTTTTGGACTCGGCAAATTAGAAATTACTCGAGCCAAGTGCCAGCTCCCCTCGGGGTGCCCACGAGAGCACCCTCGCCGAATCCAATAACACAGCTCAAAATTCAACTCGAGAATGGATGGCACATTAAGATTCAGCGAGGGTTGCCCCAGGGCTAAACACTACCTCTCCTCAGGCTAAAACAAACAATGCCAGGCTCTCTCTCTCTCTCTCGGGCACAAGCCAAAACGCTGCAATTACATCCTGAGCTACTCAAACAGACAACAGCATTCAGACTTGGCCTGAACACGTTGGTGGGGGCAGTTAATTCTGATCCCTGCTCAGTTAGTGTGCCTTTGGGTTTTTGATTTGAAAGTTGTTTTTTTAAAACTTGCCCCAATCAGTGCAAAAACACAACCTTGGCAATGTAGAAACCGAATGATGCATAGACACGGAGCGTGTGATCCTGTTGCATTGGACCAGGTCCAGAAGCCTCGTGAAGGTGCAAGGGTCCAAGCTGCCAGGTCAATCTTTGAGAAGGTCCATCTTCTAGTTGGGAACCTGGTCCAGTTGTAGATCCCCCGCAGCAATGGTGGTTGGGCTCAGATTTCAGCCCAAAGTTCCAGCCCATTCCTGCCTGCGAATTTTAAACAGAGATCCTCTGATGCTTCACGAAGGGATCTGCATTCCCAGCGTGTGTGTCGTTCCTGGTCAAGTGACAGCAAAGAGAAAATGCCGAAGGGCCCCGATTTAATTCAGGTTCGGCGCACGAAAGATCCACAGCGACCAGGAGGCTTTGCGAAGGATCGCCCTCAGTGTTTTAGCTGTTGATGTTAATCCCAGTGTAACTGCAAATCGTGACTGTCTAGAAAGTCAGTGGAGAAGACACTAGACGTTACAGAGCTCAAAGGAGCAAGGCCCACAGAAGAGGTGCCCATTGTAAGGTCCAGCCACTCCATGTTGTCCAAGTTAGTGTCGGCAAGGTCCAGGGTTAGGCTGCTGCTGTCTGCAGTGAAGTGCATGTCAGTCGTGTCCATGGGTGAGTGCGGGTGCTCCAGGATACTGGAACTGCTCAGCATTTGGTTGTGTAAGTCGTCAATGAGGGAGAGGGGCTCGGTCCCATCGTGATCCACCGATAATAGTGGAACGCCTGTGGTGCTTACGAGGAAGTCCTCCAGTCGGCTCTCTCGGTCGCTGGACTGACTGTCGCTGATGGGCTCCATCAACAACTGCGGGGATGGCAGCGGGGTTTTGCCAGCTGCTGGCGGGGACAGGGCGAGGGTGGGCGAAATGTTGCCTGGAGACGGGGTGCTTAAAGACGTGGAAACATCCTTGACGTTGGGTGAAATTTCTGTCAATGAAGAAGAAAATAAATCAGTGCTTTGTTCACATCTTATTCCCACTACCCCAGCTTCAGGTCCTCAACACTGCAATTTGGGTGGTACAGTCTCCACCTCCCGATGTATCTCAGGGTTCCCCGACTACTCGGGACGGGTAGAAGTTCAGGTAGTTGCGGCAGAATTGACCTCAGCCATCTTGTGTTTCAGAGAGACACAAATCTAAAACTATTCTCCTGGTCATTAAGCACTGACACCTGCTGGAAAGTAACAATACAGACAGCAAGCCAGAAAGGATTGGGGTTGGCCATGAACCTCCCTCCACAATGGAGCAGCGTGATGGCGCTCACTACCTGGCTTCATACTAGAGAAATAGCTGTAGGCGTCCAATTAACTGTACATTTGGATACATCTTTGGACTGTGGGAGGAAACAGGAGCACCCGGAGGAAACCCACGCAGGCACGGGGGGAACGTGCAGACTCCGCACAGACAGTGGCCTGAGGTCAGAATCGAACCCTGGCCCCTGCCGGGAGATTGGATCAGGCCAAACCCTCCCTAGCAGCACTGAGGATGACCAGATGGACTGCAGCGGCTCAGGGTGACAGCTCACCGCCACCTTCTCAGGGACAATATCTGTGCCAAATGCGGGCAAGTGGGACTAGCTTAGTGATCGCAACTGGACAAGCTGGGCCGAAGGGCCTGTTTCCCATGCTGTAAACATCTACAACTCTATCTATGACAATCAGGGATGGATCACAAACATTGGCCTGGCCAGTCACATCCCCATCAAAGAATTTTTAAAACAATCAACTTCTCCTGGATAACTGGTTCACTTTTGGCCGGAGAAATATGGAAGCCAATTCATTCTGGAAAGGCAACAAACTAAACTGGGCAGAGGAGCAGCAAGGATCTGGGAAATACGGATACATAAACTGCTAAAACTAGCAACACAAGTTGGTGAGGCCAGAATAGAACAGTAGGGTTTCTCCTGAAGGATCGAATGTAAAAGTAGGGAATTGATGATAATTTAAACAGAACTTTGGAAAGTTTAGGTGTCTGGGAGTTTTGAAAGGATGGTCCGCAACACAGTTGCCCGATTGGCGGAAAGTTATTTCAGCAACCGGAGATACTTGATACCTTTGGGTTGGGCGGAGTGTAAACTGCAACAATTTGCATTTATATAGCTCTGTTAATATATTAAAACACCGCAAGATGTGACACAGTAAGGTATCGGATAAAATTTGACACTGCGCCTGGTCAGGTGATACGAGCGGAGATGATCCAAACTGTGGTCAAAGAGTTATGGAGCATCTTATAAAGATGAGTGGTAGAGAGGTGGAAAGACTTAGGGAGGAAACTCCAGAATTTAGGAGAATGGATGCTAAACTATTCTGGTGTTTCAGCCCAGTACAACTAGTGGGATTAGGGAGAGAGTGTGACTTTACTGCTACTACATGCATCCCACCCCTGTCTCGACCACCACCAGCCAGAGGTTTCATGATGCACATGAGATCACAAGGACAAAATTCTTCAACAGCCTGGGATGAAAGGCTTTTACAGAACAAAAATATATGTTGTCACCATTAGCTTACCTCCACTTTCAATAAGGATGTCAAACAAATCGTCCATCTGCTGACTCCTGGAGCTTTCCTGAGGAGAATAAAACATCAGAATCGTCACTGGGTGCAAGCTGAGAGTGGAAAGAGGAGTGGACGGCCTATCCAAAGGAGTTAAATGTTAAGATTCTCCCCCCCACAGCAGCCACTCGTGTGCCTTTAGGTCAGTTCTCAGACTGAATCCCTGCTGACGGCAGCCATTAGCCTGAATCACAGTGATGGGATCAGGAGGTCTACAAGAATGGTGCCAGGATGAGAAAAGTGTGGCTACGAGGAGTGATTGGACAGGTTGGGGTTATTTTCCTTGGAACAAAGAAGGCTGAGGGGTGACTAATTGAGGTGAACAAAATTATGAGGGGAAGAGACAGAGTGGACAGGATAAAATTGTTTCTCTTGGTGGAGAATTCTAGAGCCAGGGGGCATAGATTCAAGATAAGAGACAGAAGGTGTAAAGAACATAGAACATAGAACAGTACAGCACAGAACAGGCCCTTCGGCCCTTGATGTTGTGCCGAGCCATGATCACCCTACTCAAACCCACGTATCCACCCTATACCCGTAACCCAACAACCCCCCCCCCCCTAACCTTACTGTTTAGGACACTACGGGCAATTTAGCATGGCCAATCCACCTAACCCGCACATCTTTGGACTGTGGGAGGAAACCGGAGCACCCGGAGGAAACCCACGCAGACACGGGGAGGACGTGTAGACTCCGCACAGACAGTGACCCAGCCGGGAATCGAACCTGGGACCCTGGAGCTGTGAAGCATTTATGCTAACCACCATGCTACCGTGCTGCCCGTAAAGGGGACATGAGGAAGAACTTTTTTACGCAGAGGGTAGTGGGAGTCTGGAATTCGCTGCCCGAGTTGGTGGGGGAGGCAGAGACCCTAAACTCTTTTAAAAAGTACCTGGATCTGCGCCTTAAGTGCTGTCAGCTACAGGGCTGTGGACTGGGTGCAGGGAGGTGGGATTAGAAAGGACACCTGGGTGTCCTTCGGCTGGCATGGACAAGATGGGCTGAATGGCCTCCTGATGTGCTGTAACATTTCTATGGTGAACTACCCGCCAGTCCTCAGGCACTACACCATGTTTCGAATAAAGTTCAAATATGTAAAAGTGCCTCTCTTGTCTCTTCCCCGAAAACTTTTTAGAATTCAGGGTGGAACTCATCTGAGGCAGGGATTTTATTCAAAGTTAATATCTAATTCTCTCTTCCAACTCTTTGAGCATTGAACCTCAGAGTTCCTCCGTCTTCCCAACTGTATTTTTCATTCTCTCCTGATATCATATTTTCCTCAATTATTCTCAGTCTTGCTCGTGTGTACAATACATACCCCTTTCGCACCGTCAAATCTTCCTCTGTCTTTATTGGTGAATATTTTGTTCTTGCTTTATTATTGAGTATTATAGTAGTTGAATTAAGCTTTTATTTAGCAGAGAAGTACTAGAAATTATTTAACATAAATTTGTAAACGTTAATTAAATAAGTAGAGGTGGCTGGACAGGTGATATGTTGTAGCTGTATGATGTGGGTGCTGGCTGATCCCATTGTGAACGGCAGTGACCACATCTGCAGCAAGTGTTGGTTGCTGGAAGAACTTCGGATCAGAATTGATGATCTGGAGTCTGAGCTTCAAACTCTGCGGCACATCCGGGAGGGGGGAAGAGTTACCTGGACGTTTTGCTTCAGGAGGCAGTCACACCCGGTATATTAAGTAATTCAAATTCAGTAAGTGTTCAGGAAAAACAGGGTGTGATTGTAAGTGAGGCAGGTAGGGGGATTCGGAGTTCAGGAGTCTCAGTCCTTGACCTTGTCCAACAGGTATGAGATTCTTGCTCCCTGTGCGGATGAGAAGAAGGGCTGTGGACAGGATGGCACCATGGTGCAAAAGGCCATTCAAGAGGGGGGAGCAAAAAGACAAGTAGTTGTTATAATTAGTCTATAATTAGAGGGACAGATAGTATCCTTTGCAAGCCGGATAGGGAGTCCCGCATGGTGTGTTGCTTGCCCGGTGCCAGGGTGCAGGACATCTCCGACCGGCTTGAAAGGATACTGGAGCGGGAGGGGGAGGATCCAGTTGTTGTGGTCCACGTTGGGACTAACAACATAGGCTAGGGTGGAGGACCTATTTGGGGATTATCAAGCACTAGGAAGGAAATTGAAGAACAGGTCCTCGAGGGTCATAATCTCCGGATTACTGCCCGAGCCACGTGCTAATTGGCATAGGGAGAAGAAAGTTAGGGAAGTAAACACATGGCTAAGGGATTGGTGTGGGAAAGCGGGATTCCATTTCATGGGGCATTGGCACCAGTTTTGGAACCGGGGGGGATCTGTACCGTTGGGACGGTCTCCACCTGAACCGATCTGGAACCAGAGTTCGAGCGAAAAGGATAAATAGGGTGGGCAGTAGGACTTTAAACTTCTGAGTCGTGGGGAAGAGAAAGGGAAAGGGACAGGGAGTAGGGAGTTAAATGGAAGGATAAGCAGGAGGTTATCATGTGTGCAGGTGGGTTTAAGTTCAAGGCAGACTAGGAATGAAGTAAAAAGGAAGGATAACTTAGGATGATGTCCAATTTCTCTAATAATGATAAGAAAGTCAGCATTAAGGCACTTTACCTGAATGCTCATAGCATTCGTAACAAAGTTGATGAATTAACGGCACAAATCATCGTGAATGAATATGACTTGATAGCCATTACGGAGACATGGTTGCAGGATGGTCACGACTGGGAGTTAAATATCCAGGGGTACCAGACGTTTCGGAAGGATAGACAGGTATGTAAGGGAGGTGGAGTAGCACTAATAATCAAGGACGACATCAGGGTGGCATTGAGGGATGATATAGGTTCTATGGAGAATGAGGTTGAATACATTTGGGTAGAAATTAGAAATTCTAAGAAGAAAAAGACTCTGATAGGCGTAGTTTATAGGCCACCAAATAATAGCATCACACTAGGACTGCTCGGTCAGGGTAGCCTTGAAGAGGAGTTTGTTGAATGTATCCGGGATAGTTTTCTGAAACAAAATGTAATGGAACCGACGAGAGAGCAAGCTATCCTAGATCTGGTCCTGTGTAATGAGGCAGGAATAATTAATGACCTCATCGTTAGGGATCCTCTTGGGAGCAGTGATCACAGCATGGTTGAATTTAGTATACAGATGGAGAGTGTGATGATAGAATCCAATACCAGGGTCCTATGCTTGAACAAAGGGGACTACGATAGAATGAGGAAGGACCTCGCTAAAGTAGACTGGAAACAAATATTTTATGGTAGGACAGTTGAGGAGCAGTGGAGTACTTTCAAAGAAATCTTTCATAGTGCTCAACAAAAGTATATTCCAGTGAGAAGGAAGAATTGTAAGAAAAGAGGTAATCTACCATGGGTATCTAAGGAGATACATGAGGCTGTCAAATTGAAAGAGAAGGCTTACAAAGTGGCCAAGATCAGCGGGAAACTAGAAGATTGGGAAAACTTTAAAGGTCAGCAGAAAGCCACGAAAAGAGCCATAAAGAAAAGTAAGATAGAACACGAAAAAAAACTGGCACAGAATATAAGGACAGATAGCAAAAGTTTTTATAATTATACAAAACTAAAAAGAGTGGCTAAAGTAAACATTGGTCCGTTAGAGGATGAAATGAAAATCGCTTATTGTCACGAGTAGGCTTCAAATGAAGTTACTGTGAAAAGCCCCTAGTCGCCACATTCCGGCGCCTGTTCGGGGAGGCTGTTACGGGAATCGAACCGTGCTGCTGGCCTGCTTGGTCTGCTTTCAAAGCCAGCGATTTAACTGTGTGCTAAGGATGAGAGTGGTCATTTAGTTATGGGATATGATGAAATGGCGGAGGCATTGAACAAATATTTTGTATCGGTCTTCACAGTGGAGGACACTAATAACATGCCAGCAATTGACCGAGAGAAGAAGGTAGGTGAGGACCTGGAAACCATTACTATCACGAAAGAGCAAGTGTTGGGCAAGCTAATGGAGCTCAGGATAGATAAGTCTCCTGGTCCTGATGGAATGCATCCCAGGGTACTGAAAGAGGTGGCTGGAGTAATAGCAGATGCACTGGCGGTAATTTTTCAAAATTCGCTGAACACTGGGGCAGTCCCAGAGGATTGGAAAACAGCAAATGTGACGCCACTGTTTAAAAAGGGAAGTAGACAAAAGATGGGGAATTATAGACTGGTTAGCTTAACCTCTGTCGTGGGGAAGATGCTTGAGTCTATTATCAAGAAAGAGATAGGAGGGCACCTCGATAGAAATTGTCCCATTGAACGGACGCAGCATGGATTCATGGAGGGCAGGTCATGCTTGACGAATCTCTTGGAATTCTATGAAGACATTTCGAGCGAGGTAGACAAAGGGGACCCAGTGGATGTGGTGTACCTAGATTTCCAAAAGGCCTTTGACAAGGTACCGCACAAGAGGCTGCTGCATAAGATAAGGATGCATGGTATTAAGGGTAGAGTACTAGCATGGATAGAGGATTGGTTGTCTAACAGGAAACAAAGAGTGGGAATAAATGAGTGCTATTCTGGCTGGCAATCAGTGACGAGTGGTGTGCCTCAGGGATCGGTGTTGGGACCACAATTATTTACAATTTATATAGACGATTTGGAGTTGGGAACTACGTGTAAGGTATCCAAGTTTGCAGATGACATGAAGGTGTGTGGCAGAGCAAAGTGTACTGAGGACTGTAAAACCTTACAGAGGAACATTGACACATTGAGTGAGTGGGCAAAGGTCTGGCAGATGGAGTATAATGTCAATAAGTGTGAAGTCATGCATTTTGGTAGGAGTAACAATAGAACGGATTATTACTTAAATGGTAAAAAGCTGCAGCATGCTGCTATGCAGAGGGACCTGGGTGTACTTGTGCATGAGTCACAGAAGGTTGGTCTGCAGGTGCAACAAGTAATTAGGACGGCAAATGGAATTTTGTCCTTCGTTGCGAAGGGGATTGAGTTTAAAAGTAGAGAGGTAATGTTGCAGTTGTACAAGGTGCTGGTGAGGCCACACCTGGAGTACTGTGTGCAGTTTTGGTCTCCACACTTGAGAAAGGATGTGCTAGCACTGGAGGGGGTGCAGAGAAGGTTCACTAGGCTGATTCCGGAGTTGAGGGGGTTATCGTATGAGGAGAGGCTGAGTAGATTGGGATTATATTCACTGGAATTCAGAAGGTTGAGGGGGGATCTAATAGAAACATATAAAATTTTGAAGGGAATGGATAAGATAGAAGTAGAAAGGATGTTTCCACTGGTAGGTGAAAGTAGGACAAGAGGGCATAGCCTCAAGATTAGGGGGAGCAGATTTAGGACTGAATCAAGGAGGAACTTCTTCACTCAGAGGGTGGTTAAAGTATGGAATTCCCTACCAAAAGGGGTAGCAGACGCTACTTCATTGAATATATTTAAAGATAGGGTAGATGTTTTTTTGAAAAATAAAGGAATTGTGGGATATGGTGAGAATGCGGGTAAGTGGCTCTGAGACCACGAATAGATCAGCCATGATCTTATAGACTGGCGGAGCAGGCTCGAAGGGCCGGACGGTCTACTTCTGCTCCTAGTTCTTATGTTCTTTATAGCAGAATATATTTTAGTTCAATTGTAAATTGTCCATTGCTGTTCTACATCACCGTCAATGAAAATGGCCCATTTATGCCGACTTTGCTTCCTGTTAGCTAGCCAATCCGCTATCCATGCTAATATGTTCCCCCTACAATGCTCATTAACTCTCCCATTGACCTGGTCTGTTTCTCAATCCCTCCAAGGAATCAAAGCCCCTCATCCTTGGTCCCCGTCCAGATTAGCTGTGATGGGGGGCAGTTGTTTGAAGTGACAGATGAACAATGGGTTAAGAGGTGGGGTTCTGCGACTGGATCTACCCACCCCACCATTTGTAAATCACAAGGTGCTCCCAATGTTGAGCGATGCTCTGCAGCTAATGCTGGGAAGTGCAAGGACACCGTGATGATCTGGTCCAAAGATGTGCAGGTTGGGCGGATTGGCCATGCTACATTACCCCTTAATGTCCAAACATGTGCAGGTTGGGGATGGGGCGAGGGAGTGCGCCTGGGTAGGGTGCTCTTTCAGAGGGTCAGTGCCGACTTGATAGGCTAGGTGCCCCCCTTCTGCACTGTAGTGATTCGAGGATTCTATGAACTGTGGTTTCACCATGGCAAAAATAGGCGGGGTAAGGGAGCAGGGGTCGCAAATATGGCTGGAAGTATTTCCAGATGTTTCATCACATAACCTCCCACTTCAAACTGCCCCCCCCCCCCCCACACAGTCCAATTGGCCCATCCTTCAGGCACACAGCCAATGGGAAAGAGGGAAGAAACTCTCGGATTTTACAGAAAAGAGCAATGATGTCGAAGCTTTTCTTCCCACACTCAACAGGACACACACAAGAATACCAAATTTCAAACAACGCAACAGGAGGACAGGGTGCTGATTGGTTGGCTAGTCAACTCTGATTGGCCGACTGTTGCCATGGAGAAAACACAGGAATTAATGGCTCCCCAAGCTGCTGGGGAATTCAAAAGAGAGAGAGAGACTCTGCCATCCCATTCAATTCAGATGGCAGCACGGTAGCATTGTGGATAGCACAATCGCTTCACAGCTCCAGGGTCCCAGGTTCAATTTCAGCTTGGGTCACTGTCTGTGTGGAGTCTGCACATCCTCCCCATGTGTGCGTGGGTTTCCTCCGGGTGCTCCGGTTTCCTCCCACAGTCCAAAGACGTGCAGGTTAGGTGGATTGGCCAAGATAAATTGCCCTTAGTGTTGGGTGGGGTTACTGGGTTATGGGGATAGGGTGGAGGTGTTAACCTTAGGTAGGGTGCTCTTTCCAGGAGCCGGTGCAGACTCGATGGGCCGAATGGCCTCCTTCTGCACTGTAAATTCTATGAATTCATTTGAAAGTGAAACAGCTTTAGTTCCTCCGTTAATATTTTTTTGCACAAATAAAAATGTTTGAAAATAATTTTTACAAAAGCCCTTATGATTTCTCTCCCACAGCCATGTCCCAGGGATTAATTGCCATCTCCTGGAGGCTGCACACTAACCCTGGGATGGGCAGTCGGTGTTTTAGAATGAGGATGATGCCGCATCTTCCGAGACAATTAAAGTGGGGGGGGGGGGGGGGGGGGGGGGGGGGGGGGGTGGAAAGTGCCATCTCCTGCTCTTGTCAAAACAAAATGATCTGTGGGCGTCTGTTTCAAGTCACAGTCTATGAACCATCTGAGGCGATGCACAAACTAACCTTGTGTGTGGAGCTGGGCCCATTATTCACAGCATTCACCCTGGCTTTTAGTGAGCTCTCAGTTACGTTATTTGCGAAGCATGGTTCCAGGGCTGGGGGTGAAAAGGAGTAAGAGAGCACGGCACCGGATGTCCCAGTGATCAGTTGCAGTCCCAACTTCGGATCCTACAGTTCAAACAAACAGATACAGCTCCTTGAAACTGTTACTCAGCCACAAAGACGCAAACCCTGCCTCGCCGTGACGTACCTTTAATAAACGCAGCTCCCCCAAGATTTACACCGTACAAATATCCAAACACTGTGTAATAATGAGAAGGCAGTCCATTGGGCCTATGCATGAATTACTTGTTTTATTTGTATTGTCGTTACAATCTGGCACTTCTTCTGTGATGTTTCCCCAATAAACCAACTAGCTATCTACATATCCATTCCCATTTGCCCCACTCTGGAGAAATTAACATTTTTTATTTCAGCTCAGTCCACCAGAAGGGAGGGGGGGGGGGGGGGGGGGGGAAGAGAGAGAGAGAGAGAGAGAGAGAGAGAGAGGATGATTCAGCTCCACAAACACAAAGGGTCTACCTTTTTTACTGCCAGGTTCATCACTTCTTCCTGTGGCTGCTGGGTGTTTGCCGCTGGCTGCTGTGTCTCTTCCTGGGATGGAGGGGACGGCATTGTCTGAAAAGAGAAAGGTGTTGGGGGGGGGGGGGGGGGGGGAATAAAAATATGAGACAACTAGGTTAGTGCCACAATGTGCCAATCCAGCCTTGTTTTTCTGTGGCGTTCCAGAACTCCAAACGTGGGAAACTCGATCCTCTGCCACGTGAGCCATCAGTTTGCCCGGTCTTTAACACTCCCAGCCTCCAATCTGACATCAGTTAGGCTGGCGTCTCAGTGTAGTACTGAGGGGATGTTACCTTAGAGGTGGCAGCATCTCAAGGCTGCTCGAAACAGGCTTTGTCCATTTGTCATGGCACGAGTGTGAAGCACCCATTTGAACACTGTATCTGGAATAGTTCCTACAGAGTGGAGGGTAGTGAATATAACCCCGCTATTCAGTGAGGGAGGTAGAGAGAAAACTGGGACCAGTGGGCCTAATGTTGGTAGCAGGGAAGTTGCTGGAAGTCCATTATGAAGGATTTCATAGCACAGCAATTGGAAAGCAGTGCTATAATCAGACAAAGTCAGCATGGATTTACGAAAGGAAAATAACGCTCGACAAATCTACTAGAATTCTCTGAAGATATAACGAGTAGAGTTAACCAGGGAAAACCAGTGGATGTGGTTTATTTAGACTTTCAGAAGGCTATAGACAAGGTCTCAGAGAACCGATTAATATGTAAAGTTAAAGCACGTGGGATTGCGGGTAGTGTCTTGAGATGGATAAAAAGCTGGTTAGCAAACAGGAAGCAAAAAGTTGGAATAAATGGGTCTTTTCTGATTGGCAGGCAGTGACTAGTGGGGTACCACAGGGATCCGTGCTCGGACCCCAACTGTTCACATTACATATTATTGATTTGGGACGAGGGAACTCAATGTGTGATCTCCAAATCTGCAGCGTTACCAAGTTGGGTGGGAGGGTGAGCTGTGAGGAGGATGCAGAGATGCTTCAGTGGGATTTGGACAGGCTGAGTGAGTGGACACATGCATGGCAGATGCAGTACAATGTGGATAAATGTGAGGTTATCCACTTTGGAGAAAAAATGGGAAGGCAGATTATTATTTGAATGGGTGTAAATTGAGAGGTGGATGCTCAGCGAGACCTTGGTGTCCTTGTGCATCAGTCGCTGAAAGTAAGCGCGCAGGTACAGCAGGCAGTAAAGAAGGCCAATGGTATGTGGGCCTTCATAGCGAGAGGATTTGAGTATAGGAATAGAGATGTTTACTGCAATTGTTTTGGGAATTGGTGAGGACACACCTGGAGTGCTGTGTGCAGTTTTGGTGTCCTTATCTGAGGAAGGATGTTCTTGCTCTGGAGGGAGTGTAGCGAAGGTTTACCCAGCTGATTCCTGGGATGGTGGGACTGTCATATGAGGAGAGACCAAGTCGGATAGGATTATATTCATTGGAGTTTAGAAGACTGAGAGGGGATCTCATAGAAATTACAAAATTCTAACAGGATTAGACAGGGTAGATTCAGAAAGAATGTTCCCGATGGTGGGGGGTCCAGAACTAGGGGGTCATAGTTTGAGGATAAGGAGTAAACCTTTTAGGACTGAGGTGAGAAGAATTTTCTTCACCCAGAGAGTGTGGAGAATCTGTGGAATTCACCACCACAGAAAGTAGTTGAGGCCAAAACGTTGTAATTTTAAGAAGGAATTAGGGGATCGGGGGATATGGGGGGAAGGCAGGATCAGGGTACTGAACCTGATAATCAGCCATGATCATAATGAATGATGGAGCAGGCTCAAAGGGCCGAATGGCTGCTCTATTTTTACGTTGCTATGCCACCAGACGTGTTGCAGTTTAACACATCTCGAAACGTGACCGAAATAAACTTCGGAATCAGTGCCTCAAAGTCGTACAAATCAAACTGAGCTTTTGAAACAAAATCAATCGCCGTTTTCATGAACAATCTATTCAACAAAACAATTCTTGCCGTGTCATTGGCTCTGAATTAAAAACAAACTGACTTCAGAGGGGGCAGGGCCTGCTTTTCATGTGGCAGCAGCTCCCTCTGCTGACATTGAGCTTTACTGCTGTAACAGAAACAAACAGGCACAAACCCATCAGCTCAAATGGCCTTTTAAAAAAATTTAGAGTACCCAATTATTATTTTTCCAATTAAGGGGCAATTTAGGGTGGCCAATCCACCCACCCTGCACATCTTTGGGTTGTGGGGTTGAGACCCACGCAAACACGGGGAGAATGTGCAAACTCCACACGGACAGTGAAACGGGGCTGGGTTTGAACCCTGGTCCTCAGCACCGTGAGGCAGCAGTGCTAACCACTGCGTCACCGTGCCGCCATCACTCAAACGGTCTGTGCCCATGTTCATGCTCCAAGCAAGCCTCTGACAATGCTGCTTCATCTCACCCCATTATAAGACCATAAGACATGGAAGAATAATTAGGCCACTCGGCCCATTGAACCTGCTCCGCCATTCAATCATGGCTGATATTTTCTTATCCTTATTCTCCTGCCTTCTCCCCAAAACCCCTGATCCCCATATTAATCAAGAATCAGGTTCGATTCCCGGCTTGGGTCACTGTGTGCGGAGTCTGCACATTCTCCCCGTGTCTGCGTGGGTTTCCTCCGGGTGCTCCGGTTTCCTCCCACATATCCCAAAAGACGTGTTGTTAGGTGAATTGGACATTCTGAATTGTCCCTTTGTGTACCCGAACAGGCACCGGAGTGTGGCGACTAGTAACTTCATTGCAGTGTTAATGTAAGCCAACTGGTGACAATAAAGATTATTATTATGACAACCCCTCCTCATTCCCAGCATTTTCTGTTTTTCTTTCTTCTCTCACTCCTGCTAATGACCTGACCCACCATACAGTAGTGCCAAATTCCCAGCACTATCTTATTCATCCCATCGCACAAAACTAACTTTAAGAAAGGCAACCTGAAGTCAGCACAAAGGCTACAGGAAAATAAGCAACAGGAGCAAGATTAGGCCCAGCTCATCACCAACTCAAATCGGCTTCTTTGACCGACCACCATATTTCTTGATTCCGTTAATGTCCAAACAATCTATCAATCTCCGACTCAAACTTACTCGACAATTGGGCCTGCACAGCCCTCTCGGATAGGAATTCCGAAGATTCACACCCTCTAGTCAAAGGAATCTCTCATCTCAATGCAAAAAGTGGGTCATCCCCTTATCATGAGACTATCTTTCCAGAATCTCCAAGGGGAAAATCCGCCTGGTAACAGCTCCCTCGTCAAACCCTCCCAACACCTGCCTCAAAATGCCGATATGGTGAGATGAAGAATGACAGGAGGCTAGTCTGGACCTGTTGGGCGGTATGTTATTATGTTTGTGTGATGTGCGTTCTATTTAATCTTGGGAATGTTGCAGCAGAGTAGACAGAATGTGGGCAGCCCGGTAGCATTGTGGATAGCACAATTGCTTCACAGCTCCAGCATCCCAGGTTCGATTCCGGCTTGGGTCACTGTCTGTGTGGAGTCTGCACATCCTCCCCGTGTGTGCGTGGGTTTCCTCCGGGTGCTCCGGTTTCCTCCCACAGTCCAAAGATGTGCAGGTTAGGTGGATTGGCCATGATAAATTGCCCTTAGTGTCCAGAATTGCCCTTAGTGTTGGGTGGGGTTACTGGGTTATGGGGATAGGGTGGAGATGTGGGTTTGGGTAGGGTGCTCTTTCCAAGAGCCGGTGCAGACTCGATGGGCCAAAGGGCCTCCTTCTGCACTGTAAATTCTATGATTCAGAGCCCCCACCTCCCCCTTGAAACCCAAACAGCTCCGTGGAGTACCTGTATTGCCGGTTGACTCTTGGCAGTGCTCGCGGTGGGGGGCACATGGTGCACTTTGTTGTTTTGTGGAGTCACTGTGAGGAGGATGTGAGGCCCCACTCCGTTAGCCAACAGGCCGGATGTTTGGTTCTGCAGGTTTGACTGCGCTAGGCTCCGCAGGACAGCTGACGTTGGTGTGGGCATCTCACAGGTGCCTGCGCTTGTCTCCTGCTTCACCACCAAGGCCTTCATTGGCGTCAAGTTCGACCCGGGGGCATCGGCAGGACTTGTGTTTCTCCTGGGAGGCTTGGCGTGGTTGAGGAGCGGGATGGATTTATTGGGAGTGGAGGGTGTGGACAGCTCAGAAAACAGGCAGCTGGAAGGCGGGCTCTCCTGCTTGACGGTGGTGGGGATGGTTTTCCGACTGCTCAGTACGACGGAGGGCACGCTGGTGGCGGGCTGCTGGAGTTGGGTTCTCTTTTCCAGATCCAACTGCAGCCGGAGAGCTTCCACTAGCTTCTGCTTCTGCCTCAGCATCCTGGTCAGCTCCTCGATTTGCTTGTCCTTCTCCTGCAACATCAGGTCCTTGGTTGCGGCTTGCGCGTCCCTGTGTGACTCTCGGTCACATCTCCGGATGCCACTGGGCACCAGCGTGGCGATGCCCGCCAGGCCATTAACAAAGGCAGGTTCTTCTTTGACAACGACCCGCAGAGGCGAAGACTGGAGGGACTCGGTGGCCGCCTCTGGGGTCGCGCTCTCTTCCATGCTGTGCACCGAGCGGTCAGAGGGGGCAGGTGACACTGGAGGGGTGGAGCTGGCACTGCTCAGCCTCACCGCGGACCCTCCCATCACCGTGGTGACCATCACATCGCCAGGAGTGATGTTGGCGATGATGGCCGGAGTGCTGGTCAAGCGGGCAGACGGGAAGGCGACCATCATTTCAGCGGGTTTTGAGGTGGCCGCGCCAGTCTTGCTGGCAGTGGTCGCTGTGATGGATGGAGTTCCGCTGCCTTTATTCTGCTCCTGATAGTTCTTCAGCCGTTCAATCAGATCAGTTTTAGTTCCCGATACAGGCAAGGCTCGCAGCTTCAGCTCCTGCTTCAGTTCAGCCACCTACAGACAGAAAGGAAAATGTCAACCACAGAATCAGAATCACAGAATAATAGCACAAAGAGGCCCTTCGGCCCATCACGTCTGTACCGGTACAGGAAAACCACCTGACCTGCCGACCTAATCCCATTTGCCAGCACTTGGCCCACAGCCTCGTTGTGACGTGCCAACTGCTCATCCGGGTACTTTTTAAAGGATGTAAGACAACCCGCCTCTACCTCCCTCCCAGGCAGCGCATTCCAGACCGTCACCACCCCACTCACCAGAATAGACACCGCTCAGTGCAGAGCCTGCTGCACAGGCCATTCGGCCCACCATGCCTGCACCAGCTCTCAAAAAGCGCTATCCAATTTCTACACAATCCTGCAATTTTTTCCCTCTCACCATTTGTCCAATTTACTTTTCAATATTATTGTTGAATCTACTTTCATGGTGTACAGTTCTGTAGTCGCTGTTGGCCCACAGATACTGTCCAGGAAGATTTCAGCTAGTACAGCAACATGGGCACACCTGTACCCTCCTGCCCCACCCACCTGGTACCTCATGGTCACCATCCAGTGACCCTGTTGGACAATATGTTCAAAGGGTGGCCAGAAGGTCTCCTTCTGTAACTTAGGAGCATGCAGGTGCCGAAAAGCGTCATAGATATGAGTTAGAGAGATGTGGTCACACCCAAGGTGCAGGCAGAGAAATGGGTGACCACCAGAAGGGGCAGGCAGTCAGTGCAGGAATCCCCTGTGGTTGTCCCCCTCTCGAACAGGTATACCCCTTTGGATACTGTCGGGGGGAATAGCCTATCAGGGGAAAACAGCAGCAGCCAGAGCAGTGGCAGCACGGCTGGCTCTGATGTTCAGAAGGGAGGGTTAAAGCGCAGAAGAGCAATAGTCATAGGGGACTCTATAATAAAGGGCACAGATAGGCGCTTGTGTGGACGTGAAAGAGACTCCAGGATGGTATGTTGCCTCCCTGGTGCCAGGGTCCAGGATGTCTCTGAACGGGTAGTGGGCATCCTGAAGGGGGAGGGCAAACAGGCAGAGGTTGCTGTACATATTGGTACTAACGACATAGGCAGGAAGGGGCATGATGTCCTGCAGCAGGAGTTCAAGGAGCTAGGCATAAAGTTAAAAGACAGGATCTCTAGGGTTGTAATCTCGGGATTACTCCCTGTGCCACGTGTCAGTGAGGCTAGAAATAGGAAGATAGAGCAGCTAAACACGTGGCTAAACAGCTGGTGTAGGAAGGAGGGTTTCCGTTATCTGGACCACTGGGAGCTCTTCCAGGGCAGGTGTGACCTGTATAAGGACAGGTTGCATCGAAACTGGAGAGGCATAAATATCCTAGCCGCGAGGTTTCCTAGTGTCACATGGGAGGGTTTAAACTAGTATGGCAGGGGGGTGGGTACCGGAGCAATAGGTCAGAAGGTGAAAGCATTGAGGGAGAACTAGGGAATAGGGCCAGTATGGCTCTGAGGAAGAGCAGACAGGGAGATATTGCTGAAAACAGCGGGACTAATAGCCTGAAGTGCATATGTTTAAATGCAAGAAGTATAACAGGTAAGGCTGATGAACTTAGAATTTGGATTAGTACTTGGAACTATGGAGTTGTTGCCATTACAGAGACCTGGTTGAGGGAAGGACAGGATTGGCAGCTAAACATTCCAGGATTTAGATGTTTCAGGCGGGATAGAGGGGGAGGTAAAAGGGGCGGTGGAGTTGCGCTACTGGTTAGGGAGAATATCACAGCTGTACTATGGGAGGACACCTCAGAGGGCAGTGAGGCTATATGGGTAGAGATCAGGAATAAGAAGGGTGCAGTCACAATGTTGAGGGTTTACTACAGGCCTCCCAACAGCCAGCGGGAGATAGAGGAGCAGATAGGAAGACAGAATTTGGAAAGGTGTAAAAGCAACAGGGTTGTTGTGATGGGAGACTTCAACTTCCCCAATATTGACTGGGACTCACTTCGTGTTCGGGGCTCAGGCGGGGCAGAGTTTGTAAGGAGCATCCAGGAGGGCTTCTTAAAACAATATGTAGACAGTCCAACTAGGGAAGGGGCTGTACTGGACCTGGTATTGGGGAATGAGCTCAGCCAGGTGGTAGAAGTTTCAGTAGGGGAGCATTTCGGGAATAGTGACCATAATTCAGTAAGCTTTAAAGTGCTGGTGGACAAGGATAAGAGTGATTTAGGGTGAATGTGCTAAATTGGGGGAAGGCTAATTATAGGGAAGGCTAATTATAACGATATTAGGCAGGAACTGAAGAACCTAGATTGGGGGCGGATGTTTGAGGGTAAAATAACATGTGACATGTGACATGTGAGAGGCTTTCAAATGTCAGTTGAAAGGAATTCAGGACCGGCATGTTCCTGTGCGGAAGAAGGATAAATACGGCAAATTTCGCGATCCTTGGATAACGAGAGATATTGTAGGCCTCGTCAAAAAGAAAAAGGGGACATTTGTCAGGTCTAGAAGGCTGGGAACAGACGAAGCCTGCGTGGAATATAAGGAAAGTAGGAAGGACCTTAAGTCAGTGGGCTAGAAGGGGTCACGAAACGTCATTGGCAAATAGGGTTAAGGACAATACTAAGGCTTTTTACACGTACATAAAAAGCAAGAGGGTAGCCAGGGAAAGGGTTGGCCCACTGAAGGACAGGCAAGGAAATCCATGTGTGGAGCCAGAGGAAATGGGCGAGGTACTAAATGAATACTTTGCATCAGTATTCACCAAAGTGAAGGAATTGGTGGATGTTGAGTCTGGAGAAGGGTGTGTAGATAGCCTGGGTCACATTGAGATCCAAAAAGACACGGGATTGGGCGTCTTGAAAAATATTAAGGTAGATAAGTCCCCAGGGCCTGATGGGATCTACCCCAGAATACTGAAGGATGCAAGAGAGGAAATTGCTGAGGCCTTGACAGAAATCTTTGGATTCTCACTGTCTTCAGGTGATGTCCCAGAGGCTGGAGAATAGCCAATGTTGTTCCTTTATTTAAGACGGGTAGCAAGGATAATCCAGGGAACTACAGGGCAGCGAGCCTTACGTCAGTAGTAGGGAAATTACTGGAGAGAATTCTTCGAGACAGGATCTACTCCCATTTGGAAGCAAGTGGAATGTATTAGCAAAACGCAGCACGGTTTTGTGAAGGGGAGATCGTGTCTCACTAACTTGATAGAGTTTTTCGAGGAGGTCACAAAAGTGATTGATGCAGGTAGGGCAGTGGATGTTGTCTATATGGACTTCAGTAAGGTCTTTGACAAGGTCCCTCATGGTAGACTGGTACACAAGGTGAAGTCACACGGGATCAGGGGTGAGCTGGCAAGATGGATGCAGAACTGGCTCGGTCATAGAAGGCAGGCAGTAGCAATGGAAGGGTGCTTGTCTAATTGGAGGGCTGTGACTAGTGGTGTTCCGCAGGGATCAGTGCTGGGACCTTTGCTGTTCGTAGTGTATATAAATGATTTGGAGGAAAATGTAACTGGTCTGATTATGTAAATGTAACTGGTTTGCAGACGACACAAAGGCTGGTGGAATTGCGGATAGCGATGAGGACTGTCAGAGGATACAGCAGGATTTAGATCGTTTGGAGACTTGGGCGGCGAGATGGCAGATGGAGTTTAATTTGGTCAAATGTGAGGTAATGCATTTTGGAAGGTCTAATACAAGTAGAGAATATACAGTGAATGTTAGAACCCTCAAGAATATTGACAGTCAGAGGGATCAAGGTGCACAGGTCCCTGAAAGGGGTAACACAGGTAGAGAAGGTAGTCAAGAAGGCATACGGCATGCTTGCCTTCATTGGCCGGGGTATTAAGTATAAGAATTGGCACGTGATGTTGCAGCTGTATAGAACCTTAGTTCGGCCACACTTGGAGTATAGTGTTCAATTCTGGTCGCCACACTACCAGAAAGATGTGGAGGCTTTAGAGAGGGTGCAGAAGAGATTTACCAGGATGTTGCCTGGTATGGAGGGCATTAGCTATGAGGAGAGGTTGAATAAACTCGGATTGTTCTCACTGGAATGATGGAGGTTGAGGGGCGACCTGATAGAGGTCTACAAAATTATGAGGGGCATAGACAGAGTGGATAGTCAGAGGCTTTTTTCCAGCGTAGAGGGGTCAATTACTAGGCGGCATAGGTTTAAGATGCGAGTAGCAAGGTTTAGGGGAGATGTATGAAGCAGAGGGTAGTGGGGTGCCTGGAACTCGCTGCCGGAGGAGGGGGTGGAAGCAGGTACGATAGTGACATTTAAGGGGCGTCCTGACAAATACATGAATAGGATGGGAATAGAGGGATACGGACCCCGGAAGTGTAGAAGATTTTAGTTTAGACGGGCAGCATGGTCGGTGCAGACTTGGAGGGCCGAAGGGCCTGTTCCTGTGCTGTACTTTTCTTTGTTCTTTGTCCTCGGCAGGATGGACCGCAATTA
Organism: Scyliorhinus canicula; assembly: GCF_902713615.1. Classification (NCBI taxonomy): domain Eukaryota; kingdom Metazoa; phylum Chordata; class Chondrichthyes; order Carcharhiniformes; family Scyliorhinidae; genus Scyliorhinus; species Scyliorhinus canicula. The sequence goes on along the minus strand of NC_052168.1, from coordinate 22,056,870 downwards.
CGGATTGCAGATCAAAGGAAGATATCGCCTCCTGTATTCAAGCTGCCTGCTGGCATCTCACATCTAACGGGTGACTGTGACAGAGACGTAGCACAGGGGTTTCAGAGTCGTATGGAATTCAGAGCAACACACAGAGTCCTCAAGAAAAAGTGAGGGGGGAGAGAACATCCATTTTGGATATTTCTGAAATCACTGTGCCACCATGCCGTGAATATCAAGGTTGTGCTACAGAGAGAGATTCTTGACTGACCAAGGATTCAAAGGGTTAGATATGAAGGCGCAATCAGATCAGCTGTTATCACATCAAATGGCGGGGAATGCTGGAGGGGCCGAAGAACCTTCAAATCTTCGTTTGCAGATGATTAACCTGGAATATTTTGTAACTTTTCAAATGATGAGGAGTTTTAAATGTTAACAGCAATTCACTATAAATTGCAATCCTGTTCCCTCACTTCCTGGAGAAGTAATCTGCCTGCTGATTTATATTGGCCCGTATACCTTGGTGATGTCACTCAGTTTGCCCTCCAAACACTGAAGTGTGTGCTCCCACAAACAGCAATTTGATAAATGATCAGATTGTCTGTTTTTATAGGTGTTGGCTGAGGGATAAATATTGGCCGGGGCACCAGGCAGGGCTCTACTGCTCTTTTTCCAACAATGCCATGACATCTTTTATGTCCACTCGGGAGGGCGGAGGTTCAATCCCTCATCTTAGAACCACATTAAAAGATCAATACAGGGCGGCGTGTGGCGCAGTGGTTAACATTGCTGCCTCACGGCGCTGAGGACCCGGGTTCGAATCCCGGCCCCGGGTCACTGTCCGTGTGGAGTTTGCACATTCCCCCCGTGTCTGCGTGGGTCTCACCCCCACAACCCAAAGATGTGCCGGGTGGGTGGATTGGCCACGCTAAATTGCCCCTAAACTGGGAAAAAAAAAAATTAGGTACTCTAAATTAAAAAAAGAAGAAAAAAAAGATCAATACAGCGGTCATTAGATAATCACTGAAGTCCCTTCAATTGCTCACTGGGTGAATTCACAGTTTTGTGGGAGGAGCCCTAATGGTTAAAGAATTAATTCCAGTTGTGAGAAGGGCTGATACAGTAAACGGATCAACAAACAAGGCATTATCGGCTGAGCATGGAAATAAAAAACGGGGCAGTCACACTGCTGGGAATATACTACAGGCTGCGAAATAGTGAGAGGGATAGTGAAGGGGCTGGTTTAGCACACTGGGCTAAATCGCTGACCAAGGCAGGCCAGCAGCACGGTTCGATTCCCGTAACAGCCTCCCCAAACAGGCGCCGGAATGTGGCGACTAGGGGCTTTTCACAGTAACTTCATTGAAGCCTACTCGTGACAATAAGCGATTTTCATTTCAGGGAGATAGAAGATCAAATATGAAGGCAAGTTTCTGCCTGTAAGAACAAGAGGGCAATAATAGTGTGAGATTTTAACTATCCCAATATCAACTGAGATCCAAACAATATAGGGGGAACTGAGGGAGCAAAACTCATGCAGGAAAATATTTTCAACTAATTAGTGACAAACCCAACAAGAGGAGATGCAATTCTCGACGTTGTCTTGGGGAACGAAGAAGGGCAAGTGGGTGAAGCGACCAGTTGATGATCATATCGGGATAGTGATCACAATACAGTTCGACTCAGTTTTGCCATGGAAAAGGACAGAGATAAAGCAGGAGTAAACATTTTGAACTGGGGGAAGGCAAAGTTTGCCTTCGGGCAGCATAGTGGTTAGCACAATTGCTTCACAGCTCCAGGGTCCCAGGTTCGATTCCTGGCTTGGGTCACTGTCTGTGCGGGGTCTGCACGTTCTCACCGTGTGTGCGTGGGTTTCCTCCGGGTGCTCCGGTTTCCTCCCACAGTCCAAAGATGTGCGGGTTAGGTAGATTGGCCAAGCTAAATTGCCCTTAGTGTCCAAAATTGCCCTCAGTGTTGGGTGGGGCTACTGGGGGATGGGGATAGGGTGGGGGTGTGGACTTGGTTAGGGTGCTCTTACCAAGAACCGGTGCAGACTCGATGGGCCGAATGGCCTCCTTCTGCACTGTAAATTCTATGAAATGCTATGAAATGAGAAGGGACTTGGCTGAGGTGGGCTGGTCCGCACTGCTAGAGGATAAATCAGTGGAAAACCAGTGGGAAGCACTAAAAAGTGAAATTCTAAATGTACAATGTACAAAGATGTGCGGGTTAGGTGGATTGGCCAGGCTAAATTGCCCTTAGTGTCCTAAAAAAATAAGGTTAATGGGGGTTGTTGGGTTACTGGTATAGGTGTACGTGGGTTTGAGTAGGGTGATCATTGCTCGGCACAACATCGAGGGCCGAAGGGCCTGTTCTGTGCTGTACTGTACTGTTCTAATTCTAAAGTAGACACGTCCCCTCCAGGAATTAGAGCGTTTCTGCCCAATCTGGACCCCCCCCCCCCCCCCCCCCCCCCCCCCCCCCCCCCCCCCCCCCCAGCCATTTTGGCAAGAGGAATACAGGGGAAGATCAAACAGAAAAAGAAAGCGTACAATAGGCACAAAGAACTAAGCACCGCAGATAGCCTAGACGAGTGTAGGTGCTGCTAAATAATGAAATAACATAAAATAAATACGGGTGGCACGGTGGCTAGCTCTGCTGCCTCACAGTGCCAGGGACCCAGGTTCAATTCCGGCCATGGGTGACTGTCTGTGCGGAGTCTGCACGTTCTCCCCATGTGTGCGTGGGTTTCCTCCCACAGTCCAAAGACGTGCGAGTTAGATAGATTGGCCACGCTAAATTGCCCCTTAATGTCCAGGGATGTGCTAGTTAGGTTATGGAGGTTACGGGAATAGGGCAGGCTGGATGGGGGAGTGGATATGGGTAGAGAGCTCATTTGAAGGGTCGGGGCAGACTTGATGGGCCTAATGGCCTCCTTCTGCACTGCAGGGATTCTATGACCCTGGAAGGAAATCAAATCGAGGCCATGAAAAAAGATTAGGAACATAGAACATAGAACAGTACAGCACAGAACAGGCCCTTCGGCCCTCAATGTTGTGCCGAGCAATGGTCACCCTACTCAAACCCACGTATCCACCCTATACCCGTAACCCAAACAACCCCCCCTTAACCTTACTATTAGGACACTACGGGCAATTGATCATGGCCAATCCACCTAACCCGCACATCTTTGGACTGTGGGAGGAAACCGGAGCACCCGGAGGAAACCCACGCAGACACGGGGAGGACGTGCAGACTCCACACAGACAGTGACCCAGTAATGTTAAATAATGTTAAGTAATGTTAAGTAATGTTAAAGAAAACGCAAAGGTGTTTCACCAATATATTAATGGTAAAAGGATAGTTAAGGAAAAAGTGGGACCTATCAGAGATGAAGAAGGGAACTTATGTTTGTATATGCAGAGTGTGTGGGAAGCGTTTTAAATTAATATATTGTCTCCGTGTTTACAAAGGAAATGGATGATGCGCATTTGTCGTCCAGGAGGAACACGGAGATACTGGACAGGATAATCATAAAGAGAGAGGAAGTACTTAAAGGGTTGGAATCTTTGAAAGTTGCCAAGTCGCCAGGTAAAGATGGATTGTTTCCGAGACTACTGCAGGATGTCAGGGAGGAGGTAGCAGATGTTCTGAGGATGATTTTCCAATCCTCACTCGATACAGAAGAGTTACCGGAGGACTAGAGAAATACAAACATGGATCTATTGTTTCAAAAGAGATGGAAGGAAATGACAAACAATTATAGGCCAGAACAGAGGGAAGTAGACCTTGGAAAATAGGAGACAGGTTTAGATAAAGGATCTGGATCAGCGCAGGCTGGGAGGGCCGAAGGGCCTGTTCCTGTGCTGTAATTTTCTTTGTTCTTTCTTCTGGATAGTCTCACGTCAGTGGTGGGCAAATTACTAGAATCAATCCTGAGAGATGGGATTAACTGTCACATAGAAAGGCATGGACTAGTCAGAAATAGTCAGCATGGATTGGTTAAAGGAAGGTCTTCCCTCACAAATCTGATTGAATTATTTGAGAAAGCGACAAGGAGGGTTGATGAAGGTAGTGCAGTGGATGTGGTGTACATGGATTTTAGCAAGGTGTTTGACAAAGTCCCTGGTCAAAAAAGTAAAAACCCATGGGATACAGGGCAATGGGCGAACAGGATAGAAAGTTAGCTTAGTAACAGGTAACATCGTAGAATAAAATCAGAGAATTTACAGTGCAGAAGGCCATTTGGCCCATCGAGTTTGCACCGGCCCTTGGAAAGAGCACCCTATTTTTTTTTTTTTAATTTAGAGTATCCAATTACCTTTTCCAATTAAGGGGCAATTTAGCGTGGCCAATCCACCCACCCTGCACATCTTTTGGGTTGTGGGGGCAAAACCCACGCAGACACGGGGAGAATGTGCAAACTCCATATGGACAGTGACCCAGGGCCAGGATTCGAACCTGGGTCCTCAGCGCCGTAGGCAGCAATGCTAACCACTGTGCCACCGTGCTGCCCCTGGAGCACCCTGCTTAAGCCAACGCCTCCACTCTATCCCGATAACCCAGTAACCCCACCTAACCTTTTCGGCATTAATTTAGCATGGCCAATCCACCGAACCTGTACATCTTTGGAACTTGGGAGGAAATTGGAGCACCCGGAGGAAACCCACGCAGACACAGGGAGAACGTGCAAACTCCACACAATCACCCGAGGCTGGAATTGAACCTGGGTCCCTGGAGTTGAGAAGCAGCAGTGCAAACCACTATTCCACCATGTCATCCCAAACTGATGGCTGCCCTTGCGAATGGAAAGATGTTTCACGTTGTGTTCCACAGGCTCGGTGCTGGGATCCTGACTGTGTTATATATTAACGATTTGGACGTGAACGTGGGGGGCACAATTGGGAAATTTGCAGATGACACAAAGATTGGTTGAGTAATGGACAGTGTAGAGGATAGCCATAAGCTCCAAAATGATAAAGATGGGTTGTGGAATGGGCGATAAAGTGGCAGATGGAATTTAAACAAGAAGTGTGAGGTCATACATTTAGGGAGGTCAAACAGTTATAGGGAGTGCACAATAAATGGGAATATACTAAGAGGGGTAGATGAAGTGAGATATCTTGGTGTACAGGTACAAAGGTCCCTAAAGGCAGCCGTTCAAGTAGACAAGGTTGTAAAGAAAGCATATGGAATGCTCTCCTTTATTGGCAAAGGTATAGAATATAAAAGTAAGGATATAATGTTGGAATTGTATAAAACACTGGCGAGGTCACAACTGGAGTATTGTGCACAGTTCTGGTCACCACATTACAGGAAGGATGTTATTGCTCGGGAGAGAGAGCAGAGGAGGTTTACAAGAATGTTGCCAGGGCTGGAATAGTGTAGCCAGGAGGAGAGACTGGATAGGTTGGGGTTATTTTCTTTGGAACAAAGAAGGCTGAGGGGTGATTTAATTGAGGTGAACAAAATTATGAGGGGAAGAGATAATGTAGAAGGATCAAATTGTTTCCCTTAGTGGAGAATTCTAGAACCAGGGGACATTGATTCAAGATAAGAGGCAGAAGGTGGAGAGGGGACATGAGGAAGAACTTTTTTACGCAGAGGGTAGTGGGAGTCTGGAATTCGCTGCCCGAGTTGGTGGGGGAGCAGAGACCCTAAACTCTTTTAAAAAGGTGGATCTGCACCTTAAGTGCTGTCAGCTACAGGGCTGTGGACCGGGCGCAGGAAGGTGGAATTAGAAAGGGCACCTGGGTATCCTCAGGCTGGCATGGACAAGATGGGCCGAATGGCCTCCTTGTGTGCTGTAACTTTTCTGTGTTTTTATGCATCAACTCATGGGAGAGTGTAGGACCAGAGGGCAGAGGTGCAGAATTAGGGGGAACTCATTTAAGACGTAATGATTTCTTCTCTCAAAGGGAGGGGAATCTTTGGAATTTCTTAACCCCAGGAAGCTGTGGAGGCCGAGTCCTTGAACATTTTCAAGGCCGAGATCAAGAGGTTTTTCGGGAAATTGAGGGTTCGGGAGAGAAGGCAGGAAAGTGGCCTTCGTAAGAGTGAGATCCGCCATTATCTTAGTAAATGGCAGAGCAGCCTCGAAGGGCTGAATGGCCTCCTCCTGTTCCTATTTCTTATGGTCCAAGGTTCTAGATTCAAGCTGTGGGGGACATCAAATTGCTCATCTCTTCGGCAATCGCAGTTGGGAAAAGTGCCCTCCTGGAGACGCAAGCTCAGTGGCGAGACTCTGGTCTCTCATTGAAACAACCTCACTGCCTCTGCTCTCTTCGCAGGATTTGTTCAGATAGAACACTGAAGAACTATCGGCATCCCAGTGTGAATCACCACTTCCTGGGGAGGGGCAGGGGGGTGGGGCGAGAAGGGGGTTCGACACTTGGAATACTGCGCACAATTCTGGTCGCCACACTACCAGAAGGATGTGGAGGCTGTGGAGATGGTGCAGAGGAGGTTTACCAGAATGTTACCTGGTCTGGAGGCTGTGTGGAGACGCTGAATAGACTCGGACTGTTTACATTAGAAAGACGGAGGTTAAGGGGCGGCCTGATAGAGGCCCAAGATTATGAGGGGCATGGATAGAGTGGATGGGCAGGCACTCTTTCCCAGGGTGGAGGGTTCAGTCACCAGGGGGTATAGGTTTAAGGTCCGTGGGGCAAAGTTTAGAGGAGACGTGTGAGGCAGGTTTTTTTACGCAGAGAGTGGGGAGTGCCTGGAACATGTTGCCGTGGAGGTTATGGAAGCAGATACATTAATGGTGTTCAAAAGGCATCTTGTCAAGCGCATGGATAGGATGGGTATAGAGGAATAGAGCACAAGGAAGCGCTGAGGGTTTTGGCCAAGGTTGGTATCATGACTGGTATAGGCTTGGTGGCCCGAAGATGGCTTGGTTCCTGTGCTGTATCGTTCTTTGTTATTTGACACTCGGCACACTTGATTGGTCAGTTATAACAAACCCGAGTGACAGCCCAGAAAGACAGGGCTGGTCCAGAGCACAAAGGAGATCGAATGCAACTGACCTTTAGATCATCAAGGTTGAAGGGCAAGGAGGTCAGTTGTTTGATGGCGGATGTACAGCTGCTCTGCCGGGTGAGTCCAACAGAGCCCGATGGTGGCGTGCTATTAGTCAGAGTCCTTACTGAGGCAGAGCCGCTCTTTGTTTGTTGGTCACCGTTGGGTCTGAAAATGAAATGGCAGCTATTAACGGGCCGGCGAGCATTGCCACACGCAGTCACACAGCAATACTGGAGCTGACAACAGATATAAACTGAGAAGTTACAATCGAGAAATGCGCCATTTGGCCCCAAACTGGTCTATTTTCCGCCTGAGCCTGATCTCACGCTCGGTTTTGTTTTATAACGCGGTCAACATTTCCACAAAAACCAGGACAAAACTGGCACTTCCCAAACACCAGCTCAGCTAGCGGGCTTCCGGGTCAGGTCAGCTGTTTGAACACACACTTGATAAATCGTGCTGGTGCACTGCCCTGTTCTCAGAGCTGCGGGAGCCAGACCTTCAGCATGGAGGCTGTAATAAAGTAGAGAATTTGGTGCAAAAACAGAAAATACTGGACAATCTCAGCAGCTCTGACAGCATCAGAGAGCTAACGTTTGGGTGACTGTGTCAAAGTTTCGGGGTGGGAGGTTATTAAAACTGGCAAAAGTATCACTTTGGTCATGTTTTTTGCAGAAGGAGACAAAAGCAAAATTAATTTCGAGAAACTGGGCACAAACGAGACAAAATGCTCTCTGGCCCGAGATAATCCACCAGCCATCGTAGTCATCAGTGTCAAATACACTGAGGCACAATACAAGCACCATGGGGAAAGGCCAGGCAGAGCAGAAGCTGCTTACTGCGGGCTTGGGTATTCTTTGTAACTGAGGGAGGCAGCACAAGTGTTCACACTGGTCACTCACACTTGCAAAGGTGGAACTTTAAGTCGAACACTTCAAGACCGGCAGTAACTGCGTCAACAGTTGCAAACTATACAGGAGGGGGTTAAATGTACAGTTCTTGTTCCCACCCACCACTCCTGTCCTCACCGTCTGTCAGAGGTGCTGGCACAGTTGCCTGTGAGCTGGTAACCCTCCTGCCCCTGACTCTGTCGTTCCTTACTTGAGAAAGGACGTACTGGCACTGGAGGGTGTGCAGAGGAGATTCACTAGGTTAATCCCAGAGCTGAAGGGGTTGGATTATGAGGAGAGGTTGAGTAGACTGGGACTGTACTCGTTGGAATTTAGAAGGATGAGGGGGGATCTTATAGAAACATTTAAAATTATGAAGGGAATAGATAGGATAGATGCGGGCAGGTTGTTTCCACTGGCGGGTGACAGCAGAACTAGGGGACATAGCCTCAAAATAAGGGGAAATAGATTTAGGACTGAGTTTAGGAGGAACTTCTTCACCCAAAGGGTTGTGAATCTATGGAATTCCTTGCCCAGTGAAGCAGTTGAGGCTCCTTCATTACATGTTTTTAAGGTAAAGATAGATAGTTTTTTGAAGAATAAAGGGATTAAGGGTTATGGTGTTCGGGCCGGAAAGTGGAGCTGAGTCCACAAAAGATTAGCCATGATCTAATTGAATGGCGGAGCAGGCTCGAGGGGCCAGATGGCCAACTCCTGCTCCTAGTTCTTATGTTCTTATGATGAGTCACCCAGGAAACATTACCCTGCTATCGGACTGCGCAGGAGACCCCGCCCTCATGCCACACATTCGTACAAAAATAAAAACATTGCCACAGTCCCAGACGTCTGCTCTCTCCCTCTGAGCTGACGGATGGTAATTTAACCTGAGGGTCACCACACCTCAGGTGAGGGGGTAAGGTTGAGAAGGGCAGGCAGGCGGGGCGCTGGCTCAGACTTTGCACAGAACCCAACCAGTGCCAGCAATCCGCAAGCCACACGAGCACCTTAAAACAATTCCAGTACAAAGGCACCACACACAGGCTGGGCTCTTACTTTGGGGTGCGGGGAGGATGGTTTGGTAGTTGTAGTGCTGCTGCTGTTGACACAGTATTTGGAGCTGGAGGAAGAGCTGCTGCTGCTGGAGTAGTTTGGAATAGGCAGTGTCCAAAGGCAGTGCGGCCTTGTCAAGTTTCTGGTCTGGTGGCACATACTGGTGGTACTTCAGTTTCTTCACTCGGGATTTTGGCTCCTTCAGCTTCTTGTTTCGCTGGTTCTTGTCACGTGCGGACTTGGGCTGGCTCTGCTGCACATGGGGAGCGGCACGAAAGACAAGCTGAGTTCACCTCGAACACTCAAGGGGGTGGTGAGATTTATACAGTACAACCGACAGAATCGCGTGGCTGACCCTAAACACGACAAACCGGTGTTTCTCAAACTTATTCCTGCTGTGACCCCATTGTAACGATTCGCTGTCCCTTCACTGTCGCTGGGCCAAAATCCTCCAACCCCCTCCCTAAAAGCACAGTGGGTGCACCTACATCACCCTGCTGGTCAAGGCAGCTCATCACCACCTTCTGAAGGGGCAACTCGGGATGGCAAAAAATGCTGGTCTAGCCAGCCATGCCCACATCCCAGAAATTAATTTTAAAAAAGGGGCCCACAGAGTGAGCATTTTTGGGGGGAACTTTAGCGACGGAGTTGGTGGGTGGGTGGGGGGGGGGACAGGATTTGGGAAAGTGGAAGAACAGGCAGGGTTTCTACATGGGACGTTTTTTTTATACGAACTGCAGTTTCCTCAGCTGGAGGAAGTAAAGAGGCAGGCGCTGGAGGAACCCCTGGGGCTGAGGGAAGTGCAGGGAAGTATCAGGGGAATGAAGTCGGGGAAGGTGCCGGGGCCGAATGGATATCTGGCGGAATTATTCAGAAGTTCGCGACGGATCTGGCGGCGCATCTCTTGGGGGTGTTTAATGAGGCGCTGACGAAGATGAAGACGCAGGCAATGATTATGTTGATTCTGAAAAAGGGGAAGGACCCGGTGGAATGTGGGTCGTTTACGCCCATATCGCTTTTGAATACAGATGTGAAAGTATTGTCTACGTTGCTGGTGGGAAGGATGGAGGGTTGTGTCCCGGGGGTGGCTGTGGAGGACCAAACAGGCTTTGTAAAAGGCAGCTCTTGAGCAATAAAAGGAGGTTGTTAAATGTAACCATGACAGGGCAGCACGGTGGCCTAGTGGTTAGCACAACCGCCTCACGGCGCTGAGGTCCCAGGTTCGATCCCGGCTCTGGGTCACTGTCCGTGTGGAGTTTGCACGTTCTCCCCGTGTCTGCGTGGGTTTCGCCCCCACAACCCAAAAATGTGCAGAGTAGGTGGATTGGCCAAGCTAAATTGCCCCTTAATTGGAAAAAATAATTGGCTAATCTAAAAATTTAAAAAAAAAAAAAAAAAAAATGTAACCATGACTCCGTTGGGAGTCTAGGTACTGGTGATGTCTATGGACAGAGAAAGTTTTGACTGGGTGGAGTGGTGATACTTGTTTGAGGGTCTGGGAAGGTTTGGGTTTGGGCAGAGATTTGTGCCATGGGTGCGCTTCCTATATGTGGCACCGTGGGCGAGTGCAGATGAACAACATGAGCTCAGGGAACTTCGAATTGCATCAGGGAACAAGGCGGGGTGCCCGCTGTCACCACTGTTGTTTGCGCTGGCTATAGAGCCATTGGCGATGGCTCTTAGGGGGTCGGCAGAGTGGCAGGGGATTATGAGGGGACAGAGGGAACAGTGGGTGTCGCTCTATGCTGAAGACCTACTGTTGTATGTCTCCGACCTGTGGGGAGCATGGAAAGGGTCATGGGCCTGTCCGGGGAGGATTGGAGAGTTCTCAGGGGAAAAGCTGAATACAGGGAAAAGTGAAGTGTTCCCGGTGAATGAGTTGGGATGATGAGCCAATTTAGGGGAATGCCATTTAAGGTGGCTAGGGATAGGTTCAGATACCTGGGGATCCAGGTAACCAGAGAATGGACAATGCTCCACAGGTGGAATTTAACAAAGCTGGTGGAGGAGGCCAGGGAGGATTTTAAGAGGTGGGATACATTGCAATTGACTTTGGCGGGTTGGGTCCAAGTGGCAAAGATGAATATTCTACCGAGTTTCCGTTTTATTTTCCAGGCACTCTCAATCTTTATACCGAAAGCCTTTTTTCGAAAACTGGACACAATTGTTTTGGACTTTGCATGGACGGCAAGGTGCGGTGATGGTGGGAAGGAGAAGGAGTAGAGTGGGTCAGGATGGAAGAGGAATCTTGTTCGGGATCCAGCTTAAGGGCTATGGTGATGGCAGTGTTGCCAATGGCTCCCAGTAGGTATTCAGGGAGCCCGGTGGTGCAGTCTATGGTGAAAATTTGGAACCAGTTGAGGAGGCATTTTAGGATGGAGAAGATGGTCAGTATTTATGCCGCTATGCGAGAATCATGGCTTGGAGCATGGGGGGATGGATAACATGTATAGGAGGTGGAGGGAAGTGGGGCTGGTCAAGGTGAGGGATCTGTATTTGGAGAAAGGATTTGCCAGTCTAAAGGTGTTGAGGGAGAGGGTAGAGCTGCCGAGGGGGAGTGAGTTCAGGTATCTGCAGGTAAAGAACTTCGCACGGAAGGTCTGGAAGGAGCTCCCTCGGTTGCCGGGATACACCCTGCTGGAGCGCCTGCTGCTTCCGGATGTAGAAGTGGAGGGGAGAATTGTAGCTCTGTACAAGTGGCTGGGGGAGCAGGGAGTCGAGCAGGTGGTGAAAATTAAGGACAAATGGGAAGGGGAGCTGGGAGGGGAGATAAATTGGTGAGTATGGAGTGAGGCACTGCGAAGGGTAAACGGGACCTCCTCTTGTGTGAGGATGAGCCTGATACAGTTTAAGGTGGTGCACAGGGTGCATGTGACTCGGGCGAGAATGAGTGGGTTCTTTCAGGGGGTAGCAGATGAATTTGAGAGGTGTGGGCGGGGGTCAGCGAATCGAGCGCACATGTTTTGGGGCTGTGAAAAATTGGGAAGATTCTGGGCGGGAGTGTTCGTGGTCTTAGCCAGGATAGTGGAGGAGGGAGTGGACCTGGACCCTTTGGTGGCGATATTTGGGGTTTCAGAGAAGCCGGAGCTCATGGAGAGGAGGAAGGCCGATGTTGTGGCCTTCGATTCTCTGATTGCACGGCGGCCAATTTTACTGGAGTGTCTGCCTGTGTCAAGAGAGATCATCGCAGTTTCTGCCAAGATTGGCATTTCATTATGTAATTAATAATTTGCCTTTATCAAGCCATTATCTACTAATTGGCTCCAGCAATCAACATTAAAGACAGATTTTCTCCACAATCCACCTGGCTAAAAATACCTCAGAAAGTAAAAGTTTACCAACTGCTTAAACCAGTTTTCCGGAAACTGCATTTCCACAGAGTACAAAGAACAAAGAGTGCAGCACAGGAACAGGCCCTTTCGGCCCTCCAAGCCTGTGCTGACCATGCTGCCCGTCTAACCTAAAACCTTCTACACTTCCTGGGTCCGTATCCCTCTATTCCCATCCTATTCATGTATTTGTCAAGATGCCCCTTAAATGTCACTATCGTCCCTGTTTCCACCCCCTCTTCCGGCAGCGAGTTCCAGGCACCCACTACCCTCCGTGTAATAAATCGCCTCTAAAGTTTGCTCCTTGTTGTTCAAATAGATCTGAGACTTTCTGAATGGGAATTCTCCCGGGATTGGGGGGGGGGGGGGAGGGGGTGGGGGGAAACAGCCCTGACGAGAAAAGGTTTCACAACAAGTGACCACTTGGCAGAGCACTCACAAACCACACCCTAGCAGGGAGTCACCTCCTGGCAGGGCAGGGAGTGGTGGGGAGAAAGTTGGCAAGGAAATAAACAAGGAAATAAAGCTTTTGGACCACGCAATTTCATGTAAATAACAAGTCAACGTCTGGTCAACTTCACAATTCTAGAATTCTGACCACAGTTTGTGAAGATGCTGAACATCACATGGTCCCGCTGTATAAATATTTTCCAAGGTGTGCTTACTTTAATCAGTGTTGGCGTGGGTTTGGCAGCTGGAGATGGCACACCATTTGCCAATTTTGCCATCTGTTGGTCAGACGCTGGCTTTAACTTGCTCAATTCTGTCCCAGTTGGCAACGATACAAGATACTGCAAGAGAACAAGTCGACTATGAAAAAGGAGGCAATCATCATTCGTAATCCAGTTTACAAAAACTTGTGGAACATTGGGAAATTCAAATACTTTTTTTGAGGAAGAGTTTTGGCGGATCTCTGAACCCATCAACGTTCCCTTCCACAAGGGGTAAATGGCTCCCAGGTTTTTACCAGTTTGTGGGAAAACAACGAAGGATGTTTTTTTTCTTCATCCTGGGGATGTGGGCATCGCTGGTTTGGTCAGCATTCATTACCCACCCCTAAATACCCCTTGCACTCAGGGTCTTGCTCGGTCATTCCAGAGGGGCAGTCAAGAGTCAACCACGTTGCTGTGGTTTGGAGTCACATGTAGGCCAGACTTCCTTCCCTAAAGGACATTAGTGAACCAGATGGGTTTTTACGACAATCAGAAATGGGCTCATCGTCATCTTCACAAGACTTTTAATTTCAGAATTTTTGGGATTTGATCATTGGCTTCAAATTTAACTCACTCCCTGAAGCAAAGGCCTCGTACATCAGCTGAGATTGGTTCTCAGCACATGGAGGCCGGTCAAACACGGCCAGGCCGGTCCCACACGGCCAGCCGGTCACACACGGCCAGCCGGTCGCACACGGCCAGCCGGTCACACACGGCCAGCCGGTCACACACGGCCAGCCGGTCCCACACGGCCAGCCGCTCGCACACGGCCAGCCGCTCACACACGGCCAGCCGGTCACACAGCAAGCTGGTTCCAGCAGCACCGAGGTGTCAAAAGCTGATTGCTTTTCTATCTTCAGGATGGCACAAAGCAAATGGATACAAACAAGAGGCATTGATGGAGAACTCAAATGTGATCCTGCAAACTACAGCACAGATTTCACGGAATCCCAACCAAGCAGAAGGAGGCCATTTGGCTCATCGAGTCTGCACTGACCCTCTGAAAGGGGGCCCCACCCAGGGTCAGGCCTCTACTCTACCCCCATAACCTAGTAACTCCACCCAACCTTTTGGACACTAAGGGGCACTTTGAGGCAGCAGTGCTAACCACTGTCACCCTATCGTGTAACCTCTATGTCCCCCCCATGGATCCCCATGTCACCTCTATGTCCCCCCATGGATCCCCATGTCACCTCTATGACCCCCATGGGTCCCCATGTCACCTCTATGTCCCCCACCCCATGGATCCCCTTGTCACCTCGTTGTCCCCCATGGATCCCCATGTCACCTCTATGTCCCCCACAGAGCCGCTTGTCACTGCTATGTTCCCCCCCATGTATCCCCTTGTCACCTCTATGTCCCCCACCCCATGGATCCCCCTGTCGCCTCTATGTCCCCCACAGAGCCGCTTGTCACCTCTATGTCCCCCCCATGGATCCCCTTGTTGCCTCCATGTTTCCGACATTAGAATGCAGCGGCCTGGTCTACAAGTGGAAAGCAGAGCACATTGTAAAATGGGAGTGTCAAATTCCACATTAGCAAGTGGTCACAATGATGCAATTTACCAGGTTTAAGACTGTTCCATTAATTGGACGATAACTGCATTGTGTGCAATGATCATTGGTAAACACTGATTGGGTGACAGGTTCAAAGGGAGCACCGAGTACTCAAACAATAGATACACCCAAAACCACAGTCCCCGGTCAAGGAAACGGCACTCACATCGTTACCTAGCCCCAAACCCTGCAGAACAACCCCACTCGGCCTCGGAGTCATTGCTCATTCTCTGAACCAGGCTACCAAGTTGGTGCTGTTCTAAGGCCAGTTCTCTACCGCCGGTCCACATTGCCGAGGAACTAGACTGTGACTGTGTACTCATATCAAACATGGCCCTTACGCCTAACAGAAAGAAATCTTTCATTCCGAGAGCACCTTTCACAACTCACAGCTCAAAGTGTCTTACAGACAATGAAGTATTTCTGAAGTTTGGTTGCCGGTGTAACGCAGCAGCTGATTGTCACACAGCAAAATCCCTCAATCTACCTGATTCACTTTTAGTAATGCTGATGGAATGGGCAGCACGGTAGCCGCAGTGGTTAGCACTGCTGCCTCACGGCGCTGAGGTCCCAGCTTCGATCCCGGCTCTGGGTCACTGTCCGTGTGGAGTTTGCACATTCTCCCTGTGTTTGCGTGGGTTTCACCCCCACAGCCCAAAGATGTGCAGGATAGGTGGATTGGCCACGCTAAATTTAGGGGCTGGTTTAGCTCACTGGGCTAAACCGCTGGCTTTGAAAGCGGACCAAGGCAGGCCAGCAGCACGGTTTAATTCCCGTACCAGCCTCCCCGGACAGGCGCCGGAATGTGGCGACTAGGGGCTTTTCACAGTAACTTCACTGAAGCCTACTCGTGACAATAAGCGATTTTCATTTTCATTTCAAATTGCACCTTAATTGGAAAAAAATAATTGGCAACTCCAAATTTAAAAAAAAGTAATGCTAATAGAGGGATAAATATTTCTATTTTGAAAGACATCCGCACGGGAGCGGGTACACGGGAACTGGGTTCAGTGCCTCATCCAAAAGGTGCCACTTCCCAACCATCAGCCCAGCTTGTTCTCAAGTCCCTGGAAAGAGATGTGAACCCAGAGCCTCCTAGTTCGCTGTGGCAATGGTCCCATTGAATCACAGCTTAGGCTGGTTAAAATCCAGATGCCAGAGGGCCAGGGGCCAGGATTTCACCTCCTGAACCCACCAAAAAGTCCCCATTTTCTCGGGGAGACTAAGAGCAGATGGGGTGACCGCTTTGCAGAAAACAACTGGCTCAGTCCTTACGCACGACCTAGGGTCACCGGTGGCTCGCCCAATTAATTCTCTCACGCTGACATCTCTGTCCTCGGCCTGCTGGAGTATTCCAACAAAGCTCAATGCAAGCTCGAGGAACGGCACCTCATCTTTTGACCGGGAACTTTACAGCTTTCTGGGCGCAAAGTCCAGTTCACCAGTTTTTGACTGTAAACACTTTGGTCAGACTGGGTGATGATCACTTGTTTTAAAAAACTAAATACCGGGGCGAGGTGGCCGAGTGGTTCAGACAATGGACTGCTAATCCATTGTGCTCTGTATGCGTGGGTTCAAATCCTATCCATGTTGATATTTCCTTCGGGAAGCACGATCGGAGTGGTTAGCATAGTTGCTTTACAGCTCCAGGGACTCGGGTTCAATTCCGGCCTCGTGTCACGCTGCCCGTCTAACCTAAAACCTTCTGCACTTCCGGGGTCCATATCCCTCTATTCCCATCCTATTCCAGACGCCTCTCAAATGTCACTATCGTCCCTGCTTCCACCACCTCCTCCGGGAGCAGCAAGTTTCAAGCACTCACTACCCTCTGTGTTAAAAAAAACCTCCCTCGCACATCTCCTTTAAACTTTGCCCCTCGCACCGTAAACCTATGTCCCCATGTAATTGACTCTACCACCCTGGGAAAAAGCCTCTGACTATCCACTCTGTCCATGCCCCTCATAATGTCGACTTCTATCAGGTCACCCCTCAATCCCCGTCGTTCCAGTGAGAACAAACCGAGTTTATCCAACCGCTCCTCGTAGCTAATGCCCTCCATACCAGGAAACATCCTGGTAAACCCCTTCTGCACCCTCTCTAAAGCCTCCACATCCTTCTGGTAGCGTGGCGACCAGAGTTGTGCAGTATATTCCAAGGGTGGCCAAACTAAGGTTCTGTACAGCTGCAGCATAACTTGCCAATTTTTGTACTCAAACAAAAAAATGATCGCATTCAAGGTCACAAAGCTGAAATGTTAACTCTGCCTCTCACTCAACGGACGTCAGGCCAGAGCACATAAAAATACTTTTTGCCTTTTTATTTCAGATTTTCAGCATCCAGACTATTTTGATTTTGTACGGTTGGAGCAGAAACCAACCATTAATTATCGATCACCGTAAGGGCAGAGCGGCTCTCACACTTGTGTCTGTACCACAAGGTCAGCACTGGCAGGGGTCAATCGGCAGCTCACCCCATTGGTAGATATTCCATGATAGGAAACGCCCGAGTGACCTTGCCCTGGCAGCGGGGCTTCCCAGAGGCCTCCTCTGTGATATCGGATGGTTGAATGGTGGAAGTGTGTGGTGGGGGGGGGGGGGGGGGGGGGGGGGGGGGGGGGGGGGGGGGGAAGAGAGGAAATAAGGCAGCGTTTGATGTTACACGCCCTCAAAAAAGAACCATTTGGAAATAAAGAAGTATTTCAACACAAAATACCATCTCAACCAGGTTTATAAAAACAAAAACGAGGAGCGACGATGCTGGCCACAGTTGAATAGCCGGTTAATACACGGTACACACGAGAATGCTGTTTTGAGCCAAGTTGCCAGTCCATGGAACCTTAATGAGGGAATAAGAGAGGTGTTTGTTTTGGAGTCTCTCCAGCACAACCCTTCTGTCTGCTGACAACTTCTGACCAGAAAAGGCAGATCATTTTATTTCAATATTTTAACAAATAATTCAAATCCAGCATCGTTTTGTGTGTTATTTGGCACTGCCACTCAACAGCGTGCTGACAAACACGAGGAGATGGCAGATTTATCACCAGACTGGAGAGATGCACCGTTTGAAGTCAAGGACAGCAGCTAGTTTCCAACACGATAATCTCATTCCGGAGGCTCTCTGTAAGTGAAAGGCTGGTACCTGGGTTGAAGAGGTGAGGAAGGGATGGTGAGGATCAGCAGATCTTGCTTCTGTGGGGGATGGCAATGACCCGAGCGACTCGTGGCTTCCTGGCTGCTCTGGAGAAAGGGCATCACTGCTATCTTCATCAAACGAGGAATTGTCTGCCAATGCAGGGTACGGCACATGATTATCTGTGGGAGCAGCGACACGCATTAACAACCTGGCATACAGTCAAAACAACTTTTTCCCGGGATCCATTAAAGACCAGACACAGCGCATCCATCAACACCAACTTGTCACCACAGCCACTGAAGGTTGTACTCATCCTAACCCGTGCTACTAAACAGAGTGCATGGTCATGCAATAAGATCCTTCTGATTCAACCAGTCTGTTCAAAGTATAACCCAACAATTCCAACATTAGCTCTTTAACGTTCAGGAATGACAAAGCAGCAAAGCTTTTACATTTTTTGACCCCATTAGCCTGCCCGGATCACCCGGGTGTATGAAATTTGCCTCAGGACCTGTCCAGTGAAACTCCTGGAACAAGCAGAAAGATTGAAGAAAGGTGGCACAGTGGTTAGCACTGCTGCCTCACAGCTCCAGGGATCTGGGTTCCATTCTGGCTTCGGGCGACTGTGTGGAGTCTGCACGTTCTCCCCGTGTGTGCGTGTGTTTCCTCCGGGGGCTCCGGTTTCCTCCCACAGCCCAAAGATGTACAGGTTAGGTGGATTGGCCATGATAAATTGCACCTTAGTGTCTAAGGATGTGCAGGTTAGATGGATTGGCCATGATGAATCGCCCCTTAGTGTCCAACAGTTAGGTGGGGTTATGGGGTTGCAGGTAAAGGGCGGGGAGTGGGTATAAATAGGTTGCTCTTTCGGAGGGTCGGTGCAGGACCGATGCGCCGATTGGCCTCCTTCTGCACTGTTAGGATTCTATGACACGCTCTACA
Organism: Scyliorhinus canicula; assembly: GCF_902713615.1. Taxonomy (NCBI): domain Eukaryota; kingdom Metazoa; phylum Chordata; class Chondrichthyes; order Carcharhiniformes; family Scyliorhinidae; genus Scyliorhinus; species Scyliorhinus canicula. The sequence continues at coordinate 22,038,253 of NC_052168.1, read as the reverse complement.
CCATGGGCGGCACGATGACGCAGTGGTTAGCACTGCTGCCACATGGCGGCAAGGACCCGGGCTCGATCCCAGCCCTGGGTCACTTTCCGTGTGGAGTTTGCACATTCTCCCCGTGTCTGCGTGGGTCTCACCCCCACAACCCAAAGAAGTGCAGAGTAGGTGGATTGGCCACACTAAAACTTAAATGGAAAAAATAAATAATCCCACACCACAGCTCATCGATATTCAACATACGATTTGATATCTGATTTACATTGGATGAGCAGATTTTAGTTGTTAACACCAACTGGAGTACAACTGGCTTCAGTATGACTGGACTAGACGGAGGAGACAAGACTAGGTGGAGGTGAGAGTAGCACATCAGACGTGACGGCAAATGTCAGCCATCCTGAACTTGGAACCATCATTCCAGCCTGACTTAGTCAATAGGGCGAAAAATCTGGGTTGATTCCAAAACCTAGAGGTGCCGAGGATATATGTCTGAGATCAGAGAATTTTAGGCAGATAAAATGTCTACACTTGTGTGCGAGAAAAATAGAGCGAGGGGTGTAGAGCAGCTGACAGATATGGAACATTCACTCAAACCTTTAACAGTTCACATTTACCTATGATGGCCTCTTTGACACTGGAGTCCACGGGGAGGATGTTCTTCTCCACCAACTCCATGGGACCGGGGCGCTGTGCAATCTTCTCGTTCAGATCATCAGCTAACCGTGCCCGCTTCAGCTTCATCTGTGTGGCTTGCAAGGAGGGCTCTGCTGAAGTTTCTGTGCAACACCAGGACATATCCATTCAATTCAGCTCACTCAATATTTCAACACAAAGATGAGATCGGACTGACTCAATAAACAGCCCTTGGTGTCTGCTTGGAAACACACTGCACTTTTAACCCTTTGAGGATTTCAAAATTATCATCCCCTCCTCATTGCCACCCCCCCCAACCCCCATCCCTGTGGTACCCCAGGCAGTAACCAGTGGGGTTCCACAGGGATCGGTGCTGGGACCCCAGCTGTTCACAATATATATTAATGATTGGGATGAGGGAACAAAAATGAAAATGAAAATGAAATGAAACTCGCTTATTGTCACGAGTAGGCTTCAATGAAGTTACTGTGAAAAGCCCCTAGTCGCCACATTCCGGCGCCTGTCCGGGGAGGCTGGTACGGGAATCGAACCGTGCTGCTGGCCTGCGTGGTCTGCTTTAAAAGCCAGCGATTTAGCCTGGTGAGCTAAACCAGCCTCTCCAGCCAAAATGTAACATCTCAAAGTTTGCAGACGATACCAAGTTGGGCGGGAGAGTGAACTGTGACGAGGATGCAGGAATCCTACAGCATGACCTGGACGGTTGGGCAAATCAATGGCAGATGCAGTATAATTTGGATAAGTGTGAGGTTATTGGGCAGCACGGTGGGTTAGCACGGTGGGTTAGCACTGCTGTCTCACGGCGCTGAGGTCCCATCTTCGATCCCGGCTCTGGGTCACTGCCCGTGTGGAGTTTGCACATTCTCCCCGTGTCTGCGTGGGTTTCACCCCCACAACCCAAAGATGTGCAGGGTAGGTAGATTGGCCACGCTAAATTGCCCCTTAATTGGAAAAAAATTAATTGGGTACTCTAAATTAAAAAAAAAAGTGAGGTTATTCATTTTGGAAGCAAAAACAGAAAGGCAGATTACTACCTGAATGGTTGTAAATTAGGAAAGGGGAGTGTGCAGCGGGACCTGGGTGTCCTTGTGCACCAGTCGCTGAAGGTAAGCATGCAGGTACAGCAGGCGGTAAAGAAGGCTAATGGTTGGCCTTCATTGCGAGAGGTTTCGAGTTTAGAAGCAGGGATGTGTTGCTGCAATTATACAGGGCCTTGGTGAGGCCACACCTGGAGTGCTGTGTGCAGTTTTGGTCTCCTTCCCTGAGGAAGGATGTCCTTGCTCCGAGGGAGTGCAGCGAAGGTTTACCAGACTGATTCCAGGGATGGCGGGACTGTCATATGAGGAGCGATTGACTAGGTTAGGATTGTTCTCGCTGGAGTTCAGAAGAATGAGGGGCGGATCTCATAGAGACTTATAAAATTCTAACAGGACTAGACAGGGTAGATGCAGGGAAGATGTTACCAATGATGGGTGTGTCCAGAACCAGTGGTCACAGTCTGAGGATTCAGGGTTAACCATTTCGGACAGAGATAAGGAGACATTTCTTCACACAAAGAGTGGTGAGCCTGTGGAATTCATTACCACAGGAAGTAGTTGATGCTAAAACTTTGATTATATTCAAGAGGCGGCTGGATATAGCACTTGGGGAGAATGGGATCAAAGGCTATGGGGAGAAAGAAGGCTATTGAGTTGGATGATCAGCCATGATCGTGATGAATGGTGGAGCAGACTCGAAGGGCCAAAAGGCCTCTTCCTGCTCCTATCTTTATGTATCTATGTTTCCCAGGGCAAGCCAATTGGTGAAACAACAGAGAGAGGAAGGAGATGGTCTGTTTCTGGGTTTTCACCAGTGCCATTCTGTCACTGAACACTGCAGGGTGAGGCAAACCTTGGCTGAGTATCTCCACCGTTACTCCATGTATATTTTTGGATGGCATGCAGAGCTGAACATCCCAAGAACCGAGCTGGGCCTGGCAGCTCAATACGAGGAATAATCGTTAACAACTTTGCACAGCAGGTCATTAAACCAAACCATGAAGAAGGGACAATTTAAAAATTGCCATAATATATTTCACCGATTCCCCAGACATTAACTACAACGGTCGTGTTTGCTGCTCAATAAAAGCAAAAAATAAGCTCTATTTTTAAAAAATAGAAGCAATCTGGAAATGAAAGGGTTAAATACCAGCAAACTCCACAGCCAGGTGTGTAGAACAAAACCAGAGGCAGAAAATCACTGGGAGCTTTACAAAGATTAAAACATTAAGGCCAGAACAGGAGGGGCCAAGCCAGGCCGGTACAGCCCCCCCCCCCCCCCCCCCCCCCCCCCCCCCCCCCCCCCCCCCCCCCCCTCAAAGCTGTGTACAGGACATGGAAATATTTAACATTAAAGCAAAAGGTAACTATTCACAGGGGCGGCACAGTTGTTAGCACTGCTGTCTCACAGAGCCAGGGTCCCAGGTTCGATTCCGGCTTCGGTCACTGTCTGTGCGGAGTCTGCACGTTCTCCCCGTGTCTGAATTTCCCCCGGGTGCTCCGGTTTCCTCCCACAGTCCAAAGATGTGCAGGTTAGGTGGATTGGCCACGCTAAATTGCCCCTTAGTGTCCATGTGGTGTTGACTACAACATCCAGGGATGTGCAGGTTTGGTTATGGGGATAGGTGTGGGCGTGGTTAGAGTACTCATTTGAAGGGTCAGTGCAGACCCGAGGGGCTGAATGGCCTCCTCCTGCACTGTAGGGATTATATAATCCATTTCTCATTCTCCAATAAGCTCTCTTATTACATCTACTTTCGAAAAAATGAGAAACCTCGTGGAAGTGACACGTAATGAGACTGGGCAAAGAGTAGATTCCATTAACTGTTTTTTTGCCACTCATCTAAACATTGCATTTCCTTTATGGCCCAAAAACAAAAGCAGAATACATGCTGGATATCTGAAACAGAAAATGCTGCAATTGTCTGGCGGCATCTATGGAGGGGGAAATCAAGTGGCCCGAAAGCATTAACTCTGCTTTTCTGGCCACCGGGCTAGGTTGAGAACTTGCAGCATTTTCGGTTTTTATTCCTATTTTATTTTGGCAACCGGTTTTATAGTGAGGGAGCTGGACCAATTGCAAATCGCGCGCGTCACCAATTCTCCTCAGCCCGATTCTGGATCAGATGGTCTAGCTTTGTCTCGTTAGTCTGGCCGTTTCTAAATTGTAAATCAGACGTGATCGAGCCGAATTTTACGAGCTCCGTTTGCTTTATTTTTACTCGCACCCATGTCTCAAGTTAAATGCCGTTCTTAGCAAAGCAGCTGTCCTTGGTACCTAGTAAGTTTTCCCTCTGCAGTCTTCCATGAGGGAGTTCCCGTACCAGCCTCCCCGAACAGGCGCCGGAATGTGGCGACTAGGGGCTGTTCACAGTAACTTCACTGAAGCCAACTCGTGACAATAAGCGATTTTCAGTCACTTCATTTCACAAGTTAGCAAAGGAAGCACGTTGGGGTGGTGCACAGTTGGAGTCGTTCATTATGAACTCAAACTCAGTAACTTTTGGGCTCAATGTTCTGCTTAGAAATATTTAATTGTTCATTCAAAATTTTAGAAAGGCATGTCACTCTGCAGACCTTTCTTCAGTTCTGGTGTCCATGCCAACCTAGTGACGTGACAACTGGGAGACTCTGGTATTCTGTGAGTAACTGTATGGAACAAGCTGCCTTGTGTTCTCGCTCAAGTAGAAATATACATACAAAGCAGAAGCAGGAGGAGGCCATTCGGCCCTTCGAGCCGACTCCACCATTCCTTATGATCATTGCTCATCATCATCAAGTTCAATACCTTGATCCCGCCTTTCCTCCCCATATCCTTTGATCCCTTTAGCCCCAAGAGCTATATCTAATTTCATTTTGAAATTACACATTTTGGCCAAACCCACTTTCTGTGGCAGAGAATTCCACAGATTCACCACTTTCTGGGTGAAGAAATTTCTCCTCACCTCAGTCCTGCAACATTCACTCCCTTATCCTCAAACTATTTTTTTTTTTTTTCCAATTTTGAATGCCCAATTATTTTTTTTCCAATTAAGGGGCAATTTAACATGACCAACCCTGAACATCTTTTGGGTTGTGGGGGCGAAACCCAAGCAAACACGGGGAGAATGTGAAAACTCCACGCGGGCAGTGACCCAGAGCCGGGATCAAACCTGGGACCTCGGCGACCTGCGGCAGCAATGCTAACCACTGTGCCACCGTGCTGCCCTTATCCTCAAACTATGACCCTGAGTTCTGGACTCCCCCATGTTTTTAGTAATCAATGGGCCGTCAGCGGCTACGTCGTACTCTATGAGCACTCTAATTAGTGTCTGAACCGCTGGGTACCCATGGACATCACGTTTTGCCGATTGGCACGATGGTACATTTCACCAGGTTATTCTTCAATCCTCATATATTGGCCCACTTGAGATGATTTGGATCTTCCGAAAGGCTAACCTCATCTGCTGCTTCAGTAATGGCTCGAGAGGCACGGTCTCGGTTCTTAAGCATCAACTTGCGATCCCACTTGGCATTTCTAATTGTGTTTTCTTTAAAAAGAGGGGTTTTATGCTCATACAAACTTAGCTGTCTCGAGGCCAGGCCTAACCTGCACACGCACAAATTTCCACGCGCTTCGAAGGGGCTAATTATATTTCAGTTTTCCTTTAAAATTTAAGTGGGTTTCATCAAATTGCAACTTAATCCCATGTAGTTGAAGGTTACAAAATCTACAGAGCTGTTCACTGTTGTCTAGAGTTTAAATAGCACGGATCAGTTCAAGGGGAGAAATTTAGGATTAAGGAGAGTCAAGTTCACTCAAACAAGGTCACGGCTATTACAAACAAAATCCACTAAACTTTGCTGATTCAAATGGTGTTTTTCTAAAAATCCTTATTCTGCACAGGCTGCTTCCTGCAGAGTTTGATAACTGGGGAACACAGTAGCATCACGTGATTATTCAGGACGGAGTACTTCTTTCTTTTTAATCTTACTTTTACATTCCAAACCACACACGCCTGGAAGACTCTCGCAGCAGCTTGGACAGGGGGCAGCCTGAAACAGGGGCTTGCAGAGTTTCCAGTGAAGACTCTCGCAGCAGCTTGGACAGGGGGCTGGCAGCCTGAAACAGGGGCTTGCAGAGTTTCCAGTGAAGACTCTCGCAGCAGCTTGGACAGGGGGCAGCCTGAAACAGGGGCTTGCAGAGTTTCCAGTGAAGACTCTCGCAGCAGCTTGGACAGGGGCTGGCAGCCTGAAACAGGGGCTTGCAGAGTTTCCAGTGCTGCTGGAAAGGTTAAACACAACTTTGCAATGCACTGTCTGCCTTCCATGTCAGTGCAGACCAGCTGGGTTAGATTCCCTTCGACATTTGCCAGCATGCAACTCATCAGCAATGCAGAAGGGCACGTCGACCGCTGTTTGCCAAGGTCCGGGTCTTGGTGATGAAAGCAGTTAGCTCCCTTCCTGTTGCTGTTCATCCCACTGGACAAAACCGATTGTGCAACTTGTTGTGTCTAAAATCTCTTCCAATTCATTTTGATTCAGCTAAGAGCAGTGCTCTTGAGATTGCAGTGGGGGAAGTCAAAACCAGGGATGGAGGGATTGAAGACGGTGTGTGGCTGGGGAGTGGAGAGGACGAGAATAATCCTTTGTGCATGCACATGGTCAATCACACTCGCACATGCAGTCTGGATGCTGAAGACTGAATGGCGATGTAGCTGGAAGTGGGACTGCCAAAGCTGCTGCTTTCGCCGAGTCTGAAGTGATTATGCACCAATGTTGCACCTTGCACCACTTGCTGATATACATGCACAGGTGCAGAGCGCTGCAGAGTGTGGTGCCAATGTCAGTGCTGGAGTCGGAGAGAGGGGATCTCCCCAGGAGCAGGTAAAAGACCCCCCTGAGGGACAAGAGGAGCTTGGGAGCCTTGGCTTCCTTCATACGAGGAACTGGAAGAGCTCTGATACCAAGGGGTTAGGTGTTATTAAACAAGGCGAGTATTGGGCGTGGGTAGAAAGTCCACTAAGGTTGAGGATGGAGACTCATCAAAGCCATTGGAGGGGGGAGGGATGCACCGTAGAGATTCTATTCTATTCCACCTACCTCCTTGGTTCCGTATTCATTAATACTCCAACTAAAATGTCCCAGTCTTAGTTTTTCCAATGCACCCACAGCCTTGGCATCTTTTTGGGAACGTTGCAATATCACTGCAGTATCCACTCGCTCTTTGCTACACCTTACCTTCAAGTATGTGCATCCTGACCAGCTCTGCTCTCTCCGGACGGGATCGGATCTTTCTCTTTAAATAGTCCTCGGTCTGTATTTTTGAAAATAATAAAACAGGGTTACTTTGGGAATCCAGGGGGTTTAGAATGTCCGCACACGGTGTTCACTTTGGTGAAAGTGGGGCAACATTGAGAACTCTTTGCACGTTCTCCCCGTGTCTGCGTGGAATTCTCCGGGTGCTCCAGTTTCCTCCCACAGTCCAAAGATGTGCCGGTTAGGTGGATTGTATATGCTAAATTGTCCCCAGGGATAGGGCGGAGGAGTGGGCTCTTTCAGAGGATCGGTGTGGATATGACGGGCCGAATGGCCTCCTTCTGCATTGCAGGGAGTCTATGATTGTACGATACCCTGCCCATCTTTGGGTTGTACACGGACATTCACGGCACAGATTTATACAACAATTTACACAACAAATCCCACTGGAATTTCTGCTCAAGCCTTGTGGTACTTTCCAAAGAGGAGGTGGTCAATTCGCCAACTTACAGTTTCCTCCCTGTGCAACTGTTTCTGCAGCTCGTGCGGAGGCAAAATAATAAAACACCCACCCACAGCGGCAAGAGGTGGATTTAAAACCCTGTGTTGGAGTTGCTTACCCTTGCCCTCTCTAAGCTTCGCCTCTGTTCATGGAATGCAGCAGGAGTCTTCAGAGCTGAAACAGTGAGAAAAGTTTCATTGCAGCAAAAAGGCGAATTTAAATCGAGCAATTTATACAGAAAAACATCAAACGTCACTGAACGGCAGCAGTGTTGCGTCAAATTTTACCCGACACCATGCAAAGTGACCAGAAACTTAGTCAAAAAAGAGGAAGGTTTTAAGCGACATCCAGGAGGAGGCGAGGGAAAGGCAGAACGGTTGAGGGAGGGGATCCCGTAGTTTTAGGGCTGAGGCTACTCGGGCGTAGATGCCAGTGGAGGGCTAAAGAAAGGAGGGAATCGGCGAAGGTGGAACAAAGATACAGCATAGGAACAGGCCCTTTGGCCCTCCAATTCTGCACTGACCATGTTGCCCGCCTAACCTAAAACCTTCAACACTTCCGGGCTCTGTATTCCTCTATTCCCATCCTATTCATGTGACTGGCTGTGATGGTTTGCCAATTGCAGTGCATTCTGGGAGTATGAGTTGATGTGTCTCATTTAAAAAAAATAAATTTAGAGTACCCAATTATCTTTTCCCCAATTAAGGGGCAATTTAACGAGGCCAATCCAGCCTAACCTGCACATATTTGGGTTGTGGGGGTGAAACCCACGCAGACACGCGGAAAATGTGCAAACTCCACACAGACAGTGACCTGGGGCCCAGATTCTAACCCAGGTCCTCAGCGCTGTAGACAGCAGTGCTAACCACTGCGCCACTATGCCGCCCCATTGATGTGTCTCATGACCAACCTCTTGGACTTGGGTGATACACCCCCTCACTAATGAGACCAAAGCCTCACCTGTGTTTAAATAATTCTAAATCTCATAAGCTTTACTTTCAGTTTCAGGATCATAATCTCTTCCTGTGATAAATGATCATTTGAACGAAGAACAAAGGAAAGTACAGCACAGGAACAGGCCCTCCAAGCCCGTGCCGACCATGTTGCCCGTCCAAACTAAAACCTTCTATACTTCTGGGGTCCGTACCCCACTATTCCCATCCTATTCATGTATTTGTCAAGACCCCCCCTTAAACGTCACTATCGTCCCTGCTTCCACCCCCCTCCTGCAGCAGCTTCTGACTATCCACTCTGTCAATGCCCCTCATAATTCTCTAGACTTCTATCAGGTCGCCCCTCAACCTGAGTCGTGCCAGTGAGAACAAACCAAGTTTATCCAACCTCTCCTCATAGCTAATGCCCTCCAGATCAGGCAACATCTCAGTAAACCTCTTTTGTACCCTGGCCAAAGCCTCAACATCCTTCTGGTAGTGTGGCGACCAGGATTGAACACTATACCCCAAGTGTGGCCTAACTAAGGTTCTATACAGCTGCAACATGACTTGCCAATTCTTATACTCAATGCCCTGGCTGATGAAGGCAAGCATGCCGTATGCCTCCTTGACTACCTTCTCCACCTGCGTTGCCACTACCAGTGACCTGTGGATCTGTACACCTAGATCCCTCTGCCTGTCAATACTCTTAAGGGTTCTGCCATTTACTGTATATTTCCCACCTGTATTAGACGTTCCAAAATGCATTATCTCACATTTGTCCGGCTTAACCTCCACCTGCCATCTTTCCACCCAAGTTTTTAACCGATCTAAATCCTGCTGTATCCTCTGACAGTCCTCATCGCTATCTGCAATTCCACCAACCTTTGTGTCGTCTGCAATCAATCTACTAATCAGACCAGTTACATTGTCCTCCAAATCATTTATATATACTACAAACAGCAAAGGTGCCAGCACTGATCCCGAGAATTGGAGGGGCACAGAAATCTCAGAGGGTTGGTGCTGGAGGAGATTACACAGAATGGGAGAGGAGGGCAGGGTGGAAGAAAATTGGTGGCAGCAAGGCCGTAAGGAGGATTCAAACACGGTAATGAGAATTTGGAAAATTGAGGTACTGCAAATAATAATAATCTTTATTATTGGCACAAGTAGGCTGGCATTAACACTCAGTGAAGTTACTGTGTAAAGCCCCTAGTCGCCACATTCCAGCGCCTGTTCGGGTACACAGAGGGAGAATTCAGAATGTCCAAATTACCTAACAAGGACGTCTTTCGGGACTTGTGGGAGGAAACCGGAGCGCCCGGAGGAAACCCACGCAGACACGGGGAGAACGTGCAGACTCCGCACAGACGGTGACCCAAGTCGGGAATAAAACCTGGGTCTCTGGCGCTGTGAAGCAACAGGTTATTGTGAAGTAACCACTGTGCTACCGTGCCAGAGCGACAACCAATTTAGAATTTAGGTCAGTGAGCACAAGAGGTCATGGAATAAAAGCAAAACACTGCAGATGCTAAAAATCTGAAAGAAAAATAGACAATTCTGAAAAAACACAGCAGGTCTGGCAACGCCTGTGGAGAGAGAAACAGAGTTAATGTTTACTTCAGAGAGTAAAAATGATGTGTACGAGGGTACAGGTGGCAATGGCGGGCAATACAGAGGATGACAATGGTGAAACCAGCCACAAAAGCGCTGGATTAATCCAGTCTGGAGATAAGAGAAACATTGGTAGGCTTTCAGCAGCAGGGGAATGGAGGCATTATGTAGATGGAAGCAAATGGTGAAAAATTCACCCCCATTGAACTGCATTGTTTAAACTGAGAGGTTGGATCAACTCGGTTTGTTCTCACTGGAACGACCGAGGTTGAGGAGCGACCTGATAGCAGTCTACAAAATGATGAGGAGCATGGACAGAGTGGATAGTCAGAAGCTTTTTCCCCAGCGTGAAAGAGTCAATTATTATGGGCCATGGGTCTCAATGCGGGGCAAGGTTTAGAGGAGATGTACGAGGCAAGTTTTTTTTACACAGAGGGTAGTGGGTGCCTGGAACTCTCTGCCGGAGGAGGGGGTGGAAGCAGGGACGATAGTGACGTTTAAGGGGCATCTTGACAAATACATGAATAGGGTGCGAATAGAGGGATATGGACCCCGGAAGTGCGGAAGGTTTTAGGTTAGATGGGCAGCATGGTCGGCGCAGGCTTGGAGAGCCGAAGGGCCTGTTCCTGTGCTGTACCGTTCTTTTGTTCCAAATGACATACTCTGAGGCAGGCGGGAGAACTTTGGCAGCATGGTTCGTGTGATGTTAACAAAGATTTATAATCAGCAAATGTCTATGCACGCACGTGGACTGGTATCTACAAGTGCACATATACATTCTCGCCATTGTTCGAATGGGTTTATAATCAAAATATGCCTCCCTTTCAAACACCAACTGAATGACTTTGACTCCCATTTTATTCCTGCATCACGAACATCATTACCATGTTTGATCTGGAGCGCTGGAGAGCAGCAGAAAGCATTTTTGGATCACAGTTTTCCTTCTCTCATTTACTAAAAAGCTTCAGCTAATTCTCAGGGGAGCTCTGGATTGATAAGACAGCTGTGCCCTATCCCTCGCAGATCCTCATCCCTTCAGTAAAACAGAGGGGGGATCCTCCCAAAAATGACTGTCATTTGCAGCAAACTCCCAAAGACATGAAATACACCCACAACCCCTCCACATCGCACACTAAATGTCAGGGTCACACCCCCTTCCTCCACAGGGTCCCCATCCGTCCTCACCAGCATTACCCTCCCCACCTCTCCAAGCGAGTGAAACCCCTCTACCCGCCTCTCCCCCGATCATTTAAACATGCGCTCTGGTTGATGCCTGATGAGGCGGTGGATCAGATCACATTGGGGGCCGTGGACCAGGATCGTCGCACTGCGGACGGCGCCCAGCGCCAGCCCCATTTCGGGGCTCTGCCACTATTCTCCGGCATGAGGTGCGGCTGGCTCAGCGGGGTGGGGGAGAGCCGGGGTGGGGGTTGGAATCCATGGTACAGTGCCACAGCCCAATTGCTTAAATTAAAAAAAAAAATTTATTGAAAAATTTTGAATTTATACAACAACGAACCATAATAAAATACCAAAAATAACAATAATAATAGCAATCATAAACATTCGCCCCACCTCCATGAACAACACAACATATTTATAACAACGCAAATTAACACAATATTAAGTTACATAATAGAACCTACAATAAGGAACCCCCCCCGGGTTGCTGCTGCTATTGACCAAGATGCAGATTCTGGGTTTACGGAGATTGCTCAAACGTCGTAAATCAGGCCCTCCACTCAAGTCTCAGCGGGAACCTTTGTACAAAACACCCGTTGCTGTGTAGCGTTGGGGAGGTGGGGGTCACTCGGGTTGGGTGGGCCACCATTTGGTTCCCGCTGGAAACACTGAAGCTCCAGTCTAAAAGCTGCTGAGTGTTGAACGTACTTGCCTCCTCATCTCGATCTTAAATGAGCCACCGTTATTTTTTTACAAGAATAGTCCCGAGTTCTAGACTCGCCCTCAAGAAGAAACCGAGGAAGATCGGGAGAGTAGATATGTGATTGTGGCAGGGGCGCTGGAGGGGAGGTTAGTGGCGCTGGTAAGTGTATACGGCCCCAATTGGGATGATGTGGGATTCGCGAAGGTGTTCGAGGCCATCCCCGACTTGGACACATACGAACGGATAGTTGGGGGGGGGGGGGGGGGGGGGGGGGGGGGTGGAGACTGGAAGTTGGTGCAGGAGCCTAGGTTGGACAAATCACGGCCGCACTCGCTGGTCCCATCAGTGGGGGCGAAGGCGTTGGCTGGGCTAATGGTGGAAATGGGAGGGGTGGACCCTTGGAGGTTCCTGCACCCGAGGGAGCAGGAGTACTCGTTTCTCTCAGCAGTCCACAAGGTATACTCGCAGATCGACTTTCTTGTGGTGGGGAAGGCTTTGCTGGCTGGGGTTAAGGGGTCGGAGTACTCGGCAATTGCAGTGTCAGATCACGCTCCGCATTGGGTGGATAGGGTACTGGAGAAGGGGGTAGCGCAGAGGCCGGGGTGGAAACTGGATGTGGGACTGTTGGGGGACCGAGGGTTCGGTGACAAAATTGAAAAAGTAATTGAGGAATATGAAGATTTCAACTGTACGGACGAGGTGTCGAAGGCAGTCGTCTGGGAGGCTCTAAAGGCGGTGGTGAGGAGTGAGGTAATCTCGTTTAAGGCCAGGGTGGGCAAAGAGAGAGGTTGGAGCGGCAGAGGGTAATAGATGAGATGTTGGAGGTAGATAGAGGTTATACAGAAGATGGGGACCCAGCGAAGTTGGAAAAGAAGAAGGAACTACAGGCGAGCTTTGACCGACTATCTACCAGGAAGGCAGTGCACCAACCGAGACGAGCAGTTTACGAGCATGGAGATAAGAGCATGGAGTATGCTGGCAGGTCAGCTCCGGAGGAAAGCAGCGGCAAGGCAAATTGTTCAGGTGAGGGACAGTTGGTGATAGCTCTGGATCTGATTAACAAGGTTTTTGAGGAATTCTATGAGAGGTTGTACAGGTCAGAGCCACCCGGGGAAGACCGTGAGATGCAGGAATTTCTAGATGGGTTTGAGTACCCGAGGTTGGGGGAGGGGGACAGGGCTACATTAGAAGGAGCGATAGTGGAGCAGGAGATAAAGGAAGTGATTGCGAGGATGCAGTCGGGGAAGGTGGCAGGGCCGGATGTTTCCGGTGGAATATTATTAAAAATTCAAGGATAAGCTGGCACCCCTGATGGTGGGGATGTTTGAAGAGGCGATAGGGAAGGGGGTGTTGCCACAAACCTTGGGGCAGGCATCGATTTCCCTGTTGCTAAAAAAAGATAATGATTTGACGGAGTGTGGGTCGTATCAGCCCATATCACTTCTGAATGTGGGCGCAAAAGTATTGGCGAAGGTACTGGCGGGTAGGCTGGGGGGAGTGCCTCCCGAAGGTGACAGGTGAAGATCAGACGGGGTTTGAGAGAGGGAGGCAGCTCTTTTCAAACGTTAGAAGGGTATTGAACGTCATTATGGCACCGGCAGAGGGGAAGGAAACAGAGGTGGTTGTGGCATTGGACACTGAGAAGGCATTTGACCGGGTAGAATGGGGGTACTTGATGGCAGGTCTGGAGCGGTTTGGGATTGGACCAAGATTTGTGAACTGGGTAAAGTTATTATATAAGGAGCCGAAGGAGAGTGTCCGCATAAACAACATCAGCTCGAGATACTTTTCTCTCCACCGTGGGACTAGGCAGAGATGTCCTATGTCCCCCCTGCTGTTTGCACAAACAATTGAGCCGTTGGACAACATATTAAGAAGTTTGGGGGTATGGAAAGGAGTAGTGCGGGGTGTGTGTGTGTGTGTGTGTGGGGGGGGGGGTGTGGAGAGAGAGAGAGAGGACAGAGCATAGAGTGTCCTGATATGCCGATGACTTGTTATACGTGTTGGAACTGAATGTGTCAATAGGGGGAATATTGGAGCTGCTTCGGGTGTTTGAGTCTTTCTCGGGGGACAAACTGAATCTAGACAGGAGAGAGTATTTTTTTGTGGTGTCTCAGCCGGGAGCTGGGGGCAGGGGTTCACTTTAAATACCTGGGGATGCAGGTTGCCTGGGAGTGGGGGGGGGGGGGGGGGGGGGGGGGGGGGCTCCACAGGTACAACATTTCTAGTTTGGTGGGGAGAGTGAAAGCCGACCTGGCGAGGTGGGATGGTCTCCCTCTGTCACTGGCGGGTCGGGTACAGGCGGTTAAAATGAACTTGTTGCCGCGATTTCTGTTTATTTTACGATGCCTGCCGATTTTCCTGCCAACGGCATTTTTCAGAGAGATTGAAGGAACGATTACCTCGTTCATATGGGGAGGGAAGGTGGCCAGAGTTAGAAAGGTGCTGCTACAGAGGAGAAGGCAGGCAGGGGGTTTGGGCCTTCCGAATCCAATGTATTTTTACTGGGCGGCGAATGTGGAGAAGGTGCAGAACTGGGTCAGAGGGGTTGATTCCCAGTGGGTCAGAATGGAGGAGAGTTTGTGCAGGAGGTCGGGATTGAAAGCACTAGCAACAGTGCCGCTCCCGATAGCTCCGGGGAAATACTCAGCGAGTCCGGTAATAATAGCTTCATTGAGAATTTGGAGGCAGTTTCGCCAACACTTCGGGTTGGGGGCAGGGTTGAGGGAAATGCCGATTCGGGGGAACCACAGATTTGAGCCAGGGAAGTGGGATGGAAATTTTCGGAAATGGGAGAAGGGGATTAAGACTCTAAAAGATTTGTTTCTTGGGGGTCGGTTTGCAGGATTGAAGTAGCTGGAAGTGAAGTATGGGCTGGAGCAGGGGAAAATGTTTCGATACATACAGATTCAAGATTTTGCGAGAACGGAGGTACAGAGCTTCCCGTGGAGCCGGCCTCCACATTGCTGGAGGAGGTGCTGACGACAGGGGGACTGAAGAAGGGGGTAGTGCTGGCGGTTTACAGAGGTATTTTGGAAGAGGTGAAGGCACCACTGGAAGGGATCAAAGCAAAGTGGGAGGAAGAGTTGGGAGAGGTTATAGAGGAGGGGTTCTGGTGTGAGGTGCTCCGGAGAGTGAATGCCTCCACCTCATGCCCGAGGTTGGGGCTGATACAGCTGAAGGTGGTATACAGAGCACACCTCACGAGGGCGAGGATGAGCCGATTCTTTGAAGGGTGTGTGTGAAGTTGCGGGGGGTGCCCTGCAAGTCACGTTTATATGTTTTGGTCCTGTCCAAAGCTGGAGGGTTACTGGAAGGAGGTTTTTAGGATGATTTCGAAAGTGGTGCATGTGAACCTGGACCCAGGCCCCCGAGAGGCCATATTCGGGGTGTCGGACCAGCCAGGGTTGGAAACGGGTGAGGAGACAGATGTTGTAGCCTTCGCCTCGTTGATCGCCCGAAGGCGGATCCTGCTGGGATGGAGAGCAGCCTCTCCACCCTGTGCCCTGGCGTGGCGGGGGGACCTGTTGGAATACTTGCGAAGGTTAAGTTTGAACTGAGGGGAAGGATGGACGGGTTCTACAACTCATGGGCATTATTCATTATGCACTTTCAAAAACGGGATAACATTGAACATTAGTTTGGGGGGGAGGGGGGGCGGCTGTGTGTGTTAATGGTGACTATGGCCGATTCCTGATTCCTTTTTGTCATTTGTTTATGTGAACACACGGGATAATGGTTGGGCTTTGGTGGGAGGATGGGATCGTTGTTACTGACAGGGGGATTGATATTATATTCGTTACTGATTATTGTTTAATGTTGGTGGGTGTAAATTTGGGAGAAAATGTGAAAAAGGAGAATTGTAGCCATCTGGGATGGCCACTTACAACAAGAAACATGGATGTTCGCAAAGCCTAAAGGGAAATGTAGACAATGTAAGATTCAGGCAGGCACAGAGCCTGAATGGGTATTTGTGAGCAAAGAATCCAGACAGCATCGAAACCCCCAATCGATTAGCATTTTAATGGCCTATCTCTGTAAGACAAAGGATTGATATTCAGGTAACCGATACAAGTCCAGACATTTCAGGGCTGTTATAATATATACACAGGTAGAGATAGGCAGTGATTGACACACAGGATGACCAGTGAACACACAGAACACAGCAGCCAATCACCAGACAGGACACGACCACTATAAAGCCAGAGGGCACTAGTTTTCCTGCTCTCTCGGGATGCAGCCTCTGAGATAGTCAGAGCCCATGAGCAGCAACTAGAACATACACCATGTGGTAGTCAGATAGTCTGGTCAAGTTAGCCTCAGGTCTCCAGTCAAGTCAGCATAGTGTCAACCCACAGTTAAAGCATGTATTATAGTTAAGAGTTCAATAAAATCGAGTTGCATTTCTTCAAGTGTTGGAAGCCTGTCTCTCTCACTACTGCAGTAAACGCAGTCCTCGCAGACCCAGCTTAGCCAACACATCAGGCGCCACTGCCTTTACTCAGGAACAACAGGGTCAATGACCACTTAGGACACACCCAGCCATCAAGGCACCCGCCCATTTATTGGCACAGATCGAAGGCAGTGATCAAGAACTGCCCAATTAATTGGTTCCAAACCCAGGGACCGCCCAAAAGAGCGCAAAACTCCCCAAGGATAAAGAGGGACACTGACATGTGTTCGATCTCTTTTGGACCTGGCCCTCTGGCAACGTCCGTCTCCAATCGCAGCACCACCAGAAGCAAGTCCAAGTTCAACGCTCGCTACCAGATGGATGAGCCCAGCTGAACAGTAGTTACTTCTCCAGATACGAACAAAGGCCACTGTTCCTCTGACCCAAGCCAGGTACCTGAAGTTAAGTACAGGTTGTCATAGTTGTTAGGTGTAGTTTAACTGGTAGTGTTTATGTTGCATGTGTAAGTTAATCTTGTGTGTAAATAAAAAACCATTGATCTTGAACTAACTAACTGGTGTTTGGCTCTTTGATCGATACCCGGTTGAACCTTGTGGCGGTATCATTTGATACCGGGAGCATATCATATCACTATCTAGATAAAAGAAGGGCGACCTTATTGACTGCCATATTTATAGCAAGCAAAAAAGGCAACAGAATAAAAATATTTTTTTAACAAAGAAGAAACTGTGGATGTAGAGAGTCACAGGATAGTAAGCTGTGTGTAGAAGAATCTGGAAGAAGCCAGCTTGGAGACAACACCCATACAGGACTGTACCTTGACGATGTAAATAGTATTGAGTTGTTATGAAGTAAAAGGATGTGGAGGCCTAGGACAGAGATAGATAGGTCCTTGATTAATAAAAGGATCAGCAGTTACAGGGCAGCATGGTAGCACAGTTGCTTCACAGTTGCAGGGTCCCAGGTTCGATTCCCGCCTTGGATCAGGTTAGGTGGCGTGGCCGTGCTAACTTGCCCTTCGTGTCCAAAAAGGTTAGGTGAGGTTACTGGGTTACGGAGACATGGGGATAGGGTGGAGGCGTGGCCTTAAGTAGGGTGCTCTTTCCAACAAGTTTCCAGTGCAGACTCGATAGGCCGGTACGGGAATTGAACCTGCGCTGCTGGTCTCACTCTGCATCACTAACCAGCTGCCCAGCCTGTTAAACTGGCCCCCAAGTTGATAAGAAACAATGTTCAACCGTACAAGCCTCCCAGACCTCTCTGTAAGACACCAAACAACCTTCACAACAATTGTCACTTGAAGTTCATGGGAGCTCGCCGTGTACAAATTGTCTGCTAAGGTTCCTACATTATGACTGTGACTGCACTTCACTGGCCTTCAGGTACATGAAGATGTCTGCTGATCATGACTGGTGCTATACAAATGCAAGTATTTCTTTCCCTTCAAATCACCTCATTCCCCGACTGTCTCGCTCCAGTTCTCGTTCTCCTGGTCAGGTTTATACTTATTATTAATATGGTGGACCCACAGCAGCAACGAGACGTAGAACACCTCATTCCCCGACTGTCTTGCGTGCTCCAGTTCTGGGTTATGGGGATACGGTGGAGGTAGGGTGCTCTTTCCAAGGGCCGGTGCAGACTCGATGGGCCAAATGGCCTTCTGCACTGTAAATTCTGTGATTCTATGTCGGACTTGCAACTCCGTTGTGGCAATACGGCATCCCACAAGCCAGTCAGAGCAGGAATATGTTTTTAAAATTTAGAGTGCTCAATTCATTTTTTTCAATTAAGGGGCGATTTAGTGTGGCCAATGCACCTACTTTGCACATCTTTGGGTTGTGGGGGCGAAACCCACACAAACACGGGGAGAATGTGCAAATCTGGAACGTTAACAGGAGGCTGAACATGAGACATGTGCCAAGAGCTGAACGGGAAAACCATCCTCAATCTGCATCCCATACACATCAACATCTCAACAAGGGAATGGGTCAGACAGCATCTCTGGAATAGATACAAGTCAGTTGGTGTTTTTTTGGGACAAATCCACCTTTCAGGAACTAGCAAGTTCCGAGGAAGAGTTTATTCCCAAAACGCTGGCCGTGGTGCTCAGCTGAGACGGGCAGACCAGCTGCTGCACATTTCCGGGTTTGCTTTCAGAGTTTCAGCATCTGGATCTTGTTTCTGCCATTTTCCCCAAGGATAAAGTCACAGCTCCCAACCTTCCAAGGGCCACGGCAACAAGTCCCCACTGCCCACCTGCAGCCTCCTCCGCCCATGCCTCCCTACCCCCCCCCCCTCCCCAAACCCAGGTCAGACAACCTCACTCCCACTGAAATGCCCCCCCCACCACACACCCAGGGGCAGGCAATGGTCCCCATCTCCTTCCGGTCAGCAAGGACCCCCACTGCACCCACCACCCAGCTAGTTGGTTTGAGTGAACAAAATTCAGCGTGGCCCAATCCACCTACCCTGCACATCTTTGGGTTGTGGGGGTGAGACCCACGCAGGCACGGGGAGAACGTGCAAACTCCACACGGACAGTGACCTGGAGCCGGGATCAAACCTGGGATCTATTCGCCGTGAGGCAGCAGTGCTAACCACTGCGCCACGTGCTGCCCAGCAAGCTGTAATGAACGGGAAAGCACCACCTGACAGGGATGTGGATGCCCAGCCAGCGATGCCTACATCCCGTAAAAATGAACTTAAAAAAGGTTCAACGGCAACCATCAGAAAGGAAACTGGATAAACGTTTGAAAGAGAAAAACATGCAGGGTTTATATGGAAAGAACAGGGCAGTGGGACTAACTGACGCGCTCTTTTTGCAGAGGCCCAATCAACCAAACGAGCCCCCTCCTGTAGTGAGTCACCTTTAAATCTATCGATGTGGATGACCTTACGTTTCAGCTTTCTCAGCTCTCACTTGGGAGACAGGCCAAAGTTCCTCCTGCGCATCTTCACTTCCAAGTCAGGAAGTCAGTGAGCGAGGCAATACTGACCTGCTACGCCCACCTGCTCTCTGTCACTACACTGCACAGAATGCTGAGGTAACACGTTCAGCAGGAGGGCTGCTGGGAGCAAAGTGAAAATCACACTACCATCGACAAATCCGAGTTTGTGTTCGCGCAGAGGTGTCAGAAAGTAAAATTCAACGCACGGCGGGTAGAAGTATGAGCGCTCAGGGCAAAACAGGTCACGCCAAAACAGACAGATTTCCAGGGCACCCTGAAAACGGATTAAGCCTGCAACCTAGTTTCCACAAATTGAAATTATTCAAAGCTGCCCTCTTTTTAGAAAACAAAACCCACATCCTTACATTCAGATTGGTTTCCTGTGAGTCAAGTCCAGGTTTGAAAATGCCAGCATTATATTCATGAAGCAACACTTCATAATTGATGGGCAATCTGTTATCTCATTAAATGAATGAGGCAGACTTCCTGTTCCTGTTTTCAAACACAACACTGTCACTAGATGAGCTTGATGGGAAGGTTATAGCGCACCTCGGCCTCTGTGCACCCCGGCCTCTGTGCAACTCGATCCCAATGTATGTTCCACAGTGGCATCTCTCAAACCCAATCTGTACCTTGGAAAGTTCTCCACATAGCCCAGTTTTTTGCAAACTGATACTTTCAACACAGCCACTTGGAGACAGGACAAGAATTCGCGAGAACCCAGCAAGAAGGTACTAGGCCCCAGGCAAAAGAACAGAAAAATTAGGAGACATCTCAATATACTTACGGCTGCGAGAGACAAGGGGAAACAGGGCGCAGAGGAAAACAAGGAAGGTTGGATAGAAAAGGTGGAGGCCATTCAGCCCTTCGATCCTGCTTCACCATTCAACATGATCAGCGCTGATCATCCAATTCAATAGCCTGTTCCTGCCTTCCCCCATATCCAATGTTAGCCCCAAGAGCTATACCCATTGAATTCCGACTTAGGGCAACACGGTAGCATGGTGGTTAGCATAAATGCTTCACAGCTCCAGGGTCCCAGGTTCGATTCCCGGCTGGGTCACTGTCTGTGCGGAGTCTGCACGTCCTCCCCATGTGTGCGTGGGTTTCCTCCGGGTGCTCCGATTTCCTCCCACAGTCCAAAGATGTGCGGGTTAGGTGGATTGGCCATGCTAAATTGCCCGTAGTGTCCTAAAAAAAAGTAAGGTTAAGGGGGTTGGGTTACGGGTATAGGGTGGATACGTGGGTTTGAGTAGGGTGATCATGGCTCGGCACAACATCGAGGGCTGAAGAGCCTGTTCTGTGCTGTACTGTTCTATAATGCAGAAGGAAGCCATTCAGCCCATCGAGTCTGCACCTACTCTCCGAAAGAGTACCTATCCCTTTAACCCCAGAATCCCACCTAACCTGCACATCATGGTCACTGAGGGTAATTAAGCGTGGCCAATCCACCCAACCTGCACAGCTTTGGGTTGTGGGAGGAAACCGGAGAAAACCCACGTGGTGGTGATTTAACCTGAGGATCACCACGCCTCAAGCGTGGAGCAAGGTTGTTCTTTTTCTAAGTGTTTTTAAATTTAGAGTACCCAATTATTTTTTTCCATTAAGGGACAATTTAGTGTGGCGAATCAATCTAACCTGCACATCTTTGGGTTGTGGGGCTGAGACCCACGCAGACATGGGGAGAATGTGCAAACTCCACAAGGGTCGAACCCAGGTCCCTGGTGCCGTAAGGCAGCAGTGCTAATTACTGCGCCACCCTATATCTAACTTCTTTTTGAAAACATACAATGTTTTGGCCTCAACTGCTGCTAGAATCACAGAATTTACAGTGCAGGAGGCCATTCAGCCCATCGAGTCTGCACCAGACCTTGGAAAGCGCACCCCACTTAAGCACACGCCTGCACCCTATCCCCGTAACCCCAACTAACCTTTTGCACATTAAGGGGCAATTTATCCTCGCCAATCCACCCAACCTGCATCTTTGGACTGTGGGAGGAAACCGGAGGAAACCCACGCACACACGGGGAGAACGTGCAGACTCCGCACAGACAGTGACCCTAGGCTGGAATTGAACACGGGTCCCTGACGCTGTGAGGCAGCAGTGCCAACCACTGTGCCGTCCTGTGGTAACGAATGCCACAGGCCCACCACTCTCTGGGTCGCTTTCTCAATCTTTTTTAAAAAAACTTAATTGGACGTTGTTTTTAAAATCACAAACTGAACTACAGCACAACTGGGAAAATTGTTCAAACGTGATATAATTGTCGCGGTAACAACATAAGAAAACATCCGTGATGCTGAGGAGGTCATGGATAGCACGTTCAGTGAGTTGGTCATACCGCAGATTAGGATTGGTGAGGGAGACAGGGAATGGCTGACCAAAAGGCAGAGAAAGAGCAGGAAGGCAGTGCAGGTGTCCCCTGCGGTCATCTCCCTCCAAAACAGGTATATTGTTTTGGATACTGTTGGGGGAGATGGCTCACCAGGGGAAGGCAGCAGCAGCCAGGTTCATGGCACCATGGCTGGCTCTGCTGCACAGAAGGGCGGGAAAAAGACTGGCAGGGCTATAGTCATAGGGGACTCAATTGTAACGTGAGTAGACAGGCGTTTCTCTGGTCGAAAACGAGACTCCCGAATGGTATGTTGCCTCCCAGGTGCATGGGTCAGGGATGTCTCAGATCGGCTGCAGAACATTCTGAAGGGGGAGGATGAACAGCCAGTTGTCGTGGTGCATATAGGCACCAATGATATAGATAAAAAACGGGATGAGGTCCTACAAGCAGAATCTAGGGAGTTAGGAGCCAAATTAAAAAGTCGGACCTCAGAGGTAGTAATCTCAGGATTGCTACCAGTGCCACGGGACAGTCAGAGTAGAAATGAAAGAATAGGCAGGATGAATGCGTGGCTTGAGAGATGGTGCAAGAGGGAGGTGTTCAGATTTATGGGACATTGGCACCGGTTCTGGGGGAGGTGGGACTATTACAAATTGGACGGTCTACACCTGGGCCGGACTGGAACCAATGTCCCTGGGGGTGCTTTTGCTAACGCTGTTGGGGAGGGTTTAAACTAATGTGGCAGGGGGATGGGAACCAAATGAAGAGGTTAGTAGACAGTAAGGAGGTAGTAACTAAAGCCTGTAAGGAGCTAGATCATGAAGTCAGAAGTCAGCGTGACTAAGGGGAAGAGTAGGCAGGGAGCAGGTGATGAACGCAAAGGGGCAGGTGGTCTGAGGTGCATTTGTTTTTATGCAAGAAGTGTCGTAGGTAAGACAGATGAATTTAGGGCATGGATTAGTACCTGGGAATATGATGTTATTGCTATTACTGAGACTTGGTTGAGGGAAGGGCATGATTGGAAACTAAATATCCCGAACATCGATGCTTCAGGCGGGATAGAGAGGAAGGTAAAAGGGGTGGAGGAGTTGCATTACTGGTCAGAGAGGACATCACAGCTGTGCTGAAGGAGGGCACTATGGAGGACTCGAGCAGTGAGGCGATATGGGCAGTTCAGAAATAGGAAGGGTGCGGTAACAATGTTGGGGCTATACTACTGATCTCCCAACAGCGAGCGTGAGACAGAGGTACAAATATGTAAACAGATCATGGAATGATGTAGGAGCAACAGGGTGGTGGTGAAAGGAGATTTTAATTTTCCCAACATTGACTGGGATACACTTAGTGTGAGAGGTCTAGATGGAGCAGAATTTGTAAGGAGCATCCAGGAGGGTTTTCTAGAGCAGTATGTAAATAGTCCAACTCGAGAAGGGGCCATACTGGACCTGGTATTGGGGAATGATCCCGGCCAGGTAGCTGAAGTTTCAGTCGGGGATTACTTTGGGAATCGTGATCACAATTCCATGAATACTCATGGACAAAGACGAGAGTGGTCCTAAAGGAAGAGTGCTAAATTGAGGGGAGGCCAAATATAGCACAATTCAGCAGGAGCTGGGGAATGTGGATTGGGAGCAGCTGCTTGAAGGTAAATCCACATTTGATATGTGGGAGGCTTTTAAAGAGAGGTTGATCAGAGTGCAGGGCAGACATGTCCCTGTGAAAATTAGGGATAGAAATGGCAAGATTAGGGAACCATGGATGACAGGTGAAATTGTGAGACTAGCCAAGAGGAAAAAGGAAGCATACATAAGGTCTGGGCGATTGAAGACAGATGAAGCTTTGGAAGAATATCGGGAATGTAGGACCAATCTGAAACGAGGAATCAAGAGGGCTAAAAGGGGTCATGAAATATCTTTAGCAAACAGGGTTAAAGAAAATCTCAAAGCCTTTTATTCATATATAAGGAGCAAGAGGGTAACTGGAGAAAGGGTTGGCCCACTCAAGGACAAAGGAGGAAAGTTATGCATGGAGTCAGGGAAAATGGGTGAAATTCTTAACGAGTACTTTGCATCGGTATTCACCGAGGAGAAGGACATGACGGATGCTGAGGTTAGGGAGGTTAGGGATAGATGTTTGATTAGTCTAGGTCAAATCGGCATAAAGAGAGAAGATGTGTTGGGTATTCTAAAAGCCATTAAGGTGGACAAGTCCCCAGGTTCGGATGGGATCTATCCCAGGTTACTGAGGGAAGTGAGAGAGGAAATAGCTGGGGCCTTAACAGATATCTTTGCAGCATTCTTGAACACGGGAGAGGTATCGGAGGACTGGAGAATTGCTAATGTTGTCCCTTTGTTTAAGAAGGGTAGCAGGGAGTAATTCAGATAATTATAGACCAGTGAGCCTGACATCTGTGGTAGGGAAGCTGCTGGAGAAGATACTGAGGGATAGGATCTATTCCCATTTGGAAGGAAATGGGCTTATCAGTGATAGGCAACATGGTTTTGTGCAGGGAAAGTCATGTCTTACAAACCTAATAGAATTCTTTGAGGAAGTGACAAAGTTAATTGATGAGGGAAGGGCTGTAGATGTCATGTACATGGACTTCAGTAAGGCATTTGATAAGATTCCCCATGGTAGGCTGATGGAGAAAGTGAAGTCTCATGGGGTCCAGGGTGTACTAGCTAGATGGATAAAGAACTGGCTGGGCAACAGGAGACAGAGAGTAGTGGTGGAAGGGAGTTTCTCAAAATGGAGAACTGTGACCAGTGGTGTTCCACAGGGATCCGTGCTCGGACCACTGTTTGTGATATACATAAATGATCTGGAGGAAGGTATAGGTGATTTGATTAGCAATCTTGCAGATGATACTAAGATTGGTGGAGTAGCAGATAGCGAAGGGGACTGTCAGAGAATGCAGCAGAATATAGATAGATTGGAGAGTTGGGCGGAGAAATGGCAGATGGAGTTCAATCCAGGCAAATGTGAGGTGATGCATTTTGGAAGATCCAATTCAAGAGCGAACTATACAGTAAATGAAAAAGCCCTGGGGAAAATTGATGTACAGAGATATCTGGGAGTTCAGGTCCACTGTTCCCTGAAGGTTGCAACGCAGGTCGATAAGAGTGGTCAAGAAGGCATACAGCGTGCTTGCCTTCATCGGAAGGGGTATTGAGGACAAGAGTAGGCAGCTCATGTTACAGTTGTATAGGACTTTGGTTCGGCCACATTTGGAATACTGCGTGCAGTTCTGGCCGCCACATCACCAGAAGGATGTGGATGCTTTGGAGAGGGTGCAGAGGAGGTTCACCAGGATGTTGCCTGGTATGGAGGGTGCTAGCTATGCAGAAAGGTTGAGTAGATTAGGATTATTTTCATTAGAAAGGCGGAGGTTGAGGGGGGAACCTCATTGAGGTCTACAAAATTATGAGAGGTATGGACAGGGTGGATAGTAAGAAGCTTTTTCCCAGAGTGGGGGACTCAATTACTAGGGGTCACGAGTCAAAGGTGAGAGGGGAAATGTTTAAGGGAGATATGCGTGGAAAGTTCTTTACGCAGAGGGTAGTGGGTGCCTGGATCGCATTGCCGACGGAGGTGGTAGAGGCGGGCACGAGAGCGTCATTTAAGATGTATTTAATCCGATATATGAATGGGCAGGGGGCAGAGAGATACAGATCCTTAGAAAATAGGCGACAGTTTTAGATAGAGGATTTGGATGGGCGCAGGCTGGGAGGGCCAAAGGGTCTGTTCCTGTACTGTAATTTTTCTTTGTTCTTCTCTAATTCACAGCAGGAGGGCTCAATTTAGATTGGCAGAGTATGAGTGACATACTTGTCGGTGGAAGCTTGTGCACGTGCGAGTGGGGAGCTGGGGTGGAGACAGGACCAAGGAGGTGGGTCTGGCACAGTGTGAACAGGTGAGCTGCACCTCGGGAATCTTCGAAGGAAGGCTGCCCAAACACGGCAGGGCAACAAGGCATGTCTACATTTTCTTTGGGACCTCTGATCACATAAACACATCCAATCTGATCTCTGCTGCGGATCAGAAGTGTTTATGGCTGCAATTGGGGTTGACAAGATATTTCCACTCACAACCAGAACTCAGCCAAG
Source organism: Scyliorhinus canicula (assembly GCF_902713615.1). Lineage (NCBI taxonomy): Eukaryota > Metazoa > Chordata > Chondrichthyes > Carcharhiniformes > Scyliorhinidae > Scyliorhinus > Scyliorhinus canicula. The sequence continues at coordinate 22,012,599 of NC_052168.1, read as the reverse complement.
TTAAAACAGTTCACTAGCATGTCATCTTCACTCAGAATGTGTGTGGGTGTGTTGGGGTGTGAGAGAGACAGAGAGAGAGAGAGAGAGTGAGAGAGAGAGAGAGAGAGACAGAGAGAGAGGCAGAGAGGGAGGCAGAGAGGGAGGCAGAGAGGGAGGCAGAGAGGGCGAGACAGAGAGGGCGAGACAGAGAGGGAGAGACAGAGAGGGAGAGACAGAGAGGGAGAGAGAAAGAGAGAGAGAGAGAGAGACAGTGAGAGAGACAGAGAGGGCGACAGAGAGGGCGACAGAGAGGGCGACAGAGAGGGCGACAGAGAGGGCGACAGAGAGGGCGAGACAGAGAGAGACGGAGAGACAGAGGGAGAGACAGAGAGGGACACTGTGAGAGGAAGAGACAGACAGAGAGAGAGGGAGGCGGAGAGGGAGACAGAGGCAGAGAGACAGAGAGAGGCAGAGAGGGAGACGGAGACAGAGAGAGAGAGAGTGGGGGAGACAGAGAGAGGCAGAGGGGGAGATGGAGACAGAGAGAGAGAGAGAGAGACAGAGTGACAGAGAGAGAGAGACAGAGAGAGAGAGAGAGGCACACACAGAGATAAAGAGAGAGACAGAGAGACAGATAGAAATAGGGAAAGACAGAGAGAGAGAAAAGACACTGGCCTAGTAATGCAGAGGCCCGGGCTAATGCTCCGGGTCACAGGTACGCAGCTAGTCACAGTGATGGCTGCCATTAACCGACCATTGGTTGTCATAAAAACCCACCTGGTCTGGCCGACAGGCGAATGCAATGTGGCTGACTCCAAACTAGCCCTCTGAAACGGCCAAGCAAACCACTCAGCTCAAGGGGCAATTAGGGATGGGTAACAAATGCTGGCCCAGCCAGCTACGCCCACATCCCGTGAAAGACTATCTTTTTAACACTAGAAATGTGGGGAATAATGGAGTTCTCACAAAGGCTGAAATCAAACCTCGAGCAGAAAGACTGCAATGGGGTTCGGACTGCAATCTTGAAACTTTTCTGCGGTTTGAACATGCTGTTTTAATTTTGTACAAGTAGTTTTATTCAGGTTTGAGCCCCCATCTTGGTTCTGCCAACTGGCATCAGCACTAGTGCGAACTATCAATGCGAGTCCTGGTTTCCAGGCAACCCTGCAGGGGTGTTTGACCCAGAACTGATTCATTACTCAGGAGTTCCTCCCCCCAGATTTAATTAAAATGGCTGCATCCACTTAATGCCTCCTACATCATTGCCAGAAGTTACATTACAGACAAGCTGGAGGCGTGGGTTCAGATCCCACTTCTGACACATATGTTTTGGGCAGCACAGTAGCATTGTGGATAGCACAATCGCTTCACAGCTCCAGGGTCCCAGGTTCGATTCCGGCTTGGGCCATTGTCTGTGCGGAGTCTGCACATCCTCCCCGTGTCTGTGTGGGTTTCCTCCGGGTGTTCCGGTTTCCTCCCACAGTCCAAAGATGTGCAGGTTAGGTGGATTGGCCGTGATAAATTGCCCTTAGTGTCCAAAATTGCCCTTAGTGTTGGGTGGGGTTACTGGGTTATGGGGATAGGGTGGAGGTGTGGGCTTGGGTAGGGTGCTCTTTCCAAGAGCCGGTGCAGACTCGATGGGCCGAATGGCCTCCTTCTGCACTGTAAATTCTATGTAAAAACATATCTTTAAAAAATCATCAGCAAACAGTTTGGACATACTCTGTACCCGCACTTGAGGTAGTTCTCCGGGTTTGGCGAACTTGCACTCAATGTGCACAGCAACCTTCCCGAAAATCAGCTACCCCTTCACAGCCAATAAGACAATCTCCATGGCATTGTATTTAAAGCTGGAAAAAACAGTGCCAAATGCGATGAGCTCCTCATCAAAAGGATGTTGTTACAACAACAGCTGCAGATTCTCGTTCACATCCCTACCTACCACCCAATCCAAACAGAAATTTGCACTCTGTTCAGAAGGTCCTACTCTTTTTCTAGTGTGGTGTTCCCTCATGGAAAATAGCTGAATCCACGCCCCCCCCATCTCCCCCCAAAGAATTTTGCTCTCAAATACATCCAGGCAAAATAACACCTGTTCTCTGGAACCCAAACATTCTTGGGAACTCACTGCAAGTTGATCGACTGTTTATTCAGCAAAGAACTTGTGCGCGAAAGAGATCTTGCATTCTTCCAAATATTTGGCCTTATGAATAAGGGTAGCACGAAGGTGGCACAGAGGTTAGCACTGCTGCCTTACAGCGCCAGGGACCCGGGTTCCGTTCCGGCCTCTGGTGACTGTGTGGAATTTGCATTTTCGCTTCGTGTTTCCGTGGGTTTCCTCCTGCTGCTCCGGTTTCCTCCCACAGTCCAAAGACGTGCAGGTTAGGTGGGGTTACGGAGCTAGGGGAGTGGGCCTGGGCAGCGTGCTTTTTCAGAGGGTGGGTGCAGACTCAATGGGCTGAATGGCCTCCTTCTGTACTGTAGGGATTCTATGACGAACAGCCGCTATCTCAGGAAGATGGACGGTCACTCTCCATTCTGTGATCAGTTCCAAAAGGTTAAAGCAACCAATTAAAAAGGATAATTTGGGAGACTGAAAACTCAAAATCGACAGGTTGACAGATTCTGGCAAGCACGGAAGGACAAAGAGATCATCAGCATTTACTCCCTCCATGGCTAGTGCCGTCAGCCAAAGTGCACCAGATGTAGTGGAAACGCACCAAAACATCCCCAAATCCTCACACCAAGAACACGGACACCGGGGCAGATGGGAACAGCACCACCTGCAGGCCAAACACCATTCTGACTTGGGAATATCTTCATTATCGCTGGGTCCAAATCCAGGGGCACCCCTACCTCACAGCACTGTGGGTACCACGTGGACTGCAGCAGTTCAAAACAAGACTGCTCACTAGCACCTTCTCCGGGGAGGGGACGAGCAATGCAAGCTGGCTTTGCCAACGACACACACATCACACACACAAAACGACCAAGAAGACTGGCGAAACAGTAGAGTTGAGATTCATTGGTGAATTTGGCCCTCGGTTTCATATTTTTTGATCTACTATCATAGATTATCATAGAATTTACAGTGCAGAAGGAGGCCATTCGGCCCATCGAGTCTGCACCGGCTCTTAGAAAGAGCACCCTACCCAAGGTCAACACCTCCACCCTATCCCCATAACCCAGTAACTCCACCCAATACTAAGGGCAATTTTGGACACTATGGGCAATTTAGCATGGCCAATCCACCTAACCTGCACATCTTTGGACTGTGGGAGGAAACCCTCGCACACACGGGGAGGATATGCAGACTCCGCACAGACAGTGACCCAAGCCGGAATCGAACCTGGGACCCTGGAGCTGTGAAGCAATTGTGCTATCCACAATGCTACCGTGCTGCCCCAAAAAGGAAACATGGACATAAAATCTAACATCTCGGAACCCGAGGGTAGCACGGTAGCATAGTGGTTAGCACAGTTGTTTCACAGCTCCAGGGTCCCAGGTTCAATTCCCAGCTGGGTCACTGTCAGAGTCTGCACGTTCTCCCCGTGTGTGTGCGTGGGTTTCCTCCGGGTGCTCCGGTTTCCTCCCACAGTCCAAAGATGTGCGGGTGAGGTCATGCTAAATTGCCCTCATTATCCCAGGGTTCCTGGGATAGAGTAGATACGTGGGCTTGAGTAGGGTGCTCTTTGTTAATGCCGGTGCAGACTCGATAGGCCGAATGGCCTCCTTCTCTGCAAAGTAAATTCTATGAACCTGCATTTTTGATAAGATTTATCTTTAAAAGAAAGAATTTTGAATGTTTGTACTCAGTTATTGAATTTAATTCCTGCCGTCCTGAAGCAACATTGCATGGAGCACGAGGCAAATGGCTACAGGTTAAAGCAGCATTAGCAAACGTTGTTGTTAGAGGGAGGGAGGCAAAATCTGCTGTGCGTTCAGCTTTACACAATACAGCCCAGAAAAATGCAGATTTTCCACCAAAGTTATCACATGAATAAAAAAAGAAACTCGCTTATTGTCATGAGTAGGCTTCAATGAAGTTACTGTGAAAAGCCCCTAGTCGCCACATTCCGGCGCCTGTCCGGGGAGGCTGGTACGGGAATCGAACCGTGCTGCTGGCCTGCTTGGTCTGCTTTAAAAGCACAGCGATTTAGCCCAGTGAGCTAAACCAGCCCCGTGGCAGACTGACCTTAGCCATTTGACACAGTAATACAGCAAGCCTGATTTAATTTAAAAACAGTCTGATAATCCTTCATTGCATGAAACCATCTGAAATGAAATGAATGAAAATCGCTTATTGTCACGAGTAGGCTTCAATGAAGTTACTGTGAAAAGCCCCTAGTCACCACATTCCGGCGCCTGTCCGGGGAGGCTGATACGGGAATCGAACCGTGCTGCTGGCCTGCTTGGTCTGCTTTAAAAGCTAGCGATTTAGCCCAGTGAGCTAAACCAGCCCACTGTACCCAGCAGGGGAGACTGTATCAGAGGTTTGTGCTGTTTCTGCCTGTGATGGGGCAGTAATGGAAGACAGTGCTGTGATTCAATACAGATTCAGTCTCAGTAAGAAACAAGCAGCACTTGTATTTGTTGAGGTGGAATCCGTCGGTTTTTGGGTAACCCCAAAAGGTAATAGAACATAGAACAGTACAGCACAGAACAGGCCCTTCGGCCCTCGATGTTGTGCCGAGCAATGATCACCCTACTCAAACCCACGTATCCACCCTAGACCCGTAACCCAACAACCCCCCCCACCTTACTTTTTTTAAGGACACTACGGGCAATTTAGCATGGCCAATCCACCTAACCCGCACATCTTTGGACTGTGGGAGGAAACCGGAGCACCCGGAGGAAACCCACGCAGACACGGGGAGGACGTGCAGACTCCGCACAGACAGTGACCCAGCCGGGAACTGAACCTGGCACCCTGGAGCTGTGAAGCATTTATGCTAACCACCATGCTGCCCCACTGCTACCGTGCTGCTCCACTGCTACCGTGCTGCCCCACGGTAATAGCTGCAGTTAGGTGTGGTTCAGCTGAGTGGTACATTACTACTGGGGATGGCCATTGTTCAATGTATTTAATAAGGAGATGGGCAGTAGAGTTGAGAGTCTGGTCAATAAGTTTGTAATTGATGCCAAAATCTGTACAATTAAAGACAGGAGAGCTGTGTTAAGAAAGAGTTAATGTTCCCCAGTGCTTAAGTTAGAAGTTGAAGGGCGGCACGTGGCACAGCGGTTAGCACTACTGCCTACGGCGCTGAGGACCCAGGTTCATAACCCGGCCCAGGGTCACTGACTGTGTGGATTTTGCACATTCTCCCCGTGTCTACATGGGTTTCATCCCCAGAACGTAAAGAGATGCCGGGTAGGTGGATTGGCCACGCTAAATTGCCCCTTAATTGGAAAAAAAATAATTGGGTACTCTAAATTTATTTTTTAAAAGTTAGAAGTTGAGTTTTAATTGTTTAATATTCATATTTATTAGTTGATAGACTGCACAGATGTAATATAAAGGGGACAGGTGGCACTGTGGTGTTGGTTATCGTAGAACACAAGACTTGCTTTCCAAATTTCTATTACAGAGAGAGCATCGGAGTTTCACACAGTACAATGAAATGCAAAACGCCTTAGATGTGCTGGAAAAGCACATTGGCAAATGGCATTTAAGGTACATACAGACAAATTAGGAGTAGGTTATTTGGCCCCTCAAGCCTTCTCCAGCAGATCGGATTGTAACTTCAACTCTACATACCCCCGATAACCTTTCACCCCCTTGCTTTTTTTGAAATAAATTTACAGTACCCAATTATTATTTTTTCCAATTAAGGGGCAAACACCATTTTTTCCACTGTGCCACCGTGCCGCCCCCTTCTCCCTCTTGCTGATCACGAATCTATCCAGCTCGGCCTTAAAAATATTCAGCTTCCACCCCACTTTTGAGGACGAGAGTTCCGGAGACACCGTGACCCCCAGAGAAAAGAATTCTCCTCATCTCTGCCAAAAATGGGTGATCCCTTATTTTTAAACAGTGGCCCCTAGTTCGAGGTGCACGTGGTGTCAGGCATGTTGGTCAGTACGACACAATGCAAGAATCATTTGCAGGGAGCAATCCTGAAAAAGGTTGAGATCACTAAAGGTTTATGACAATATAAATAAGTTGTATCTAAATCGAACAGTGTTTAATAGAACTAGTCAGTATCATCGAACAACTTTTTAAAGATTGGGCATGGATTCCTGTGCACGGATCCCTGTGCAGCTTTTAACCGCACATGGTGGGTGATTTTGTGGAATTTGGAAAAGATCCGGAGAGGGGGAAAAGATGATTCCGCAAGAATCTCTGCTTCGCAAATAGGCCCAAGGAACACAGACTTGAGAGCAGCAATGGTGACCTGATAGAGGTCTATGAAGCTGTTTAAGGATGAGATAGTGCGTCCATCAGAAAATTATTCGAGTTGAAAAGATTGGAGAGAATCAAGTAACAGGAGTTTAGCCGTTGGAATATGTTGCTGGCTGGTGGCATTGGGTTCTGACCTGGCCTTCGAGAGATCGTTGGGCTGGTTTTTAGAGGACCGAGACGTTAACAGTCATTACAGATGACCCTTTACCCATACAATTTCCTGAACGGTCTTTTGATTTCCTGAAGGAATTGAAGAGCCAGGACATTTTTTCCTTATTGGGTTTTTTCTTTACCTCTCCCAGATGTTTACAGGGTTGTTTGAATGGGGAAGGCGGTGGGAGAGAGAGAGAGAGAGAGAGAGAGAGAGAGAGGGGGGGGGGGGGGGGGGGGGGGGGAAAGAGGGGAGAGAGGGGGGGGAGAGAGAGAGAGGAGAAAGGGGGGGGGTGGGGGCGGTGTGAAGAGGAAGTGTTTAACCAGAGTGTTCAGGTGAAATAGTGATGCTACATGCTGTAGAGCTTTAGTTAGTCTGTCAGAATTACTGAATCAAAGAAGTGTTCCTGTGAAGGAGGCCATTAGGCCCATTCTGGCCACACCGCTTCTCTGAAAGAGCAATGCCCCAAATGCCTCTCCCCCAACATCTTCCCAATAAACATGTATATTCGACCTTTTCAAATGATACTCCAATTCGCTCTGCAATGTGCTGCACATTACAGATCGCAACAACTTGCTGCGTGAAAAAGTTTCTCATGTCGATACTGCAAACCACCTCAAATCTGCGCCCTCTCGTTCTCGATCTCTCCACCAAACGTGAACAATTTCTCCCCATCTGTTCCGTCTCAGACCCCTGATGATTTTGAATAATTCTGTAAAATCTCTTCTCCAAAGCAAACATTCCCAACTTCTCTGACCTAACTGACCCTGGAACCGTTCTCGCCAATCTTCTCTGTACTCCAAAATCCTTCAGCAGAGATACATCTACTTTGGGGGGGGCACTTTGGCAGAGTCACCAGAATTATACTGGGGCGTTGAGGATTAATTTACAAAGGCACATAGACACAGTGCTTAAACCTGGTCGGTATTCCCGAGTTTCAACAATTGAGGAGTGATTTAACCAGGCTGGAGAAAATGACAAAGGAAGTCATCCAGATTGATCGAGAAATTTATTCAAAAATGGATAACTTTTGAGTCACCTAGACTCGAAACGTTAGCTCCGTTCTCTCTCCCTGCAGAAACTGTCAGATCTGCCAAGATCGCCCACTATTTTCTGCTTTTGTTTCAATTCCAGCATCCGGAGTAATTTGCTTTTTTCTTTACATTTTTTTTCGAGAAATTAATTCCTCTGGTGGGAGAAATGCAGCAAGGGTCATAATCTTCAAATTAAAGCTGGAACAGTTTGGACAAATTGTTTTTCCAAAGGGCTGTCATAATCTGATTTTCTCTCCCCCACAGATCATGGATATTGTGTCAATTCCAGCCATCACGACAGAGATCAGTTGATCTTTGAGAGATGACAATGGAACATATGGTGCACCTTGTTGGAAGTACAGATCGGCCGTTATCTAACCATGTCAAAACAGGTCTCAGAGACTGAACAGCCTGGTCCTGTTCCTGGGCTCCTAGAACCAACTTTACAGACTCTTTCAAGTGTCATTTTCTGTTTTGCTTTATTCTTGCGTGGAAGGTGTCACAGCCAAGGCCTGCATTTCTGACCCACCCCTAATGGCTGTTGAACTGCTTGCTAGGCAAGAGTCAACCACACAGGCAGCACAGTGGTTAGCACTGCTGCCTCAGCGCCAGGGGACTGTCGGTGCGGAGTCTGCACTTTCTCCCCGTGTCTGCGTGGGTTTCCTCCGGGTGCTCTGGCTTCCTCCCACAGTCCAGAGATGTGCAGGTTAGGTGGATTGGGCCTGCTAAATTGCCCCTTCGGATGAGGTTACAGGGCGTGGAATTGGGCCGAAGTAGGGCTGTCTTTCAAAGGGTCCGTGCGGACTCGATGGGCCAAATGGCCTCTTTCTGTACGGTAGGCATTCTATCATTTTATGACTCAAAATGCCCTGCAGCAATTTCTAAAGATCAATGAGCAACTAAGGCCTCAAATATTTGCTAAGTTTAGAAGTCGATTCTCTCATTTATGTCATTGGCATTGTCACATTGTCATCCAAAACTCTGTTTAATTCACAGCACGCCCGCTCTCCTGGTCTTCCCTGTGCTCGCTGACTTGCGCTGGCTTTTGCACAAACAATGCTTTGATATCAAAATTCTCATCGTTGCCTTCAAACCCCATGGTCTAACCCCATCCCTGTCTACATAGAAAATAGAGGCAGGAGGAGGCCATTCGGCCCTTGGAGCCTGCTCCACCATTCATTATGATCATGGCTGATCATCAAGTTCAATATCCTGATCCCCCCCATATCCTTTGATTCTTTTAGCCCAAAAGCTATATCTAATTCATTCTTGAAATTACAATGTTTTGGCCTCAACTACTTTCCACAGATTCTCCACTCTCTGGGTGAAGAAATTTCTCCTCATCTCAGTCCTAAAAGGTTTATCACTTATCCTCAAACTATGATCCCTGGTTCTGGATTCCCCCACCATCGGGAACATTCTTTCTGAATCTACCCTGTCTAATCCTGTTAGAATTTTGTAATTTCTATGAGATCCCCTCTCACTCTTCTAAACTCCAATGAATATAATCCTAACCGATTTAGTCTCTCCTCATATGACAGTCCCGCCATCCCAGCCGGGTAAACCTTTGCTGCACTCTCTCCATAGCAAGAACATCCTTCCTCAGATAAGGACACCAAAGCTCCTTCATCTCTTTCAACCAAACAACACTCAAGATATTAAGTTCTGATACGATGAAGGAATGGGCCAATTGTGGAGAGTTTTAAAAAAAAGTGTGAATGTGGTGAAAATGCACCACTTCCTTCTCACAGCATCAACGAGGAGGTTCCAATGTTTTAAGGAAGTTTCCAAATGTTTTATTTAAATAAAAATCTCCCTTCCTCTCTATTCTTCACTCAACCGCCATCAAGCTGCAATCTTGCTTCCTCTAATGGCAGCACCGTTGGGTCGCACCACTCTGTCCAATTTTCCCCACTATTCTGCACTCCCTCACTGATTGAAGTATCAGAGAGGAAAGTCGATCAGTTCCCATGGTTAAACTGATTGAATAACAGTCTTCCCGCTTTGGAAACCCTTCCACCAGGAGGCAGATTGCAAACCCATCCACCGGCTACATTAATCCAGCGACATCACCAAAAACTATCACAACCCATGAACACCATGTTGGTGCTGGCAACACGTTCCAAAGTTGTACGGGTCCTTCTTGTTTATTCCCTAATAAGAACAAAGAAAATGACAGCACAGGAACAGGCCCTTCGGCCGTCCCAGCCAGCGCTGATCCAGATCCTTTATCTAAACCTGTCGCCTATTTTCCAAGGATCTACTTCCCTCTGTTCCCCGCCCGTTCATATATCTTTCTAGATGTATCTTAAATGATGCTGTCGTGCCCGCCTCTACCACTTCCGCTGGCAAAGCGTTCCAGGCACCCACCACCCTCTGCATAAAAAACATTCCGCGCACATCTCCCTTAAACTTTCCCCCTCTCACCTTGAAATCGTGACCCCTTGTAATTGACACCCCCACTCTTGGAAAAAGCTTGTTGCTATCCACCCTGTCCATACCTCTCATAATTTTGTAGACCTCAATCAGGTCCCCCTTCAACCTTCGTCTTTTCAACGAAAACAATCCTAATCTACGCAACCTTTCTTCATAGCTATCACCCTCCATACCAGGCAACATCCTGGTGAACCTCCTCTGCACCCTCTCTAAAGCATCCACATCCTTCTGGTAATGTGGCGACCAGAACTGCACGCAGTATTCCAAATGTGGCCTAACTAAAGTCCGATACAACTGTAACATAACCTGCCGACTCTTGTACTCAATACCCCGTCCGATGAAGGCAAGCATGCTGTACGCCTTCTTGACCACTCTATCCACCTGTGTTGCCACCTTCAGGGTACAATGGACCTGAACTCCCAGATCTCTCTGTACATCAATTTTCCCCAGGACTCTTCCATTGACCGTATAGTCCGCTCTTGAATTGGATCTTCCAAAATGCATCACCTCGCATTTGCCTGGATTGAACTCCATCTGCCATTTCTCTGCCCAACTGCTCACTGGGCTAAACCTCTGGCTTTTAAAAACAAAAGGTTTTTATTCTCCATTTTCACATTTTCCTCCAAAATTCCCACCCCCCCTCCCCCAACAGTAAACGGTAACAAATACAAAATCAATCCCCTTAACAACAACAACGATCCCATCCTCCCACCACCCCAAACAACGGCCCACCTGTCAATACATGCATCCAATAAACCAAACCCTCCCAAACAGTGGAAACAAAAAAACAAAGGAGAAAAAAAGAAAGGAGTCGTGGACCGCCCATGGTCACCCTAGAGTCCACTACCCCCCCCCCACCCAACAATCAACGCCGTCCAACCTCCGAAAGAGTACCGTATGTGATACCCAAGAGTTGTAACCCCCTCCCCAACAACTCCTCCCGCCCACTGCCTCTTGTAAAACTCCTTCCCCCAACCTCGGTTCCTTCCCCCCAACTTTCCACTCCGGCTAGACCACTCTGACCCTGTTCTGCCAGGCTCCGATGGCCGCAGCCCCTCCTGCCACCTCACTCCCATTCGCTGGTCGGTTTAGGCCCCCGCCCAGGTCCCTTTCCCCCTTGCCCGGCCCAAGGAAAGCCCAGAAATCCCCTTTTAGCACACAAACCCCGCATATCCAACTACCCCCAAAGAGCCCTCACTTCGCGTGGAAGTCCCATCACTTCCCTTGTCCAAATATATACAACACAGGCTCCTTTAGCCCATACACCCGCACGTAGTGAAACAAAAAAAAGGAGAAAATACAGTCATGAGGATACATCGGCACATGGCCATTTCTCAGTTCTGCCACAGTCCTTCTGCCTTCGCAAACTCCTCCGCTGCCTCCGCCGTTCCAAAATAAAAGTCCTTGAGCTTGTAAGTCACCCTCAGCTTCGCTGGATATACAATGCCGCACTGCACCTTGCTAATGTACAGTGCCTTCTTCACCCTGTTGAAAGCAGCCCGCCTCCTCGCCACCTCCACCGTAAAGTCCTGGTATACACGTATACCAGCTCCAGCCCACTGCACCACCCGTTTCTGCTTGGCCCAGCACAGGACCTTCTCCTTCACACTGTACCTACGGAAGGATGAATGTCACTACCCTTGGCGGCTCACCCACCTTTGGTACAGGCCTCCACGACCGATGAGCCCGATCCAGTTCATATCGGGAGGGATCCTCCCCCTCCCCCAATAGTTCCGCCAGCATCGCAGCAAAATACTCAGTCGGCCTCGGCCCTTCCACTCCTTCGGGCAGCCCCACAATCCTCAAATTCTGCCGCCTGGACCCGTTTTCCCATCTTCCATTTTTCCTCGCAGATCCTTGTTAATCTCCATCACCTTCCACATCTCCTTCCCCATCGAAGTAAGTTGATCACCGTGCTGCAATAATGTCTCCTCCACTTCCTTCAGCGCCTCCCCTTGCTCCCGCACCTCCGCCACCGCGCTCGCCACCGCCGTCGTCACCGGGGAAATCGCCTCCTCCACCAGCTCACTCAAAACCTCCCTCATCGCCTCCAGATGTTTTTTAAACTGCCTTTCGAATTCCACAGCCATCACCTCAGTTATTTATTCAGCCGTAAGCAATGCGGCCTCCCCTGGTGCTCCAGCCTCCATTTTCCTTGGTGACCCCGCGGTGACCTTTCCACTCCCCGACAGGCCCTCAGCTGTTCTTTTACCGGCCGTTTTCTTGCTGATCCTGGACATCATCTTCTACGGTGCCTCCTCCGCGCCTCCTCCCTGCCTTTGACGCCTCCATGGACCTTGGGACCGGGCTTAAACCCCCGAAAATGCCGTTCCCGATCGGGAGCCCCCCCTTGCGCGGCCGCCTCCCGCCCGCCATCATCGGAAGTCCAACCTCTGGCTTTTAAAGCAGACCAAGCAGGCCAGCAGCACGGTTAAACCCCGTGCCAACCTCCCCGAACAGGTGCCGGAATGTGGCGACTAGGGGCTTTTCACAGTAACTTCATTGAAGCCTACTCGTGACAATAAGCGATTTTCATTTCAACTCTCCAATCTATCTATATTTTGCTGTATTCTCTGACAGTCCCCTTCACTATCTGCTACTCCACCAATCTTAGTATCGTCTGCAAACTTGGTAATCAGACCACCTATACCTTCCTCCAGGTCATTTATGTAGATCACAAACAACAGTGGTCCGAGCACGGATCCCTGTGGAACACCACTAGTCACCTTTCTCCATTTTGAGACACTCCCTTCCACCACTACTCTCTGTCTCCTGTTGCCCAGCCAGTTCTTTATCCATCTAGCTAGTACACCCTGAACCCCATACGACTTCACTTTTTCCATCAACCTGCCATGGGAAACCTTATCAAACGCCTTACTAAAGTCCATGTATATGACATCTCCAGCCCTTCCCTCATCAACTAGCTTTGTCACTTCCTCAAAGAATTCTATTAGGTTTGTAAGACATGACCTTCCCTGCACAAAACCATGCTGCCTATCACTGATAAGTCTATTTTCTTCCAAATGTGAATAGATCCTATCCCTCAGTATCTTCTCCAACAGTTTGCCTACCACTGACGTCAAGCTCACAGGTCTATAATTCCCTGGATTATCCCTGCTACCCTTCTTAAACAAAGGGACAACATTAGCAATTCTCCAGTCCTCCGGGACCTCACCCATGCTCAAGGATGCTGCAAAGATATCTGTTCAGGCTCCAGCTATTTCGACCCTCGCTTCCCTCTGTAACCTGGGATAGATCCCATCCGGACCTGGGGACTTGTCCACCTTAATGCCTTTTAGAATTTCCCAAATTTCCCCCTTCCTTATGCCGACTTGACCTAGAGTATTTAAACATCCATCCCAAGCCTCAACATCCGTCATGTCCCTCTCCTTGGTGAATACCGATGCAAAGTACTCATTAAGAATCTCACCTCTGACTCCACGCATAAATTCCCTCTTTTGTCTTTGAGTGGGCCAATCTTTTCTCTAGTTACCCTCTTGCTCCTTATATACGAATAAAAGGCTGTGGGATTTTCCTTAACCCTGTTAGCCAAAGATATTTCATGACCCCTTTTAGCCCTCTTTATTGCGCGTTTGAGATTTGTCCTACTTTCCCGATATTCCTCCAAAGCTTCATCAGTTTTAAGTCGCCTCGATCTTATGTATGCTTCTTTTTTCATTTTAGCTAGTCTCACAATTCCACCCGTCATCCATGGTTCCCTAATCTTGCCATTTCTATCCCTAATTTTCACAGGGACAGGTCTGTCCTGCACTCTAATCAACCGTTCCTTAAAAGACTCCCACATTTCAAATGTGGATTTACCCTTAAACAGCTGCTCCCAATCCACATTCCCTAGTTCCTGCCAAATTTTGTTATACTTGGCCGTTCCCCAATTTAGCACTCTTCCTTTAGGACCACTCTCATCTTTGTCCATGAGTATTCTAAAACTTACGGAATTGATACCGCTATTCCCAAAGTAATCACCGACTGAAACTTCAACCACCTGGCCGGGATCATTCCCCAATACCAGGTCCAGTATGGCCCCTTCCTGAGTTGGACTATTTACATACTGCTCTAAAAAACTCTCCTGGATGCTCTTTACAAATTCTGCTCCATCTACGCCTCCAACACTACATGAGTCCCATTCAATGTTGGGGAAGTTAAAATCTCCCATCACGACCACCCTATTGCTCCTACATTTTTCTATAATCTGTCTACATATTTGTACCTCTACTTCACGCTCGCTTTTGGGAGGCCTGTAGTAAAGTCCCAACAATGTTACTGCACCCTTCCTATTTCTTAGCTCTACCCATATTGCCTCAGTGCTCGAATCCTCCATCACAGCTGTGATATCATCTCTGACTAGTAATGAAACTCCTCCACCCCTTTTACCTCTCTATCCCTCCTGAAGCATCGATATCCTGGGATATTCAGTTGCCGGTCTTGCCCTTCCCTCAACCAAGTCTCAGTAATACCAATAACATCATATTCCCAGGTACTGATCCAAGCCCTAAATTCATCTGCCTTCCCTGCTACACTTCTCGCATTAAAACCAATACACCTCAGGCCACCTGTCCCTTTGCGTTCATCATCTCTTTCCTGTCTACTCTTCCCCTTAGTCACATTGAGTTTATTATCACGTAATTTACTGGCTTTAGTTGCTGCCTCTTTACTGACCTCTAACTTCCTAATCTGGTTCCCATCCCCCTGCCACATTAGTTTAAAACCTCCCCAACAGTGTTAGCAAAAGCACCCCCTCAGACATTGGTTCCAGTCCTGCCCAGGTGTAGACCATCCAATTTGTAATGGTCCCACCGTTCCCAGAACTGGTTCCAATGTCCCAAAAACTGGTAGCAATCCTGAGATTACTACCTTTCCCCCTTTATTTATTTTTGCCGATTACATTTTTGATCCATGATGCTTAATGGCCCTGTGACTTTAAGGCAAGCAGCCCGTGAGCAACTTTTACCTTTAATTCAAACAGAAGAATCCGGACAGATTGTGCTAGTTTAAACTGGCAATTGAAGATTGGCCAACATCAATGAGGACTCTATTTGATTGATTGCTGGTGGCCAATGAATTGGCCATCAAAAAAAAGGCCGTGCTCTGCCCGGTAACAGGTGAACACAGAACATACAATGCAGAAGGAGGCCATTCGGCCTATCGAGTCTGCACCGACCCACTTAAGCCCTCACTTCCACCCTATCCCCGTAGCCCAATAACCCCTCCTAACCTCTTTTGGTCACTGAGGGCAATTTATCATAGCCATTCCACCTAACCTGGACGACTTTGGAGGAAACCGGAGCATCCGGAGGAAACCCACGCAGACACGAGGAGAATGTGCAGATTCCGCGCAGTCACCTAGCGGGGAAACGAACCTGGGACCCTGGCGCTGTGAAGCCACAGTGCTATCAACTTGTGCGACCGTGCTGACCATGTGATCGGTGGTGATTGGATCCAATCCCACTGGAATGTTTTTCAGACCTTCAAGCGTTGAGATGATTCCTGAGATGGTGGGACTGAAATTTAGAGTACCCAAGTCATTTTTTCCATTTAAGGGGCAATTTAGCATGGCCAATCCACCAACCCTGCACATCTTTGGGTTGTGGGGGTGAAACCCACGCAGACATGGGGAGAGTGTGCGAACTCCACACGGACAGTGACCCGGGGCCGGGATCAAACCTGGGACCTCAGCGCCGTGACGCAGCAGTGCTGACCACTGCGCCATCATGCTGCCCCTGTGGGACTGTCATATGAGGAGGGATTGAATCAGTTAGGATTGTAGGCGCTGGAGATCAGAAGAATGAGGTGGGAATCTCATAGAAACTGATACAATTCTAACAAGACCATACAGCATTGGTGCAGGAAGGATGTTCCCAATGGGGTGGGTGTCCAGAACCAGGCGTCACAGTCGGGGTAGACCATTTAAGACAGAGATGAGGAGAAATTTCTTCACCCAGCAAGTGGTGATCTTGTGGAATTTGTTGCCACAGGAAGTAATTGAGGTCAAAGCACTGTATGTTTTCACAAAGCAGTTAGATATAGCACTGGAGCGAAGGTGATCAAAGGATATTTGGGGGGGGGGGGGAAACGGTATTAGGCTATTGAGTTGGATGATAAACCATGGTCATATGAATGGTGGAGCAGGTTTGCAGGGCCGAATGGCCTCCTGCAGCTCCTATTTTCTATGTTTGTATATGTTTATATTAGGTTACAGGCTGACTCCTGGCAGGTCTAATATTCTCTCCTCTGATTTTCTCCAGAAAGGCTGTTCTTCTGAACTGGCAGAGAACCTGGAAGAATCTATGTACAGGCAGAATCCAGAACCGGCCAACTCTCTCGCCGGAAAGGCAGAGTCCAGAACTGACCAACTCTCTCTCCGGAAAGGCAGACTCCAGAACCGGCCAACTCTCTCTCCGGAGAGGCAGACTCCAGAACCGGCCAACTCGCTCCCCGGAAAGATAGAGACCAGAACCGGCCAACTCTCTCCCCAGAAAGGCAGAGTCCAGAACCGGCCAACTCTCTCTCCGGAAAGGCAGACTCCAGAACCGGCCAACTCTCTCCTCAGAAAGGCAGAGTCCAGAACCGGCCAACTCTCTCCCCGGAAAGATAGAGACCAGAACCGGCCAACTCTCTCCCCAGAAAGTCAGAGTCTAGAACCGGCCAACTCTCTCCCCAGAAAGTCAGAGTCCAGAACCGGCCAACTCTCTCCCCGGAAAGGCAGACTCCAGAACTGACCAACTCACTCCCCAGAAAGACACCGTCCAGAACCGGCCAACTCTCTCCCCAGAAAGACACAGTCCAGAACCGGCCAACTCTCTCCCCGGAAAGGCAGACTCCAGAACCGGCCAACTCTCTCCCCAGAAAGACAGAGTCTAGAACCGACCAACTCTCTCCCCAGAAAGGCAGACTCCAGAATCGACCAACTCTCTTCCCAGAAAGGCAGAATCCAGAACCGACCAACTCTCCCCAGAAAGACACAGTCCAGAACCGGCCAACTCTCTCCCCGGAAAGGCAGAGTCCAGAACCGACCAACTCTCTCCCCAGAAAGGCAGACTCCAGAACCGGCCAACTCTCTCCCCGGAAAGGCAGAATCCAGAACCGACCAACTCTCTCCCCAGAAAGGCAGAATCCAGAACTGACCAACTCTCTCCACGGAAAGGCAGAATCCAGAACCGGACAACTCTCTCCCCGGAAAGACAGAGTCCAGAACCGACCAACTCTCTCCCCAGAAAGGCAGAATCCAGAACTGACCAACTCTCTCCACGGAAAGGCAGAATCCAGAACCGGTCAACTCTCTCTCCAGAAAGGAAGAGTCCAGAACCGACCAACTCTCTCCCCGGAAAGGCAGAACCCAGAACCGACCAACTCTCTCCACGGAAAGGCAGAATCCAGAACCGACCAACTCTCTCCCCAGAAAGACAGAGTCTAGAACCAACCAACTCTCTCCCCAGAAAGACAGTCTAGAACCGACCAACTCTCTCCCCAGAAAGACAGACTCCAGAACCGGCCAACTCTCTCCCCGGAAAGGCAGAATCCAGAACCGACCAACTCTCTCCCCGGAAAGGCAGAATCCAGAACCGGCCAACTCTCTCCCCAGAAAGTCAGAGTCCAGAACCGGCCAACTCTCTCCCCGGAAAGGCAGACTCCAGAACCGACCAACCCTCCCCCCAGAACGACACCGTCCAGAACCGACCAACTCTCTCCCCAGAAAGACACAGTCCAGAACCGGCCAACTCTCTCCCCGGAAAGGCAGACTCCAGAACCGGCCAACTCTCTCCCCAGAAAGACACAGTCTAGAACCGACCAACTCTCTCCCCAGAAAGGCAGACTCCAGAATCGACCAACTCTCTTCCCAGAAAGGCAGAATCCAGAACCGACCAACTCTCCCCAGAAAGACACAGTCCAGAACCGGCCAACTCTCTCCCCGGAAAGGCAGAGTCCAGAACCGACCAACTCTCTCCCCAGAAAGGCAGACTCCAGAAACGACCAACTCTCTCCCCGGGAATGCCGAGTCCAGAACAGGCCAACTCTCTCCCCAGAAAGACACAATCCAGAACCGGCCAACTCTCTCCCCAGAAAGGCAGAATCCAGAACCGACCAACTCTCCCCAGAAAGACACAGTCCAGAACCGGCCAACTCTCTCCCCGGAAAGTCACAGTCCAGAACCGGCCAACTCTCTCCCCGGAAAGGCAGAGTCCGGAACCGGCCAACTCTCTCCCCGGAAAGGCAGAATCCAGAACCGGCCAACTCTCTCCCCGGAAAGGCAGAATCCAGAACCGGCCAACTCTCTCCCCGGAAAGGCAGAATCCAGAACCGACCAACTCTCTCCCCGGAAAGGCAGAATCCAGAACCGACCAACTCTCTCCCCGGAAAGTCAGAGTCCGGAACCGACCAACTCTTTCCCCGGAAAGGCAGAGTCCGGAACCGGCCAACTCTCTCCCCGGAAAGGCAGAATCCTGAACCGGCCAACTCTCTCCCCGGAAAGGCAGAATCCAGAACCGACCAACTCTCCCCCCGGAAAGACAGAGTCCAGAACCGACCAACTCTCTCCCCGGAAAGGCAGAGTCCAGAACCGACCAACTCTCCCCCCGGAAAGACAGAGTCCAGAACCGACCAACTCTCTCCCCGGAAAGGCAGAATCCAGAACCGACCAACTCTCTCCCCGGAAACGCAGACTCCAGAACCGACCAACTCTCTCCCCGGGAATGCCGAATCCAGAACAGGCCAACTCTCTCCCAAGAAAGACACAGTCCAGAACCGGCCAACGCGCTTCCCGGAAAGGCAGAATCCAGAACCGGCCAACGCGCTTCCCGGAAAGGCAGAATCCAGAACCGGCCAACTCTCTCCCCAGAAAGGCAGAATCCAGAACCGACCAACTCTCCCCAGAAAGACACAGTCCAGAACCGGCCAACTCTCTCCCCGGAAAGACACAGTCCAGAACCGGCCAACTCTCTCCCCGGAAAGGCAGAGTCCGGAACCGGCCAACTCTCTCCCCGGAAAGGCAGAATCCAGAACCGGCCAACTCTCTCCCCGGAAAGGCAGAATCCAGAACCGGCCAACTCTCTCCCCGGAAAGGCAGAATCCAGAACCGACCAACTCTCTCCCCAGAAAGACAGAGTCCAGAACCAACCAACTCTCTCCCCAGAAAGACAGAGTCTAGAACCGACCAACTCTCTCCCCAGAAAGACAGAGTCTAGAACCGACCAACTCTCTCCCCAGAAAGACAGACTCCAGAACCGGCCAACTCTCTCCCCGAAAAGGCAGAATCCAGAACCGACCAACTCTCTCCCCGGAAAGGCAGAATCCAGAACCGACCAACTCCCTCCACGGAAAGGCAGAATCCAGAACCGGCCAACTCTCTCTCCAGAAAGACAGAGTCTAGAACCGACCAACTCTCTCCCCAGAAAGACAGAGTCTAGAACCGACCAACTCTCTCCCCAGAAAGACAGACTCCAGAACCGGCCAACTCTCTCCCCGGAAAGACAGAATCCAGAACCGGCCAACTCTCTCCCCAGAAAGACAGAGTCTAGAACCGACCAACTCTCTCCCCAGAAAGACAGAGTCTAGAACCGACCAACTCTCTCCCCAGAAAGACAGACTCCAGAACCGGCCAACTCTCTCCCCGGAAAGGCAGAATCGAGAACCGGCCAACTCTCTCCCCGGAAAGGCAGAATCCAGAACCGGCCAACTCTCTCCCCGGGAATGCAGAGGCCTGAATGCGAGCTCCGAGCTGAAAGCGGAGTTCAACAGCAACAAGGTGTCTTACAGAAGGCGTGTTGCCTGCGGGTGCTGTATTTTCTAAACTACAGGGACTCTGAATGAATGACTCCACAAAGACCACCGTGGCCGGCTGTAAACCAGAGACTTTAATCAGCAAGCGTGCCGTGAAGAAAGTGTGCTAAAGAACCACCATCGGAAACAAAGACTCTTAACTTTTGACTTTCATCCTCATTATATTTCACCCCACGTTATAGCTCTAGTTATAAATAAACAGTAATCGTGTTTAAACTTACAAATCGGGTGACCGTAATTATTGGACAGCCAAGGGCCAAGACTTTGGGTATTTTTAGAAGTTATTGGTTGATTCACTTGTGTTGTGTCTCCGGGGCACATGAGACTAGAGTTAACTACGCACTAGCCCAGGCTCCTGTAAGACAGTGAGTACCGCTAATTGCCATTTTTAATTCTTTCACAACATCGGAAAGTAAGTGAAAGCACACGAATTAGCAAGTGTACTGCTTCCTCTTCTCACTTTTGCAGTATTCATACCTTCCTCTTTAAATCTCTGTGCGACCGTCACCATCGCCAGTAATCCCGCCTTCTTAGAGGCTTGGGTTTTATCTGTTTGACACTCGTCCCTTCCAATTTCCCTCAAACCTTTCTTTGCTCAACTACAAGCTGCAGCAAGAAGCACGTCCGTTCCTGACATCAGCGGGCCATTCAGCCCCTCAAGCTTGCTTCGCCATTCAACTTGTTCATGGATGACCTTCTGCCTCAGCTCCATTTTCCTGCACTATCCCCATGTTCCTCAATGTCTTTTATATTTAGAAATCTATTGATCCCCGTTTTGACCACTGAATTGAGTAATGGCTGAGTCTACACGGCACTCACTCCAGCGTCAAGAATTGTAACGATTCACCAGTTAAAAAATTCCCCCTCATTTCCTCCTCCTCAGTTCTAAATAGAAACAGAAAACAGAAGCAGGAGGAAGCCATTCTGCCCTTCGAGTCTGCCTCATCATTCATTCTGATCATCAAGTTCAACAACCTGATCCCGACTCCCACCCCTCCCCCCACAATATCCCTTGATCCCTTTAGCCCCAAGAGCTGTATCTAATTCCTTCTTGAAATTACACAACAATGCCCTCTCTCTCTTCTCGAGACTTTGCTAGACGCCGTGGAAGAGAGGGAAGCCCACCCTGTTTCCCGTGGTGGGAGTCTGTGCCCCTTGGCTAGAAGCAACCCCAGGCCAGGAGAAACATTCTTCCTCATCTACCCTGTTGAGCCCTGTAAGAATTTTGTACGAGATCATCTCTCATTCTTTAAAACGTGAGAGAATATCGGGCCCAGTCTCCTCCATCTCTCCCCGCTGGGACAATCCTGTCATCCCAGGGATTAGAAAGAACCTTTGGTGCACTCCCTCGGTGGCTAGCACGTCCTCCCTTTTGTAAAACGACCAAAACTGTTCACAATACTCTAGGTGTGATCCCACCAAGCTTCTGTATAATTATAGCAAGTCGTTACTCATGTGGTCTGCTTTTCACAACTTAATTGCAGTGTTAATGTGAGCCGACTTGTGACAATAAAGATTACTCCAAATCTCCTTGCAATAAAGGCTAGCATGATATTTGCATTCCTAATTGCTTGCTACCCGTGTGTTAGCTATCAATGACGTATAAACACGGACACACATCTCCCTTTGGAGATGAACACTTCCCAATCGCTCACCATTTCAGAAATATTCTATTTTTCTGTTTTCCTAGCAAAGTGGATAACTTTGCATTGTTTCCACATAATATTCCATTTGCCATGTTCTTGCTCATGCTGTCTATATCCCCTTGAAGCCTCACAGCTCATATTCCCATCTAGTTATGTGTCTATATCAAACTTGGAAACATTACATTTGGTCCCCACATCCAAATTATTGATATTGACAGTGAATAGCTGGGCCCAAGCACTGACCCTCACAGCACCTCGCTCGTCACAGCCCTCCAACCTGAGAATGACCCATTTATTCCAACCGTTTTCAGTCTATTAACCAATTCTCAATCCATGCCAGTGTATTACCCATAATCTCATGGGCTCTAATTTTGTTTACTAACCTCTTGTGTGACCTTATCGAAAGCCTTGCAAAAATCCAAATACACCACAACCCCCCCTTTATCTATACTGCTCGTTACATCTGCAAACGACTGTAAATGTTTGTCAAACATGATTTCTTGTTCATAAATCTGTGCTGACTCTGCTCAATCCTCCCACTATTTTCCAAGTCTCTCTCTCCAGTTCTCACAGATGATAGATTTGAGCATTTCCCCTGCTACTGGTTTCTGACTGTGGCTTCACAGTTTCCTCTCTCCTTCCTTTCTTAAATATTGATGAGGGGTTAGATTTGCTACCTACGAATCCACATGGCTGCCCCTTGGATAGCTCAGCTGGTAGAGTGGAGGATGATTAAAGCTGCCATCTTTAAGTTGCTGGTTCAATTCCGGCTCGAATTAAACCCTAACCTCCTTTTTATGGGGCCTGGTTTAGCCCAGTTGGCTGGACAGCTGGTTTGTGATGCAGAACAAGGCCAGCAGCGTGGGTTCGATCCCCGGACTGACTTAAATGCACGAAAGCCCAGACTTCTCAACCTTTCCCCCTGCCTTAAGTGTGGTGATCCTCTGGTTAAATCACCACCAGTCAGCTCTCCCCACTCAAAGGGGAAAGCAGCCAATGGTCATCTGGGACTATGGCAACTTTATCATACCAATCCACAGGACCTGTTCCAAAATCAACAGAACTTTGGAAGATTAGCTCTGGTGCATCCACACGGTAGCAAGGGGCCTCACGGTAGCATGGTGGTTAGCATCAATGCTTCACAGCTCCAGGGTCCCAGGTTCGATTCCCGGCTGGGTCACTGTCTGTGTGGAGTCTGCACATCCTCCCTGTGTGTGCGTGGGTTTCCTCCGGGTGCTCCGGTTTCCTCCCACAGTCCAAAGATGTGCGGGTTAGGTGGATTGGCCATGCTAAATTGCCCGTAGTGTAAGGTTAATGGGGGGGATTGTTGGGTTACGGGTATACGGGTTACGTGGGTTTAAGTAGGGTGATCATTGATCGGCACAACATCGAGGGCCGAAGGGCCTGTTCTGTGCTGTACTGTTCTAAGTCTAAGTCTAAGTCTAAGTCTGCAGCCACCTCTTAAAAGTCCCATTAATTTCACCAGAACTTCTATTTTTACATAATAATAGTTCCTTTCAGTTCCTCATTCTCACTAGTCTCTGGGTTTTCTAGTATTTCTGTCAAATTTTCAGTATCCTCCTCCGTGATATAGAAACAAAGTACTTTAGTTTCTCTGCCATTTTGTAAGCACCACTAGAAGCTTTTGCAGACTGTTTTTAATGGAGCGAGGCTTTGAGGACCCAGGTTCGAATCCCACCACAGCACATGGAGAAATTTAAATTCAATAGGAGTCTGATGATGACCTTGAAACCATTGCCGATTGTTAACTAATGTCCTCCTTACCCAGACTGGCCCACATGTGACTCCAGACCCACAGCAATAAGAATGCCCCCTGAAATGGCCGAACAAACCACTCAATTCAAGGGCAATTAGGGATGAACAATCAATGCTAGAAAACCACCACATACACATGCGAGGAAATTGCCCTCCACATATTAGTGCCGATCAGGTTCACCCAGTCTGTGTAGATCGAGTCTGTCTCGGTAGTACCCTTGTAGCAGCTCCAATTTCCTGATTTATACCCTCCCCTCCATTAGCGCTACTGTTCCGACGGCCGATACACAGCTCCTTGCTGTTTCTTGGCTCCATCAAAACTGATTCCATATCTTGATATTCCGATTCCCGATCCGCTCTTGCTTACGTACTGATCTCATCCTTTATTAACATAACACTATCCCATCTCCTTTTCCTTTCTGTCTTCCTCCCCAAATGTCAAGTATCCTCCAGTGATCAGTTTCCGGTCTGGAATCATACCTCTTCACTTCTATTTGTGCCGTCCGTTCACTTACCCTGTTGCGAATGATGTGTGAATTCAGATGAATGTCTCGAATTCTGTCTTTTTACTATTTTTGGCAACCTTATCTGTGGGTGCAATCTCAGGTTTGTACGCCCTGTCCCTTTCCTGTCACAGATTATCGTTTCCCTTACTGCCACTTTGCTCTCTTGTCCCGTCCCCTCTCGCTAACATTTTCCCTCATTTGATCCCTCGCCCCCACTCTACCACTGTAATTCCATAGAATCCCTACAGTACAGAAAGAGGCCATTCAGCCCATCAAGTCTGCACTGACCTATTTGAAAGACCACCCCACCTAGGCCCAATCCCCCAGCCTGTAACCTCACCCTAAGGGACAATTGATCATGACCAATCCACCCAACCTGCACATCTTTGGACTGTGGGAGGAAACCGGAGCACCCAGAAGGAATCCACGCACAAACGGGGACAACGTGCAGGTGGGAATCGAACCCGGTTCCCTAATATTCTTTTACATTTTATACATGGCCTACGAAACCATGCATCAATGACACACAGAGTTCAAAAAAGACCTTTCTTCATTTCATATCCCTAGTCTAATATTATACTAATTTATCTCACTACTGTGCTGCTCTGAATTTGCATAATAGATCGCAAGAAGCATGTTAACCCCACAGGAGCAGGAGCCATTTGATTATATCGTGGCCGCAGTTCATCTCCTTACCCCGTCTCCCAGTCCATAAGACCATAAGACATAGGAGCGGAAGTAAGGCCATTCGGCCCATCGAGTCCACTCCACCATTCAATCATGGTTGATTTCAACTCCATTTACCCGCTCTCTCCCCATAGCCCTTAATTCCTCGAGAAATCAAGAATTTATCAATTTCTGTCTTAAAGACACTCAACGTCCCGGCCTCCACCGCCCTCTGTGGCAATTAATTCCACAGACCTACCACTCTCTGGCTGAAGAAATTTCTCCTCATCTCTGTTCTAAAGTGACTCCCTTTTATTCTAAGGCTGTGCCCCCGTGTCCTAGTCTCCCCTGCTAATGGAAACAACTTCCCTACGTCCATCCTATCCAAGCCATTCATTATCTTGTAAGTTTCTATTAGATCTCCCCTCAACCTCCTAAACTCCAATGAATATAATCCCACGATCCTCAGACGTTCATCGTATGTTAGGCCTACCATTCCTGGGATCATCCGTGTGAATCTCCGCTGGACCCGCTCCAGTGCCAGTATGTCCTTCCTGAGGTGTGGGGCCCAAAATTGCTCACAGTATTCTAAATGGGGCCTAACTAGTGCTTTATAAAGCCTCAGAAGTACATCCCTGCTTTTATATTCCAAGCCTCTTGAGATAAATGACAACATTACATTTGCTTTCTTAATTACGGACTCAACCTGCAAGTTTACCTTTAGAGAATCCTGGACTAGGACTCCCAAGTCCCTTTGTACTTTAGCATTATGAATTTTGTCACCGTTTAGAAAATAGTCCATGCCTCTACACTTTTTTCCAAAGTGCAAGACCTCGCACTTGCCCACGTTGAATTTCATCAGCCACTTCTTGGACCGTTCTCCTAAACTGTCTAAATCTTTCTGCAGCCTCCCCACCTCCTCAATACTACCTGCCCCTCCACCTATCTTTGTATCATCGGCAAACTTGGCCAGAATGCCCCCAGTCCCGTCATCTAGATCGTTAATATATAAAGAGAACAGCTGTGGCCCCAACACTGAACCCTGCGGGACACCACTTGTCACCGGTTGCCATTCCGAAAAAGAACCTTTTATCCCAACTCTCTGCCTTCTGTCTGACAGCCAATTGTCAATCCATGTTAGTACCTTGCCTCGAATACCATGGGCCCTTATTTTACTCAGCAGTCTCCCGTGAGGCACCTTGTCAAAGGCCTTTTGGAAGTCAAGATAGATAACATCCATTGGCTCTCCTTGGTCTAACCTATTTGTTATCTCTTCAAAGAACTCTAACAGGTTTGTCAGGCACGACCTCCCCTTACTAAATCCATGCTGACTTGTCCTAATCCGACCCTGCACTTCCAAGAATTTAGAAATCTCATCCTTAACGATGGATTCTAGAATTTTGCCAACAACCGAGGTTAGGCTAATTGGCCTATAATTTTCCATCTTTTTTCTTGTTCCCTTCTTGAACAGGGGGGTTACAACAGCGATTTTCCAATCCTCTGGGACTTTCCCTGATTCCAGTGACTTTTGAAAGATCATAACTAACGCCTCCACTATTTCTTCAGCTATCTCCTTTAGAACTCTAGGATGTAGCCCATCTGGGCCCGGAGATTTATCAATTTTCAGACCTTTTAGTTTCTCTAGCACCTTCTCCTTTGTGATGGCAACCATTTTCAACTCTGCACCCTGACTTTCCTGAATTGTTGGGATAGTACTCATGTCTTCTACTGTGAAGACTGACGCAAAGTACTTATTAAGTTCCTCAGCTATTTCCTTGTCTCCCATCACTAGATTACCAGCGTCATTTTGGAGCGGCCCAATGTCTACTTTTGCCTCCCGTTTGTTTTTAATGTATTTAAAGAAACTTTTACTATCATTCCTAATGTTACTGGCTAGCCTACCTTCATATTTGATCCTCTCCTTCCTTATTTCTCTCTTTGTTATCCTCTGTTTGTTTTTGTAGCCATCCCAATCTTCTGACTTCCCACTACTCTTTGCCACATTATAGGCTCTCTCTTTTGCCTTGATGCATTCCCTGACTTCCTTTGTCAGCCATGGCTGCCTAATCCTCCCACTGATAACCTTTCTTTTCTTTGGGATGAACCTCTGCACTGTGTCCTCAATTACTCCCAGAAACTCCTGCCATTGCTGTTCTACTGTCTTTCCCACTAGGTTCTGCTTCCAGTCGATTTTCGTCAGTTCCTCCCTCATGCGCCTGTAATTACCTTTATTTAACTGTAAAACCTTTACATCTGATTCTACCTTCTTTCTTTCAAATTGCAGACTGAATTCTACCATATTATGATCACTGCTTCCTAAGTGTTCCCTTACTTTTTTTTATAAATTTAGATTAGCCAATTATTTTTTCTAATTAAGGGGCAATTTAGCGTGGCCAATCCACCTACTCTGCATATTTTTGGGTTGTGGGGGCGAAACCCACGCAGACACGGGGAGAATGTGCAAACTCCACACAGACAGTGACCCAGAGCCGGGATCGAACCTGGGACCTCAGTGCCGTGAGGCGGTTGTGCTAACCACTAGGCCACCGTGCTGCCCGTGTTCCCTTACTTTAAGGTCTTTTATCAATTCTGGCTCATTACATAACACTAAGTCCAGAATAGCCTGTTCCCTCGTGGGCTCCATCACAAGCTGTTCCAAAAAGCCACCCTGTAAACATTCAATGAATTCCCTTTCTTTGGGTCCACTGGCAACATTATTTACCCAGTCCACCTGCATGTTGAAGTCCCCCATGATCGCTGTGACCTTGGCTTTCTGACATGCCCTTTCTATTTCGTGGTGCATTTTGTGCCCCTGGTCCTGACCACTGTCAGGAGGCCTGTACATAACTCCCATTATGGTTTTTTGCCTTTGTGGTTCCTCAACTCTACCCACACAGACTCCACATCGTCTGACCCTATGTCGTTTAGTACTATTGATTTAATTTCATTTCTAATTAACAAGGCAACCCCGCCCCCTCTACCCACCTCTCTGTCTTTTCGATAGGTTGTAAATCCCTGGATGTTTAACTGCCAGTCCTGCAACCACGTCTCTGTGATGCCTACTACATCATACCTGCCAGTCACAATCTGGGCCTCAAGCTCATCTACCTTGTTCCGTACACTGCGGGCATTTAAATATAGCACCTTTAATTCCCTATTGACTGTCCCTTTTTGTTTTCTTAGTGTGGTGGACCTTGGTTTACTGAGCCTTTCCATACACTGTGTCATATTTTGTGAGATGGGGACTATCGTAACCTCTCCTGAGCTCTGTCTTTTCGTGATTTTTTGTAATCCTAAGCAGCTACGCTTCCCACTGATTCCTTCACCTCTTGGTTCCCTGACTTTCCCTTCCCCCCCAATCTCTAGTTTAAAGTCCTATTGACCACCCTATTTACTCTTTTCGCCAGAACACTGGTCCCAGCTCGGTTCAGGTGGAGACCATCCCAACGGTATAGGTCCCCCCTGTCCCAAAATTGATGCCAGTGTCCCATGAAAAGGAACCCCTCTTTCCCACACCACTCTTTCAGCCACGTGTTAACTTCCCTTATTCTTGCCTCCCTATGCCAATTTGCACGTGGCTCGGGCAGTAATCCGGAGATTATGACCCTTGAGGACCTGTTTTTTAATTTGAATCCTAGCTCTTTATAATCTCTAAACAGGTCCTCTTTCCTAGACTTGCCGATATTGTTGGTACCGACATGGACGACAACAACTGGATCCTCCCCCTCCCTCTCCAATATCCTTTCAAGCCGGTCAGAGATGTCCCGCACCCTAGCACCGGGCAGGCAACATACCATGCGGGACCCTCTATCCTGCTCACAAAGGATACTATCTATCCCTCTGATAATAGAATCTCCTACAACTACAACTTGCCTATTTACTTCCTCCCCTTGAATGGCCTGCTGAACCATGGTGCCTTGGTCAGCTGACTCATCTTTCCTGCAGCCCTGTTCGCCATCCACACAGGGAGCAAGTGCCTCGTACCTGTTGGACAGGGTCAAGGGCTGAGGCTCCTGAGTTCCTGACTGCTGGTTCCCTTTACCTGCCTGACTTGCAGTCACACCCTGCTGTCCCTGGCCACTGGCAGGATTTAAACTATTTACCCTGACAGGTGTGACTGCCTCCTGAAACAAAGTGTCCAGGTAAGCCTCCCCCTCCCGGATGTGCCTCAGTGTGTGAAGCTCAGACTCCAGCTCATCAACTCTGAGCCGGAGTTCTTCGAGCAGCCAACACTTACTGCAGATGTGGTCGCTGCAGCTCGCAATGGGATCTGCCAGCTCCTACATCAAGAAGCTTAAGCACATCACCTGACCAGCCATCTCTAATTAATTAATTTGTTTAATTTAAGTTTACGAGTTTAAAATTTGGGGCAGATTGGTTATCAACCAATCAGATCACAGCTTCCCTCTGACGTCACTTTTGGAAAAAAAGTGGAAAACAGGAAGTTACCGTTAGGTCTGTATACTCACCCAGAGACTGCTACTCCTCCTCTGAACGGCTCCCGAAACTAGGCCTCGATCCCCGGGTTAAAGTGAGTTTTTATACTCACCCAGAGACTGCTCTTCCTCCTCTGAACGGCTCCCGAAACTAGGCCTCGATCCCCGGGTTAAAGTGAGTTTTTATACTCACCCAGAGACTGCTACTCCTCCTCTGAACGGCTCCCGAAACTAGTCCAATACATTTTCCATCATGAATCAGGCACTGAGACAGTTTTGGAGAATTCTCCTGGTGGAATTACTGCTCTTTCTGGGTGATGTGATTCTAACTTTACTCAGTGGGTAGCGGGAGTCTGGAATTCGCTGCGCAAGTTGGTCGTGGAGGCAGAGACCCTAAACTCTTTTAAAAAGTACCAGGATCTGCACCTTGAGTGCTGTCAGCTACAGGGCTGTGGAGTGGGTGCAGGGAGGTGGGATTAGAAAGGGCACCTGGGTGCCCTCAGGCTGGCATAGACAAGATGGGCCTAATGGCCTCCTTCTGTGCTGTAACTTTGCTACGATTCTATGACATGGAGAATTTCTCATCTCAGTATTGCACTTGCTTCAATCCAATCCTATACTTTGGTTGAATCATAGCTTTTGTGCCTCTGCTGTCTCTGGTACAAATTCCACCTGCCTCACCTGGCACCATCTCCAGCATTCTGAGCCCACGTAAATCCCGATCCTCAACTTCAATAAAATCCGTTAAGTTATTCAATGAAGAGGAGTCAACTGTTATTTCCAACCTCGGCTCATTCAGGGTTGTTGGGTTACGGGTATAGGGTGGATACGTGGGTTTGAGTGGGGTGATCATGGCTCGGCACAACATTGAGGGCCGAAGGGCCTGTTCTGTGCTGTACTGTTCTATATATAAATTTAGAGTACCCATTTCATTTTTTCAAATTAAGCGACACTTTAGCGTGGCCAATCCAACTATCCTGCACATCTTTTGGATTGTGGGGGCGAAACTCACGCAGACACGGGGAGAATGTGCAAACTCCACACAGACAGTGATCCAGAGCCGGGATCAAACCTGGGACCTCGGCACCGTGAGGCAGCAATGCTACCCCACTGCGCCACCGTGCTGCCCTGAGGTCGTGGCTAATCTGATTGTAACTTCAACCCCACATTCCTGCCTACCCCCGATAACCGTCCATTCCCTTAGATTTTATCATAGATTTTACAGTGCAGAAGGTGGCCACTCGGCCCATCAAGTCTGCAACAGCCCCTGGAAAGAACACCCCACTTAAGCCCACCCTAGCTCCGTAACCTAACCCAACGTTTTGGATACTAAGGGCAATTTATCCACCTGACCTGCACATCCTGAAATGAAAAAATGAAATGAAAATCGCTTATTGTCACGAGTAGGCTTCAATGAAGCTACTGTGAAAAGCCCCGAGTCGCCACATTCTGGCGCCTGTCCGGGGAGGCTGGTACGGGAATCGAACCGTGCTGCTGGCCTGCTTGGTCTGCTTTAAAAGCCAGCGATTTAGCTGAGTGAGCTAAACCAGCCCCTCTTTGGACTGTGGGTGGAAACCGGAGCACCCGGAGGAAACCCACGCAGACACAGGGAGAACGTGCAGACTCCGCACAGACAGTGACCCAGCCGGGAATCGAACCTGGGACCCTGGAGCTGTGAAGCAACTATGCTAACCACAATACTACCGTGCTGCCCCTTGTTCATCAATAATCTATCGAGCTCAGCCTTAAAAGCGAAGACTCTGCTTCCGCCACATTCTGAGTCCCAAAAGACTCAACCCTCAAAAGATGTCTCATCTGTTTTAAATGGGGAACCTCTTATTTTGAAATAGTGGCCCCTGGTACTTGGTTCTCCCACAAGAGGAAACATCCTTTCCACATCCACCCTGTCAAGTCCCCTCTGGATCTGTTTAATGAAGCCACCTCTTAACTCTTCTAAAATTCAGCAGATAGAAGCCTAGCCCAATGATTCCCAGCCAGTGTGCATGCACCCACTCCCCAGCCAGTGTGCACGCACCCCCTCCCCAGCCCCAGCCAGTGTGCACGCACCCCCTCCCCAGCCCCAGCCAGTGTGCACGCACCCCCTCCCCAGCCAGTGTGCTTGCACTCCCTCCCCAGTCCCAGCCAGTGTGCTCGCACCCCCTCCCAGCCAGTGTGCACGCACCCCCTCCCCAGCCAGTGTGCACGCACCCCCTCCCCAGTCCCAGCCAGTGTGCTCGCACCCCCTCCCAGCCAGTGTGCACGCACCCCCTCCCCAGCCACAGCCAGTGTGCTCGCACTCCCTCCCCAGCCAGTGTGCACGCACCCCCTCCCCAGCCCCAGCCAGTGTGCTCGTACCCCCTCCCCAGCCCCAGCCAGTTTGCTCGCACTCCCTCCCCAGCCCCAGCCAGTGTGCTCGCACTCCCTCCCCAGTCCCAGCCAGTGTGCTCGCACTCCCTCCCCAGTCCCAGCCAGTGTGCTCACACCCCCTCCCCAGCCCCAGCCAGTGTGCTCGCACTCCCTCCCCAGTCCCAGCCAGTGTGCTCGCACCCCTCCCCAGTCCCAGCCAGTGCGCACGCACCCCCTCCCCAGCCAGTGTGCACGCACCCCCTCCCCAGTCCCAGCCAGTGTGCACGCACCCCCTCCCCAGTCCCAGCCAGTGTGCCCGCACCCCCTCCCCAGCCAGTGTGCTCGCACCCCCTCCCCAGCCCCAGCCAGTGTGCTCGCACTCCCTCCCCAGTCCCAGCCAGTGTGCTCGCACCCCCTCCCCAGTCCCAGCCAGTGTGCTCCTACCCCCTCCCCAGTCCCAGCCAGAGTGCACGCACCCCCTCCCCAGTCCCAGCCAGTGTGCACGCACCCCCTCCCCAGCCCCAGCCAGTGTGCTCCCACTCCCTCCCCAGTCCCAGCCAGTGTTCTCACACTCCCTCCCCAGTCCCAGCCAGTGTGCTCGCACTCCCTCCCCAGCCCCAGCCAGTGTGCTCGCACCCCCTCCCCGCCCCAGCCAGTGTGCTCGCACTCCCTCCCCAGCCCCAGCCAGTGTGCTCGCACCCCCTCCCCAGTCCCAGCCAGTGTGCTCGCACCCCCTCCCCAGTCCCAGCCAGTGTGCTCGCACCCCCTCCCCAGCCAGTGTGCTCGCACCCCCTCCCCAGTCCCAGCCAGTGTGCTCACACTCCCTCCCCAGCCCCAGCCAGTGTGCACGCACCCCCTCCCCAGTCCCAGCCAGTGTGCTCGCACCCTCTCCCCAGTCCCAGCCAGTATACCCGCACCTCTCCCCAGCCCCAGCCAGTGTGCTCG
The DNA here is from genome assembly GCF_902713615.1 of Scyliorhinus canicula. Classification (NCBI taxonomy): domain Eukaryota; kingdom Metazoa; phylum Chordata; class Chondrichthyes; order Carcharhiniformes; family Scyliorhinidae; genus Scyliorhinus; species Scyliorhinus canicula. Next base: position 21,980,480 of record NC_052168.1, on the reverse strand, counting down.
CACCCTCTCCCCAGCCCCAGCCAGTGTGCTCGCACCCCCTCCCCAGCCCCAGCCAGTGTGCACGCACCCCCTCCCCAGCCAGTGTGCACGCACCCCCTCCCCAGTCCCAGCCAGTGTGCACGCACCCCCTCCCCAGCCCCAGCCAGTGTGCTCCCACTCCCTCCCCAGTCCCAGCCAGTGTTCTCACACTCCCTCCCCAGTCCCAGCCAGTGTGCTCGCACTCCCTCCCCAGCCCCAGCCAGTGTGCTCGCACCCCCTCCCCAGCCCCAGCCAGTGTGCTCGCACTCCCTCCCCAGCCCCAGCCAGTGTGCTCGCACCCCCTCCCCAGTCCCAGCCAGTGTGCTCGCACCCCCTCCCCAGTCCCAGCCAGTGTGCTCGCACCCTCTCCCCAGTCCCAGCCAGTGTGCTCGCACTCCCTCCCCAGTCCCAGCCAGTGTGCACGCACCCCCTCCCCAGCCCCAGCCAGTGTGCTCGCACCCCCTCCCCAGTCCCAGCCAGTATACCCGCACCTCTCCCCAGCCCCAGCCAGTGTGCACGCACCCCCTCCCCAGCCAGTGTGCTCGCATCCCCTTCCCAGTCCCAGCCAGTGTGCTCGCACCCCCTCCCCAGCCCCAGCCAGTGTTCTCGCACCCTCTCCCCAATCCCAGCCAGTATACCCGCACCTCTCCCCAGCCCCAGCCAGTGTGCACGCACCCCCTCCCCAGCCAGTGTGCTCGCATCCCCTTCCCAGTCCCAGCCAGTGTGCTCGCACCCCCTCCCCAGCCCCAGCCAGTGTTCTCGCACCCTCTCCCCAATCCCAGCCAGTATACCCGCACCTCTCCCCAGCCCCAGCCAGTGTGCACGCACCCCCTCCCCAGCCAGTGTGCTCGCATCCCCTTCCCAGTCCCAGCCAGTGTGCTCGCACCCCCTCCCCAGCCCCAGCCAGTGTGCTCGCACCCCCTCCCCAGCCCCCAAGTAATGCAAAAAGGTTCAAAATTCATGTAATTAAACCAAAACTAACCTCCGTCCGCAGCTCTGTGATGGGCATCTCCAAGAGCCGAGGAGTTTTGGGCCTGACACGTATGCGCTGGCTGGGAAAGAGCCGCACAGGCCTGGTTTAGCAGGGCTTGGAGGAAAGGACACAAAATTCTGGCAGAAGTGAGAGAGACAGGGAGAGGCTTACAAAATACAGGACAGGGAGAACTTAAAAACAAAGTTCCCAGTAAGGGAAGGAGGCAGTGAAAATTGGAGATGTGCCTCAATTGCACAACAGCACCTACTTCCTCAGGAAATTAGGCACGTCCACATCAACTCTTACCAATTTTACAGATGCACCATAGAAAGCATCCTATCTGGCTGTATCACAGCCTGGCATGGCAACTGCTCGCCCCAAGACTGTAAGAAACCACAGAGTCGTGAACCCAGCCCAGTCCATCACACAAACCTGCCTCCCATCCATCGACTCTGACTACACCTCCCGCAGCCTTGGGAAAGCAGGCAGCATAATCAAAGACCCTTCCCACCTAGGTTATTCTCTCTTCCAATCTCTTCCATTGGGCAGGGGATACAAAAATCTGCGAATACGTACTAACAGATTCAAAAACAGCTTCTTCCCCGCTGTTACCAGACTCCTGAATGACCCTCTGATGGATTGAACCGATTTCTTCACAAATCTTCTCCACTGAGTAGTACTACACTCCGTATGCTTCACCCGATGCCTGTGTCTATGTGCTTACATTGTGTGTCTATTGTATTTTCTATGTTTTTCATGTATGCACCGATCTGACTGGACTCTATACAGAACAATACTTTTCACTCTACCTCGGTACACGTGACAATAAATCCAAAATCCAATTCTTTTTATAGTTGAAAGGTGTGCCATGACACAGTGGCCGAGCCTGGCCAACTTTCCTCATCAGACAACCAAGGCCCGAGCGGTCCCCAGGATGTTCCACAACACTTAGTTGGACCAAGTCGAGTTTACTAAACATTTAGCATAATCTCCTTGTTTTTATGCTCAATGCCTCCATTTTAAGTTTAGGATTCCATATTGTTTTTTAAACAGTTTTCTCAACTTGTTCAGCCACCTTCAAAGACCAGTGTAAATAAACCTACGAATCAGTGTCCCAAACCTTTCTAAAATTTGAACGCTTAGTCTGTATTGCCACTCCCCATTGCTTCTCGACCTTACATTTCATCCCTCATGGGTCTGCTCATTTTACCATCTACCGCTGCCCTTCTGCAGTCTGCCACCGACTCCAAGTGTTTATGACATTTGAGGTTTGTGCCATCTGCAAACTTTGCAATTGCGCCCAATGTGGCCAAACCCAGGGAATTAATCCATCAAAAGGAGACGTGGCCTCTATACTGACCCCTGGGGAACACCAATGTATATTTCCCTCTGATCTGAACAGCTCCTCTTCACCACTACTCCCTTTCTGTTAGAACATAGAACAGTACAGCACAGAACAGGCCCTTCGGCCCTCGATGTTGTGCCGAGCAATGATCACCCTACTCAAACCCACGTATCCACCCTATACCCGTAACCCAACAATCCCCCCCCTTAACCTTACTTTTTAGGACACTACGGGCAATTTAGCATGGCCAATCCACCTAACCCGCACATCTTTGGACTGTGGGAGGAAACCGGAGCACCCGGAGGAAACCCACGCACACACGGGGAGGACTTGCAGACTCCGCACAGACAGTGACCCAGCCGGGAATTGAACCTGGGACCCTGGAGCTGTGAAGCATTTATGCTAACCACCATGCTACCGTGCTGCCCCCAGCTGGTGCAGACTCGATGGGCCGAATAGCCTCCTTCTGCACTGTAAATTCTATGGATTGGCCACGCTAAATTGCCCCTTAGTGTCCAGCGATGTGTAAGTTAGGTGGGGTTACGGGGATATCGGGAGGGAGCCGAGGTAGGGTGTTCTTTCAGAAGGGTCAGTGCAGACCCAATGGGCTGAATGGCCTCCTCCTGCACTGCAGACGGAGCAATTCTATGGAGGGCAAAAATTGTCAGTTTGGGAGAGCTCTCAACTGTACAAAATGACAGAAGATGTTCTTTAGAAAATTTCATGCCTATTGCCTCTTTAATCCCATAGACGCCCATTTTGCTTTTACCAGACATTTCTTCTGGTCCCTTGTCAAAGTTACGTCTCGCAACTTCTCCTTTCCATCTTCTGTCATTTTGTACAGTTGAGAGCTCTCCCAAACTGACAATTTTTGCCCTCCATAGAATTGCTACGTCTGCAGTGCAGGAGGAGGCCATTCAGCCCATTGGGTCTGCACTGACCCTTCTGAAAGAACACCCTACCTCGGCCCCCTGCCGATATCCCCGTAACCCCACCTAACTTACACATCGCTGGACACTAAGGGGCAATTTAGCGTGGCCAATCCATAGAATTTACAGTGCAGAAGGAGGCTATTCGGCCCATCGAGTCTGCACCGGCTCTTGGAAAGAGCACCCTACCCAAGCCCACACCTCCCCCCTACCCCCATACCCAGTAACCCCACTCAATACTAAGGGCAATTTTGGACACTAAGCGCAATTTATCACGGCCAATCCACCTAACCTGCACATCTTTGGACTGTGGGAGGAAACCGGAGCACCCGGAGGAAACCCACGCACAGACGGGGAGAACGTGCAGACTCCGCAGACGGTAACCCAAAGCCAGGAATCGAACCTGGGACCCTGGCGCTGTGAAGCAATTGTGCTAACCACTATGCTACCGCGCTGCCCAAACCTGCACATCTTTGGATTCCAACTCTAATCTAAATTTTGATAGAGATCAATGGTCGTAGAGAGTAACATCTGTGCCACACAAGTGCCAGGCAATGACCATCTCCAACAAGAGAGGATCTAACCATCGCCCCTTGACATTCAATAGCATTACCATCGCTGAATCCCCTACAATCAACATCCTGGGGGGTTGCCATTGACCAGAAACTGAACTGGGCTTTCCATTTTAATACTGTGGCTACAAGAGCAGGTCAGAGGCTAGAAATCTTGTCATGAATAACGTACCTTCTGACCCCCCCAAAGTCTGTCCACTGTTTACAAGGCACAAGTCAGGAGTGTGATGGAATACTCCCCACTCGCCTGGATGAGCTCAGCTCCAACAACACTCGAGAAGCTCAGCACCATCCAGGACAAAGCAGCCCCACTTGATTGGTACCCCACCCACCACGTCCGACATTAACCACCTCACCATTGGCACACATTGGCAGCAGTGTACAAGATGCACTACAGCAACTCACCAAAGCTCCTTAAGACAGCACTTTCCAATACCACAACCTCTACCACCGAGAAGGAAAAGTACGGCAGATACATGGGAGCACCTCAGCCTGTTTGTTCCCGTCCAAACCACAACTAACTGATATCGAAACAGGTCACTGGTCTTTCATTGTCCCTCAGTCAAAATCCTGGAACTCATAACAGCACTGCTGGCTTACTGCAACAACATGGACAGCTGCTGTTCAACTCAGGTGATTGACCACTGCCACCTTCTCAAAGGGCAATTAGGAGTGGACGACAAATGCTGACCGTTGCTCACATTTGTGAAAGGATGAAAAATAATTGTCCCATTCTGTTCAAGCATCAAAACCAGAATGTCGAGCTTCATCCATCAGGGGGTGGGCTAAACAGCTGGCTTGTAATGCAGAATAACGCCAGCAGCACGGTTCAATTCCCGTACCGGCCTCCCCGGACAGGTGCCGGAATGTGGCGACTAGCGGCTTTTCACAGTAACTTAATTAAGGCCTACTCGTGACAAGCGATTATTATAGGGGCTGGTTTAGCACACTGGGCTAAATCGCTGGCTTTTAAAGCAGGCCAAGGCAGGCCGGCAGCACGGTTCAATTCCCGTACCAGCCTCCCCGGACAGGTGCCGGAATGTGGCGACTAGGGGCTTTTCACAGTAACTTCATTGAGGCCTACTCGTGACAATAAGCGATTTTCTATTTCTATCAGCATTCGCAGCCATCTTCAGCCAGAATTGTCACGGGAGGATTCATCTGCAGTGGCGAGTTGAGTTCTAGAACTAACCGGGCTATGAGGGTACAGTGCTGAGATCGACGCGAGAGCGGAAAATTATCAGAGCCTGTTCTGTCCATAAAGGGCAAATCTAACCCAATTATCACCACATCGGGGCGGCACGGTGGCGCAGTGGGTTAGCCCTGCTACCTCACGGCGCCGAGGTCCTGGGTTCGATCCCACCCGGGTCACTGTCCACTGTGTGGAGTTTGCACATTCTCCCCGTGTCTGCGTGGGTCTCACCCCCACAACCCAAAGATGTGCAGGGTAGGTGGATTGGCCACACTAAATTGCCCCCGAATTGGAAAAAAAAAAATTGGGTACTTAAATTTTTTTAAAAATGATCACCTCATCAAGCATCGCGACCATAAGACATAGGAGCAGAATTAGGCCACTCGGCCCATCGAGTCTGCTCCGTCATTCAATCATGGCTGATATGTTTCTCATCCCTATTCTCCTGCCTTCTCCCCAAAACCCTTGATCCCCTTATTAATCAAGAACCCATCCATCTCTGTCTTAAAGACACTCAGTGATTTGGCCTCAAAGGTCTTTGGCGGCAAAGAGTTCCACAGATTCACTACCCTCTGGCTGAAGAAATTCCTCCTCGACTCAGTTTTAAAGGATCGGCTCTTCAGTTGTGTCCTCGGGTTCTAGTTTCTCCTACCAGTGGAAACATCTTCTCCACGTCCACTTTATCCAGGCCCTCAGCATCCTGCAAGTTTCAATGAGAACCCCCCTCATCCTTCTAAAGCAGCACTTACTGAACAATAATCCACTTTCAAATGTTGAGTTTGGGTTGCACCAAGACATTACAGCCTAAGTGCAAACATGGGCAAAAGAGCCGAATTCCTTTGCTGAGGCCAGACTGACTTCATTTCATTTTGTTTTCCTCCATATTCTGAAATGCAACAATGAAACTTGCGTTGCTTCCAATTCCTCAGGAGACAGCTCTCTGTCTCTCGAAGGTTCGACCTCTCTTGTGGTCTCAACCATTATTTTTACAACTTTACTCCCATGTTTAATTCCTCGATCATCAGATCCAAATTGGAACTCCCAAATTTCCTCTATTGCCAGAGCCAGACGACACGGGGAGAACGTGCAGAGTCCGCACAGTGACCCAAGCCGGGAATCGAACCTGGGACCCTGGAGCTGTGAAGCGACAGTGCTAACCACTGTGCTATGTGCCATACTCAGATTCCACCGCACAATGGGGGCAGCGAGTTCCACAAATGCGCCACTCTCTGCAGGAAATAGTTCCTCCTCATCTCAGTTTTAAATCTACTGCCTCTCAACCTCGATCCGCACAGGTTACAACAAATTAAATGAAAGGATCATTTTTAAAAGGCTTGAAGCTATACACTCAAACCACTGAATAAAGCTCTAGCACTGTACGCCAGACAAAGGTTCCGCCCACCACCCCAGTGAAACACATACATGAACCAGTTAAATGCTTAATACATTTCAACTGTTCCGCACACAAGCCATTAAATTCAGTTTGCAATTTGCAAATGCTGGGTTTTGAACTCTTAACCCCAAGGTTCCTCGCCCATCACCACAGCCACGCACCCAAGGCACTGTCTTTCCCCTGTCCTATGGGGGTGGTGGGAGCTCGCCCCAGTGTCCTGCCCAATATTGATTCCTCAATCAGCATCACAAGAAATGACACTCTCTGGTCGGTTAGCACACTGCTGCCTGTGGCTGATACATTGCAACAGTCACTAAGATACTTCACTGGTTGTAAAGCACTTTGGGACAGCTGGCAGTGGCAAAGGGCGCCCTAAAAATGCAACTCTTTCCTTCTTTAATGATTGAACTTGTTGGGCTAGGTGGCTTAGCACGGTGCGAGCTGTTACAACTACTCAAGACAACGTTAGGGTGCTCGTATTATTTCATCTTTAGTGCAAAATGTCTCTTTTGTCAACTTGCCATTCTTTACAAGCATCTTATTATATCCAGTGGGTCAAGGAGGAATGCGGAGGTCTGTAAGCATTTTGCCATGTCAAGTGTATTTCAACAGAAAGCACACACATCCGCAAATAATAGATACACAAAATAGCACGATTCTTTCAGACACTCAAGATGAAAGATAATTTGGTATTCTGCTATTACATCGCAGTCAGTAAGTAAAGTCGCCACAGTCCTAGATGACCCAAGGCTGCTTTCCCCTTTGAGGTTGGGAGCTCACTGATGGTGATTTAACCTGAGGATCACCACACCTCAGGGGAGGGGCAAGGTTGAGAAGGCGGGGCCTTCATGACTAACCTCAGCCGGTCCGGGGATTGAACCCGCGCTGTTGGCCTCGCTCTGCATTACGAATCCAGTCAACTGAGCTAAACCGGCCCTCCATAGTAACGTCGCGTGAAAATGTTAAAGAAAGTTAACCTACCATAAAACTAACAGCAAAACTTTATACAAATTTCCTGTCGCTTTTCCATTATAAATTTCTCTTCTCTGCATTTACAATGGGAACAACTGTCTACTTAAAACGCTGCATGCTGTACTGACTCACCGCTTACAGCATCACTATCAGGAGGATGCTTTCCAGCTCAGCTTTTCTGAGACAGTGTCTACATGGGTATAAACAAGTTGAGACAGAATACATGATTAAAATGGAGACTGGATTATGCCCGTACACCCTGGCCCAATTATCTCCTTGCCTTCTGCACCGCTTCATCTGGAGACGACAATCGAGTATCAACTCCCCCTGTGCAGCACGACAGGAGATTGACTCACTCGAGTTTAAAATGAATGCAAGCAGCTCATTCCGAGCAAGGGCAAGCCGCGGAGAGATAGAGAGAGAGAGTGGAGGATGTGAGGCTGGGGGAAGAGGAGGGTATCTGCAATAAAAGCTACTCACTGTCATAGTGTGATTTGTTCCTCCAAATCCCAGGTTCCTCACAGTTGGGGCCAAGGGGGAACCAGAAAAAAACATACTTTCAGCTTGAACTACAAGTCCAACCTCAGGGCAGTTCATCAACAGGAGATGCACGGACACTGAGGCAGAGATTCCTACTCCAGCCCACATGGTAACCTTTTGGGTCCTACAAGATTGGATACGTTCTGTTCACTGTCACTCTGTGCTCCATTGCAATGAGAAACCACATCTTAAACTAACCTTCTTACTATGAATACACACAAGGTTGCAGAATCAGGAAGCAACTTGGTTGGGTCATTTTTATAAAAAAACACACATTTCAACCTATTGCACAATTCCGCATTTCAAACATAGTTCACACACTTTGAACCGCTTTCGGAATACGATCAGTACAAGTAACTGGTGGCTGGAGGTCATCTACCTCTCGGAGAGGCTGCTGAATCAGATTGTTATAACCATGACTTTTCAGACCACGGAACTTGTATACAAGCAGATAAAGGCAACAACTGCCGTCAACCGGCAGCACGGTAGCATGGTGGTTAGCATAAATGCTTCACAGCTCCAGGGTCCCAGGTTCGATTCCCGGCTGGGTCACTGTCTGTGTGGAGTCTGCACGTCCTCCCCCTGTGTGCGTGGGTTTCCTCCGGGTGCTCCGGTTTCCTCCCACAGTCCAAAGATGTGCCGGTTAGGTGGATTGGCCATGCTAAATTGCCCGTAGTGTCCTAATAAAAGTAAGGTTAAGGGGGGGTTGTTGGGTTACGGGTATAGGGTTGATACGTGGGTTTGAGTAGGGTGATCATGGCTCGGCACAACATTGAGGGCCGAAGGGCCTGTTCTGTGCTGTACTGTTCTATATGTTCTATAACCCGGGCTATGAGACGTGGAGATTCACCTTTCCGAAAATAGAGGATGTGCTACGTGCTCGCCCGCACATTTCCTGCTGATCCTAAAACAATTATCCTGATCCATTGGAACTGACTCGAAGCAATAACACAGAAGTGGCCATGGTATTCTTCTGCAAATGATTGAATCGTTCATACATTGGTAAGGTCAAACAGGCTCAGTCAAGCGACATCGCCCAGTTATCTGGCCGAGACTGGGTCACTGCAATGGCATGCCTACACCGACTGGAATATCAGGCGTGTCAAAGCTTCCACATCTCAGTCATGGCCCAAGCTACCCAGCACTATCACTTGGGTTTCAGTGTAATGGTTAGGGGACTAAAACACTTTGAGCAATCTCCAACATGACAGAGAATTACCCAGTGCAACAGTTAAGGATCGATTTTATACTTCCAAATAGTACTTTAGTCCAATTCGCACTTGTACGAAGTCAAATAACGAGCAACAGACTAAACGCAAACTTGGTTCACGAGAGGCACATGTTGGGTGCTAGTGTGATTTTAATCTATCTCACATTGGCAACACCACCAGCCTTCTTTTCGTTATTGTCCTTTTTTCACACAGTCATATGCAGCACTCTTGTATTTTACAATTCTGTAACTATAGAAACCACCCAGAATTAGCTACAGAGCTAACAGGAAGAGAAAATGCAAAGCAATTTGGTGCCTGAAAACTCAAGAAGTGGTCAGACGTCCCATTTCCCTGATTGTGGCACTGCCTGCCCTACGCCAGCTCCCATTATCTGGTGTCCACAGAGCTTCGCCTAACATGCAGCCACCCCCCCTCCCTCTGCTTGCGGTGGATAGCTGCAGGACCGGTGGTTACAGGCTGCAAGTAGACCGGTCACTGCTTGTGGACAGACTCTGTTCCCCATACAGGCGCTGGCTATTTTAGCTCCGCTCTTATGCTTCATCTGATACAGGACACGTTTATGTTCTCCTCGAACATGCTGTGGTTTTTAAATTTAAAAATCATTACATTTACACTTTTCAAGACCCTCCAGTAGTCAAGATGCCAGAAATTGTATCAGGCATTGGTGAGGCCACACCTGGAGTGCTGTGAGCAGTTTTGGTGTCCTTATCTGAGGAAGGATGTTCTTGCTATGGAGGGAGGGCAGCGAAGGTTTACCAGGCTGATTCCTGGGATGGCGGGGCTGTCATATGAGGAGAGACTAAATCGGTTAGGATTCTATTTGTCGGACTTTAGAAGAGTGAGAGGGGATCTCATAGAAACTTATAAAATTCCAACAGGATTAGACAGAGTAGATTGGAAAGAATGTTCCCGGTGGTGGGGGGGTCCAGAACTAGGGATCATAGTTTGAGGATAAGGGCCTTTTAGGACTGAGGTGAGGAGAAATTTCTTCACCCAGAGAGTGGGAATCTGTGGAATTCACTCCCTCAGAAAGTAGTTGAGGCCAAAATGCTGTGTTATGTCAAGAAGGAATTAGATATCGCTCTTGGGGCTAAAGGGATCGGGGGATATGGGGGGAAGGTGGGATCAGGGTATTGAACTTGATGATCAGCCATCATCATAATCAATGGCGGAGCAGACTCGAAGGGCCGAATGGCCTCCTGCTTCTATTTTCTATGTTTCTACGTAATACTGTTGGGGTCTTGGGCATGAAGCATTGTGCAGACAACTTTGTTGGCACAAGAGGAGAGCCTGTATTGGCTAGTCCTTCAATGTTGTCTTCATAGAATCTCTACAATGCAGGAGGAGGCCATTTAACCCCCTGAAAGCACTCCACCAAGCCCACTCGCCAATCCTATCCCAATTACCCCTTAACCTAACCTGCACACCTTTGATCTTCTACTCACTGGGACACCGACTTGTCTTTCCAAAGGTGAAAAATTATCCAGAGGCGCTTCAAAGAAGCATACCCAGACAACGCTGAGGCCGAGGAGGAGATAATTGGAGGACTGATGGAAAACCTGGTTGAAGAATTGGGATTCTAAGCAACCGTTACAAGCCAGGGGAAGCCACTGGTTTAGGGTAAATATTCTCGCAATTAGCACGGAGCTGGCTTGGCAGTTGGCCACTGATGTGGAGGGAGTAAAGAATGCACATCAGACCAGAGCTGGAGGTACACACGGCAGGGTTACAGAGATTAGCAAGTGGCGAGGTGAAAATTTCAATACAAAAGATCATCGTTTTTGGATTGAACCCATTGGGGACTGGGAACAAATTTTAAATGAAATGAAAATTGCTTATTGTCACAAGTAGGCTTCAAATGAAGTTACTATGAAAAGCCCATAGTCGCCACATTCCGGCGCCTATTCGGGGAGGCTGGTACGGGAATTGAACCATGCTGCTGGCCTGCCTTGGTCTGCTTCAAAAGCCAGCTCTTTAGCCCTGTGCTAAACCAGCCCCTGCATGATAAAAACATTTCAAATAACCAATGAGAACTACCTAAATGTAGAGTTACAAAAAAGCCCAATCTTGTTTTCATTTCCGTTTCCAGTAGAAAAACTTCTCTCTTAACAAGTTTTGCAATAGAAAGAACACAGTCATGCAATACCGCAAATTGAAAGCCTTGGCCATGTCCCCACAGCTGATCTGTCGGAATTCAGCTTCTTGCACATGCAATGTCACAATTCTGTAGACAATATCCACCCAGCAGAGATACATCCAGCATAAAACAGGCTCACTACAAACTGAAATTTGGATTCAAACTACCGTTTTACAATCCGTGGTTGCTTCCAATTGTTAATCAAATTTCAAGACAGGCAGGAAAATGGGCAGCTGGAAGCAAGGTCCGATACACAACTGGTCAGAACCCGAAAAATCTCCAGAACATTACTCGGTCATAGAACATAGAACAGTACAGCACAGAACAGGCGCTTCAGCCCTCGATGTTGTGCCGAGCAATGATCACCCTACTCAAACCCACGTATCCACCCTATACCCGTAACCCAACAACCCCCCCCCCCCACCTTACTTTTTAAGGACACTACGGGCAATTTAGCATGGCCAATCCACCTAACCCGCACATCTTTGGACTGTGGGAGGAAACCGGAGCACCCGGAGGAAACCCACGCACACACGGGGAGGACGTGCAGACTCCGCACAGACAGTGACCCAGCCAGGAACCGAACCTGGGACCCTGGAGCTGTGAAGCATTTATGCTAACCACCATGCTACCGTGCTGGTCAGAATTGGTGAGTGTGGGCAGCACGGCGGCGCAGTGGTTAGCACTGCTGCCTCACGGCGCCAAGGACCCGGCTCCTATCCCGGCTCTGGGTTACTGTCCGTGGGGTGTTTGCACATTCTCCCCGTGTTTGCGTGGGTTTCACCCCCACAACCCAAAGATGTGACGAGTAGGTGGATTGGTCAAACTAAATTGTCCCTTAACTGGATTTTTAAAAAAAAATTAGTCAATACACTTGGTGCCACGTTTGACAGAAATCTAAAGGTGGCCATGATGTGGAGATGCCGGCGTTGGACTGGGGTGGGCACAGTAAGAAGTCTTACAACACCAGGTTAAAGTCCAACAGGTTTGTTTCAAATCACTAGCTTTCAGAGCACTTCTTCCTCAGGTGAATTTGAAAGTGCTCCGAAAGCTAGTGATTTGAAACAAACCTTTTGGACTTTAACCTGGTGTTGTAAGACTTCTTACAGAAATCAAAGGAGTGGGAGCAACTTTATCAGAGAAGTTACAGAAGTGAAGGGGAAGTAACACAACAGCAGCTGTAGATTACTGGGGACCTCAGTATTCTGTGTTCAGCATCAATTACGTCCTTATATTGCACAGTATTTGATGGCTTATGAATTACAGACATAAAATTGCCTGCAGATTAAGAAATACCTGAATAGTGTAGTGTGCAGGGCATCTGCGCCTGCTGTGTCTCAACCACCATGCAAAATATACAGGAGAACATATGGCGGATGCCGGCGTGCGAGTTGACCTTTGGAGCCTTGAAAAAGATTCTTGGAAAAATGGGGCTGAGTTTATACGCAGAGCACAAAGGAGAATCATGGGCACAGCTGTGGGTGGTCTCTCTATGGAGTTTGCAAGTTCTCCCCGTGTCTGCATGGGTTTCCTCCGGGAGCACCGGATTCCTCCCACAGTCCAAAGGTCTTAGAATCATAGAATCCCAGCAGCACAGAAGGCGGCCATATGGCGCATCGAGTCTGCACTGACCCTCTGACAGAGCACCCTATTCTGCCCTATCTCCATTACCCCACCTAACCTTGTGGACACTAAGGGGCAATTTATCAAGGCCAATCCACCTATCCCACAAATCTCTGGACTTTGGGAGGAAACTGGAGCACCCGGAGGAAACCCATGCAGGCAGGGGAAGAAGGTGAAAACAGTCACCCATGGTCGGAATCGAACTTGGGTCCCTGGTGCTGTTAGGCAGTGGTGCTAACCATCCGCCCTGTGCAGGTTAGGTGGATTAGGTGGGGTATGGGGATAGGGCGGGGGAGTGGGGCCTAGGTAGGGTGCTCTTTCAAAGGGCTGGGGCAGACACAATGGGCCAAATGGCCTCCTTCTGTGCTGTAGGGATTCTATGGCCGTCAGCATTGTTATTTGCCTATGTGGGAGCATTTATTTTTTTTCCAATTAATTTAGCGTGGTCAATCCACCTACCCTGCACATCTTTGGGTTGTGGGGGCGAAACCCACACAAACACGGAGAGAATGTGCGAACTCCACAGAGCCAGGATCGAACCTGGGACCTTTGTGCCGTGAGGCAGCAGTGCTAACCAGTGCGCCACCGTGCTGCCCTTGTGTGGGAGCGTCTTTAACTCTTTGCAACACAACCCGTGTTGCCTGATGATCCCATGCACTCAGCAAATAAAACATCCATTTGCGGGGTGAGATATTGAGGCTGACGGGAGTATCGAATGGCCGAAAAGAGGGCGTTGTCTTGTGCACAGTGTACGTGGAAAAACATGGTTTTTTTGTGAAGGCTGGAGAAATGGGTCATCTTTTATGCTGCTGTACATGGTATTAATCTGTGGGAAATGGGCATCAGATCAGATCATAGATCATAGAATTTACAGTGCAGAAGGCGGCCATTCGGCCCATCGAGTCTGCACCGGCTCCTGGAAAGAGCACCCTACCCAAGGTCAACACCTCCACCCTATCCCCACAACCCAGAAACCCCACCCAACACTAAGGGCAATCCTGGAGACCAAGGGCAATTCACCATGTCCAATCCACCTAACCCGCACATCTTTGGACTGTGGGAGGAAACCGGAGCACCCGGAGGAAACCCACGCACACACGGGGAGGACGTGCAGACTCCGCACAGACAGTGACCCAAGCCGGAATCGAACCTGGGACCCTGGAGCTGTGAAGAGGTTGTGCTATCAGTGTGGACACAGTTCACAAAGAAGGCAGCCAACCGTCTTGGTTAACAAATGAGAAACAAGGTGGACAGGGAGGCAAAAATAACTTTCAAAAATAAGTTTTGGCACAGTTAACTCAGTTTCAGAAAATCCCCCAACTGCAAAACATCCAACGGGAAAGACAGAACCTTGAACAGAATGGGGGGGTCAACCTTTCCTGGTGAAAATGAAAAGAGTGCAGTTGAACAGCAAAGTGATTCCTGAAAGTAGAAAGGTAACGAGAGGAATACACATTGTAGCCGTACTGGACCTGGGAAAGAAAAATGCCTGGCAAAATGCCCAGCCTGCTCGGAAATCCATCTCCCCCTCAAAGGGAATCCAATATTTTTAGACATGTTTGTCCAGTGAGCTTCTTCAGAGGTCAGTTATTAACCTGCCATTGTCAGGTGCCAGTTTTCAGCTTTCCTTACCAAGTTACACTGTGCACACGGTTTCAAACAAAAATAAATACATTCAGTGTGTTCTCACTGGAATGACGGAGGTTGAGGGGTGACCTGCTAGAGGTTTACAGAATTATGAGGGGCACTGAGAGAGTGGACAGTCAGAAGCTTTTTCCCCAGGATGGAAGAGTCAATTACTGGGAGACATAGGTTTATAATAATCTTTACTGGGGAAAGCATGGTGGTGCAGTGGCTAGCCCTGCTGCCTCACAGAACCGAGGTCCCAGGTTCGATCCCGGCTCTGGGTCACTGTCCATGTAGAGTTTTCAATGTAAAGCAACGGTGCTAACCACTGTGCTACCGTTTAAGATGCGAGGGGCAAAGTTTAGAGGAGATGTGCGAGGGAAGTTTTTTTACACAGAGGGTAGTGGGTGCCTGGAACTCGCTGCCGGAGGAGGTGGTGGAAGCAGGGACGATAGTGACGTTTAAGGGGCATCTTGACAAATACATGAATAGGATGGGAATAGAGGGATACGGACCCCGGAAGTGTAAACAGTTTTAGGTTAGACGGACATCATGGTCAGCGCAGGCTTGGAGGGACGAAGGGCCTGTTCCTGTGCTGTACTTCTCTTTGTTCTTAATCATTGCAGCTATCCCATTGTAGCTAACCTTTTTCTCTTGCAACTATCCCAACTCTGTTTATATCACGGTTTCTCGCACCGAACCCATCACCATCACTGACCTAGCTGTGATGATGTGCGGTTGAGGTCGGGAGCCCATTGTCCTGATCTCCATCACTACAATCGTGCTCTCGGAAGCAGGTTAGCGTGCAGAAAAGCCACAGGGGATCGCCGTTTGAAGAAACCAGACAATAAAGTTGCATTTTCAGTCTCTTGTGAGCCAGGTCAATATTGTCCTTTGTTTAAACTTCCTCAATTAAAGAGGTTGCTTTGAATGACACTGAAAACCTTTCAGTCCTATTCTCCTCCTCCCCTCACACCACCAAAACTACTCTACCCTCAGGAGGAGTGCCTCAGACTCAGCTATTCTGCAATTTACAGGAAAGCTCATCACTCGGTGGACCACAATGTAACTAGTCTTCAGAGTCTTGGATTTCCACTGTAATCTTCCGACTGTAATCTTCCAGCAATGCAAACCTCCCATAGACTTTGCTTTCCCATAATTTCACCCGAATCAAGGACTGCCTCCACCAACTTCTCCACTCAGCAATTATATAGCATAAAACCCTAGGGGCAGCAGGGTAGCATGGTGGTTAGCATAAATGCTTCACAGCTCCAGGGTCCCAGGTTCGATTCCCGGCTGGGTCACTGTCTGTGCGGAGTCTGCACGTCCTCCCCCTGTGTGCGTGGGTTTCCTCCGGGTGCTCCGGTTTCCTCCCACAGTCCAAAGATGTGCGGGTTAGGTGGATTGGCCATGCTAAATTGCCCGTAGTGTCCTACAAAAAGTAAGGTTAAGGGGGGGGGTTGTTGGGTTACGGGTATAGGGTGGATACGTGGGTTTGAGTAGGGTGATCATGGCTCGGCACAACATTGAGGGCCAAAGGGCCTGTTCTGTGCTGTACTGTTCTATGTTCTTATAGCAGAACATCCCACAGCTTTATATAAGAGCAATATCAATATAATCAACATAATCAACATTAGGTTAATTGGACATTCTGAATTCTCCCTTTGTGAATGCGAACAGGCGCTGGAATGTGGCGACTAGGAGACTTTCACAGTAACTTCGTTGCAGTGTTAACGTAAGCCTACTTGCGGCACTTGTAAAGATTATTATTAAAAATATTTTTCACATCAAGCTGAGCGAGAGGTGACTCAAGGCTTTGTCAAAGAGGTACGTTCTCAGCTGCATCTTAAAGGAAAGAGGGGCAGAGAGGTTTAGAGCGAATTCCCAACCTTGCGGCCGAGGCAATGGAGTGATTCAAATCAGGGATGGACAAGGGGCCAGAATCATGCAATTCAATTCAGGCAATTCAGGGAGACGAGGAATTGCTGATAGGATCTCGGAGCAGGAAAAAGTATTTTTCTTAGCGGGACACAATCAACAAGATGTGGGTTTTGGGCAAAGTTAGAAGTGAGAATGAATTCCAACCACCTAACTGTGGAATATATTTAATGTCATTGATTCCATTTATCCCTATGACTCACAGGGCTGCACTTATTCAATGTAACTGGACAAAGATATTCTGAAGGCTTATCAATGATTCCCAATCACAGCCTGAAGGAGTAATGCTTTCTTGCCCTGTGGTAACAGAGGTTTACAGCATTAACACAGGCCCTTCGGCCCAGCTTGTCCATGACGCCCAGTTTTTACCACTAAGCTAGTCCCAATTGCCCACGGTAGCATCGTGGATAGCACAATTGCTTCACAGCTCCAGGGTCCCAGGTTCGATTCCGGCTTGGGTCAATATCTGTGCGGAGTCTGCACATCCTCCCCGTGTGTGTGCGTGGGTTTCCTCCGGGTGCTCCGGTTTCCTCCCATAGTCCAAAGATGTGCAGGTTAGGTGGATTGGCCATAATAAATTGTCCTTAGTGTCCAAAATTGCCCTTAGTGTTGGGTGGGGTTACTGAGTTATGGGGATGGGGTGAAGGTGTTGACCTTGGGTAGGGTGCTCTTTCCAAGAGCCGGTGTAGACTAGATGGACTGAATGGCCTCCTTCTGCACTGTAAATTCTATGATAATTTGGCCCATATCCCTCTATACCCAGCTTTCCCATATAAATGCTTTCTAAAAGACAAAATTGTTCCCGCCTCTACGACTGCTCGTTCCAGACCATTCACCCTTTGTGTGAAACAATTGCCCCTCTGGACCCTTTTGTATCTCTCCCCTCTCACCTTAAACCTCTGCCCTCTAGTTTTAGACTCTCCTACCTTTGGGAAAAGATGTTGACGATGTACCTTATCTATAGAACATAGAACAGTACAGCACAGAACAGGCCCTTCGGCCCTCGATGTTGTGCCGAGCAATGATCACCCTACTCAAACCCACGTATCCACCCTATACCCGTAACCCAACAACCCCCCCCCCTCCCCTTAACCTTACTTTTTAGGACACCACGGGCAATTTAGCATGGCCAATCCACCTAACCCGCACATCTTTGGACTGTGGGAGGAAACCGGAGCACCCGGAGGAAACCCACGCACACACGGGGAGGACGTGCAGACTCCACACAGACAGTGACCCAGTCGGGAATCGAACCTGGGACCCTGGAGCTGTGAAGCATTATTTATGCTAACCACCATGCTACCGTGCTGCCAAATATGCTCCTCATTATTTTATAGACCTCTATAAGATCACTCCTAAGCCTCCTACGCTCCAGGGAAAAAAAGTTCCAGTCTATCCAGACTCTCCTGATAACTCAAACCATCAAGTCCTGGTAGCATCCTAGTAAATCTTTTCTGCACTCTTTCTAGTTGAATAATATTCTTTCTATAATAGGGTGACCAGAACTTTCAGCCAGCCTAGCTGGTCATGGTTGGGTGGGGGAAACTGTGATATGAGCATAGTTGGGTTCCCTGTAAGAGAACAAGGTTAGCATCTGTTCACTGCCCAACAAGGTGCAAGAATGTGTGCAAGAACGAACTTTTTCCTCTCATTCAACAAAATATTTGGCTTCCTGCCTCAAACTACACACCAAAGCCTGATCAAAGTGTGTGTGTGTGTGTGCGTGGCTTCTTCCAAGGCCTCTACTGCGGCCTTAGCCTCCATTTCCCCCACTTACCCTCCTACCGTGTCATCATTGCCCTGTCACAGGGCAGCACGGTGGCACAGTGGCTGGTTTAGCACACTGGGCTAAATCACTGGCTTTTAAAGCAGACCAAGGCAGGCCAGCAGCACGGTTCAATTCCCGTACCAGCCTCCCCGAACAGGCGCCGGAATGTGGCGACTAGGGGCTTTTCACAGTAACTTCATTGAAGCCTACTCGTGACAATAAGCGATTATTATTATTATTTGCCATGCTGAATTGCCCTTCGTGTCCAAAAAGGCGAGGCGGGGTTGCTGGGTTACGGGCTAGGGTGGAGGTGTGGGGTGCTCTTTCCAGGGGCTGGTGCTGACTCGATGGGCTCTGCACTGTAAATTCTAATTAAAAAAACTAACTGAGCTGCCTTGAGAGAGAGAGAGAGAGAGAGAGAGAGAGAGAGGGGCCCGAAATTGAACCCGAGGGGGTTCCCAGACCATAGCTCCCCAGGCGGTGCATCCAATCACAATAACTCAATGATTCAGCAGAAGCAGGTTAAAATGCTGGAATGTGATTTATGCTTAGCTCCAGTTGTTTATTTCGGATGCCTTCCTGCTCTGCCACATCGCCCTGCTGCACCGTGTTGCTAAGATTGGGTCGCCACTTTTTTTTAGAAAATGTATTCCATCATCAGCATCACATGACAAGAGGAGAAACAGCTTTGGACCCTTGATTCCCCCCCCCCCCCCCCCCCCCCCCCCCCCAATGCGACAAGCTTTATCTCAACAGGGCGGTGAGAGGCACCCCTGATAAAGGCTACGCAGCCACAAGAGTGGAACTGAGGAATTAAACCAAGGCTGCTGTCACATACTGGTGGCTATTGAGAGTGACACTGGCAGATCGACTGCCCACCTGTTCAATGACAACAGCAATGACTCACAGGATGACAATGTTAAGGGGGAAATAGTCCACAATAGATATTCTCCTTCCTGACTGTCGCACAGGCTGCGCTTTCCTCAAAGAAAATTTCAAATTCAAGTTGGGGTGGATGGTCGGATTTTCATTTCCTGGCGCGGGTTCAATTGTGCATTAGAGTGGCCCAAATATACCTCAAATTGGCACATATCTCCCCCTGCCAAATGCCAAGCTCTCCCCTCAGTGTGTCCTTGGGCAGGTCAACACACACACACACACACACACACACAAACATCCACACAAACACACACACACCCACAGAAACACACACACACACACACCCACAGAAACACACACAAACACAAACACACACAAACACACACCCACAGAAACACACACACACAAAAACATCTACACAAAAACACACACACACAAAAACATCCACACAAACACATCCACACAAACACATCCACACAAACACAAAAAAACATCCACACAAATCACACACACAAAAACATCCAGACAAACACAAACACACAAAAACATCCACACAAACACAAACACACAAAAACATCCACACAAACACACACACACAAACACACACACACAAAAACATCCACACAAACACATCCACACAAACACATCCACACAAACACAAAAAAACATCCACACAAACACACACAAAAACACACACACACAAAAACACACACACAAAAACACACACACACAAAAACACACACACACAAAAACAAAAACACACACACAAAAACAAAAACACACACACAAAAACAAAAACACACACACACAAAAACATCCACACAAACACACACACACGCCGAAAGGAAAAAAGTCAACTGGTGTCTGAGATTGTTGAGATAATCTTTGCACTTTGTCATCGGTCCTCTCTCCAGACACCCTCTGGGGATCTTATGGGGAGGGCAGTAAACCCGCTGGAAATTCTACCCGATAATCCTGGTACAGCCTAAAGAGTCAGCGTTCTCGTTCACACACATTCTGTGCAAAAGACAGGGAAAATTGCTCATTCCTGAGATTGTTTTGCGTCTCATGGGATTTCATAACTCGCACCTCAACTCATCATTTCGGGGTTTTGGTTTGGATTGCTTTATTGTCACGTGTACCAAGGTACAGTGGAAAGTATTGTTCTGCGTACAGTCCAGGCAGATCGTCCATACATAAAGAGAAAGTACATTATAGGGCAAACATAAAATACACAATGTAAATACATAGACACTGGCATTGTAAATACATAGACACTGGCATTGGGTGAAGCTTACGGAGTGTAGTACTACTCACTAGAGAAGATGTGTGGAGAGATTAGTTCAGTCCATAAGAGGGTCATTCAGGAGTTTGCTGACAGCGGGGAAGAAGCTGTTTGAATCTGTTAGTACATGTTCTCAGACTTTTGTCTCTCCTGCCCAAGGGTAGATGTTGGAAGAGAGAATACCGGGTGGGAGGGGGCCTTTGATTATGCTGCCTGCTTTCCCCAGGCAGCGGGAGGTGTAGACAGAGCCAATGGACGGGAGGCAGGTTCGTGTGATGGACCGGGCTGTGTTCACGACTTTCTGTAGTTTCTTACGGTCTTGGGACTGAGCAATTAGCATACTTGACTCATCATCAATGCCATAGCCGTCGCTACAATGCTTTCAGAAGATAATTTACTTGAACCACAGGTTCAGCCTTCTCCTGCATCACAGAAAATGATCCCACCATTTTACAAACGTACAAGATGCTCGCAGCTTTATCTGAAACATACTCATTCTTTCCTGAAGATAAGGGACTCCCTCACAGACATCCAGCGCCCTCCACTGCAATACTCACTTCTCCACCCCTTCTACCTCCCTCTCTATCCCTCCTGAAGCATCTATACCCAGCACCCTTCACTGCAATGCTCACTTCTCCAGGCACAGTCAACCCCAGATTGTGAGCCAGCTGACCAGATGCTGCACTCCGCTGGACAGTGACCAAGGGGAGGAATATTTGCTGAATCTACCTTTCGTTTCCAGGAGTATTTACTGCTCCAGCTTCATAAACCCGGCTGAAATCAGTTAATAAACAGAAACAACAAAATCGTCATTGATGGAACCGGATTATTCCGACAGTGAACGAGGCCGTTATTCAGCCCAAAGGGACTGTACAGACTCTCTGAAAGAGCACCCTACTGAGACCCGCTCGCCCACCCCATCCCCTGCACAGCTTTGGACTATGGGAGGAAACCGGAGCACCCGGAAGAAACTCACACAGACACAGGGAGAATGTGCGAACTCCACACAGTCGCCCAAGGCCGGAATGGAACCCGGGTCCCTAGCATTGTGAGGCAACAGTGCTAACCACTATGCAACCATGCTGCACACTTCACAATCTGTAGCTGTTCAGCAAATTCAGTTGCTCTTTTTTTTTGTTTAAAGTTTTGAATACAATGGTGGGGGAAGGGGGTGAGGGAGCAGGAACACATTGCTGTGGGGGGTCGTGTCACTGGACTAGTAATCCGGAGACCCAAGCTAAGGCTCTGGCTTTCTATCCCACCGTGTGTGTAAAATGAACCCACCTGGTTCACTAATGTTCTTTAGCCGTACTTACCTGGTCTGGTCCACGCGTGACCCTAGATCCACAGCAATATGGTTGACACTTAAAGCTGCCCTCTGAACACCATTTCCCCAGGATTTCATGGCCTCATCCTGACTCTCCCTTAGTCTCGTGTGTGGCTGAAGAGCTATCTAGCCCTGTCTAATGACTGTATCGAGCCGTTTATAATATTATTCTCCTCTCCCGCTCTGTACTGATGTATGCTGAGCTGGGGTTTTTTCCTTACTCACTGCGATTTTTTGTTGTTGTTGCGTCATTTGTTAAAATATAAAATTTAATAAACATACTTTTTTTTAAAAAAGCTGCCCCCTGAAATGGCTTAGCGTGCCACTCAGTTCAAGTATAATTCGGGATGAGCAACTAGAGCTGGCCTTGCCAGTGATGGCCACAGAGCATGGAATCACATGGTGGCACAATGCCTAGCACTGCTGCCTCACCACGCCAGGGATCCGGGTCCGATTCTAACCTTGGATGTCGGTGTGGAGTCTGAACGTTCTCCCCGTGTCTGCCTGGGTTTCCTCCGGGTGCTCCGGTTTCCTCCCACAAGTCCCGAAAGACATGCCGTTAGGTAATCTGGACATTCAGAATTCTCCCTCTGTGTAACCCGAACAGGCGCCGGAATGTGGCAACTAGGGGATTTTCACAGTAATTTCATTGAAGTGTTACTGTACTTGTGACACTAATAAAAATTATTATTATTAAGTGAGCTATCGGTGAAGGAAACGAGAGGTTCGAGTGCTTGCTTGTGAGAGGTTGAGAGCCTGCTGTTTGGGTGTTGCTGCCTTCGGTCACTACACGTCACTGTGGAAATGTTTCATCCGAACTTCCCCACCTCTCACTTTCCTTCACCCTGTCACCAACACGGATGCAGCTTTGGGAAGTATCTGCCAACGCGCACTGCCTGGGTACCCACAGCTGCAGTTGGCTCGGTGCCCATCTAGATTATTTGAGGGGGATGCATTGCAGCTTTCAAAGCAAGTGAGGGATCTTATACACAATCTCAAAAATGTCCCACTGCACTTCACAGAAGGCGACATGCTTTGAATTGCAATCAGAGTCACAAAGGTAGGGCAGCACGATGGTGCAGTGGGTTAGCTCTGCTGCCTCACGGCGCCGAGGTCTCAGGTTCTATCCCGGCTCTGGGTCACTGTGCAAACTCCACACGGACACTCTCCCCATGTTTGTGTGGGTTTCGCCCCCACAACCGAAGATGTTGATATTAAGAAATTTTGAAAAGCATTAGCATAAATAAGTCCCCTTGGCATGACGGGATATACCCAAGGTTATTACGGGAAGCGAGGGAGGAGATTGCTGCGCTGTTGGCGATGATCTTTGCATCCTCACTCTCCACTGGAGTAGTACCAGATGATTGGAGGGAGGCGAATGTTGTTCCCCTGTTCAAGGGGTTGGTTTAGCTCACTGGGCTAAATCGCTGGCTTTTAAAGCAGACCAAGCAGGCCAGCAGCACGGTTCGATTCCCGTACCAGCCTCCCCGGACAGGCGCCGGAATGTGGCGACTAGGGGCTTTTCACAGTAACTTCATTGAAGCCTACTCGTGACAATAAGCGATTTTCATTTTCATTTCAAGAATGGGAATAGGGAAATCCCTGGGAATCACAGACCCATCAGTCTTACGTCTGTGGTGAGCAAAATATTGGAAAGGATTCTGAGAGATAGGTTTTATGATTATTTAGAAAAACAGTTTGATTAAAGATAGTCAGCATGGCTTTGTGAGGGGCAGGTCATGCCTCACAAGCCTCATTGAATTCTTTGTGGCTGTGACGAGACACATTGATGAAGGTCGCGCAGTGGATGTAGCGTATATGGATTTCAGTAAGGCATTTGATAAGGTTCCCCATGGTAGGCTCATTCAGAAAGTTAGGGGGCATGGGATACAGGGAAATTTGGCTGTCTGTAGACAGAATTGTCTGGCTGAAAGAAGACAGTGAGTGGTAGTGGATGGAAAGTATTCCGCCTGGAGGTCGGTGACCAGTGGTGTCCCGCAAGGATCTGTTCTGGAACCTCTGCTCTTTGTGGTTTTTATAAATGACTTGGATGAGGAAGTGGAAGGGTGGGTTAGTAAGTTTGCCGAGGACATGAAGGTTGGTGGAGTTGTAGATAGTGTTGAGGGTTGTTGCAGGTTACAACAGGACATTGACAGGATGCAGAGCTGGGCTGAGAAGTGGCAGATGGAGTTCAACCTTGATAAATGTGAAGTGATTCATTTTGGAAGGTCGAATTTGAATGCTGAATACAGGGTTAAAGGCAGGATTCTTGGAAGTGTGGAGGAACAGAGTGATCGTGTGGTCCACGTATATAGATCCCTCAAAGTTGCCACCCAGGTTAATAGGGTTGTTAAGAAGGCGTATGGTGTGTTGGCTTTCATTAACAGGGGGATTGAGTTTAAGAGCCGCGAGGTTTTGCTGCAGCTTTATAAAACTCTAATTCGACCACACTTGGAATATTGTGTCCAGTTATGGTTGCCTCATTATAGGAAGGATGTGGATGCTTTGGAGAGGGTACAGAGGAGATTTACCAGGATGCTGCCTGGACTGGAGGGCATGTCTTATGAAGAAAGGTTGAGGGAGCTAGGGCTTTTCTCACTGGAGCGAAGAAGGCAGAGAGGTAACTTGATAGAGATGTACAAGGTGATGAGAGGCTGGATAGAGTGGATAGCCAGGGACTTTTCCCCAGGGTGGAAATAGCTGTCACGAGGAGACATCATTTTAAGGTGATTGGAGGAAGGTATAGGGGAGATGTCAGAGTCGGTTCTTTACACAGAGAGTGGTGGGTGTGTGGAATGCACTGCCAGCAGAGGTGGTGGAGTCAGAGTCATTAGGGACATTTAAGCGACTCTTAGACAGGCACATGGACAGCAGTAAATTGAAGGGATGTAGATTAGGTTGATCTTAGATTAGGATAAATGGTCGGCACATCGTGGGCTGAAGGCCTGTACTGTGCTGTATTGTTCTATGTGCAGGCTTTGTGGATCGGCCACGCTAAATTGCCCCTTAATTGGAAAAAATGAATTGATTACTCTAAATTTATTTTTAAAAAGAGTCACGGGCAGCACGATGGTGCAGTGGTTAGCATTGCTGCCTATGGCGTTGAGGTCCCGGGTTCGAATCCTGGCCCTGGGTCACTATCCGTGTGAAGTTGGCACATTCTCCCCGTGTCTACGAGGGTTTCACCCCCACAACCCAAAGATGTGCAGTATAGGTAGATTGGCCATGCTAAATTACCCCTTAATTGGAAAAAATAATTGGGTACTCTAAATTAAAATAAAGTCACAAAGGTGGCCGTTTTATATTGGACATTCTGAATTCTCCCTCTGTGTACCAGAAAAGGCGCCGGAATGCTGCGACTTGGGACTTTTCACAGTAACTTCATTGCAGCCTATTTGTGACAGAAGATTATTAAAGCAAGGTGTTCATCTGTTTTTAATGCTGCTGATTAAAGGAGAATATTCTGCCAGATCACCCTTCCATTCATTGAAAAGTATCATTACAGACTCGAAGGCGAAAGCGAACAGGACCAACATCCTTCTCCGCCCACTGAAGGAGACAGATTGGACTTTTCACAATGTAGCAGAGTGAGAGTGTTAACTTTTGTTTATTCATTCAGGGGATGTGGGCGTCGCTGGCTGGGCTGGCATTCGTTGCCCATCCTCAATTGCCCTTCAACTGAGTGTCTCACTCGGCCATTCCAGAGGGGCAGTTAAGAGTTAATCACATTGCTGTGGGTCTGCAGTAACATGTCGGCCAGACCAGGTAAAGGTGGCAGATTTCCTTCCCGAAAGGACATTAGTGAACCTGATAGGTTTTATGACAATCAATGGACAGTTGTGATGGCATCATGGTGACCATCAGTGACAGATTTTCTTAATTGATTTCAAATTCCACCAGCTGCTGTGGTGGGATTTGAACCCGTGCCCTCAGACATTTGCCTGGGCCTCTAGGTTACTAGCCCAGTGGCATTACCACTACACCACCCTCCACAGGCAGGGATTGAGGCCCTGATTACTGGCTCAAAGGCGAGAGCTAACAGTCCCAATGTGACGAAGGAAACTCCGCTCCCAGCTTCAAAACGCATTTCCAGCTTTCAGAAACCAAACCTCAAGGCTTACATCCACAAGGCCGAATAAAATATACTGACAGCATAATAAACAGCATAATTCAACGTGCTTTTGCCGAAAAGTGCACAATGGTTTTGTTCCACTCAACTATATTGCTAATCTTCTGAAGGCTGTAAGAATATTGAGAGAGGGGGAGGCACGGCAGGGGGTGTGTCATAGATTCCATTCAAAGTAACTCTGCCAATACTTTGCCTTGTTCTCCTTTAAGTGCAGCATGTGGGGAAACATAGTACAGCACAGAATCAGGCCATTCAGGCCATCAGATCTGCACTGGCACTTGGGCTCCAAACAGCCCAAAGCTTTTTCCCAGAGTAGAGGGGTCAATTACATGGGGCATAGGTTTAAGGTGCGAGGGGCAAAGTTTAGAGGAGATGTGCGAGGGAAGTTTTTTTTTACACAGTGGGTAGTGGGTGCCTGGAACCCGCTGCCGGAGGAGGTGGTGGAAGCAGGGACAATAGTGACATTTAAGGGACGTCTTGACAAATACATGAATAGGATGGGAATAGAGGGATACGGACCCCGGAAGTGTAGAAGGCTGTAGGTTAGGTGGGCAGCATGGTCGGCACGGGCTTGGAGGGCTGAAGGGCCTGTTCCTGTGCTGTACAGTGTTTGTTCTTTCTCCCAAATCAGGCTATCCTCTCATTCCTTTCTCCCTCGGATACTCACTCAGTGTTGGCAAGTTCCACATTCGAAAAATTCCCTGGGTAACAGTTTCTCTCCTGAGTTTTTGAATGAATTTAGCGACTATGTAATATTTATGTCCCCTAGTTTCGGACTTCCCCACAAACAAAAACATTTTCGCTGCATCGGCTCCATCAAACCCCTTCAGAATGTTTCAAAGAACTCTTGCAGGTCACCGCCAGGCTTTTGAATTCGAAGGAAAAGGTCCCAAAAAGCCTGTTAAATCTTTCCTTGCAGATATACAATGCTGTGTTATAAAGAATAACATTCAGAATCACTGCAGCACACAAATCAGCTAACTCCTGTTATCTGCACTACAACGTCCAACGATATTCAAGCTTGACACCATCCAGGACAAAGCAGCCCCCTTTGATTGCTCCCCCTGCCACAAACATTCACACCCTCCACCACAGATGCACAGTGGCAGCCTAATAATACCACCTAGAAGCTGGTACAGGAATGTACCAAGGTTCCTTAGACAGCACCTTCCAAACTCACGACCTCCGCCATCTAGAGGGGCAAAGGCAGCAGATACCTGGGAACCCCACCGCCTGGAGGTTCCCCTCAAAGCCACTCACCATTCTGACTTGGAAATATATGGGCTGCTCCTTCATTGTCTCTGGGTCACAATCCTGGGATTCCCTGCCTGACAGCACTGTGGGTGTACCTACACCACAGGGGCTGCAGCGGTTCAAGAAGGCAGCTCACCACCACCTCCTGAAGGGCAATTAGATATGGGCAATAAATACTGGCCTTGCCAGCGACACCCAAATTAATGGGGGTTGTTGGGTTACGGGTATAGGGTGGATACGTGGGGTTGAGTAGGGTGATCATTACTCGGCACAACATCGAGGGTCGAAGGGCCTGTTCTGTGCTGTACTGTTCTATGTAGGAATTCTATGATTCACAGCAGTAATTAAGAGTCCAAAAGCACTTAATTGGCTGCAAATAATTTTAGGACATATTAGTGTTGCAAAAGACACAGCGGAGTGTCTAATGTGCACAGAAGCACTGCTGGTGTGTAACAACAATGTGTAACTATACAGAATCTGAAATGTAATAGAAGTGGCTCAAAGCTCTTGACAGGAACGTCATAAAGAACTGAACCACGGAGAGATACAAGGGCAGAAGACCAAAAGCCTGGACAAACAGGTGGGTTTTAAACATGCACCGCGAAGTGAAGACAGAAGTTTAGGGTGAAAGTCTTCATGACGCCTCGGCAGTTGAAGGCACGGCCGCCAGGATCTGAGAGGCTGGCAGAGGTGACTGAGACAGGGACAAACAAGACCATGGGAGGCCTAAACAAGGATGAGGATTTCCAATTCGAGGTACAGCTAAAGCAGGAGCCAATGTGGTGCAAATAGGGATACAATCCCCAGAGGTTTAGGAACTAGTTAAAACTGTGCAGCTTACTTGTTCTGAGCACTGGTGGATGATTCTCTGCAGGAAGTCCAACGAGAAAGATTCCACCAGGCAGTCGTACCTCATCTTGAAGTGCCTGGGAAGCAAGGCCATTAACACCACACGTCCAGAAACTGCCAGAGACATCCTTGCCCCTTCTCGTATTTGTTGCTGTTTTACTTACACAGGACGAGGAGAGGCCATTAAGCCGGTTCGTATTTGTCCAACTCAGGAAACCTCCTCTCTAACCAGGTAAACCAAAGGAGGAAGAACCATCTGAGTCAAACATGCATTCATCGTGCGCCCCGAGAGTTTCTTCCTCCCTTGCAGAGGGGAGGCGGTTCCAACATTGGGGTGTAAAATGCCACAAGGGCCTTTTTGCACGCAGATTCTTGCCAGTTCTAGGCAGTTTCTAACCTGGCAACAACGGTGCCCCCCTACCACCTTTGATATAATCTCAGGAAGTCAAAGCGTGACTTTGTGGCACAAAAAAGGAGCAAGACGATTTCATTCAGAATAGTTCACTTGTGGTGTGCTAGTAAATGCTTAAAAGCCAGAAAAGGATGAGAGGTTGGGGGGGGGCGGTCAGATGCGATCATTTTTAAAAACATGCACAGCACACAAACTACTTTCAAAATGGTATCGCCACCTTCATTTAAACAGAAAGCGCCAAGCAACCTCCAGTTATGACTGTTACTTACGTGGCATGATTCCCTGGCTTGCCAGCTCCTCCCGGGTCCGTCGCTGCTGGAGCTTTAGCTGCAGCACTGCCGGAGGGAAAGGACAGACATGGTTAGTGCTGGCGGCTAGGACTGCGAGCGCGTATAGTAATCCCCCGCTGCTTTGAGAAAGTTCTCCATTTTAACCTTCACTTTTTGCAGAAGTGGTCACAGATCCGACACGACTCCTCCTCCTCCCCCCCCCCCCCCCCCCCCCCCCCCCCCCCCCCCGCCCCCACAGCTTCTGTCAAGTCGGAAACGGCAAAGGCAGCTCTCAAGTGCGACAATGTTTTAACAATTCAATTTTGTTTTTAAATCGAGGTTTGAAGTAGAAAGCGTTTAAGCTGGTGTGTAAACCACAAGGCAGATCAGAGAGACAGCGCGATTCCTGTAACCCTGCAGTCGTGCGAGAGAGACGCGAATCAGTAACTTGGGAGGGTCACAGATTCCGACTGACCGTGTACACAATTCCTAAGATGGTGAGTGGATGGGACAGGGAACCCACAATTTCTCTCTACTCGAAGACTAATCAGTCCTTCAATGCTGCATCTATTTCTTCAATACTCTTACAGCTTTATTGACTCCAGTGAGTTACCCAGAGAGCCCTCCCACGTGTCGGTCAGCTTGCAAAGAACTTCCTGATTTCAACCCTCCATTTAACCCATAAGAGTTTGCCCGTCGGGTGAACGGTGTTAACGACAATCCATATTCATTCAGTCCAGAATGTTGGCATTACCTTGCATGTTGTTACATTGCCCTCTTTCTTTCGAGTCCAAATACCCCCCTCCCCTTTACCCATAATTCAACCATGGCCAACTTGATGCCTCTTTTCTGTGACCACTTCTAGCATTTACATCTCAACTGAACCCGAACTAGACATCGCTGACCCGAACTAGACATCGCTGACCCGAACTAGACATCGCATTCAAGAGGAAGTTTGACTAGAGAACTGGATAATTTGAGTATGGTTACCTCAGACTTGCAGTCATGACGATAACATTCTGCACTTGACAACTAAAAACACCAAAATCATTCAACCTTATCATGAGCTATTTCAACATCATCTTTCATCCAATTTAAAAGCAAATTGGGCATTGTGCGCATTAGTGGGAGAGAAAGAGGAGAGCTTGCGCGAGAGAGGACGAGAGAGAGGACGAGAGAGAGGACGAGAAAGAGCGCGAGAGAGAGAGCGCGAGAGAGAGAGCGCGAGAGAGAGAGCGCGAGAGAGAGAGAGCGAGAAAGAGAGCACGAGAGCACAAGAGAGGGTGAGAGAGAGCGCGAGAGAGAGAGCTTGAGAGAGAGAGCGAGAGCTCGAGAGAGAGAGCGAGAGCGCGCGAGAGAGAGAGAGCGCAAGAGAGAGCGCGCGACAGAGAGAGAGCAAGAGAGAGAGCGCGAGAGAGACCGCGCGAGAGAGAGTGAGAAAGGGATCTCGAGAGCACAAGAGAGAGTGAGAGAGAGCATGCGAAAGAGAGCACGGAAGCGCGTGAGAAAGCGTGCGAGAGAGAGAACGCGAGAGTGCGTGAGAAAGAGAGAGAGAGCGCGCGAGAGGGAGCACGAGAGAGAGAGCGTGAGAGAGCGAGACAATGAGAGAGCGAGAGCGACTGCAGGACCAACATAAATCCTTACATAAGCCCATAATCAACAAAATGATCGACACTGGATCCGCAAACTGGACGCAAATAAAATGAGCTGCAATGAGAGATAAATAGATGACCAAAATAATTCAAAACCACAACATGCTGGCCTCAGTTTATCGTAATTTTAAACTTGAGTGAAACACTTTCCCATTTGCACACCAAATGAATTGGGAGTTTGCAGACCTAATACTTTTATTCAAAATTTTGTTTCAAAATGTCAGACAACAGGGAGATTTTTTAAGAGCAAAACAAAAGGGAAACGGCAAAAATATGTTGACTTCCCTCAAGGTCGGAGGCCAATGTAAATCTGGAGAGCACGTGGTCAACTTTGTGATTCCTTCCCATCGCCTCCCCCCCCCCATCCCCAAATGGCGTCCATCTCGGGTTTCAGATGTGCCACCTGGGAGGTAAACTGGGGTAAAAACTGGTCCCAACTTGCCTCTTCCTTCTATTGGTAAGAGTCCTTCATTTTGTTCCCATTTCTTTCATTTTATTTTTATTGCTTTTTTTGGTCCGGGGTCGCAAATTGAGATGTACCTTTAAGTTGAGCGGAAGAAGTACAGAATTCAAATGGGACACACTGTCCCTGAGTTTTGTATTTGGGAAAGGAAATATCAGACTTTCCGGCA
Source organism: Scyliorhinus canicula (assembly GCF_902713615.1). Lineage (NCBI taxonomy): Eukaryota > Metazoa > Chordata > Chondrichthyes > Carcharhiniformes > Scyliorhinidae > Scyliorhinus > Scyliorhinus canicula. The sequence continues at coordinate 21,949,534 of NC_052168.1, read as the reverse complement.
AGCAGCAGTTTGGAGGGATTCGGTTCAATGGGTTGGCCAGGGACAGTGTTCTGCCTGGCAACAGACTGCGATTGGTTCCTGCCAGGTGGACTTTTTCAGGGTGAACCCAGCAGAAGACACTGGACCCCCGCAGTAAGAAACTTGTGTTTCCTCCCTCTCTCGGCTGCTGGCTGCCTGCCTCTGTGCACCTATAGTGAAGACCAGCAAAAGCCAAAGGGAAAAGAAACATCCAACTGCAGACCTAAACTGGCGAAAGGAGCTTGGGGGGGTGTTTTTAGTTGTACTGGTGGCTGTACTTAATCAGGATGAAACTAGAGACATGGGATATTTGAGTAACTTTAATTTAACTTGTGTTGCGACCCCCGGGTCAATGGGGCTAGAATTGACGGCGGACTAGCCCCATTGACACTATTCAACACCTTTACATTAACGTGAACCGCCGAGCCTTCATAATAATAATCATCATCATAATAATAATAATCGCTTATTGTCACAAGTAGGCTTCAATGAAGTTACTACGAAAAGCCCATAGTCGCCACATTCCGCCGCCTATTCGGGGAGGTCGATACGGGAATTAAGCCCCTTCTGCTGGCATTGTTCTGCATTATAAGCCAACTATTTAGCCCACTGTGCTAATCCAGCCCCATATAGGGAAGACGGAAGACAACATACAGTGCCATCGGGACATATCAGCTTGGATACGGAAGAAAGCAGAAGGATATGCTGATAGGGCTACGGGAATGGACCAAAAGGTCTGTTTCCAAGTTGTGAATTCCACGTCATTCAACGTAAAATTAATTGACGAAGATCAACAACGAGTCCTCCTCATATCATTGAGTCCTGAAAAAGGGTGTTTGGTGGAATCTTTATTTCAACACCAGCCACACATTTTTCATATCGACGCTCACTTCAAAAAGAATGGCTTGCATTACATCACACCTGCTAAGTCTCAAGAGAAACCTCCCCACCCCAAAGCTTCGGAGCCAATTAAATACTTTTGAAGGGTCGCTGATGCAAATAGAAATTTGCATATCACACAGTCCTGCACGCTGTGAATGTGATGAGTTTGTCTGTTGTGGTGTTGCTGGTTGCAAGATGAACATTGGCCAGAAAACCTCCCCCCTCTTCTTCAAAGATGCCTGTGGCATCTCTCACATCCAGCCGAACAAGCAAAGTGCAGTTTGATTCAACGTCTGATTTGAAATAGGAGACCTCTGACAACATGGCATGCCTCAAGGGCTGGCGTGTCAGTCCAGGTGATCTGCTCATATTGTGGATTCATGAATCTAAAAGCGTTCAGAGACGGGGGCCACCAGCAACGAGCTAACATTATTCTTCAAAGGTTCCTCAGGAAGAAATTATTTCAAAATTGCCTTGCTGCCGTGTAACAAAACATTGCTTAGGATATCATAAATTGAAGAAGGGGGCAAAGAGGGAGGCACGGTGGCACAGTGGTGAGCACTGCTGCCCCTCAGCTGCAGGGAGCCAGGTTCAATTCCAGCCTTGGGTGACTGTGTGGAGTTTGCATGTTCTCCCCGAGTCTGCGTGGGTTTCCTGGGTGCTCCGGTTTCCTCCCACAGTCTAAAGTGCCCAGGAATGTGCAGCTTAGGTTATATGATGGGGGGGGGGCTGGGTGGATGGGTGAATGGACATGGGTGGAGTGCTCGTTCGAAGGGTCAATGCAGACTCGATGGGCTGAATGGCCTCCTTCTGTACTGTCGGGATTCTATGATTCTATGAAATTTAAAACTGAACTCAGACTAACTTCTCAAACTGAGCCAGTCAGCAGTACTCCGTGCTGTAAACAAGTGAGAAACGGATCACAAGGAGACAGGAGAAAGACTTGTTTGAGAGACGTTTGCTGCTTTAGGGGAACCTGCCAAAGGGTTCTCAAGGCTTTTATCTATTGTCTACATTTAAGCGTTTAAGTTCAGCCCTACATATTCTTTAACTTGTAAATAAACAAGATGGTGGCTTTTGCTATGATGGTTCTGCACTGAAGGCAAAATAACGAGAACACTACTCAAACTCCACTGATGAGGGAGTCAGACCTGCCACAAGTCCACTTACTGTTCACAAAGAAACATACCGCATCTTTCACAGTCGCAGATTACCACATCGCACTTCACAGCCAATTAAATGCTGTGTTATTGTTGAAGTGCAGTCTCTGCTGTAGTGTAAGAAACATGGCAGCCAATTTGCGCACAGCAAGCTCCCACTCAGGAACATAGAATTTACAGTGCAGAAGGAGGCCATTCGGCCCATCGGGTCTGCGCCGGCGTTGGAAAGAGCATCCTGCTTAAGTCCACGTCTCCACCCTATCCTCATAACCCAGTCACCCCACCTAGTAACTTGCCAGTCTGGTGAATGGGGTGAAGCCTGATTTGAAGAGATGGGATGCCCCTCCCTCTGATTTTGGTCGGAAGAGTGCAGACGGTGAAGATGAATATTCTCTCAAATGTTTTTTTTCCCCCAATTAAGGGGCAATGTAGCGTGGCCAATCCACCTACCCCGCACATCTTTGGGCTGTGGGGGTGAGACCCACGCAGGCATGGGGAGAATGTGCACACGGGCAGTGATCCGGGGCCAGGATCGAACCTGGGACCTCGGCGCCGTGAGGCAGCAGTGCTAACCACCATGCAACTCTAAGGTTTTGGCTTCTGTTCCAGTGTCTCCCAGTCTTTCTTTCTAAGGCTTCTTTGGAAGGGTCAAGAAGTTAATATCTACTTTTGTTTGGGTGGGTAAAACCCCTCGGGTTCGCAAGGCATTTTGGCAAGGGCATAGACAATCCGGGCGGGAGGGCTTGGCACTACCTAATCAGCTGCTTTATTACTTGGGGGCAAACATTGATATGGTGCAGAACTGGTTTAAGGATCCGGACTCTATATATGGGGCCGGATAGAGGAAGCTTTGTTTACAGGATTGAGTCTGAGGGCCTGTGTACTGCTCCACTCCCGTTCTCTCTGGTAAAATTTACCTCAAGTCCGGTGGTCATAGCCTCTATGAAGATTTGGAATCAATTTAGGCAGCAATTTAAATTAAGCTCGATGTCGCTGCCAATTTGTATGAACCGTAGGTTTGTGCTGTTTGCTTTAGATTCAATGTTTCGGGCATGGGAGAGGAAGTGGTTGGAGGGATTTAGGGATATATTTCTGGAGGGTATGTTTGCGGGCCTAGACGAGATTGTCGAGAGGTTCCAACTCCCGAGAAGGAATGTATTTAAATACTTTCAGGTATGCAATTTTGTACGTAAGGAGCTTCCTTCATCTCCCGGGTAATGGGTGTTCTTGCTTATGGATAGGGTCGTGTCCTTGGACGAGCTGAGGCAAGTATCTCAGGCATAGATGATCAGTTGTTGGCGATGGAGCAGCCATCACTGGAAAAGGAAGATGAGCTGGGTTTGGTCTTCGGGATGTGGGTGGGTGGAGGGGGGGGAGGCTCTTCATAGGGTTAACTTCACCTCCTCGTGTGCAAGGTTAAATCTGATACAGTCCGAGGTGGACCTGACCAGTGTGCATGAGTGGGTTATTCTCAGAGGCGGAGGACAGATGCAAACTCTGCTCTCAGGGGGCTGGTAAACCACATGTACGTATTCTGGCACAACACAAGCTCGATAATGACCAGGTCGTCTATATTTGTGATGATGACTGAAGAACAAATATCGGACATGATGTCAGGGAGAACTCTCCTGCTATTCTTTGGAATATGGCGTTGGGGTCTTTCACTTCAACCTAGAAGGCTGACGAACCCCGGTTTAACATCCCACCGGAAACTCTGTTTAACATCCCACCAGAAAGAAAGAGAGGCAGTTCACTCACTGAAAATGCTGCAAAACAGCTGGAAGAGAAAATATCATTTTAAAGTTCAAATGTTAACAAAACACCAACAGTATGTCAGGATCCCTAGTCCTGGGTGCTACACAGTCACTCCTGCTCACGGTGTGGAAGTCAAGAGATAACTGAATCAGACTTTGCATGATGCCTTCCAGGGCAATACATTACTAACCAACAAACCCGCTAATTTTATTTTTTTGAAGTGCGCCGGTGATTTGTTTAAGTTACGATCCCTTTAGAAGTGTTTTCGCACAGCCACAGACATTCAATGGGTGTTGCTGTCCCGTATATTAACAGGATGCAAGCTGGGTGACAAAGCCGAAACCAAGATGAGGAGCTTTTCTTTACCGAGAGAGTTTATTAACTTGTCGAGTTTCGCAACTCTCCTCCCACACATCCCAGCGTCCCATCTATCCCCATATCTGTCCCCAATAGGGGCTGGTTTAGCTCATAGGGGCTGGTTTAGCTCACTCGGCTAAATCGTTGGCTTTTAAAAGCAGACCAAGCAGGCCAGCAGCACGGTTCGATTCCCGTACCAGCCTCCCCGGACAGGCGCCGGAATGTGGCGACTTTATGTGTTACTCACAGTAACTTTATTGAAGCCTACTCGTGACAATAAGCGATTTTCATTTTTCATTTCATCAGTGCTCAAAGACAAATAATCGCCTGCCTCTCTTAGCCTTATTGTAATTTACATTAACAAACCTTAACAGCGTAATTGATGAGATTTTTTTTTAAAGTAAAGGGCAATTTAGCATAGCCAATCCACCTACCCTGCACATCTTTGGGTATTGGGGGTGAGACCCATGCAGACATGGGGGATAATGTGGAAAGTCCGCATGGACTGTGACCCGGGGCCGGGATCGAACCCAGGTCCTTGGTGCCACAAGGCAGCAGTGCTAACCACAGCGCCACTGTGTCGCTCCGTAATTGATAAGACATTGATACTATATATGAATAATCTGGAAACAAAGCAATCCCTGAATGACACTAACAAAATAAATCAATAGAAAGGATTTTGCCTTTTAAAACCTGAGAGAGAGAGAGAATGCCTCTGGGGGACCATCGCCAGCCTTTTATGCTGCCAGATTGGGTACAGGACAGTTAAAGAGGTAACTATTCCCTTTTACTCTGCCACTACCCTGAACACTAAACAAATGCGCACCAGTTCCGAAAATGACAATCACCAGTGTGATATTTCCATTTCACATACCAACCACTTTTGATCAAGGTGGCTAGGCTTACAGCTGCAGTTGCCTACATTAACAAAGTTGCCCTTAATTAATTTATTTGGTATGAAGTTCTCGGATGTACAGATCCACATCACCAAGAATGAAGGAATCTTTAGCAATGTGAAGTCTTGCTGGACTCCTGCACTCCTCAAGTCCCAATGTACAACGATGCGGCAGAGCAAGGTCATTTGGAAGTGCTTGCAGGACAACTCCAGGCAACTTTAAGGGATCTGCAATAGGAGAGGCAGTGGTGTCGTGGTAATGTCACTGGGCTAGTAATCCAGTAATCCAACACACGAATCAGATTGAGACAATCTCTACAAAGGGCAGAAGTGAGTACAGAGCGGGAACTAGTGGGATTTGAAAGGTTGCACAGAAAGAGCAAAATCTAATCAAGAGGCTTTTAAGTTGCATTGGATAACAGGTAGCAAGACAAAAGTGATCAAAAGCTCGGAGTCGGGCGGCACGGTGGCGCAGTGGTTAGCACTGCTGCCTCAGGACGCCGAGGACCCGGGTTCGATCCCGTCCCCGGGTCACCGTCCGTGTGGCGTTTGCACATTCTCCCCGTGTTTGCGTGGGTCTCACCCCCACAACCCAAAAATGTGCAGGGTAGGCGGATTGGCCACGCTAAATTGCCCCTTAATTGGAAAATGCTTTTTTAAAAGCTCTCAGTCAAAACCCTACGCTCAAAGACAAACTTAAATGTTATGTTCTGACTTATTCAATCCAGTGCAAGTTTCCATTGACGTACTGACGCACAATTCCATGTTCTTGCTCTATTAAACTTCCCCTCCCCCCTCACCAGCCCAGATAAAAAGGCAATTAGTTAAACTGAGGAAAAACATCTGCTCAACCCAAATATAGATGCCTGTTATCTATGCTTCTCACTGGCTCAGACTTCATCAATACAGTCTATTTATACAACTCTTCAAGTATCTAGACTTACCCTCCGCAGGCACGCAGCTGGAATTAGATTGCCCGAATTATTTTTATTATTGTGCCATCAGCAAAACTACAATATGAATAACGTAAACATCAACATAAATTCATGGGACCTTACAGTATAGAAGGCCATGCAGCCCCTCCTGAACCGGGTGGGATTTTGGCACGTTATACACTGCAGCCCTGAATATTCTTCCTTTAAGTGTATAGTTAATTCCCTTTTAAAGGTTACGCTTGCATTATCAAAGCTTTAGTTTTCATACATACAGTGCTGGCAGCCTGTCCCATCCTCTCTCACCTCCTCCAATGTTGTTTTAAATTATCAGATTCTACACCCGCTAGCCAACACTGCATGAGCAGAAATTTCTTACAATTAAATATTGCGAATGTCAGGGCGGCGCGGTGGTTAGCATTGCTGCCTCACGACGCCGAGGACCCGGGTTCGATCCCAGCCCCGGGGGTCACTGTACGTGTGGAGTTTACACATACTCCCCGTGTCTGCGTGGATCTCACCCCCACAATCCAGAAAGATGTGCAGGGGAGGTGGATTGGCCACGCTAAACTGCCCCTTCACTGGAACTTTTTTTAAAAAATACTTTAAAAAATAAATAAATATTGCGACAGCCAAAGCCACCATTTCCAGTCCCCACTTCAAACTCCTTTCCCAAGCTACCCACCCTATCCCACTCTTTCCGAGATTAACCCATTCTCTTCACAATCTTGGTGCCACGTTTGATCCCAAGTTGAGTTTCTGACCCTATATTTGCACCAAGACCGCCCATGTCCACCTCCATAACATTACCCAACTTTGCCCATATCTCAGCTCATCGGCTACTAAAGCCCTCATCCTCGCCTCCAGGCTCCATTATTCCAGCACACTTCTGGCTGGTCTTCCACATTCTGCCCTCTGTCATCCAAGACTCTACTGCCCGAGTCTGAACTCTCACCGAGTCCCATTCCCCCTGTCACCCCCTGTGCTCACCGACCCACACACACTCCCAGTCTCACTGACAGGCAGTCTTGCATTGCCTTGCCCCTCCCCATCTCTGCCAATCCTGAAAGTGCCCAAGGTACCTGAACTCTAAATCTGACCTCCAGCATCCAGATTTTAAATTTGTGGCCAAACCTTTTGTGGCCTGAATCCCGCACACCTCTGGAGCAACTCCACCCCCTAATCCCACACCTCTGGAGCAACTCCACCCCCCAATCCCACACCTCTGGAGCAACTCCACCGCCCAATCCCACACCTCTAGAGCAACTCCACCTCCCAATCCCACACCTCTGGAGCAACTCCACCCCCCAATCCCACACCTCTGGAGCTACTCCACCCCCCAATCCCACACCTCTGGAGCTACTCCACCCCCCAATCCCACACCTCTGGAGCAACTCCACCTCCCAATCCCACACCTCTGGAGCAACTCCACCTCCCAATCCCACACCTCTGGAGCAACTCCACCCCCCAATCCCACACCTCTGGAGCAACTCCACCGCCCAATCCCACACCTCTGGAGCAACTCCACCTCCCAATCCCACACCTCTGGAGCAACTCCACCCCCCAATCCCACACCTCTGGAGCTACTCCACCCCCCAATCCCACACCTCTGGAGCAACTCCACCCCCCAATCCCACACCTCTGGAGCAACTCCACCTCCCAATCCCACACCTCTGGAGCAACTCCACCTCCCAATCCCACACCTCTGGAGCAACTCCACCTCCCAATCCCACACCTCTGGAGCAACTCCACCTCCCAATCCCACACCTCTGGAGCAACTCCACCTCCCAATCCCACACCTCTGGAGCAACTCCACCTCCCAATCCCACACCTCTGGAGTTCCCACGCCTCCCCCCTCCCACCTCAGTGTCACGCCTTGCTGTTCATTGCCCGTGAGGTGCCTTGGGATGTTCCGTTACACATTCCAGGTGCTAAATAAATTTGTGTTGAAACTGCTACCACCATTTCTCAGTCACAATTGTAGCCAAAGATGATTAGAAATTGGTGAAATATAAAACCAGACAAGGTAACTTGGGAAGCAAGAATTTGGAACAGGTGTACGGTTAGAATGGTGGACGCCCACCGTTGGAGTACCACAAAACGGAGGGCAGCAGGCTCACCTCAAGCCTCATTCAAAGGGGCCTCAAGTAGGCTGCTGCCTTGTGGCAGAGGTAACTGAACTGGTCAACCACAAACCAAGGGCAACGCTCTGGGGTTCCCGGTTCGAATCCCACCACAGCGAGATTCTCCATACTGCCGAGTTATATGGGTCCCGGCAATCAAACTCATGAATGAGGAAGAGTTTAGCTCTTAATCCTTTCCAATCATCCCCGCCAGAACACAGCTAGACTGACAGGATATTCTCCAGTCAAATAACTTCTTATTCTAACCATCAACCCTCGGGGAGACGGGGAAAGGGGTTTCCAGCAGTGTGCATCAATATTGTACGAGGCGTTTAACGGTTTCCATGGACCAACAAGGGAGCAAGACAGTTATTAAAAATTATCCACAGCAATGGCGACCAGCACTGACTTGATTCTATTACAATGTTTGGGCTTAGGAAACCGCAGGACATTCACTTCTTCCACCTTTTCCTTTCCATTTCGATATAATGGACTCTATTTCAGTTTCAACCTTAAAAACAGCTCTTGTAAGCAAGCAGCACAAAGCTGATTCATAGTGACATTTCCTCTCGGGTACAAGGGGTGGAATAAATGATCGGAAATCAGCAGCTGATCTTTTAGGATGGTTGGGAGAATTGTTTATCTCAAAGTGACATGCAGACATGTTACCTCTGCTGAGGACTGGGGTCTGTGCCGAAACACCAGAACTAGATCACTTCCACCTCAATTACACAGGGCCCAAAGCCCAGGAACAAAATGTGCAGAAATCCAGTGACAATTACAGCAAGTTCAGGCATTCTTTGCATTTTCTCTGGGTGCTCCGGTTTCCTCCCACAGTCCAAAGATGTACAGGCGAGGTGAGATTACAGGGATTGGACAGGGGAGGAGGACTAGGCGGGGTGCTCTTTCAGAGGGTCAGTGCAGACCAGATGGGCCGAATTGCCTCCTTCTGCACTGCAAGGATTCTATGGGCCTCGAGGGCCAATTGGCTGATGCGAGGAGAACTTTCTTCACTCAAAGGATTGGGATCTTTTGAATCATTTACCCTAGCGAGCTGTGGCTACTCAGTCATTGAGTGCATTCTAGTCAGATTTGAATCTTTTTTTGCATACTCTATGGGTTAGGCAGGAAGGTAGAGTTGAGGTAGAATATCAGCCATGATGGAGGTTCGAAGGATCTTTCGTAGTGAGGCCAACATTTGTTGGCCTTCCCTAATTCCCCTTGACCTGGTCCATTTCAGAGGGCGGTTAACAGTCAACCACGACTCCCAGTGGCGGCCATGGAGTGAGTGGTCACACATAAGGTGGCTACGGGGTGGTACAGGTGGAAAAGTGACAATAGTGAAGAACTAAGTTTTGTCCTCCGGTGGGTGACCTACCAGACAAGGGGTGTGTTGAGCAAGGGGCATTCTTCGGACCTGCATGGCGCAGGAGACAAGATGGCGGAGGGACAGTGGCGCCGTTGTTCGCAGTGTTGTCAACAGAACAGTTGGTCCAGTTCCTCTCAGCCGAATTTAAGAAAGAAGCTCACGGTTGTGGAGGACCTGGCGAGAGCGGCAGAGTCAATTCGGGCAGCCCTGGAGAGGGCGGAAGGTGGAAGTCCATGAGGGTCGGATTGCCTCTTTGGCAGCGGAAACTTTATGATGTCAGAGGGGCAGAAAATGTTGAAGGACAAGATCGACACTCTGAGAACCACTCAAGACGGCAGAATTTGAGGATCGTGGGCTGCCCGAAGGCATCGAGGGATGAGAAGCACGGAATGCGGCCATGGTGCTTGAGCAGTTGATGGTCTGTGACCGCCTCCCTGAAGTGGCCTGGACCCAGCGGTCATTGAGGAAGTTGTTGAGAGCTTGGTAATTGCCACGGGCAATCATTGCACAACTCTGTCGGTATCTGAAAATCCTGAGGTGGGCAAAGGAGGCTCACGAATGTAGCTGGGAAGGCCATACTGCCCGTATCTATCAGGACTTGGGAGCGGAGCTGGCCAAGAGAAGGACTGGGTTCAACAAGGCCAAGGCTGCTCTTTTTAGACACAAGGTGCAGTTGGCATGATGTACCCGGCACGCTTGTGGGTCATGCACGGAGGAAGAAAACACTATTTTATAAAGGACCATTGAGAATTTCAGGAATGGCAAAAGAGTTGCTTGGGTTCATGGAACGGACAGGGGTGGTGGATCCGTGGACATTTGGGTGCCCTAGGGCGTTCACCGAGTGTACTCCCGTATCACTTCCCTTGCCGAGGGTAAGGCACTGCCTGTGGGGGTGGTGGGATCGGAATATTCGGCAAGTGTTATATCGGACCATGCGCCACATTTGGGAGATCTGTGCTTGGAATAGGAGGGCAGCCAATGACCGTTGGATATGGCACTTCTGGATCAGCGGGTATGAGAGTACTACGGCGGCTAAAGGCACCCATGTCGAGTTCATTCAGAACGAGGAGATTTCTCCCTCCATGTTTTGGGAGGCAGTAATTCGGGGGGACAAGAACCAGTTTCTGGATATCTTGGATTTCCCGGTCGTGCAGGGGTTGGGGGCTCCTCTTGGCTGGAGGAGGAGATACGGTGCAATGGTTCAATGCAGTCTGAGAACGCACCAGGTCCAGATGGATTCCCAGCAGAATTTTATAAAAAGTTTCAAACAGAGTTAGGGAAATGTTGAATGACTCATGAGTCGGGGAAAGCTCCCACCCACTTAAGCACAAGCTGCAATTTTGCTTATTTTACAGAAGGACAAGGATCCACAGGAGTGTAATTCTTATCAACCAATAATCGCTGTTAAACGCGCTTGCGAAATCGTTGGCCTAGGTGTTGGCAACGCGCCTGGAGGACCGTGTGCTGGGGGTGATAGTTGGGGACCAGATGAGATTTGAGAAGGGGCGACAGTTATCATCTAATATTAGGAGGCTGTTAAATGTGGTGATGATGCCACCCCCCCCCCCCCCCCAGGGGGCTACAACATAGAACATACAGTGCAGAAGGAGGCCATTCGGCCCATCAAGTCTACACCGACCCACTTAAGTCCTCACTTCCGCCCTATCGCTGTAACCCAATAGCCCCCTGATGCGACCATCAATTCACTCGAGACACGAGTAGAAGTAAACCGTGGCTTTAATCAACTTAGAACAGTGCCTGCCTGCGAGTGAACCAATGCTGAGAACTGCCTACAGGTCGATTGCTCTTTATACCTCCCTTCAAGGGGAGGAGCCATGGACGGAGCCCATAGATGCCCCAACATGTTCCCCTATGGATAATGCCATACAATGGCCCATAGGAGAAGCCCACAAGGAAAACAGCATAGCACAGATACAAATACAATGGTGGATTATTAGTATAATACATTCACCACACCCCCCTAACCTTTTTTGGTCACTAAGGGCAATCCACCCAACCTGCACGTCTTTGGACTGTGGAAGGAAACCGGAGCACCCGGAGGAAACCCACGCAGGCACGGGGAGAACGTGCAGACTCCGCACAGACAGTGACCCAGCAGAGAATCGAACCTGGGACCCTGGCGCTGTGAAGCCACAGTGCTAATCATTGCGCTACCGTGCTGCCCACTTCGGAAATGGAGGTGTTAATATCCCTGGATGCAGCGAAGGCGTTTGCTCAGGTTGAGCGGGAGTACCTCTTCGTGATGTTGGGCAGTTTGGTTTTGGGCCGGGGTTTATTGGTTGGATTTGGTTTCTGCACAGGGCCCCCAAGGCAAGTGTCCACACTAATGCCACAAATCTGGGCATTTGTGTTTGCACTGAGAAACAAGGCAGGATGTCCACTTTCTCTGTTGCTTTTTGCATTGATGATTAAACCATCGGCTTGCGCTTTTCAAGGAGACACATCCAGAGTGAGGCACATCCAGAGTGGGAATTGCAACTTGGTAATTTGGTGCTGTGAGGTAATCAGGAAAGGTAAGTGGAAAATCTAATTCTGCTGTTTTTCAGTTAAAAGTGCAGTGTGTAGCTTAGTGTCTGATTGGTTGAAGCTGCCCCCACCCTAATTGCCGAGAGGCAGTTATCTGTCAGTCACCTGAGGCCTGTTTAGGGGCACAAAGGGCACATTGTATTCTTCTCTTTGAAGTTTAGGTATTTTTTGAGTCATCGGTTAGCTGAGGTCTGTATAAAAGGCAGACAGAGAGCGCACTCAGTAAGCTTGCGGTAACCGGAGCACCCGGAGGAAACCCGGGTATGGGGTGAAACGCACGCAGACACGGGGAGAATGTGCAAACTCCACACGGACAGTGACCCAGAGCCAGGATCAAACCCGGGCCTCAGCGTCATGAGGCAACAGTGCTAACCATTATGTCACTGTGCCACCCAGGAAGAGAGATGTTTTACTGCAATTGTATAGGGCACTGGTGAGGTCACACCTGGAGTATTGTGTGCAGATTTGGTGACCTTGTTTCATAGAATTTACAGTGCAGAAGGAGGCCATTCAGCCCATCGAGTCTGCACCGGCTCTTGGAAAGAGCACCCTACCCAAGGTCAACAACTCCACCCTATCCCCATAACCCAGTAACCCCACCCAACACTAAGGGCAATTTTGGACTCTATGGGCAATTTATCATGGTCAATCCACCTAACCTGCACATCTTTGGACTGTGGGAGGAAACCGGAGCACCCGGAGGAAACCCACGCACACACGGGGAGGATGTGCAGACTCCGCACAGACAGTGACCCAAGCCGGAATCGAACCTGGGACCCTGGAGCTGTGAAGCGATTGTGCTATCCACAATGCTACCGTACTGCCCTTAAGGAAGGAGTTCTGTCTAAGGAAGGAGTTCTTGCTCTGGAGGGAGTGCAGCGAAGATTTACCAGGTTGTTTCCTGGGATGGCGGGACTGTCATATGAGGCCAAGTTGGTTAGGGTTATATTCATTGGAGTTAAAAAAGGCGGAATCTTAATGATTAGCCATGAGCAGGGTCGAATGGCCTCCGCCTGCTTCTATTTTCTATGTCTGTTTCTAAGCCCCATTGTGAACAAGAACAGAGAAGCACAGGAACAGGCCCTTCGGCCCTCCAAGCCTGTATCGGTCACGATACCAGCCTTGGCCAAAACCCTCATCACATGAGGCAGCAGAAATCAAGCAGCGTTGCAGAACGTTTCTTTAAAAGTTTACAACAAAAATACTCTTCGATGGATAGGAGGATGAACACGCCTCGAGGGGAGGGCACAGTTCAGGCCTCAGGGTGGTGTGCGTATGTGAGGGGGCGGGGGTGTTTCTGTATGAAAGGAGACAGTGTGCACGTGTGAGAGCGAGAGAGAGAGAGAGAGAGAGAGAGAGTGTGTCCACTTGTTTGACAGAGGGAATGTGTGTGTGCGCGCGCAAGTGGGAGGGGAGTGTGTTTGAAAGAGAATGCGTGTGTGTGTATGCAAGTGGGAGGGGGGTGAGTGTGTGAGAGAGAGAGGATGAGTGGGTGTGTGTTTGAGAGAGAGGGGAGTGAGTGTGTGTGAGAGAGAGGGGAGTGAGTGTGTGTGAGAGAGAGGGGAGAGAGTGTGTGTGAGAGAGAGAGGATGAGTGGGTGTGTGGTTGAGAGAGAGGTGTGTGTGTTTGAGAGAGAGGGGGGAGTGTGTGTGTGAGAGAGAGGATGAGTGTGTGTGTGAGAGAGAGAGATGTGTGTGTTTGAGAGAGAGGTGTGTGTGTTTGAGAGAGAGGGGAGTGTGTGTGAGAGAGAGGGGGGAGTGTGTGTGAGAGAGAGAGGATGAGTGTGTGTGTGAGAGAGAGAGGTGTGTGTGTTTGAGAGAGAGGTGTGTATGAGAGAGAGGATGAGTGGGTGTGTGTTTGAGAGAGAGGTGTGTGTGTTTGAGAGAGAGGGGAGTGTGTGTGAGAGAGAGAGGGGAGTGTGTGTGAGAGAGAGAGGGGAGTGTGTGTGAGAGAGAGAGGATGAGTGTGTGTGTGAGAGAGACGATGAGTGGGTGTGTGTGAGAGAGAAAAGATGAGTGGGTGTGTATGAGAGAGAGAGGAGTGGGTGCGCCTTTGAGAGAGGGGTGTGTGTGTGTCTGAGTGAAGGGTGAGTGTGTGTGTTTCAGAACAGGGAGAGAGTGTGTGCGAGAGAGAGACAGAGAGAGGATAAGTGGGAGCGAGTGTTTTTGAGAGAAGGGAGTGAGTGTGTGAGAGAGGGAGAGGATGAGTGTGTGCGCGAATGTGTGTGTGAGAGGATACGTGCGTGCGTTTAAGAGAGGGGATGCGTGAGTGTGCATGAGGGAGCGAGCAAGAGAAGGAGAGCAGGCGAGAATGCCTGTGTGAGAAAGGCACGGACATTAAGAAACTGCTTGGGAGTTCACTCGAGGTTACCTGGCTCAAAACATTTGGGAAGCCCTGTCTTGGGAAGCCCTGTCTTGGGTGCCCCCCCCCCCCCCCCCCCCCCAACGCTACTCATATTGATATGTAAACAATAATCAAAGAAATCAATTCTACAATATTACGGATATTTCCAACATGACAACCAGTCAACCAAACGTCACTTAGCCATTTGGAAATAACATTCAAACCCTATGATTTGAGGGTTGGTGCCTCCGTTCCGACAATCACAAGTCCAGACCATTTGGTGAAGTTATTTTGGAATTATTTCTAAATTCCCCTTTTGCTAGATTATCCATTTTGCTGGCATTGCTCCAGATGTACCCTTTCTGGTCCCTTTCCTATTCTAAGTACTGCGAACGAGAAGCCCCTCCTGGTTGTCTCCTTCAGACACTTAACGGCCAAGTTTGTTTTCAGCATTTCCTCGAGTCTACTATTAATCTCTAGGCTTTCTCTGCACTTGCTTCACAGCGCCAGGGTCCCAGGTTCGATTCCCGGCTTGGATCACTGTCTGTGCGGAGTCTGCACATTCTCCCCGTGTCTGTGTAGGTTTCCTCCCACAAGTCCCGAAAGACGCGCTTGTTAGGTGAATTGGACATTCTGAATTCTCCCTCAGTGTCCCGAACAGGCGCTGCAGTGTGGCGACTAGGGGCTTTTCACAGTAACTTCATCGCAGTGTTAATTCTCCTTGTAACGATAACAAAGATTATTATTACCTTGTGTCTATTAGCGAACCTCACTGGAGTCTGACTGAAGCACTGCAGGGTTATAGGACAGCATTACCTTGACATGACATGACATGTAATTGAGTGGTGCAATTACAGACGTCATCCGAATTTCTCACCCCCTCCCCATATTTGATACTTGTGTGAATTTAATGAGCCACTAAACCCAGTGAGATATTCTTTAAACATTGACAATCCCCGATACCGAATCCTGCATTAGAATTAATTTTTGAAGTGCGAACAAGCCTTCAGACCACCAGAAGTGTGCTGGTTTAGCACACTGGGCTAAATTGCCGGCTTTGAAAGCAGACCGAGGCAGGCCAGCAGCACGGTTCAATTCCCGTACCAGCCTCCCCGAGCAGGCACAGGAATGTGGCGACTAGGGGCTTTTCACAGTAACTTCATTTGAAGCCTACTTGCGACAATAAGCCATTTTCGTTTCATTTCATAGCTCAGAACGGAATCCAGAAAAAATTCACCTGGCTGCAGATTTACATTAGGCCATCGAAAGCCGGTCAGCGACTACAACTACATTTGGCAAATGGCATGATATACAATCCACTTGGAGCTATTTTCCCTAAAAGCCGTAGCAAGCTAACCTTCTGTTAAGCCCTGGTAACTGTGACGAGCATCGTCAGTGCAGCACTGTCTGTTCCACGTAGTGTGGCCAGCAACGGACAGGAGTTCGGACAAGGCCGACTTGATCTTCCTGGTCTTGTCCAGCATGGTAGAGGACCCGCTTTCGAAGCTCAGTACGCTTGAAGCTCTTGGGAGGCAAACAGTTATCTGCAGCGGTGAGGTTATGGCAGTGCAGCAAGGACAGCTGCCGTTTCCAACCTCTGATATCCGATCCGTGTGGTTCAAATCACTCTGCGCCCTTAGCTCGTTTCAGAAAAAAACAAGGGCTTCAATCTGCTCACAATCCAGCGGCCCAAACGAGGCTTGAATGTCTCAGGTGGAGGCAAAGGCAAGAGTGGAGATCTCACCCAGAAGCAGCCTCCCTTCATGTGGCGCAGGCTAACATTTTCCACCGTCCGTGTATCCAGGGCTGACAACACATGGCAACAAGTGACTTATTGCACCGAAAATAGTCAACACACAGCTGCCTCCTTGCTCCGGCGCGCACACGCTGCCTCTGGAGAAGAATTTTTTTTTGTTGACGTTTTTAAATACCACACCAGCCAGCGCCATCGTATTTATTTATTTTTGAGTAACATCACAGCTGTTGGGTTCGTGAATCAACACAGACCTGGGGAGGGCCCTCAGTTTAACTCAGTAAACACGGTTTAACACAAGTAACTGGTCAGCTGGCAAAGTTTGCTCAAGGCCAGGGGGAGAAATTTCACTAAAATAGGAAGTTCATTTTAAAAATTGACTTTTTTGGTCAAAGGCCCAGTAATATTTTGAGCTTCGATATTTGTGCTGAAAAGCCTTTATTTCTACCATCACTGAAATCTTGGGTGTATTAAAGTCGGCGAGAGGGGGGGGGGCTACCGGTGGGGGCGATGTGCCAAACAGTCGCACAAAAAGGTGGTTCTCCTCTAGAAACCTCAACTTAGGTCCTTTTAACCAGGAAATCGACCATTCAGCCAACGAAAACCCCTCCCGCCCTCGCCCGAAAACGAACAAGCACCCGAGGAAATGCCCTCAAGTCAGCAAGGCCGCCCAAAAAGCAGCAAGAGCCGGGAGGGGAAGAGCCAGGCTGCAGACACGAGGAGTGAAGCAGGGCAGAACATGGCGGACTGAGCGGGTTCGTCGACTCAAACGCCGCTCCACTGAAACGGAGCTCCAACCGGGGAATGGAGCTCCGAACCCAAGAGCCCGGAAAACTTCGGGACTCCATTAAGGAGGATCTCATGGTGACAGTGAAGGAGGCGAAAGTAATTACTCTGGCCCCCTTCAAAGAGCCGCAGGAGAGACGGAGAGGTGGAGAGAGAGACCCAGGAAGCGGTAGTCAGGAACTAGAAAAAGCGGCCACCAGACAGAGTGATCAGGTCGCCTCGGTAGGTGGCTGCCCAGGGAGCACTCAACGGGAAGGGAGAGGACCAGAAATATAGGTCCCTCCACCAGAACCTCAGGATTGTCGGCCTATCGGAGGACAAACCCTATGAAATACCTAGCACGGATGCTGGGGAGGCTGGTCGGGGGGGGCAAAGCTGGTCGGGGGGGGGGCAAAGCTAGTCGGGGGGGGGGGGCAAAGCTGATCGCTGATCAGGGGGGACAAAGCTGGTCGGGGGGGGGGGACAAAGCTGGTCGGGGGGGGGACAAAGCTGGTCGGGGGGGGGACAAAGCTGGTCGGGGGGACAAAGCTGGTCGGGGGGACAAAGCTGGTCGGGGGGGCCAAAGCTGGTCGGGGGGGGACAAAGCTGGGCGGGGGGGGACAAAGCTGGTCGGGGGGGGACAAAGCTGGTCGGGGGGGGACAAAGCTGGTCGGGGGGGGACAAAGCTGGTCGGGGGGGGACAAAGCTGGTCGGGGGGGGACAAAGCTGGTCGGGGGGGGACAAGCTGGTCGGGGGGGGACAAAGCTGGTCGGGGGGGGACAAAGCTGGTCGGGGGGGGACAAAGCTGGTCGGGGGGACAAAGCTGGTCGGGGGGACAAAGCTGGTCGGGGGGACAAAGCTGGTCGGGGGGACAAAGCTGGTCGGGGGGACAAAGCTGGTCGGGGGGACAAAGCTGGTCGGGGGGACAAAGCTGGTCGGGGGGACAAAGCTGGTCGGGGGGACAAAGCTGGTCCGGGGGGGACAAAGCTGGTCCGGGGGGGGACAAAGCTGGTCGGGGGGACAAAGCTGGTCGGGGGGACAAAGCTGGTCGGGGGGACAAAGCTGGTCGGGGGGACAAAGCTGGTGGGGGGGACAAAGCTGGTCCGGGGGGGACAAAGCTGGTCCGGGGGGGTGGACAGGGCCCAAAGGTCGCTCCGAGAAAGGCCCACGACAGGAGAACACCACGGTCGATTGTTACAAAGCTCAACAGATTTCAGGACAAGGAGATGGGCAAGGATCATGCGGTCCTGCAATTGGGAAGGCCGTACGATCCAATTACATCAGGACATGGGGGCCGACGTGGCCAAGTTTAATGGTGCAAAGGCAGCTCTATTTAAGAACAAAGTGCTCAACGGCTTGGTCGCACTCCCCCGCCCCGCCTCTCCCCGCCCCGCCTCTCCCCGTGCGCACTCCCCCTCCTCACCTCTTCCCGCGCAAACTCCCCGCCCCGCCTCTCCCCGCGCGCGCACCCCGCCCCGCCTCTCCCAGTGCGCACTCCCCCTCCCCGCCCCGTTTTTCCCCCCGCGCCCCTCACACACACTCCCGCGTACCGTCTCGCACACACTCCCGCCTCGCACACACTCCCGCGTCTCTCCCCGCGTCCCTCCCCGCGCACGCTCCCGCGTCCCTCCCCGCGCACGCTCCCGCGTCCCTCCCCGCGCACGCTCCCGCGTCCCTCCCCGTGCGCACTCCCGCGCACGCTCCCGCGTCCCTCTCGCGCACGCTCCCGCGTCCCTCTCGCGCCCCTCTCGCGCACGCTCCCGCGTCCCTCTCGCGCACGCTCCCGCGTCCCTCTCGCGCACGCTCCCGCGTCCCTCTCGCGCACGCTCCCGCGTCCCTCTCGCGCACGCTCCCGCGTCCCTCTCGCGCACGCTCCCACGTCCAATTCGCGCACGCTCCCGCGTCCCTCTCGCGCACGCTCCCGCGTCTCTCTCGCGCACGCTCCCGCGTCTCTCTCGCGCACACTCCCGCGTCCCTCTCGCGCACACTCCCGCGTCCCTCTCGCACACAGTCAGCATCTCTCTCGCACACACACACACATTCCCGCTCTCTTTCTCATAAAAACAAAGAGCGAGATGTCTGTAGTCCAGGCAAGAGGTCAGGAGGGTCGGCTGGGGGAGCTGCCGTTTAGGTTAGTGGGGGACAATTTTAGATATCTAGGGATACAAGTGGCGCGTGACTGGGGCCAGTTGCATAAATTGAACTTGTCCCGGTTGGTCGAACAGATGAGGGGCGAGTTCCAGAGATGGGATGCGCTACCGCTGTCGCTGGGAGGGTGCAGACGGTTAAGACGACGGTCCTACCGAGATTTTTATTTGTATTTTCATCCCGCGGTCCTTTTTTAAGAGGGTTAACAAAATCATCCTGGGCTTTGTGTGGGTGGGTAAGTTCCCACGGGTGAAGAAGGTGATGCTCAAGAGGAATCGGGGAGAGTGGGGCTCGCTCTGCCAAACTTCAGTAACTATTATTGGGCGGCCAATATTGCTGTGATAAGGAAGTGGGTGGTTGGGGCGGGGTCGGTTTGGGAGCGGATGGAGGCAGCTTCATGTGGGGGCACCAGCTTGGGGGCGTTGATAACGGCACCTCTGCCATTCCCGCCGGCGAGATATTCCACCAGCCCCGTGGTGGTTACGGCCCTGAGGATTTGGGATCTGCGGAGGAGGTACGTTAGAGCAGTGGGTGCATTGGTTTGGTCCCTAATATGTGACAATCACCGGTTTGCCTCAGGGAGCTTGGATGGGGGGGGTTTCGGGTGTGGCAAAGGGCAGGAATTGAGAGGATGGGGGACCTGTTCCTGGAAGGAAGCTTCCCTAGCTTGAGGGTGCTGGAGGTGAAGTTTGGATTGGTATCAGGGAACGACTTCAGATATTTACAGGTGCGGGACTTTCTGCGCAGGCAGGTACCATCCTTCCCACTCCTGCCACTAAGGGGGATCCAGGATAGGGTTGTGTCTAGGGGATGGGTGGGGGGCTTGATCCAATTCAAGGTGGTACACAGGGCCCACATGACAGTGGCCCAGATGAGTAGATTCTTTGGGGTAGAGGACAGGTGTGTAAAATGTGCGGGAGGACCAGTGAACCATGTCCACATGTTCTGGGCGTGTCCAAAGCTTAGGGGATACTGGCAGGAGTTTGCGGACGTCATGTCCAGAGTATTGAAAACAAGGGTGGCAATGAGTCCAGGGTGGTGATTTCCGGAGTGTCGGAGATCCGGGAATCCAGAAGGAGAGAGGCAGATGTTCTGGCCTTTGCCTCCCTGTTAGCCCGGGGATGGATACTGCTAGCTTGGAGGGACTCAAAGCCTCCAAAGTCGGAGCCTGGTTAACCGACATGGCTAGCTTTCTCGGCCTGGAGAAGATTAAGTTCGCCTTGATAGGGTCAGTGTTTGGGTTCGCCCGGCAGCCGTTCATCCACTTCTTTGCGGAGAATTAATCGTCAGCAGGGTGGGGGGGGCTCGGGTAGCATAGAATAGGGGGTTAAATGGGCGGGCCTTGGAGGGACGGGTGTTTGCACAATGATTATTATTTTTTTGTACACTATTTTTACACTGTTGTTGCTTGTAATGCCAAAAATACCTAATTAAAATTGTTTGTTTAAAAAAAACTCCCACGCATCTTAGCAACACAGTCTTTTTTTAATGTTCGTTTTTGGGATGTGGGTGTCGCCTGCTGGGCCGGCATTTGTTGCTCATCCCTAACTGCCCCTTGAACTGAGTGTCTCGCTCGGCCATTTCCGAGGGGCAGGTAAGAGTCAACCCCATTGCTGTGGGTCTGGAGTCACATGTAGGCCAGGCCGGGTAAGGACGGTAGATTTCCTTCCCGAAAGGACATTAGTGAAGCAGACGGGTTTTTACAACAATCGGCAATGGTTTCATGGTCATCTTTAGACTTTTAATTCCTGATTTTTATTGAATTCACATTTCACCATCTGCCCTGGTGGGATTCGAACCAGAGGCACAAAGCATTACTCTGGGTCTCTGGACTATTAGTCCAGTGACAAGACCACTACACCACTATCTCCCCAAAAGCTTGTACCACTCCGTGCTGGTTAAAAGGGACACTGTCAGTGTCACATGTTGTGGATGGGGGGTGGGGTGGATGGGGGGGTGGGTGGGTGGGGGGGGGGGTCCAGCTTACACGCTGAGTACACAAAACAAGCTTTTTGGCTCCAGATCTTCATCGGAACAACATATGCAATGTAACCTGTGGTTTCAGACATGTCTGCCTCCAGATCTTCTTTGCGCCCCAAGAAACACTTTCACATCACTATCCGACCATCCTCTATCCTCCATCACTGTGACAGCTCTCATGAAAAAATGAAAATCGCTTATTGTCACGAGTAGGCTTCAATGAAGTTACTGCGAAAAGCCCCTAGTCGCCACATTCCGGCGCCTGTCCGGGGAGGCTGGTACGGGAATCGAACCGTGCTGCTGGCCTGCTTGGTAAGCCAGCGATTTAGCCGAGTGAGCTAAACCAGCCCCTGGACACACGATCACTGGTTTGGATCAGTGTCCAAAATCAAACTACAATTAGCCCTTGAAATGAACACGGGAGACACAGAATCGTTACAGGAAGCTGCCCCCCCCCCCCCCCCCCCCCCCCCCCCCACCCACCACTCCTCTCTGATCAGTTTGATGAAAGAAATGACCTCATTTTTCTAAAGGTTCAATGTAAAGCAAATGTTATTTATTCCAAATTAATTCTCCCATTGCTGGATGCAGTAGTCGGCACAAATCGGTTAATCCATGAAACACTGGGAAATACCTCATCACTGTTTTCTGCACCTTTCTGCTAAAATGGGATAACGTGCAGCATTCTCCATCAGAACCACAGCTACCAACCAGAGCCTTGTGACACTGTGACAGCGATAAAATAATAATTATCTTTATTATTGTCAGAAGTAGGCTCACATTTGGGCTGGAGCAGGGGGAAATGTTTAGAAACATGCATGTTTTAGACTCTGCCAATACAGGGGCAGCACGGTGGCCTAGTGGTTAGCACTGCGGTCTCACGGCGCCGAGGTCCCAGGTTCGATCCCGGCTCTGGGTCACTGCCCCGTGTGGAGTTTGCACATTCTCCCCGTGTTTGTGTGGGTTTCGCACCCACAACCCAAAAGATATGCATCGGCCACGCTAAAAAACTGCCCCATCAATTGGGGAAAAAAATGAATTGGGTATTCTAAATTTATAAAGAAAAGAAGCTGGCCTCCACATTTCTTGGAGGAGGGGCTGAGGACAGGGAGATTGGAGAAGGGGGTAGTGTCGGCGGTTTCGGGGTTATTTCGGAAGAGGAGAAGGTACCGCTGGAAGGGATCAAGGTAAAGTGGGAGGAAGAGTTGGGAGAGGGTATGGAGATGGGGTTCTGGTGCGAGGTGCTCTGGAGGGTGAACACCTCCACCTCATGTGCGAGGTTGGGGCTGATACAGCTGAAGGTGATATACAGAGCACACCTCAGGAGGGCGAGGATGAGCCGGTTCTTTGTGGGGTTAGAAGATGTGTGTGAACCTTGCGGGGGGACGGGGGCAAACCATGTTCATATTGTTTGGTCCTGTCCAAACGTCCAAAGCTGGAGGATTACTGGAAGCAGATTTTTAGGGTAATCTCTAAAGTGGTGGTGGACGTGAAACTGGACCTGGGCCCTCGGGAAGTCGGACCAGCCGGGATTTGAAATGGGTGCGGAGGCAGATATTGTAGCCTTCGCCTCGTTAATCGCCTGAAGGCAGATGCTGTTGGGGTGGAGATTAACCTCCCCACCCTGTGTCCTGACGTGGCGGGCAGGGGAACATGCTGGAATTCTTGACTCTTGAGATGGTCACATTTAAACTGAGGGGAAGGATGGAGCTGGGTTCTACAATTCATGGGCGTTATTGGATTATTTTGAACATTAGGCCGGGTTTTGGGGGGGGGGGGGGGGGGGGGTTGTGATGGTTGTGTTGACATATGGGCTGTTCTTTGGCGGTTGGTGAGAGGATGGGATTGTTGTTGATACATTGTATTCATTGCTATTTATTGTGTGTTCGTGGGTGTAAATTTTGAAGAAAATGTGAAAGAGAATAAAAAATATTTTATTTAAAAAAGTAGGCTCATATTAACACTGCAATGAAGTTACTGCGAAAAGCCCCTAGTCACCACACTACGGCACCTGTTCGGGTACACTGAGGGAGAATTCAGAATGTCCAATTCACCGAACAAGCACGTCTTTCGGGACTTGTGGGAGCAAACCGGAGCGCCCGGAGGCAACCCGCGCAGACACGGGAGAACGTGCAGACTCCGCACAGACCCAGCGGGGAATCGAACCTGGGACCCTGGCCCTGTGAAGCAACAGTGCCAGCCGCCGTGCTGTCGCGCCGCCCAGATACAAATACAGTGAGAGCTACAGGAAACCCCAATAACCTTTGCCCTTATCCAATCCCTGCACTGCAGACTGAGGCCAGTCGGCCCATCGAGTCTGCACTGACCCTCTGGGAGAGCACCTTACCTAGGTGCCCGCCCCCACACTATCCTCGTTATCCTGCACATTGATCATGGCCAATCCACCTATTCTGTACATCGTTGAACTGTGGGAGGAAACCCACGCAGTCACGGGGAGAACCTACAAACTCCACACAGAGGTACCCAAGGTCAGCGCGGTGAGGCAGCATTGCTGACCGCTGTGTTGCTGCAGATAGATCAGCTCGAAATTCCCATTGAAAAACGTGTAAAGTAAATTCCCAATGATTGCTTGGTTGCTCAGATTCTGATGTGTCCCTGTGCTTGCTGTGGTGAATTCTCTAATCAATTTTCCTCACAAAATTTGCATGTTCCATGCTTTTGCATGTTTACATGTTCCACAAGAGAAATGGGGCGCTGTATGGTCTAAACCAGAGCTTCTGTCACCAACACTGCCGTTACATTTAACACCGAGTGATGAGTGAACTGGTCCAACAGCGTTAACCCAGTCTGGTCACTTTGCTGTCCACTAGATGGAGCATTATTCTGCAGCTCAGCGCTGCATTCACAGGGCTGAGGTAATTCCCGTCAGGATTACTCCCACTCTGCAGAAATACAAACCACAAGTCATTGCAACGGACCACAGAGCTGATCCACCCTCTCAGATACGGGGCACTGCATGTTCCAGGGAGACCGTCTGCGAGGAAAGCAAGGTGGTCAAGTGTGTTCTCAAGAATAATCCCTTTATCATGTTCGAACCCAAAGATTTGAAACTTGCTGTTGACTTTTGAATAAAGGCCAGCCTTCCAAAAACAACTGCAAGCGAGAGGCACACCTGAATGAAATGAAAATCGCTTATTGTCACGAGTAGGCTTCAAATGAAGTTACTGTGAAAAGCCCCTAGTCGCCACATTCCGGCGCCTGTTCGGGGAGGCTGTTACGGGAATCGAACCGTGCTGCTGGCTTGCCTTGGTCTGCTTTCAAAGCCAGCGATTAGCCCTGTGAGCTAAACAGCCCCTGTCTGTTCCTCGTACACCACCGTCCTCCACTGGAAAGTACCCAAAACGGCAACATCAACAAGGGAAATATCCGTACCCACATCCCGCCACTCCTGGCATTCAAGCTCCATATCTGCTGATTTTGTTCAAATACATGCTGGAGCTGCAAATGGAACAAAAGAAACGGCCCACAGACCTTCCAAACTGGGCACATCCTCCGCCGAGGCCAAGGGAACGGCAGGCCGGAGGGGAACAGACAGGATCCAACTGGTAAAAGGCAGGCTTGGGGCCAAAGTTGTTTCTTCACAGAGTAACCAAACCCTGCTGGACGGGTTTGTTGGGGTGGGATCACCTCCGAACTGGCTGGGTGCCACAGAGGGAATATTTTAGGACTGCTGTGGACGCCTGCAGAGCTGGGGGACGGGAAGATAAACGGCGGATATCTGCATGAGCAGGGCACTGCTCGAAAAACACTGCAATAACAAACTTTCCAGGAGGTCCTCAGTGAGCACAATTACTCCGATGGAAGACATGAACTTGGCTGTGCTGCCAACCTATCTGCTGCATGTTAAGGGGGGGAGAGGGGGGGTTTAGTTTATTGTGGTGGGGGTAGTTTGGATGTGTTCTTAACTGTTGAGTGTGTTTTTTAAAAACTGTAACCTGAAGCATCCGTTTAATAATATATTGTTACACTGTTTTGTCGAAATGAGAAAGTTTTCAATAAAAACATATTTTAAAAACTTATCCAATGTGTAATTATTTTTCTGCCCGACTCTCAGAGATTCCCAGCATTCACTAGGCTGCTTTTAACTGAGCGGCACCGTAGCACAGTGGTTAGCACAGTCGCTTCACAGCGCCAGGGTCCCAGGTTCCATTCCCGGCTTGGGTCACTGTCTGTGCGGAGTCTGCACGTTCTCCCAGTGTCTGCGTGGGTTTCCTCCGGGTGCTCCGGTTCCCTCCCACAGTCCAAAGATGTGCTGTTAGGTGAATTGGACAGTCTGAATTCTCCCTCCGTGTACCCGAACAGGCGCCCAAGTGTGGCGACTGGGGGATTTTCACAGTAACTTCACTGCACTGTTAATGTAAGCATACTTATTATTATTTCTTTATAAAGAAGGTCCGATTCTGTAAAGAAGTGCTTTGGGAACAAACGATAAACCATGGGAACAAATGTGCACACTGCAGTACACAGCAGGACTCAGATTTGTGAAACAAAGGGAAATTAAATGATCCTGATACAAACTAGAAATAGTGTATTGCAACGTGAAAGAAAGCAGCAAAAAAAAAAGGTGAGAGTGGTTAGCACTGCTGCCTCACAGCGCCAGGGACCCAGATTAAATTCCAGCCTCGAGTCACTGCCTTCCCATGTCTGCGTGGGTTTCCTCCGGGTGCTCCAG
Source organism: Scyliorhinus canicula (assembly GCF_902713615.1). NCBI lineage: Eukaryota > Metazoa > Chordata > Chondrichthyes > Carcharhiniformes > Scyliorhinidae > Scyliorhinus > Scyliorhinus canicula. Next base: position 21,923,814 of record NC_052168.1, on the reverse strand, counting down.
TTTCCTCCCACAGTCCAAAGATGTGGTTAGAATCATAGAATTTACAGAATCATAGAATTTACAGTGCAGAAGGAGGCCATTCAGCCCATCGAGTCTGCACCGGCTCCTGGAAAGAGCACCCTACCCACGGTCAACAACTCCACCTTATCCCCATAACCCAGTAACCCCACCCAACACTAAGGGCAATTTTGGACACTAAGGGCAATTTATCATGTCCAATCCACCCTGACCTGCACATCTTTGGACTGTGGGAGGAAACCGGAGCACCCGGAGGAAACCCACGCACACACGGGGAGGATGTGCAGACTCCGCACAGACAGTGACCCAATCCGGAATCGAACCTGGGACCCTGGAGCTGTGAAGCGATTGTGCTATCCACAATGCTACCGTGGATTGGCCACGCTAAATTGCCTCTTAATCCAAAAATGGGCAGGTTAGGCGGGGTGCTCTTTTAGAGGCGGCCACTGCAGACTCGATGGGCCGAATGGCCTCCTTCTGCACTGTAGGGATTCTGAGAAACAAACAATTTCAATTCAAATTTAACACTAAATTCTTTAGAATGGATATTCAGGTATCCAGGATGACTATCGCAGTCGCTCAGCCCTTCTTTCCAATATACAAAATCAGCCAGTCAGGTCAATTCCGATGACATGGCGCTGTTAGTGACCTCAGCTTTGGCCTCGGTTTCAGTTCCTGCTGGGTTATCAAAGTACCCGATGACTGCACTGGCATCGGGAACTAAATTCCTTGGGAGCCGTTTACTTATTAAGCAGGTGTACAGGAAACAATATAAAATGCTCCCAACTGGAGCAAAGAGCCAAACAGTCTTCGGAAAGTTTAACTTTCATTTTAATCAAGTCACTGGTGATTAGAAAAACTCAGCCGGTCTGGCAGCATCTGTGGAAATAGAAACCGAGTTTTAACGTTCTGAGTGCAACATGACTCTTCCGTGGAAGCGAAAAAGTTTTGAAGTCATATTGGACTTGGAACTGTTTCTCTCTCCATAGATGCTGCCAGACCGGCTGAGTTTTTGTGGTGCTTCTTGTGTTAATTTCAGGTCTCCTGTATCTGCAGGATTTTGCTTTTACTTTAGGGGAGTGGGACTAGTTCAGTTGCTGCAGGAGAAACCACAGAATGGACACGACAGGCCGAAAGTCCCGCCTCCTGTTCTGGCATGTTTCCAACCCAGAAAAACCCACAAAATGGCCTCACGGTAGCATGGTGGTTAGCATCAATGCTTCACAGCTCCAGGGTCCCAGGTTCGATTCCCGGCTGGGTCACTGTCTGTGTGGAGTCTGCACGTCCTCCCCGTGTGTGCGTGGGTTTCCTCCGGGTGCTCCGGTTTCCTCCCACAGTCCAAAGATGTGCGGGTTAGGTGGATTGGCCATGCTAAATTGCCCGTAGTGTAAGGTTAATGGGGGGATTGTTGGGTTACGGGTATACGGGTTACGTGGGTTTAAGTAGGGTGATCATTGCTCGGCACAACATCGAGGGCCGAAGGGCCTGCTCTGTGCTGTACTGTTCTATGTTCTATGTTCTAAAAACAAGGGTGCGCTAAACAAGCTAAAGAGGAATGTGCAGGGCTATGGGGGGGAAAAGGGCAGGGGAATGGCACTACGATGCTCGTTCGGACAGCCAGCGCAGACATGATGGGCCGAATGGCCTCCTTCTGCATCGTAACCATTCTGTGATTCTGACAATGCAAGGCAGGTGGAGTCATTGCATCAAAACCCATCTGGCGAGGGTCGGTTTGGAATGAATCAATCACCCATTTTATAACCTGTCCAAATTTACTGGAAAAGAATGCTGAGGGAGGTGGAACGGGAGAGATCGTTTCGATCCAATCAGTTCCCCACATGTGGGTCAGGCCAAAATTAATCCCAAGCAACAACCAGACCTCGGCACCATCAATGCCTCTTTGCTTTGAATATTTGCACCATTTGTACAGAGCCACCAGGTAAGTGGAAGGCATGGTAGCACAGTGGTTAGCACTGCTGCTTCGCAGTGCCAGGGATCTGGGTTCGATTCCCAGCTTGGGTCACTGTCCGTGCGGAGTCTGCACTTCCTTCCCGTGTCTGTGTGGGTTTCCTCCGGGTGCTCCGGTTTCCTCCCATAGTCGAAAGATGTGCCGGTTAGGTGGCTTGGCCAGGCTAAATTGCCCCTTAATGTCCAAAAAGGTTGGGTGGGGTTACTGGGATAGGGTGGAGGTGTGGGCTTAGGTAGGGTGCTCTTCCCAAGGGCCGGTACAGACTCGATGGGCCGAATGGTCTCCTTCTGCACTGCAAATTCTATGGTTGAATCGTACAGTGAAAGAGGGACAATAAAGGAAGATTTACAGTGTGCACAGCAGAGAGAGAAGAAAGAGCTTCACAGGGACCCAGAGTCCAAAATTAAAGTTTGATAAGGCAGTCCTTCGCAGAGAGCGATGCGCTGAAAACCGATGCTGAACAATTCAATTTTCCAATGGTGCTGACTTCACACAATGAGGTAGGCACGTAGCCCCAACAGAGCAGTGTAGAAGTTGAAGAGCTAGCGAGGAAGGGAAACCTGAACCAATTACATCCCACACATCTGGCTGCTTGACACACGCAATTTCACAGTGTCCAAACTTCATTCGGAAACCTCCCAGTTAAATGCAGTACAGTCAGAGATAATTTACCAATACAGAAGCCAGTGATCCGTTGCAAACTTGCAGCAGGAGGCTGAGAAGCTGCCACTAGAGTAAAATGCGAAAGAGGAAGACAAGGGAAAGGGCTGTCGGAAATGAATAATTGACATGAACCAGAACCGTTCCAAGGCCGCATCATCAGCAATGGTACTGGACTCGGGAAAACTGTCACACCACTGTGAGGCCGAGAATACTGTATAATCAGTCAATTGTATGCAGTGTTGGGGTCCCAGACCAGACCTCAATGGATACGAGGAAACTGGTCAAGAAACACCAACAATCTTTTAAACTGTAAACTGCGAGGAAAGGATACAATAGAATAAAATAGGGCAGTACAGGCCCTTCGGAACTCGATGTTACGCCGACCTGTGAAACCCCTCTAAAGCCCATCTACACTATTCCCTTATCGTCCATATGTCTATCCAATGACCATTTGAATGCGTTTAGTGCTGGCGAGTCCACTACTGTTGCAGGCAGGGCATTCCACGCCCTTACTACTCTGAGTAAAGAACCTACCTCTGACATCTGTCCGATATCTTATCTCCCCTCAATTTAAAGCTATGTCCCCTCGTGCTGGACATCACCATCCGAGGAAAAGGCTCTCATTGTCCACCCTATCTAATCCTCTGATCATCTTGTATGCCTCAATTAAGTCACCTCTTAACCTTCTTCTCTCTAACGAAAACAGCCTCAAGTCCCTCAGCCTTCCCTCATATCTTTCCAGAATTGCTAATGTCTCCTCCTCCTTATGAACCTCAAACCCGTCTAGTCTAGTAGCCTGTATCTCAGTATTCCTCTCGACAACATTGTCTTTTTCCTGCGTGAATACTTACAAAAAATATTCATTTAGCACCTCTCCTAGCTCCTCGGACTCCACGCACAATTTCCCACTACTGTCCTTGACTGGCCCTACTCTTACCCGAGTCATTCTTTTATTCCTGACAAACCTATAGAAAGCTTTAGGGTTTCCTTGATCCTACCTGCCAAAGACTTCTCATGTCCCCTCCTGGCTCTTCTTAGCTCTCTCTTTAGGTCCTTCCTGGCTAACCTGTAACTCTCGAGCGCCCTAACTGAGCCTTCACGTCTCATACTTCTCTCCAGGAGTGACTCCACTGACAAATAAGGATATGAAGGCAAATGGAATTTTGTCCTTCATTGCTAGAGGGATGGAGTTTAAGACTAGGGAGGTTATGTTGCAATTGTATAAGGTGTTAGTGCGGCCATACCTGGAGTATTGTGTTCAGTTTTGGTCTCCTTACTTGAGAAAGGACGTACTGGCACTGGAGGGTGTGCAGAGGAGATTCACTAGGTTAATCCCAGAGCTGAAGGGGTTGGATTATGAGGAGAGGTCGAGTAGACTGGGACTGTACTCTTTGGAATTTAGAAGGATATGGGGGGATCTTATAGAAACATTTAAAATTATGAAGGGAATAGATAGGATAGATAGGGGCAGCAGGGTAGCATGGTGGTTAGCATAAATGCTTCACAGCTCCAGGGTCCCAGGTTCGATTCCCGGCTGGGTCACTGTCTGTGTGGAGTCTGCACGTCCTCCCCCTGTGTGCGTGGGTTTCCCCCGGGTGCTCCGGTTTCCTCCCACAGTCCAAAGATGTGCGGGTTAGGTGGATTGGCCATGCTAAATTGCCCGTAGTGTCCTAATAAAAATGTAAGGTTAAGGGGGGGGGGGGGGGGGGGTTGTTGGGTTACGGGTATAGGGTGGATATGTGGGTTTGAGTAGGGTGATCATGGCTCGGCACAACATTGAGGGCCGAAGGGCCTGTTCTGTGCTGTACTGTTCTATGTTCTATGTTCTAGATGTGGGCAGGTTGTTTCCACTGGCGGGTGAAAGCAGAACTAGGGGGCATAGCCTCAAAATAAGGGGAAGTAGATTTAGGACTGAGTTTAGGAGGAACTTCTTCACCCAAAGGGTTGTGAATCTATGGAATTCCTTGCCCAGTGAAGCAGTAGAGGCTCCTTCATTAAATGTTTTTAAGATAAAGATAGATAGTTTTTTGAAGAATAAAGGGATTAAGGGTTATGGTGTTCGGGCCGGAAAGTGGAGCTGAGTCCACAAAAGATCAGTCATGATCTAATTGAATGGCGGAGCAGGCTCGAGGGGCCAGATGGCCTACTCCTCCTGGTTCTTATGTTATATCAAAACAAACTTTATTATTAACACAGGATGGGGCAGCACAGTAGCATTGCGGATAGCACAATGGCTTCACAGCTCCAGGGTCCCAGGTTCGATTCTGGCTTGGGTCACTGTCTGTGCGGAGTCTGCACATCCTCCCCGTGTGCGCGTGGGTTTCCTCCGGGTGCTCCGGTTTCCTCCCACAGTCCAAAGATGTGCAGGTTAGGTGGATTGGCCATGATAAATTGCCCTTAGTGTTGGGTTGGGTTATTGTGAGAGGGTGGAGGTGTTGAACCTGGGTGGGGTGCTCTTTCCAAGAGCCGGTGCAGACTCGATGGGCCGAATGGCCTCCATCTGCACTGTAAATTCTATGATCAACCCCATCAACATCCAAGGAATAAACAGCACCTACTTCTAAAATTTCAATAAAGCAAAATGCATGTGCAGGTCAAATGCCAGTATATGTAATGTTAACACTTAGTGGCTTATAGACTTATTCACAATGTTCCTGAAGAGAAGCTTTCAGTCAGAGAAACACACGTTTCCTCAGAAGCCAGAGCACAAAACTAAAAACAACAGACACAGGGGCAGGGCTGAAAACAAAACTAAAAACGGACTCCCTCCCTCCCATGAGTGACACCTGCCCTGCTGTTAACTCCTTAATCACAGCTTTAACAGACATATAATCCTGACACCGTAACCTGTTTTAATAAAATTACTGCAACAGATGTATTAAACAGCATATGCCAACATTTGCTACATTAATCGCATTCGAGTGAATTAAATTAATATTTTACTTCTGAAGCATTACTTGGCCTGGGGTAACCGCATCCGATTTGGCCCCATTGCAACTTTCAGCGTTTTGTCTGCCCTAACCACCCGACCCACATCCCCCACAAACAAAAGGAAGGAATCTCCAAATGTATCTCACCCTGTAGCAAGCGCTCCTCCTGTTGGGTGAAGGTGGAGTGACACTGGCGTCGAAGCCGAGGAGAAGTCCGCACCTCGCTCACCTGCCCTCCCATCTCAGGCGTGCCAAGGGGAGACGAATGCTCTAAATGGGGAAAACACAAAAAGGAGGACAAAATGAGAACCAAAAATCGAGCTCCCAACCCAGACACAAGACCAGCAGCCTATGATCAGCGCTGAACTGCAAACTTAATTGGAACGGTCAGCAGCGCCTCAGCCAGTAATACAGTCGCCTTTGATTCCAGGTTCAAGTCCCATTCCGGTGCTTGAGCACAAACATCAAGGCCAAAGAGTCCTGATGGAGCGCTGTAGCCCCCCCCCCCCCCCCCCCCCCCCCCCCCCCCCCGCGGATGTGAACGATTCAATAGCGCTAATTCGAAGACGAGCAGGGGGATTCTCCCCAGTGTCCTGGCCAATGTTCATCCTTCAATTATCAGAAGAGACGGATTACCTGCTCAGCGTCACTCTGCATCTTTGTGGGAGTTTACTGGACGTAAATTAACTGCCGCGATTCCTGCGTTAGTGACTACACTGGGAAGAAGCTGGTCGGTGCTGTAAAGCAGTAAAATGGTTGTGCGCTGCTATATAAATGCAAGTCTTTCTATTTTCATTTGGATCAGCCCCATTGAAGTGTCATATTGAAGCGTAATCCTTCAGGGGTACTGACTCAAATACATAGGGCACTGAAAGAGATCTGCACCTAATCCTGGATTGCACCATCACCAGTAACCAATGCACAACAATCAGACATAGCTGCCCACATACCTTGCCAAGTACAAATACCAACTAGAGGGCACAAGTGGGGCACATTTCTCCTCCCTGCTGTGCCAACATTACAATTACACAAAAGCAAAATGCTGCAGGTGCTGGAAATCTGAAATCAAAATTTAAAATGCCGGAAATGCTCAGCAGGTCTGGCGGTATCTGGAAAGGGAAACAGAGTCAATATTACAGGTCATTCACCCGTCAGCACAACTAATGACGGGGCAGTCCTCGGAACGTGAGAGAATGCCGTAGTGAGTGAGTGACGTAGTGAGCGAGTGCCGTAGTGAGTGAGTGCCGTAGTGAGCGAGTGAGTGCGTGCCGTAGTGAGCGAGTGAGTGCATGCGGTAGTGAGTGAGTGCCATAGTGAGCGAGTGAGTGCGTGTCGTAGTGAGTGAGTGCATGCGGTAGTGAGTGCTGTAGTGAGTGAATGAGTGCCGTAGTGAGCGAGTGAGTGCGTGTCGTAGTGAGTGAGTGCATGCGGTTGTGAGTGAGTGCCGTAGTAAGCGAGTAAGTGCATCCAGTAGTGAGTGAGTGAGTGTGTGTGTGCCGTAGTGAGTGAGTGAGTGCATGCCATCGTGAGTGAGTGAATGAGTGTGTCGTAGTGAGTGAGTGCGTGCCGTAGTGAGCGAGTGAGTGCCGTAGCGAATGAGTGAGAGTGCAGTAGTGAGTGAGTACGGTAGTGAGCGAGTGCGGTAGTGAGTGAGTGCGGAAGTGAGTGCGGTAGTGAGTGAGTGCGGTAGTGAGTGAGTGCGGTAGTGAGTGAGTGCGGTAGTGAGTGAGTGCGGTAGTGAGTGAGTGCGGTAGTGAGTGAGTGCGGTAGTGAGTGAGTGCGGTAGTGAGTGAGTGCCTTAGTGAGTGAGTGCCTTAGTGAGTGAGTGCCTTAGTGAGTGAGTGCCTTAGTGAGTGAGTGCCTTAGTGAGTGAGTGCCTTAGTGAGTGAGTGCCTTAGTGAGTGAGTGCCTTAGTGAGCAAGTGAGTTGATAAAGCGTTTGATAAGGTTCCCCACGGTCGGCTATTGCAGAAAATACGGAGGCTGGGGATTGAGGGTGATTTAGAGATGTGGATCAGAAATTGGCTAGTTGAAAGAAGACAGAGAGTGGTAGTTGATGGGAAATGTTCAGAATGGAGTTCAGTTACGAGTGGCGTACCACAAGGATCTGTTCTGGGGCCGTTGCTGTTTGTCATTTTTATAAATGACCTAGAGGAGGGCGCAGAAGGATGGGTGAGTAAATTTGCAGACGACACTAAAGTCGGTGGAGTTGTAGACAGTGCGGAAGGATGTTGCAGGTTACAGAGGGACATAGATAAGATGCAGAGCTGGGCTGAGAGGTGGCAAATGGAATTTAATGTGGAGAAGTGTGAGGTGATTCACTTTGGAAAGAATAACAGAAATGCGGAATATTTGGCTAATGGTAAAATTCTTGGTAGTGTGGATGAGCAGAGGGATCTCGGTGTCCATGTACATAGATCCCTGAAAGTTGCCACCCAGGTTGATAGGGTTGTGAAGAAGGCCTATGGTGTGTTGGCCTTTATTGGTAGAGGGATTGAGTTCCGGAGCCATGAGGTCATGTTGCAGTTGTACAAAACTCTAGTACGGCCGCATTTGGAGTATTGCGTACAGTTCTGGTCGCCTCATTATAGGAAGGACGTGGAAGCTTTGGAACGGGTGCAGAGGAGATTTACCAGGATGTTGCCTGGTATGGAGGGAAAATCTTATGAGGAAAGGCTGATGGACTTGAGGTTGTTTTCGTTAGAGAGAAGGTTAAGAGGTGACTTAATAGAGGCATACAAAATGATCAGAGGGTTAGATAGGGTGGACAGCGAGAGCCTTCTCCCGCGGATGGAGGTGGCTAGCACGAGGGGACATAGCCTTAAATTGAGGGGTAATAGATATAGGACAGAGGTCAGAGGTGGGTTTTTTACGCAAAGAGTGGTGAGGCCGTGGAATGCCCTACCTGCAACAGTAATGAACACGCCAACGTTGAGGGCATTTAACATTTTTTTGGATAAGCATATGGATGATAAGGGCATAGTGTAGGTTAGATGGCCTTTAGATTTTTTCCATGTCGGTGCAACATCGAGGGCCGAAGGGCCTGTACTGCGCTGTATCGTTCTATGTTCTATGTTCAATGAGTGTGTGTCGTAGAGAATGAGTGAGTGAGTGCGGTAGTGAGTGAGTGCGGTAGTGAGTGAGTGCGGTAGTGAGTGAGTGCGGTAGTGAGTGAGTGCGGTAGTGAGTGACGTAGTGAGTGAGTGCCGTAGTGAGCGAGTGAGTGCGTGCCGTAGTGAGCGAGTGAGTGCATGCGGTAGTGCGTGAGGGCCGTAGTGAGCGAGTGAGTGCGTGTCGTAGTGAGTGAGTGCATACGGTAGTGAGTGAGTGCCGTAGTGAGCGAGTGAGTGCATGCTGTAGTGAGCGAGTGAGTGCATCCGGTAGTGAGTGAGTGAGTGTGTGCGTGCCGTAGTGAGTGAGTGAGTGCATGCCATCGTGAGTGAGTGAATGAGTGTGTGTCGTAGTGAGTGAGTGCGTGCCGCAGTGAGCGAGTGAGTGCCGTAGTGAGCAAGTGAGTGTGTGTCGCAGTGAATGAGTGAGAGTGCAGTAGTGAGTGAGTACGGTAGTGAGTGAGTGCGGTAGTGAGTGAGTGCGGTAGTGAGTGAGTGCGGTAGTGAGTGAGTGCGGTAGTGAGTGAGTGCGGTAGTGAGAGTGCGGTAGTGAGAGTGCGGTAGTGAGAGTGCAGTAGTGAGTGAGTGCCGTAGTGAGTGAGTGCCGTAGTGAGTGAGTGCCGTAGTGAGTGAGTGCCGTAGTGAGCAAGTGAGTGTGTGTCGTAGAGAATGAGTGAGTGAGTGTGGTAGTGAGTGAGTGCGGTAGTGAGTGAGTGCGTGTCGTAGTGAGTGAGTGCATGCCGTAGTGAGTGAGTGCGGTAGTGAGTGAGTGCCGTAGTGAACAAGTGAGTGCGTGTTGTAGTGAGTGAGTGCGGTAGTGAGTGAATGAGTGCCGTAGTGAGCAAGTGAGTGTTGTAGTGAGTGAGTGCATGCGGTAGTGAGTGAGTGCCATAGTGAGCAAGTGCTGTAGTGAGCGAGTGAGCGCGTCCGGTAGTGAGTGAGTGAGAGAGTGAGTGTGTGCCGTAGTGTGCGAGTGAGTGCGTCCGGTAGTGAGTGAGTGAGTGAGTGCCGTAGTGAGTGAATGGGTGCGTGTGGTGGTGAGCGAGTGAGTGCCGTAGTGAGCGAGTGAGTGTGTGTCGTAGTGAGCGAGTGAGTGTGTGTCGTAGTGAGCGCGTGTCGTAGTGAGTGAGTGCGTGCCATCGTGAGTGAGTGCCATCGTGAGTGAGTGCGGTAGTGAGTGAGTGCGGTAGTGAGTGAGTGCGGTAGTGAGTGAGTGCGGTAGTGAGTGAGTGCGGTAGTGAGTGAGTGCGGTAGTGAGTGAGTGCGGTAGTGAGTGAGTGCGGTAGTGAGTGAGTGCGGTAGTGAGTGAGTGCGGTAGTGAGTGAGTGCGGTAGTGAGTGAGTGCGGTAGTGAGTGAGTGCGGTAGTGAGTGAGTGCGGTAGTGAGTGAGTGCGGTAGTGAGTGAGTGCGGTAGTGAGTGAGTGCGGTAGTGAGTGAGTGCCGTAGTGAGTGAGTGCGGTAGTGAGTGAGTGCCGTAGTGAGTGAGTGCCGTAGTGAGTGAGTGCCGTAGTGAGTGAGTGCGGTAGTGAGTGCCGTAGTGAGTGAGTGCCGTAGTGAGTGAGTGCCGTAGTGAGTGCCGTAGTGAGTGAGTGCCGTAGTGAGTGCTTTAGTGAGTGAGTGCCGTAGTGAGTGAGTGCCGTAGTGAGTGAGTGCCGTAGTGAGTGAGTGCCGTAGTGAGTGAGTGCCGTAGTGAGTGCCGTAGTGAGTGAGTGCCATAGTGAACAAGTGAGTGCGTGTTGTAGTGAGTGAATGACTGCCGTAGTGAGCGAGTGGGTGCGTGTCGTAGTGAGTGAGTGCATGCGGTAGTGAGTGAGTGCCGTAGTGAGCGAGTGAGTGCGTGCTGTATTGAGCGAGTGAGTGCATCCGGTAGCGAGTGTGTGTGTGTGTGCCGTAGTGAGTGAGTGCGTGCCATCGGGAGTGAGTGAATGAGTGAGTGCCGTAGTGAGCGAGTGAGTGCGTGTCGTAGTGAGCGAGTGCGTGCCGTAGTGAGCGAGTGAGTGCGTGTCGTAGTGAGTGAGTGAGTGCGTGCCATCGTGAGTGAGTGAATGAGTGTGTGTCGTAGTGAGTGAGTGCGTGCCGTAGTGAGCGAGTGAGTGCCGTAGTGAGCAAGTGAGTGTGTGTCGTAGTGAATGAGTGAGAGTGCAGTAGTGAGTGAGTACGGTTGTGAGTGAGTGCGGTAGTGAGTGAGTGCGATAGTGAGTGAGTGCGGTAGTGAGAGTGCGGTAGTGAGTGCAGTAGTGAGTGAGTGCGGTAGTGAGTGAGTGCGGTAGTGAGTGAGTGCCTTAGTGAGTGAGTGCCTTAGTGAGTGAGTGCCTTAGTGAGTGAGTGCCTTAGTGAGTGAGTGCCTTAGTGAGTGAGTGCCGTAGTGAGCAAGTGAGTGTGTGTCGTAGAGAATGAGTGAGTGAGTGTGGTAGTGAGTGAGTGCGGTAGTGAGTGAGTGCGTGCCGTAGTGAGTGAGTGCATGCTGTAGTGAGTGAGTGCGGTAGTGAGTGAGTGCCGTAGTGAACAAGTGAGTGCGTGTTGTAGTGAGTGAGTGCGGTAGTGAGTGAATGAGTGCCGTAGTGAGCGAGTGAGTGCGTGTTGTAGTGAGTGAGTGCATGCGGTAGTGAGTGAGTGCCATAGTGAGCAAGTGCTGTAGTGAGCGAGTGAGTGCGTCCGGTAGTGAGTGAGTGAGAGAGTGAGTGTGTGCCGTAGTGTGCAAGTGAGTGCGTCCGGTAGTGAGTGAGTGAGTGAGTGCCGTAGTGAGTGAATGAGTGCGTGTGGTGGTGAGCGAGTGAGTGCATGCGGTAGTGAGTGCCGTAGTGAGCGAGTGAGTGTGTGTCGTAGTGAGCGAGTGAGTGTGTGTCGTAGTGAGCGTGTGTCGTAGTGAGTGTGTGTCGTAGTGAGTGAGTGCGGTAGTGAGTGAGTGCCGTAGTGAGTGAGTGCCGTAGTGAGTGAGTGCCGTAGTGAGTGAGTGCCGTAGTGAGTGAGTGCCGTAGTGAGTGAGTGCCGTAGTGAGTGAGTGCCGTAGTGAGTGAGTGCCGTAGTGAGTGAGTGCCGTAGTGAGTGAGTGCCGTAGTGAGTGAGTGCCGTAGTGAGTGAGTGCCGTAGTGAGTGAGTGCCGTAGTGAGTGAGTGCCGTAGTGAGTGAGTGCCGTAGTGAGTGAGTGCCGTAGTGAGTGAGTGCCGTAGTGAGTGCCGTAGTGAGTGAGTGCCGTAGTGAGTGCTTTAGTGAGTGAGTGCCGTAGTGAGTGAGTGCCGTAGTGAGTGAGTGCCGTAGTGAGTGAGTGCCGTAGTGAGTGAGTGCCGTAGTGAGTGAGTGCCGTAGTGAGTGAGTGCCGTAGTGAGTGCCGTAGTGAGTGAGTGCCGTAGTGAACAAGTGAGTGCGTGTTGTAGTGAGTGAGTGACTGCCGTAGTGAGCGAGTGGGTGCGTGTCGTAGTGAGTGAGTGCATGCGGTAGTGAGTGAGTGCCGTAGTGAGCGAGTGAGTGCGTGCTGTATTGAGCGAGTGAGTGCATCCGGTAGCGAGTGTGTGTGTGTGTGTGTGTGTGTGCCGTAGTGAGTGAGTGCGTGCCATCGGGAGTGAGTGAATGAGTGAGTGAATGAGTGAGTGCCGTAGTGAGCGAGTGAGTGCGTGTCGTAGTGAGCGAGTGAGTGCGTGCCGTAGTGAGCGAGTGAGTGCGTGTCGTAGTGAGTGAGTGAGTGCATGCCATCGTGAGTGAGTGAATGAGTGAGTGCCGTAGTGAGTGGATAGCTGATGATGTGGAGATGCTGGTGTTGGACTGGGGTGAGCACAGTAAGAAGTCTTACACCAGGTCACAGTCCAACAGGTTTGTTTTCGGAGCACTGCTCCTTCCTCAGGTGAAGTCCTAGTGTTTGAAACAAACCTGTTGGACTGTAACCTGGTGTTGTAAGATTTCTTACTGTGCTCACCCCAGTCCAATGCCGGCATCTCCACATCATAAAAGTCTAATGATGACCAGGAAACCATTGTCGATTGCCAACTGGTTTACTAATGTCCTTCAGGGAAGAAAATCTGCAGGATTACAAGATGCACCGATCGCAGGGACAGAAGCTGTGCACACAGATCACCATGTAGCCTTCTCCCAACAACGCCACAAAGCAGATTCATCAGTCATTGATCATATTGCCTGTGCACAGATTTGCTGCGATGTTTGCCAGCGCATCAGCGGCAAAACCCCGACTAAAACTAGTATTTATACAGACCTTTAACACAGTAAAATGTCGGTAAAGTCAGCTCTCCCCCCTCAAAAAGGTGAAAGCAGCCGATGATTACAAATGGGGACTATGGCGACTTTACTTTTATATAGAACAGCAAAGACACATCGGAAAACTAAGTTTTGGTCTCTAGATAACGAGCCAAGAGTGCGTCAACCATCTGGGCTAAAAGTCCTGATGAATGAGCTATGAAGAGCATGTTTACAATCAAACGCTCATTTCAGCTTTTTAAAGTTGGTTGGTTGTTAGATGCTTTGCCATTATTTATTTATACAGTTAAACTGCAAGGCTCTCTCTGGAGTGAAGCACAGCAAAATCTTCCTAGACGCCACAAATAATTGGCTGTGGTCGCTCCCTGGTCACAGCCGTCCTGGCTCTGAACAGTATCGCAGTTGCGTCATTATGCAAACAAGTTGTAGGTGCATGCAGTACTGACTGCAGGCTACACCCAAAATCAACCTGCATCAAAATACATTCACCTTGCTTGCAAAATGTCTGGGCAGCAGCATTATACTAATATCGCCTGATTAATGAAGAATGGACCACGTAACATCAAACAGGTTGGCCTAAAATAGGATTTTTCCTCTTTTGACCCAACCAAAGGTTGCCAATAAGGAGGAACCTTGGCAAAAGGGTAATATAAATATACTGTTTAAAAAACCAAAAACATTTCGATTGAAGTGACATTTCCAAGGATGAAGATACATTCCCAGGCGCCCTTAGTGCCCGCCAGTGATGAAGTGCTTCCAGAGGTTAATCATGAAGCGCATCACCTCCATGCTCCCAGAACGCCTTGATCCACTGCAATTTGCATACCGCCACAACCACTCCACAGCAGACGCCATTTCCCTGGCCCTACGAGAGCATCTCAACAACAAGGACTCCTACATCAGACTCCTATTTATTGACTACAGCTGCGCCTTCGGCACCATAACCCCAGCCAAGCTCATATCAAAGCTCCAAAACCTAGGACTTGGCTCCTCCCTCTGCAACTGGATTCTCGACTTTCTGACCCACAGACCACAACCAGTAAGACTAAACAACAACGCCTCCTCCACAATAGCCCTCAATACCGGGGCCTCGCAAGGCTGCGTACTTAGCCCCCTACTTGACTCCCTGTACACACACGACTGCGTGGCAAAATTTGGTTCCAACTCCATCTACAAGTTTGCTGACGATACGACCATAGTAGACCATACTATGGGGCAGCAGGGTAGCATGGTGGTTAGCATAAATGCTTCACAGCTCCAGGGTCCCAGGTTCGGTTCCCGGCTTGGGTCACTGTCTGTGTGGAGTCTGCACGTCCTCCCCGTGTGTGCGTGGGTTTCCTCCGGGTGCTCCGGTTTCCTCCCACAGTCCAAAGATGTGCGGGTTAGGTGGATTGGCCATGCTAAATTGCCCGTAGTGTCCTAATAGTAAGGTTAAGGGGGGGGGGGGGGGGGGGGGGGAGTTGTTGGGTTACGGGTATAGGGTGGATACGTGGGTTTGAGTAGGGTGATCATTGCTCGGCACAACATCGAGGGCCGAAGGGCCTGTTCTGTGCTGTACTGTTCTATAGAACATAGAACAGTACAGCACAGAACAGGCCCTTCGGCCCTCGATGTTGTGCCGAGCCATGATCACCCTACTCAAACCCACCCTATACCCGTAACCCAACAACCCCCCCCCTTAACCTTACTTTTTAGGACACTACGGGCAATTTAGCATGGCCAATCCACCAAACCCGCACATCTTTGGACTGTGGGAGGAAACCGGAGCACCCGGAGGAAACCCACGCACACACGGGGAGGGTGTGCAGACTCCGCACAGACAGTGTCCCAGCCGGGAATCGAACCTGGGACCCTGGAGCTGTGAAGCATTTATGCTAACCACCATGAAATGAAATGAAATGAAATTTAAATGAAATGAAATGAAATGCTACCGTGCTGCCCCATACTATGGTCTACTATGGTCGTATCGTCAACAAACTTGTAGATGGAGTTGGAACCAAATTTTGCCACACAGTCGTGCGTGTACAGGGAGTCAAGTAGGGGGCTAAGTATGCAGCCTTGCACTATTATGTTCTATGTTCTAGTGGGCCAGATCTCGAATAACGACTAGTCAGAATACAGGAGGGAGATAGAGAACATAACAGTGCAGTACGGGCCCTTCGGCCCTCGATGTTGCGCCGACCTGTGAAACCATCTGAAGCCTATCTGACCTACACTATTCCATTTTCATCCATATGTCTATCCAGCGACCACTTGAGTCTACTACTGTTGCAGGCAGTGCGTTCCACACCCCTACTACTCTCTGAGTAAAGAAACTGCCTCTGACATCTGTCCTATATCTACTACCCCTCAATTTAAAGCTATGTCCCCTCGTGTTGGTCATCACCATCCGAGGAAAGAGACTCTCACTGTCCACCCTATCTAACCCTCTGACTATCTTATATGTCTCTATTAAGTCACCTCTCAGCCTTCTCCTCTCTAACGAAAACAACCTAGTGGAGTGGTGTAACGACAACAATCTCTCCCTCAATGCCAGCAAAACTAAAGAGCTGGTCATCGACTTCAGGAAGCAAAGTACTGTACACACCCCTGTCAGCATCAACGGGGCCGAGGTGGAGATGGTTAGCAGTTTCAAATTCCTAGGGGTACACATCACCAAAAATCTGTCCTGGTCCACCCACATCGACACTACCACCAAGAAAGCACAACAGCGCCTATACTTCCTCAGGAAACAAAGAAAATTTGGCATGTCCACATTAACCCTTACAAACTTTTACAGATGCACTATAGAGAAATACAGCACAGAACAGGCCCTTCGGCCCACGATGTTGTGCCGAACCTTTGTCCTAGGTTAATCATAGAATTTTGGACACCAAGGGCAATTTTTCATGGCCAATCCACCCAACCTGCACATCTTTGGACTGTGGGAGGAAACCCATGCACACACGGGGAGGATGTGCAGACTCCACACAGACAGTGACCCAAGTCGAAATCGAACTTGGGACCCTGGAGCTGTGAAGCAATTGTGCTATCCACAATTGTGCTAATCCACAGCACAATAGAAAGCATCCTATCTAGCTGCATCACAGCCTGGTATGGCAACTGCTCGGCCCAGGACCGTAAGAAACTTCAGAGAGTCGTGAACACAGCCCAGTCCATCACACGAACCTGCCTCCCATCCATTGATTCCATCTACACCTCCCGCTGCCAGGGGGAAAGCGGACAGCATAATCAAAGACGCTCCCACCCGGCTTACTCACTCTTCCAACATCTTCCATCGGGCAGGAGATACAGAAGTCTGAGAACACGCACGAACAGACTCAAGAACAGCTTCTTCCCCACTGTCACCAGACTCCTAAATGACCCTGTTATTGACTGACCTCATTAACACTACACCCCTGTATGCTTCATCTGATGCCGGTGCTTATGTAGTTACATTGTGGACCTTGTGTTGCCCTATTATATATTTTCTTTTCTTTTCTATTCATGTACTTAATGATATGTTGAGCTGCTCGCAGAAAAATACTTTTCACTATACCTCGGTACACGGAACAATAAACAAATCCAATCCAATCACAGCAGGCCAGGGGCATAGTAGCAGACACCTCACCAGGTGAGGGACAGGCAGTCAGGCTGAAGGGCCCCTCAACCACCCACTGTATGGCCATCTGGGCCAGGCCCAGGAGCATTTCCACGTGGAAGTCCTCCGATCTGCCCGCATCCCTCCTCACTGGGTGGCCAAATGTCAGGAGTGTGGGAGGAACTGCATCCAAAATTAAGGAGCAGTCCCCTCAGACCATGAAATAGAGGTTATAACTATACACATCCCACACCGATGTGAAGCACTGACTCTGCCATACCATGGATATTCACAGACTCCCAGGCCATCTATAAGCAGCAAAACCTTCTGCTGTACAGGACTGCCACGTGATAAACCCTTCATATCAACTCCTTGATGGGCAAAAGAAAAGGATTCCCATCCCGTGTGAGTGGCACTGCTGCCAGCACAGCTGCCCCTCAGTGCCAGGGACCCGGGTTCAATTCCACCCTCGGGTGACTGTATGGAGTTTGCATGTTCTCCCCGTGTCTGCGTGGGTTTCCTCCGGGTGCTCCAGTTTCCTCCCACAGTCCAAAGATATGCAGGTTAGCTGGATTGGCCGTGCTAAAATTTCCCCAGCGTGCCCAAAGGTTAGGTGGGGTTATGGAGGTATGGCAGGGGTGTCTACTTTCGGAGGGTGGTGCAGACTCGATGGGCTGAATGGCCTCCATCTGCACTGTCGGGAGTCTATGATATGTAGCCTCCCGCTCAGGACCTACTGTCTCCTCTAGACAGCAGGTTGGAATGTCTTAGTATGTCCAAAGGGTGATGCTGTGCAAGAGAGAACTGCGCAGAAAACTAGTCCAGGCAGAATGGAATAGCATCCAAGAGGATTCTTTTTTAAATAGAGTATCCAATTAAGGGGCAATTTAGCGTGGCCAATCCACCTACCCTGCACACCTTTGGGTTGTGGGGGTGAAACCCACGCAGACACAGGGAGAATGTGCAAACTCCACACGGACAGTGACCCGGGGCCGGGATCAAACCCGGGTTCTCAGCGGCGTAGTCCCAGTGCTAACCACTGTGTCGCTTGCCACCCCTTGGGGGGGGGGCGGGTCAATTTTAATGAATATGCCAAAACGGCGAATAGGAAAATGGAGAGTGGATGGTCACTGTTATTGTCTTTTGGGAATTTATTCACTGCACAGGCGGACGTTCCTCTGCAACCATTGGCCGTGCTCCAAGACAGAAACAACATGCATTGGACAGAAAAGGGGGAGGGGGAGCGAGCATTAGGGCTCAGCCTCCAGACGGTAAGGCTGCCGCTCGTGGACAGATGAATGCCACACATGCCCACGAGGCCAGCATTACGAGGATCCCCTTTACAATGATGTACAAGATTGTTCAACATTAGCAGTTCATCAATTGCACCGAGAGGTGAATCCAGCGACTGTACGGCAGAGTCCAGGGGAGGAGAGATGCCTTTCACCTGGAGAACCTCATTTCAGGGAATCTGGTCGCTGCCCCACGCAGGATTCTAACGGGGTTAGCATTGCTGCCTCACAGCGCTTTCACACAACTTCGGACCGGTTCCAGGGGTGCACAGGAAGGGGCCTGGATCATTTGTCTATCTGCTCAGTTGAGGAAAAATGGAGGAACTCAGAAGGAAAGGCAACAAGAAAGGTGTAAGAATGTTCACAATCATAAAGAGACCGGCTTCCTCTTCCCTTCGTGGTTAAGTATCATAGAATCCCCACAGTGCAGAAGGAGGCCTTTCGGCCCATCAAGTCTGCACTGACCCTCCGAAAGAGCATTCCACCCAAGCCCACTTCCCTGTCCTGTCCCAATAATCCTTTAACCTAACCTACACATCCCTGGACATGAAGGAGCAATTTAGCACGGCCAATCCACCTAACCTGCATATCTGTGGACTTTGGGAGGAAACCGGAGCGTCCGGAGGAAACCCACGCAGACACGGGGAGAACGTGCAGACTCCACACAGTCACCCAATGGCGGAATCAAACCCGGGACCCTGGTGCTGTGAGGCAGCAGTGCTAACCACTATGCCGTTCCTAATAGTTGACGTTATCCATTGATCTCAGGCCTGATTCACTTAACTCACCAACAAGAAAATGTACAGTACTGGAGGTGGCTGTCATTGTGTCTGTGCCATAGTTAGAGGAGGCAAGATAAGGGCAGCACGGTGGCGCAATGGTTAGCATTGCTGCATCACAGCGCTGAGGTCCGGGTTCGATCCCGGCTCTGGGTCACTGACCGTCTGGAGTTTGCACATTCTCCCCGTGTCTGCGTGGGTTTGGCCGCACAACCCAAAGATGTGCAGGGTAGGTGGATTGGCCACGCTAAATTGCCCCACAACCTCAGAACCTCAGCAAGTCGGTGTTCGAATGGGCCGCAAGTGTGTTGACGCTCTTGCACATTATCCTCGTGTCTCTATGGGTCCCCACCCCACAACCCAAAGATGTGCAGATTGGCCACGCTAAATTGCCACTTATTTGGAAAAAAATAATTGGGTATCTAAATTTTTTATTTAAAAAAAAAATTTTTTTTTTTTTTTTTTTTAAAAGTGTGTCACGGCTCAGCTTTACCTCCGTGCCTCACCCAGGTTCCAATCTACGGCCAGAGATCAAGGTGAAAGCGGAATATTAAACCCAAGTCATTTTAATCGCCTGCTCTGCTGGAGGAGGTTGGAAGAGCCTCGACTTCATGAGGCTTGTCCCAAACTGAGAAATAGTGCATGGAGCAAGTGAGGAGGGGGGGGGGGGGGGGGGGGGGGGGGGGGGGGGGGGGGGGGGGGGGGGGGGAGGGAGGAAATAGTGCATGGAGCAAGTGAGGAGGGGGGCGGGATGATAGTGCATGGAGCAAGTGAGGAGGGGGGGAATAGTGCATGGAGCAAGTGAGGAGGGGGGGAGGGAGGGGGCAAATTGAGAGGTGCAAACCCCAGCACCGACATGGCTGGCAAAAGCAGAGCAAACTTTTCTGAGATTCTTCCCTCCATCAAACACACTGCCCACTCAGAGACAAGCCAGAAGCTGCAATGGAATGTGCTTCAGTGCAAATACCAGTAAATGGGCAACCCCAATAGTATTGCAAAATGAAATAACCTCAATGACACTACTTTTATCCCCTCGGGCCCCGCCGCTCTTCTTGGAAAGTGGTCCCTCTTGGTTGACTCGGATAACAATCGCGAGTTAACCCAATCCACTGGGAATAGATTGTGCTGATGGTGAACAGCCATTTAACTAGGTTCCACCCAAACGCTTCTCTCTCTCTCTCACACACACACACACACACACACACACACACACACACTGCCTTACCTGATCTGTACAGACAGTGAATCATGAGCAGCGGATCCTCCGTTCCAAACAGTATCATTTCTCGCTGATGGCTCATGCTCAGAAGCAGCGTTCCCCCCACCCCTCCCCACTCACTCCACTGTGAATACACTCCTGAAAAGGTTTCTGAGAAAAGAGTGCCACTGCTCAGTATTCGGGCATGTCCTGACGTGGGCCCCTCCTACTATTTGTTAGATAGAGCCAACACATATGAGCTCACAGCCTGAACCGGGACAGCCTTGAATACACAAAGCCTTAACGCCTGTGAACTTTACCCTGTGTGGCCAATCACTTAAGTTTCTTCAGCAATCAACATTAACCCTTTCACTAACTTATTTTTTTCAACAATTTGCTGCACAAACTTCCTTTCCGCAGGGCGGGATACAAGAAGCATTTTTCTGTCTTCTCCTCACACGCATTGTTTTCCAGGACCTCAAAACCGTGGGGGGCTTTACTTCACTCAACCTTCCCGCCCTCACACGGCCAAGTCAGAAGCTAGCTCCCTCGAGCATTCAGGTACAACTGCTGCAAAGTCAACGTCAATAGGTGTCACTGTGCCCGGTCGGCCGAAAGTCACCTCCCCGACCTGGTCCACTTTGGTAAACTCTCAAATGGCCAACGTTTCAGGGAAGGACAAGGCAAACATGTCAACAGCAGCCTGAAAGCTCCCCTCAAATTCCTGAGCATTGAGATTAATGACTGGAAGGAGTTTGCCACCAATTGTTCAAAATGGCGACTGCCTACCCACCACACTGTGCCACACTGAGTCACGATGTCTTCATGAGGGAGGACAGCAGCAGCAGCAGAGAAGGCAAAAGGAAGCAAATCCTGCCCTCCAGGTCCCACTACCTTGTGCACGCCCTGCCCCATGAGTCCAAATGTGTGTGTGTCGGAAATCGGCCTGTTCAGTCACATGAAGACCCCCAGCAGAAGCTCACAGCCCCCAGGAGATGTCCTCACGAATCGAGGGACAGCCAGCACCGACAATCAGGGGTTTTAAAGCTGAAGTCTGGTGTCATTTCCCAATGCACATGGTTCTCTTGGCTACTCTCATACAAGAGGGGCCGGCCATTCGGCCCGTCGAGCCTGCTCCACCATTCATTATCATGGCTGATAGAACAGTACAGCACAGAACAGTACAGCACAGAACAGGCCCTTCGGCCCTCGATGTTGTGCCGAGCAATGATCACCCTACTTAAACCCACGTAACCCGTATACCCGTAACCCAACGATCCCCCCATTAACCTTACACTACGGGTAATTTAGCATGGCCAATCCACCTAACCCGCACATCTTTGGACTGTGGGAGGAAACCGGAGCACCCGGAGGAAACCCACGCACACACGGGGAGGACGTGCAGACTCCACACAGACAGTGACCCAGCCGGGAATCGAACCTGGGACCCTGGAGCTGTGAAGCATTGATGCTAACCACCATGCTACCGTGAGGCCCCCTGATCATTCAACTCAACTTCTGGCCGCATTCCCTCCATATCCTTTGATCCCTTTAGCCCTCGTGCTGTATCTAACTCCTTAGAACATAGAACAGTACAGAACAGGCCCTTCGGCCCTCGATGTTGTGCCGAACAATGATCACCCTACTCAAACCCACGTAACCCGTATACCCGTAACCCAACAATCCCCCCATTAACCTTACACTACGGGCAATTTAGCATGGCCAATCCACCTAACCCGCACATCTTTGGACTGTGGGAGGAAACCGGAGCACCCGGAGGAAACCCACGCACACACGGGGAGGACGTGCAGACTCCACACAGACAGTGACCCAGCCGGGAATCGAACCTGGGACCACTGGAGCTGTGAAGCATTGATGCTAACCACCATGCTACCGTGAGGTCCCTTGTTGAACAACGTTTTGCCTCAAGTGTTTTCTGCGGTAGTGAATTTGACGCCGACCACAGTGGCAAACACTGCCGCCTCACAGCGCCAGGGTCCCGGGTTCAATTCCGCCCTCTGGTGACTGTCTGTGCGGAGACTGCAAGTTCTCCCCATGTCTGCAGGGTTTCCTCCGGGTGCTCTGGTTTCCTCCCACAGTCCAATGGCGTGCGGGTTAGGTGGATTGGCCATGCTAAATTGCCCCTTAATGCCCAGGGATGTGCAGGTTAGGTTAGGTTATGGGAGTACGGGGATAGGTATGGGTAGACACTTGTAAATGGGCAAAGTGCTCATTCGAAGGGTCGGTGCACTCGCGATGGGCTGACGGGCCTCCTTGTGCACTGTAGGGATTCTATAATTCTATGAAGTCGCAATCTGGCTGAAGAAATTTCTCTCCCTCTCACCCACCCTCCCCCACCATCGGGAACATCCTTCCTGCATCTACCCTGTCCGGTGCTGTTAGAATTTTAGAGATTTCTATGAGATTCTACCCTCAAATTCTACAGCAAATACAATCCTAACCGACTCAATCTCTCCTCAGGGGGTAGGGAGGTGGACCCAGAAGAGAAGGCCTTTAAGTGCAGAGACTGGGGAAAAAGTGAGACTGAGATAAAGATAGCGCAGGGTAAGAGCAGGCAGGGCTCAGGGTAAGAGCAGGCAGGGGGAAGCTGCAGGGCTCAGGGTAAGAGCAGGCAGGGCTCAGGGTAAGAGCAGGCAGGGCTCAGGGTAAGAGCAGGCAGGGCTCAGGGTAAGAGCAGGCAGGGCTCAGGGTAAGAGCAGGCAGGGCTCAGGGTAAGAGCAGGCAGGGCTCAGGGTAAGAGCAGGCAGGGCTCAGGGTAAGAGCAGGCAGGGCTCAGGGTAAGAGCAGGCAGGGCTCAGGGTAAGAGCAGGCAGGGCTCAGGGTAAGAGCAGGCAGGGCTCAGGGTAAGAGCAGGCAGGGCTCAGGGTAAGAGCAGGCAGGGCTCAGGGTAAGAGCAGGCAGGGCTCAGGGTAAGAGCAGGCAGGGCTCAGGGTAAGAGCAGGCAGGGCTCAGGGTAAGAGCAGGCAGGGCTCAGGGTAAGAGCAGGCAGGGCTCAGGGTAAGAGCAGGCAGGGGGAAGCTGCAGGGCTCAGTGTAAGAGGAGGCAGGGAGAAGCTGCAGGGCTCGGGGTAAGAGCAGGCAGGGAGAAGCTGCAGGGCTCAGGGTCAGAGCAGGCAGGGCTCAGGGTAAGAGCAGGCAGGGGGAAGCTGCAGGGCTCAGGGTAAGAGCAGGCAGGGGGAAGCTGCAGGGCTCAGGGTAAGAGCAGGCAGGGCTCAGGGTAAGAGCAGGCAGCGGGAAGCTGCAGGGCTCAGGGTAAGAGCAGGCAGGGCTCAGTGTAAGAGCAGGCAGGGCTCAGGGTAAGAGCAGGCAGGGGGAAGCTGCAGGGCTCAGTGGGAAGCTGCAGGTCTGGAGTGCGTTTGTTTCAATGCAAAACATATAACAGGTAAAACAGATGAACTGAGAGCTTGGATTACTGTGTGGGACTATGATGTAAGTGCAATTACAGAGACATGGTTAAAGGAGGGACAGGACTGGCAGCTTAACATTCCAGGATATTGTTGTTTTAGATCGGACAGAACGGGAACAAAAGAGGAGGGGGAGTTTCATTGCTGATTAGGGAGCAGATCATAGTTGTGTTGAGGGAGGACACATTGGAGGGAGCTGGTCATGAGGCATTATGGGTGGATATACTAGGATGGCCCATTCTCACAAATCCTAAGCAGCCAAAGTTACAGATCAGGGAAAAACAACGGGAAATGTTTTTGGAAGAACGGAAGGAAAGAAAGAACAACATGATAAGTGCAAGGCGAGGATTGATCATGTCATGAAAGAAACCAATGTTCTGTACTGTCCAATCTACTTCTTGCCATTTTTCGTATGTATGTGTTTATTGTTGATCTTTCCCATATTTTACACTGAATATCCTTCCTCAGATAAGGAGACCAAAACTGCACAGAATATTCCAGGTGTGGCCTCACCAAGGCCCTGTATAATTGCAGCAAGATATCCCTGCTCCTGTACTCAAATCCTCTCGTTTACATTTTAAAAATAAATTTAGAGTACCTAATTCATTTTTTCTAATTACTGGGCAATTTAGTGCGGTTAATTCACCCGACCTGCACATCTTTGGGTTGTGCGGGCGAAATTCACACAAACACGGGGAGAATGAACAAACTCCACACGGACAGTGACCCATAGCCGGGATCGAACCTGGGACCTCGGCGCCGTGAGGCAGCAATGTTAACCACTGCGCCCCCGTGTTGCCCTACCATTTGCTTTTTTTACCACCTGCTGCATCTGTATGCTTGCCTTCAGTGACTGGTGTACAAGGACACTCTGGTCTCAGTGCACATCATCTTTTCCCAATCTATAGCCATTCAGGTAATAATCGACCTTCCTGCCTTTGCTACCTAAGTGGATAACCGCATATTTATCCAAATTATTCCACAACCGTCATGCATTTTCCCACTCACTCAGCCTGTCCAAATCACTCTGAAGCATCTCTGCATGCTCCTTCCAGCTCACCCTCCCACCCAGCTTTGTGTCAGCAGCAACATTTACTTCCCACATCTAAATCATTAATATACATGTGGATAGCTGGGGCCCCAGCATTAATCCCTGCAGAACCCCACTAACCACTGCCTGCCACTTGGGAAAAGACCCGTTTATTCCTATTCTTTGCTTCCTGTCGGTCAACCAGTTTTCTAGCCAATTGCAATACACTATCCCCAATCCCATGAACTTGTCGACAGCCTTCTGAAAGTCCAAATAAACCACATCCACTGGCTCCCCCTCATGAGCTCCACTAGCTATATCCTCAAAGAATTCCTCGAGATTGATTGAGCGTCCTTTCGTAAATCCATGCTGACTCTGAACGATCCTGCCACTGTTTTCCAAGTGAACTTTGTTGCTCTGCGCTACAGGACCAGGGTCTTTTAATTTAAACTAAGAAAAATATACCCAGCTAGGTTTCATTGAGACATTAACATTGTGAGTGACACATGCACACCTGAATGAAAACTGGCACCGCCTTAAGTCCACACAAAATCGCCAAGTGGTGGCACAGTGGTTGGCACTGCTGCCTCTCAGCACCAGGGACCCGAGTTGGATTCTTCCCTCGGGTGACTGTCACCTGACAGAAGTGCTACGGCGTCACTGATCACAAGTGGCACGCCAGCATAGCGGTTAGCACTGTTGCCTCACAGCACCAGGGTCTCAGGTTTGATTCCCCGCTGGGTCACGGTCTGTGCGGAGTCCGCACGTTCTCCCCGTGTCTGCGTGGGTTTCCTCCGGGTGCTCCGGTTTCCTCCCACAGTCACAAAGATGTGCAAGTTTGGTGAGCTGGACTCGCCAGATCGCCCCTTCGTGTCCAAGAGGGGGACACGGTTACAGGGATAGGGCGGAGGATTGGATCTACGTAGGGCGCTCTTCGGTTCGGTGCAGACTCGATGGGCTGAATGGCCTTCTTCTACACTGTCGGGATTCTATAATTCTATAGGGTAATGCACTTGTAATGTCTCCAAGCTGAGGTTCCCTCGGTTTCTATATCAGGTCATTACTGAGGAGAAGACGTTGAATACGTTGAAACACCAAAACAATGCTGGTAGGGGTGGCTTGGGGGGCGGGGGGGGCACAATTTCCTCAGTAAATTTCCTCAGTTTGGTTTGTTTTGAGAACAGAACTTGTGGTTGCCAGTGATAGGTGCAGGAAGGGCCACACCAGCTGGCCAAACAAAGCAGAGCGTCCCGCGTCCCGTGTGGGAACACTTCCTCCAAGATTCTCCACCAGTGGATGGCCTGGACCAGGAGCGGCGCGGTCAAAAAAACGGCTTTGGAGCAGAGAAAGGTGCGAGGCAGGAAAGGCAAGATGGCGGCAGGCGGGGAATCAGCAGCGTGGCAGCAGTGGGTGCGGGAGCAGCAGGAGCTGCTTCAGGGCTCCTTCAGGGAGCTGAAGGCAGAGATCCTGGAACCACTTAAGGCATCCCTGGACATGGCAACCCAGATGGCTCAGGGTGCGGAGATCCGAGAGCTTCGGCAAAAGGCCTCGGAGAGAGAGGACTAACCCCTGGGCCTGGCAGTGAAGGTGGAGTCGCACGAGGCGCTCCACAAGACGTGGTCAGCAAGGATGGAGGAGATGGATAACCGGGCCCGTCGGAAGAACCTGCGGATTCTAGGCCTCCCAGAGGGGCTGGAAGGTTCGGATTTGGGGGCCTATGTGGCTATGATGCTGAACACGCTAATGGGTGCGAGGTCGTTCCAGGGACCCTTAGAGCTGGAGGGTGCCCATCGGGTGCTGCTGAGGAAACCCAGGCCAAATTAGCCGCCTCGGGCGGTGCTGATCCGATTTCACCGCTTCGTCGACCGTGAGTGTGTGCTGAGATGGGCGAAGGAGAGGAGAAGCAAGTGGGAAAATGAGGAGATCAGGATCTACCAGGACTGGAGTGCAGAGGTGGCAAAGAGAAGGGCTGGTTTTAATCGGACGAAGGCAGTGCTCCACAAGAAGGGGGTCAAGTTTGGCCTGTTACAGCCGGCACGCCTCTGGGTCACTTATAAGGACAGCCAGCTCTACTTTGACTCTCCGGAGGAGGCCTGGGGCTTTCGTCCAGGCAGAGAAGCTGGACTTAAACTGAGGACTGGGGAACTGTGTACACAGCCCGGAGGCTCTGTCCTCCTTGGCATCCTTTCGCTTTTATCGGTTCTATTTGATTATATCTTTTTGCTGTTCTGCTTTTTCACTTTTTGGGATTGTTATCTGTTTCCTTGGGCGCTTTGTCACGTCTGGGTTTTTTTTTCACTCGTTGACAGTTTGGGAGTGGTTCGCAGTCCTGTTGGGTCATGTGCCTGTTTTTTCCCCGCGTGTTGGGTCGGGGGGCTGGGCTCGGGAGGAGTGGGCGGGGCCGGCACGGGGGGAGGGCGTGGTGGTTGCGTTGCAATGGGGAGGGTCATTGGGGTGGCAGGAGCAGCCGGGGTCAGCAGGAGTTGGCTGACTTACGGAAGTACAATGGAAGGGGTTACGAAGCTAAGGGGGGCCCTAGCTTGGGGAGGGGGGGTACCGGGTTGCTGCTGGAATGGCCGAGAAGGAGCTGGAGCATGTAGAGGGGGTCGGGATGGAGGTCTGTCGCCGTGGAGAACGGGCTGAGCGGGGGGCGCACTGAGAAAGGGTAATAGCTAGTCGACGGGGGAGGGGGGTAGGTAGCCCCCTGATCCGGCTGATAACCTGGAATGTGAGGGGACTGAATGGGCCGGTCAAACGGGCCCGCGTGTTTGCGCACCTGAAGGGGCTGAAGGCGGATGTGGCCATGCTTCAGGAGACGCACCTGAAGGTGGCGGATCAGGTTAGATTGAGGAAGGGATGGGTAGGCCAGGTGTTTCATTCAGGGCTGGATGCAAAAAATCGGGGGGTGGCGATCCTGGTGGGGAAGAGGGTGTCGTTTGAGGCGTCGAAATGTGGTGGCAGACAGCGGCGGGAGGTATGTGATGGTAAGCGGTAAGCTGCAGGGGGAGCAGGTGGTGCTGGTCAATGTATACGCCCTGAATTGGGACGATGCGGGTTTCATGCGCCGCATGTTGGCCCGGATTCCAGATTTGGAGGCGGGGGGGTCTGATAATGGGGGGGGATTTCAACACAGTGCTGGATCCGCCACTGGATCGATCCAGTTCCAGGACGGGTAGGAGGCCAGTGGCGGCTGAGGTGTTGAGGGGGCTTATTGACAAGATGGGAGGGGTGGATCCATGGAGGTTTGCGAGGCCGAGGGCCATACTTCTCCCATGTGCATAAGGCCTATTCCCCGATTGATTTTTTCGTTATGAATAGGGCGCTGATTGCGGGGGTGGAAGATGCTGAATATTCGGCGATAGCCATTTCTGACCATGCCGCACACTGGGTGGACCTCGAGCTGGGGGAGGAGAGAGACCAGCCCCCGCTTATGCGCTTGGAGGTGGGGCTGCTGGCGGACGAGGAGGTGGGCGGGCGGGTTCGAGGATGTATTGAGAGGTACCTGGAGGCCAATGACAATGGGGAGGTCCGAGTGGGGACGGTCTGGGAGGCGCTGAAGGCGGTGGTTAGGGGGGAGTTGATCTCCATTCGAGCCCACAGGGAGAGGAGAGAACAGAGAGAGACTGGTTGGGGAGATGGTGAGGGTGGACAGGAGATACGCGGAGGCTCCGGAGGAGGGATTGCTGAGGGAGCGGCGCAGCCTCCAGGCTGAGTTCGACTTGTTGACCACCAGAAAGGCGGAAGCTCAGTGGAGGAAAGCACAGGGGGCGGTGTATGAATATGGGGAGAAGGCGAGCAGGATGCTGGCGCACCAGCTCCGCAAGTGGGATGCGGCCAGGGAGATTGGTGGAGTTAAGGATAGGGGAGGAAATGTGGTGCGAAGGGGGGTAGACATTAATGGGGTCTTCAGGGACTTCTACGAGAAACTGTATCAGTCCGAACACCAGGTGGAGGAGGGGGGGGATGGGGCACTTTTTTGACCAGCTGAGATTCCCGATGGTGGAGGAGGGACAGGTGGAGGGGCTGGGGGCGCCAATTGAGCTTGAGGAGCTGGTCAAAGGGATAGGGAGCATGCAGTCGGGGAAGGCGCCGGGGCTGGATGGGTTCCCGGTCAAATTTTATAAGATGTATGCAGACCTGTTAGGTCCCCTGTTGGTTAGGACCTTCCATGAGGCAAGGGAAGGGGGGGTTCTACCTCCGACGATGTCTCGGGCACGGATTTCCATGACCCTTAAGTGGGACAAGGATCCCCTGCAGTGTGGGTCATACAGGCCGATTTCACTCTTAAATGTAGACGCGAATGTAGAATCTGTTGGCGAAGATTTTAGCCACGAGGATTGAGGACTGTGTGCCGCAGGTTATCCACGAGGGTCAAACGGGGTTCGTGAAGGGGAGGCAGCTGAACACTAACATACGGAGTCTCTTGAATGGTATAATGATGCCGGCGGTAGAAGGGGAGGCGGAGATAGTGGTGGCACTGGACGCGGAGAAGGCCTTCGATAGGGTTGAGTGGGGATACTTGTGGGAGGTGCTGGAAAGGTTTGGGTTTGGGGAGGGGTTTGTCAGGTGGGTGAGGCTGTTATATGAGGCCCCGATGGCGAGCGTGGCCACGAATAGGAGGAGGTCGGACTATTTTCGGTTATACCGAGGGACGAGGCAGGGGTGTCCCTTGTCCCCCCTGCTTTTTGCGTTGGCAATTGAACCCCTGGCCATGGAGCTGAGGGAGGTGAGGAACTGGAGGGGGCTGGTGCGGGGTGGGGAGGAGCACCGAGTGTCGCTCTATGCAGATGACTTATTGTTATACGTGGCCCTTCTACCGCCGGCATCGTTAGAACATTTAAGAGACTCCGTATGTTAATGTTCAGCTGCCTCCCCCCTCACAAACCCCGTTTGATCCTTGTGGATAACCTGCAGCACACAGTCCTCTATCCTCGTGGCTAAAATCTTCGCCAACAGCTTGGCGTCTACATTTAAGAGTGAGATCGGCCTGTATGACCCACACTGCAGGTGGGGGGAATGTCAGAAGTGATGAGGATTCTCAGGGAATTTGGGGATTTCTCAGGGTACAAGCTCAACTTTGGGAAAAGCGAGCTGTTCGTTGTTCGCCCGGGGGACCAGGAGGGGGGGATTGGTCGGCTCCCACTAAAAAGGGCGGAGAGGAGCTTCAGGTACTTGGGGTCCAGGTGGCCAGGAGCTGGGGGGCCTTGCATAAGCTTAACCTCACAAGGCTGGTGGAGCAAATGGAGGAGGAGTTTAAGAGGTGGGACATGCCGCCGCTGTCTTTGGCAGGTAGGGTGCAATCAGTCAAGATGACGGTGCTTCCGAGGTTTCTGTTCCTGTTCCAGTGCCTCCCCATCCTTATCCCGAAGGCCTTTTTCAGGCAGGTTATCAGGAGCATTACGGGGTTTGTGTGGACGGACGGGACCCCAAGGGTGAGAAGGGTGTTCTTGGAGCGGGGCAGGGATAGGGAGGGCTGGCGCTGCCCAACCTCTGTGGGTATTATTGGGCTGCCAACGCAGCAATGGTGCGTAAGTGGGTAATGGACGGGGAAAGGGCAGCATGGAAGAGGATGGAGATGGCATCCTGTGTGGGCACGAGCCTGGAAGCGCTGGCAAAGGCGCCGCTGCCGCTCCCTCCAACGAGGTATACGAGCCCGGTGGTGGCAGCTACCCTCAAAATTTGGGGGCAGTGGAGACGGCATAGGGGGGAGGTGGGGTCCCCGATACGGGGGAACCACCGGTTTGTCCCGGGGAGAATTGACGGCGGGTTCCTGAGTTGGCACAGGGCAGGTGTTAGGAGGTTGAGGGACCTGTTTGTAGACGGGAAGTTTGCGAGCCTGGGTGAGCTGGAAGGGAAGTTCGGGCTTCCCCCGGGGAACACCTTTAGGTACATGCAGGTAAGGGGGTTTGTCAGGCGGCAGAGTTCCCTCTGCTGCCACCGCGTGGGGTCCAGGACAGGGTGCTCTTGGGGGTGTGGGTTGGAGAGGGGAGGATCTCGGCAACGTACAGTGATGCAGGAGGTAGACGAGGCCTCGGTGGAGGAGCTGAAGGGTAAATGGGAGGAGGAGCTGGGTGAGGAGATTGAGGAGGGGACGTGGGCGGATGCCCTAGGAAGGGTGAACTCCTCCTCTTCTTGTGCAAGGCTTAGCCTCATACAGTTTATGGTGCTGCATAGGGCCCACATGACCGGGACAAGGATGAGCCGGTTTTTTGGGAACGAGGACAGGTGTGCTAGGTGCTCGGGGAGCCCAGCAAACCACGCCCATATGTTCTGGGCATGCCCAGCGCTGGGGGAATTTTGGAAGGGCGTAGCAAGGACGGTGTCGAGGGTGGTAGGATCCAGGGTCAAACCGGGCTGGGGGCTCGCAATATTTGGGGTTGCAGAAGAGCCGGGAGTGCAGGAGGCAAGAGAGGCCGGCATTCTGGCCTCTGCGTCCCTAGTAGCCCGGCGGAGGATTCTTCTTCAGTGGAAGGATGCGAGGACCCCAAGCGTGGAGGCCTGGGTCAACGATATGGCGGGGTTTATTAAATTGGAGAGGGTGAAATTTGCCCTAAGGGGGTCAGTGCAGGGGTTCTTCAGGAGATGGCAACCATTCCTAGATTTCCTGGCAGAACAGTAGTAAAAGGCCAGCAGCAGCAATCCGGGGGGAGGGGTCGTCTCTTGGTTTTGGACTGAAGGGACGTGTACATTTGTTCTTTGCTAATGACTGGCGTTAATTTAATTCTTCTTTTTTGTGTACATGGGGGGGTTGGGGGGGGGGGGGGGTTGTTCTTTCTGTTCTCAGTATTTTCTGTTATTGATATTTTGTGAAAATTTGAATTAAAATTATTTTTTTTAAAAAGGAACATGAATGCTGAATACCAGAGTATATCAATATCAAACTGGCAAAAATAACACAGCAGAACGCACAACAATTACCGGGACATCACCACTAAACTGAAAAACACAACCTGCACTATGTTTTTATGTTACTTCCTATGTTGAGATTTGTTCAGCTCCCTGAGGAGGCTTTCAGTTTGAAGTGAATTGTATAGGTTTTATTTTTAAGTCTAAAAACAAATCATGTTTAGTATTTTAATTACCTTTTTTTAACCTAACAATAATCTACTTGAGGGGTAGCACTGATCGCCATGCTCCTGTTTGCCCCGGAGGGTTGGGCAACCCACAGCAGGCACCTTAAGGAATTAGAGTGCTGCCTTAGAGAGATCCTCCAGGAAGGTGTCCCTCTCCCAAGGCATCGACATCGAGCACTCATCACAAAGCAGGCTCCACTGGGCGGGGCATGTCACTCATGTGCCAGGTGAAAGACTCCCGAATCAACTATGCTGCTCCAACATTGCCGCAGCAGGAAATTCCCGGGAGCACGCCTTACGGATGTCCTCAAAGCATCCCCGAGAGGCCAAACGTCCCTCCGATTCCAGGACTTGGGACTGGTCAAAATGGAGCAGGCTGGTCCGGGAAGGCACAGAGAGTGCTTGTCGGGAATGTGCAAAGGGCGGTACGGTGACACAGTGGTCAAGAAGCCGGGGTTGATCCCGGCCCAGGTCACTGTCCGTGTGGAGTTTGCACATTCTCCCCGTGTTTGTGTGGGTCTCACCCCCACAACCTAAAGATGTGCAGGGTAGGTGGATTGGCCACGTTAAATTGCCCCTTAATTAGAAAAAATGACTACATTTATTCTTTTAACAAATGGCAAGACAGGTGGCCAAGGTGATTAAGAAGGCATGTGGCATACTTGCCTTCATCAGCTGGGACATTGAGTATAGGAGTTGGGAAATCATGTTGCAGTGTATAAAACCTTGGTTCGACCGCATTTGGAGTATTGCGTGGAGCTCTAGTCACCACATAATCAGAAGGACGTGGAAGCTTTGCAGAGGTTCACCAGGATGTTGCCTGGTGTCGAGAGTGTTGGCTGTAAGGAGAGGTTGAATAAACTAGGATTGTTCTCACTGGAAAGACGGAGGCTGAGGGGAGACCTGATAGAGGTCTACAAAATTATGAGAGGCATAGACAGGGTGGATAGTCAGAGGCTTCTTCCAAGGGTGGAAGTGTCAATTACAAAGGGGCACAGGTCCAAGTGAGAGGGGGAAAGTTTATTTATCTTTTTAATTTAGAGTACCCAATTCGTTTTTTTCCAATTAAGGGTCAATATAGTGTGGCCAATCCACCTACCCTGCACATCTTTCGGGTTGTGGGGGCAAAACCCACGCAAACACGGGGCGAATGTGCAAACTCCAGATGGACAATAACCCATAGCCGGGATTGAACCCGGGTCCTTGGCGCTGTGAGGCAGCAGTGCTAACCACTGTGCCAACGTGCTGCCCGAGAAAGAGTGGTCCATCCCTCAACAGGTTTGGGATCGGCCACGCCCCGTGCCCCTGCTCAGCGAACCTCCACAACAAACTGTGCAGCACATCATAGAAGAATGTCCAATCCACAGACTCAGCGGAAGCCTATCCCACACTCAACACAGCAGGACCGGGGGAATTTGTTTGGCTTACTTCGGGATTTTGCATTCGCTAAATAAATAAATAATCCAAACTAATGTGGTTGGAGAGGAATCTATCCTTGGAGCTGTTTACACAATTTTACATCATCGCCCACAACAACTCCAGAAAATGGCTTCACACTAACATTGAAAACATATGACGCAAGGAAAACAGCTTAATAATTTGCAGATTGATGCAGTTTTGCATCTCAATTTAATCTTTTTTAAATGATCATTTGAAAAATGAAGTTGTAAGCATAAAGGAAAAATGATGGAACATAGCCACTCCAAGCAAGAACCAACTTGCCAAACTCATGGCCGGCCGTCTCAATGAAGTGTATCCGATAATCAGTGTGTAGGATAGTTCACATCACTAATTGTCACAGGTTTGGTCCCCTTCTTCACAATCTGTCAGTGAAAAGGCAACAACATTCCCACAGCTCCCTTCACCGCCTCAGAGATGTCCAAAAATGTTTTAGTCAATTAAATACTTGTGAAACATAGACACTTTTTTTTCAAACTTAGAGTACCCATTTTTTTTCCAATTAAGGGGCAATTTAGCGTGGCTAATCCACCTACCCTGCACATCTTTGGGCTGTGGGAGTGAGACCCACGCAGACACGGGGAGAATGTGCAAACTCCACACGGACAGTGACCCAGAGCCAGGATCGAACCCGGGTCCTCGGCGCCGTGAGGCAGCTGTGCCAACCACTGCCACACCGTGCTGCCTTAATTAACGGGCAATCCTATGAGAAACTCGCCACTGCTCCTCTTTAAAATAGTCCCATAGACATTTTTACACCAGCCAGAGGGCAGAAAAGATCTCGGTTTCATGGGTCATCCAAAAGGTGCCCCACTCCTGCAGTACTGGATCAGAGGGTCAGCCTCCATCATGTACTCAAGTGTCTGGAAAGGCATTTGGCAGCACAACCATCTGATTCACAGGCAAGATTGCTCCTCACTGAGCTTCGGTATTACTCTGAGCTGTCCAAATGGCACAGGGCTGTTGTTCTGTGACACTGGCACCTGTATGGACACTGTACCCAAAAGGCCATTCTCCACGGCAATATGGGTAAACTATTCGGCCGTATGAGACATCACAGTCGAGTTTCAATAAAATCCATACACTACAGAAGGCGGCCATTCGTCTCATTGAGTCTGCACTGACCCTCTGAAAGAGTACCCTATCGAGACCCACTCCACCACCCCATCCACGAAACCCAGTAACCCCACCTAACCTTTGGACACGAAGGGGCAATTTATCATTGCCAATCCACCTAAGCTTTGGACAATGGGAGGAAACCGGAGCACCCGGAGGAAACCCACGCAGGCATGGAGAGAACGTGCAAACTCCACACAGGCAGTCACCCAAGGCTAGAACTGAACCCAGGTCCCTGGCGCTGTGAGGCAGCAGTGCTAACCACTGGGTTATGGGCAGCACGGTAGCACAAGTGGATAGCACAGTTGCTTCACAGCGCCAGGGTCCCAGGTTCGATTCCCTGCTGGGTCACTGTGCGGAGTCTGCACGTTCTCCCCGTATGTGCGTGGGTTTCCTCCGGGTGCTCCGGTTTCCTCCCACAGTCCAAAGACGTGAAGGTTAGGTGGATTGGCCGTGATAAATTGCCCTTAGTGACCAAAAAGGTTAGTGAGTTAGTGAGGGGTTATTGGGTTACGGGGATAGGGTGGAAGTGAGGGCTTAAGTGGGTCGGTGCAGACTTGATGGGCCGAATGGCCTCCCTCTGCACTGTGTGTTCTATGTTTGTTCACTGTCCGCCCAGTGTGATCCCGCTTTCACAAGCTGCAGATTTCGCTTTCAGTGGGAATAACTCACTAAGCTACTGGATATGGGCAAGATCAGGAACTGCCAACAACCGAAGGCACTGGGGCACCGTATGCATCAGGGAGGCACTCACCATTTCTCCTCCTGCTCAGTGGAGAAACAGCAGCGCTGGATTGCAGCGTGAGCTCCTGCAGTTCATTGGTGACCGCCTCACTCTGTGGACTTGGAGCGGAGCCATCATCTTCACCGTCACCAACCCCACCACCGTCTGAGCCATTCCCAGGGACGGCGAGGGGAAGGTTCACTGCATTCGGCAAATCCACTTTGGCTCCAATGTTAACCTGAAGCAAAAATAAAAGTGTGAGTGGAGAAACTGATCTTCTTGCCCACACTCCAGCCCCTAGAAACATTTTTACAAAAGCTAAGAGAAATGGAACTGATTTTCAACAGGTTTGAAAAATGATTACATAGTTTGTCAATATCACTGATGAGCTGTCATATTGATATAAAATGGCTTCAATATCCTGGACCAAAAAGTGCACAAAAGAGAGTAACCTGCGGAGACTCCAAATGACTAATTTAAACACGAGATCTCGTTTGGCAAGGATTTATTCGCTTTTCGCTAATCGAATCATTTCCTGGTTTAGCATCCATTATTTGTTTTATAAGGGCGGCACAGTGGCGCAGTGGTTAGCACTGCTTCCTCACAGCACCGAGGTTTGATCCCGGCCCCGGGTCACTGTCCATGCGGAGTTTGCACATTCTCCCCGTGTCTTCGTGGGTCTCACCCCCACAACCCAAAGATGTGCAGGGTAGGTGGATTGGCCTCTTAATTGGAGGGAAAAAAAATGTTTTGTCAAGCGTCTTAGTACACTCCTTTTGATTAATTACATTAATATTACTTTTATGTAATTGCGTCGAGAGCATAAAGGTAGTCCCACTGGGCTTCATTAAAGGTACTTTCACAGTACAAATACATGTTGTTTTCAATGAAACAGACCCAAATGTGAACTCGAGGGAGCAGATCCATACACTTCAAAACAGGTTTGAGATTTCTGCTGGAAAAGCCATGCTTTACCCCAAAAGCAACTTCACCAGCTGGAAGTGGTCGTTTCCCAGAGCCACGCACCACGCCATCCTGCTTGGGATAAGCAAAGGCCGAGGGCAAAGAACGCCATTCAGCGGGGAGGAATGAGTCACTGTGCTCCACCCTGAGGGCAAGGGCCAAAGTGATCCCAATCAGAAAAGGAAGGTAACAATTCATTACTCACAGAACAATCTGCAGCACAGTTACCAAGCTTGTTTGGAACCTAATTGCGAGGTCGTCATTAGATTTTCTTTTGGCAAGCGAGGGGCCTGATCAGTGCACATTTACAGGCTCTCAGGGAGAACCCTATTAACGGGGGAGTTTTTAGATGGAGTGCTCGCACTTCCAGGAGAATTACATCAAATCACTTCAAACCTGAAGCAAAGAAACCGTCCACTCAGTCCAACTTGTGTTTATGCCCCACATGAGCCTCCTCCCGTCCCTTGCCATGTCACCCTTTCAACAAATCCTTCTATCCCATTCCCCCTCACTAACATATCTAACTCTGGGCAGCACGGTAGCACAGTGGTTAGCACTCCATGTCACCCTTTCAACAAATCCTTCTATCCCATTCCCCCTCACTAACATATCTAACTCTGGGCAGCACGGTAGCACAGTGGTTAGCACTGTTGCTTCACAGCACAAGGTACGATTCCCCGCTGGGTCACTGTCTGTGCGGAGCCTGTACATTCTCCCCTTGTCTTCGTGGGTTTCCTTCGGGTGCTCTGGTTTCCTCCCACAGTCCAAAGACGTGCAGGTTAGGTGGACTGGCCATGATAAATTGCCCTTCGTGTCAAAAAAGGTCAGGGGGGGTTACTGGGTTAGGCGGATGGGGTGGAAGAGAGGGCCTAAGTGGATCAGTGCAGATTCGATGGGCCGAATGGCCTCATTCTGCACTATATGTTCTATGTCTATGTCTTTTCAAATCCTGCCACACCTACTCCTCGCAGTAGTGAGGTCCACATTTGAACCGCACTCAAGTTGTTCCCGAATTTCTCCGGGGATTTATTAGTGGACAAGTCATTACCCACAGAATTCAGGAGCAAACTGTGTAAGAGGCTCTGAGCAAAGCAGGCATAGGAGTCAAGCTAGAGTTTAAACAGCTGTCATGTGAGAGTACCTTTCAGAAATGGGGGTGTATAAAATAGATGTCATGGATGTACCTTTAAGAAATAGGTGTTTATCAGTGTCAGAGTGTGGGTGGAGCTAGGCTGTCTATCTGCTTTTACTTTCCCTTTGGGCTCACAGCTACAGGGTGTGCTTAGTTTTGTTTTAGATTTGGAGAAGCTGCAGTCACAGCACGATGTGTAGGAATCTTTGCAAGCTAAAGAATGTTAATTTGGTGATTTCAAAGTGGTAACTGTTCTCAGTAGTGAAGTTAAACCTGTTAAAAGGGTTCTGTAAAAAGGGTTCTTTTTGTCTTATGGATGTTGCAAGGAAAGATTAAGAGTTATTTACAGAGTACTATATTCTTTGGGGGATTTATTGGTATTGATAGTTGTTAAGATGTTTACTATGGGTTTATAAAGTGATAACTGGTTTCATAAATAAACTGTTTTAATTTAAAAGTACTGTAGATTTCTGTTGTGTCACACCTGCAGAGGACTCCCCATAACCACAATCTATATTAATAATCTTTATTGTCCCAAGTTGGTTTACATTAACACTGCAATCAAGTTACTGTGAAAAGTCCTTAGTCGCCACACTCCGGCGCCTGTTCAGGTACACAGAGGGAGAATTCAGAATGTCCAATTCACCTAACAAGCACAAAGTCCGAATCCACTGCTTCCAGTTCCACTAAAAATTTCACATACAAACATGGAGTAGGCTGCTCGGCCCCTCGAGCTTTTACTGCCTTCACTAAGGTTCCGGTTGGAACCTCACCTCCACATTCCTGCCTACCACTGATAACGCGTCACCCAACCCCACCCCTTCTTAAACAAGAATCTATCCAACTCTGCCTTAAATATTCAAGACTCAGCTTCCACTGCCTTTTGGGGAAGAAAGTTCCAGACTTGCAAACCCTCAAGAAACGATTTCTCCTCTTGTAATAAATGGGCGACGCCTTATTTTTAAACAGTGACCCCGTCGTTCCAGATTCCCCCACAAGAGGAAACATCCTCAATACCCCTCAGGATATTATATGTTTCAATCATGTCGCCTCTTACTACTTCAGTGGATACAAGCCTTGCCTCTCTAGCCTTTCCACGTTAAGACAACCCGCCCATTCCCAGGTATCAGTCGAGTAAACCTTCTCTGAACTGTTTATGACACATTTATGTCTTTCCATAAATAAAAGACCAGTACTGTACACAATACTCCAGATGTGGTCTGCCCAATGTCCCATACGGCTGAGTATAACCTCCCTACTTTTGTAATCAATTGCCCTCACACTAAACACCAATCTATTAGTTTTCCCAATTGCTTGCTGTCTTGCATGCTAACCTTCTGTGGTTCGTGCACTGGGTCAACCAGATCCCTCTGCATCTCAGATCTCTGCAATCTCTCACCATTTAGATATAATGCTTTTTTTATTCTTCCTGCCAGAACGGACAATCACCCATTTTCCCCACAAGATACTCCACGTCAGTTTTTTTGCCTACTCGCTTAACCCATCTACATTCCATGCAAGTTCTTCCCAAACTTCATTTCTTATCGATTTTTGTCATCAGCAGATTTAGCAAGCATACCCTTTACCCTAATCATTTATATAAAATGTAAAATTGCAAATGGCAGTGCGCAGCAAGAAGTGCATTTATACAAAAGCAAAATACTGCGGAGATCTGAAATAAAATCAAAAAGTGCTGGGAAAACTCAGCAGGTCTGACAGCGTCTGTGGAGAAAGAAACAGTGTTAATGTTTCAAGTCCAGTTTGACTCTTCCAAAGAGTCACAATGGAACAGAAATATCAACTCTTTTTTCATTCATTTATACAACCTTTTTAACACAGCGAATTGTCCGAAAGTGCTTCACAGTTTTTGCAAACATAATTTGATTCTGATGTGAGAGCAGATGAACAAAATGGTCAAAGAGGTAGGCTTTAGGAAGCATCTTGAGGAAGGAAAGAGGGGTGGAGAGGTTTGGGGAGGGAATTTCAGAGCCAAGGGCCGAGCCAACGTACGGCACAGCTGCCAATGGTGGAGAGGCAGTGGTGTAGTGGTATTGTCACTGGACTAGCAAGCCAGAGACCCGCAGAATTGCTCGCTGGGCCCCAAGTTCAAATCCCGTCACTGAATTCAATAAAAATCTAGAATTAAAAGTCTAATGATGACCAGGAAACCATTGTCGATTGCCATCTGGTTTACTAATGTCCTTCAGGGAAGAAAATCTGCCATCCTTACTTGGTCTGGCCTACATGTGACTCCAGACCCACAGCAATGTGGCTGACTCTTAACTGCCCCCTCAAGGGCAATTAGGGATGGGCAATAAATGCTGGTACAGCCTGCGACGGCCACGTCCCATGAACGAATAAAAGATTAAAATTGGAGGGCAGCACGGTGGCCTAGTGGTTAGCACAACCGCCTCACGGCGCTGAGGTCCCAGGTTCGATCCCGGCTCTGGGTCACTGTCCGCGTGGAGTTTGCACATTCTCCCCGTGTCTGCGTGGGTTTCGCCCCCACAACCCAAAAATGTGCAGAGTAGGTGGATTGGCCACGCTAAATTGCCCCTTAATTGGAAAAAATAATTGGGTAATCTA
This sequence comes from Scyliorhinus canicula, assembly GCF_902713615.1. Lineage (NCBI taxonomy): Eukaryota > Metazoa > Chordata > Chondrichthyes > Carcharhiniformes > Scyliorhinidae > Scyliorhinus > Scyliorhinus canicula. Next base: position 21,884,564 of record NC_052168.1, on the reverse strand, counting down.
AATTTTAAAAAAAAAGAAAAAAAAAGATTAAAATTGGGGATTCGTAAGACGCGAAAGATTGGAGAATGCCGAGATCTTGGGAGGGCCGGTAGGCTGTTAGAAATTACTGATAAATGTCGGGAGGGATAACACCATGAGAGAATTGATAGCACCAACAGAATTTACAAAGAAACTGGCCATTTACCCCAACTGATCCCTGCCAATGTTTGTGTGAGTTCAGCTCAACTACTCCACGGTAGCAAGTTAAAGCCATAGAATTTCTACAGTGCAAGAGGCCATTCAGCCCACCGGGTCTGCACCGACCCTCTGAAGGAGCACCCCACCCAGGCCGATGCCCCCTCACCCCCACAACCCCACCCAACCTGCACAGCTTTGGACATTCAGGGAAATTTAGCGTGGCCAATCCATCTAACCTGCACACCTTTTTGGACTGTGGGAGGAAACCCACGCAGCCACACATTCACCCAAGTCCAGAATTGAACCCGGGTCCCTGGGGCTGTGAGGCAATGGTGCTAACCACCGTGCTGCCCTGCCACATTCTAACCACTCTCTAGGCAAAGAAGTTCTCCCAACTGGAGTTACTGCTGACTACCTCAGACCTGAGTTTGGTTGCCCCCTCTGCCACTGGGCATTTCGCCTCCATATTTAGTCTGTCACATCTCTCCCTAGACAAAACCTTTAAAAAACAAATCGAGGCATTGCTGTACCTGCATTAGCTGCCAGTGAGCCCTGGAAAAATGGGCGAAGGAGACCTAGGATACAGTCAGTGAGAGTGCAGTCAGTCTGTCTGCATTCTGAACCATTTCCTTCTCTCATCCTCCACTCCTGCTCAAGGAGCTAGTTAAGTAAAGGTGGGTTGCGGAAGGCAAATTAAGGTGCTGTTAGAAGGCTGAAACCGACTGCAGCTTTCACATTCTCGGCAGCTTCACTTCCACTTTTTGTCAACTGCAAAAAGAGGTCCTCAATTTTCAAAGAAATTCCCTGGGGGAGCGCGCGACCTTAACATCACATCCACCCACTAATGGAAATTTTAAGACGGGCCGTCCACTTTCAAAGAACCGGAATAAAGCAGCTGAATAACAAACCTCTACAATAAGGCAGTTATAGAACATAGAACAGTACAGCACAGAACAGGCCCTTCGGCCCTCAATGTTGTGCCGAGCCATGATCACCCTAATCAAACCCACGTATCCACCCTATACCTGTAACCCAACAACCCCCCCCTTAACCTTATGCGTCAAGGCACTTGATTCCCAAGGTTTGCTATCCATCAGGAAAGAATGTGTCTGTGACATTGTAGAAGCGGTCCTCCACCGTACCATGTTTGAATTGTTACATGTTTATTAACTGACACCCCATTTCGACTATACGCCTGGTTCGACTTTCCGATGCCATGCCAGCACGTTTGGGGCAGCACGGTAGCATGGTGGTTAGCATAAATGCTTCACAGCTCCAGGGTCGATTCCCGGCTGGGTCACTGTCTGTGTGGAGTCTGCACGTCCTCCCCGTGTGTGCGTGGGTTTCCTCCGGGTGCTCCAGTTTCCTCCCACAGTCCAAAGATGTGCGGGTTAGGTGGATTGGCCGTGATAAATTGCCCGTAGTGTCCTAAAAAGTAAGGTTAAGGGGGGGTTGTTGGGTTACGGGTATAGGGTGAATACGTGGGCTTGAGTAGGGTGATCATTGCTCGGCACAACATCGAGGGCCGAAGGGCCTGTTCTGTGCTGTACTGTTCTATGTTCTATGTTAAGTGCGCATTGACATCTGAACCACTGGACACATCAAACAATCTTATGAGGTTGGAAACGAGTGGTTCATTCTGTTCAATTATTTTCGCACAGCCACCGTGTTTTTAATGCATTTGTACATTTATGTTATATTCAACAGGCACTCACACGCACATAGTTCAAGGTTAAACAGGTAACTGACGGTGATCAATGGCTTCATTATATGCCCCACACCTAACTGAGGAACTTGTGCTGAGGCGTGCAGACATCAACAGTCGTCTCAACGACCTGACGGAGCAAGAATTGAGAGCACTGTAAACGGCCGGGTGCCCCACGAGTGATTGCCGGCCTTGATTCAGGAACCAATTCCCCATTTCATAGAATTTACAGTGCAGAAGGTGGCCGTTCGGCCCATCGAGTCTACACCAGCCTCTGGAAAGAGAACTCCACTGAAGTCCATGCCAATTATGTCGTACAGACGACTGCCAGTATTACAATAACCCGACTGAAGATTCCTCGTCACTGGCTGACCAGAAAAACCAAATCTCAGCACACAAAAAAACAAACTTTAAAAAAAGAGCGACTTCAAAACAGTCCCTTCGCAAGTCTATTATTAAGATGATTCAAAACAAGAACAAGCACAGAGCTTTGCAGTGTGGGTTGGAAATATCTGAAGAGAAAAAAAAAAGAGTTGTTCCAGAGTAGCAACCTAAACGTTCTATTGTCGAGTGTTCAGAAATATAGCACGGCCACTTCATAGCTAACTGTCAGACAATAGAGCGGCACGGTGGCAGAGTGATTAGCACTGCTGCCTCTCGGCACCGAGGACCCGGGTTCGATCCCAGGCCCGGGTCACCGTCCATGTGGAGTTTGCACATTCTCCCCATGTCTGCGTGGGTCTCACCCCCACAACCCAAAAGATGTGGTTATGTGAATTGGCCACGCTAAATTGCCCCTTAATTGGAAAAATGTTTTGAAAAGGAAAACCAGACGAGACGATGCTCATCCAGACCTGGTATTTCTATATGACACAGATACTGTGCAAGGAATGGAAGTTGAAGTCCCTTAGGGAACAGTGGCAGATTGGGAAGATTCAGAAACACTAAATTTAAGACTACCCAAATGAGAGAAGAACAAAAGCAAATGGACTGACAACAACACGTCAGAGAGAGGATACGTGGAACACCTCCAGTGACAATGTTCGTCAAACAAAAGAAATACATATCAAGGATCAGTGATCAGGTGAGACACAAAGTGGAGAAATGACCCTAAGATAGGTATTACAAGAAAAAAAAAGGGGCTTTGTTGTGATAAATGAAGATGATGCAGAAACACGCAGGGGAACAAAGACACAAAACAAGAGACAAAACCTACCAGGAAGCAGAAGAAATCAAAAAGACAAATGCCAAAGATGCACGTGGGGAAGAGTGAAGCCAAGATGGAAACTCTGGACCATTTTGTTTCCCCCGACATACTTGGAGGAATTAAACTAAAACGTCCTCCTCAATCTCAGCACACCGATGCAGACACAATGGGCTGAAGGACCTCTTTCTGTGTGGTAAACCTCTATGATTCCATGACATTGACCATGAGTACAGGAGAACCATGGACGAGACTAGCTCTAAGCTACATTCGCAACTTCAATCCCCCCTCTGCTAACTTCCATTGGCTCTAACCTACATTCCCAACTCCAATCCCACCATTGCTAACTTCCATTGGCTCTAAGCTACATTCCCAACTGCAATCCCGCCATTGCTAACTTCCATTGGCTCTAAGCTGCATTCCCAACTCCAATCCTGCCTTTGCTAACTTCCATTGGCTCTAAGCTACATTCCCAACTCCAATCCCTCCTTTGCTAACTTCCATTGGCTCTAAACTACATTCCCAACTGCAATCCCGCCTTTGCTAACTTCCATTGGCTCTAAGCTACATTCCCAACTGCAATCCCACCTTTGCTAACTTCCATTGGCTCTAAGCTACATTCCCAACTCCAATCCCACCTTTGCTAACTTCCATTGGCTCTAAACTACATTCCCAACTCCAATCCCGCCTTTGCTAACTTCCATTGGCTCTAAGCTACATTCCCAACTGCAATCCCGCCTTTGCTAACTTCCATTGGCTCTAAGCTACATTCCCAACTGCAATCCCACCTTTGCTAACTTCCATTGGCTCTAAACTACATTCCCAACTCCAATCCCACCTTTGCTAACTTCCATTGGCTCTAAACTACATTCCCAACTCCAATCCCGCCTTTGCTAACTTCCATTGGCTCTAAACTACATTCCCAACTCCAATCCCGCCTTTGCTAACTTCCATTGGCTCTAAGCTGCATTCCCAACTTCAATCCCGCCTTTGCTAACTTCCATTGGCTCTAAGCTACATTCCCAACTTCAATCCCGCCTTTGCTAACTTCCATTGGCTCTAAGCTACATTCCCAATTGCAATCCCACCTTTGCTAACTTCCATTGGCTCTAAGCTACATTCCCAACTTCAATCCCGCCTTTGCTAACTTCCATTGGCTCTAAGCTACATTCCCAACTGCAATCCCGCCTTTGCTAACTTCCATTGGCTCTAAGCTACATTCCCAACTGCAATCCCGCCTTTGCTAACTTCCATTGGCTCTAAGCTACATTCCCAATTGCAATCCCACCTTTGCTAACTTCCATTGGCTCTAAGCTACATTCCCAACTCCAATCCTGCGAGCTTCCGTTGGCTCTCCTGTTCCCAGCATATCAACTTCTAAAACCTCAGCTGATGTACACAAAGCCTCCACCCTCTCTCTGCAAAGCTGTCCAGCCTCATGGTCTTTTACCTGCTCTGAATTCAATCACACATCTCTGGCCTAATGTCTCTCCAGTTACCGAGCCGTTGCACTCCAAACTGTGTTTCCTAAACCTCTCCGTCCTTGGTGCCTACTGTCAGAATCCTCTTTGAAATGTATTTTGGATAGTGTCCACAGACTGCTTTGTTTTTTTGAGAATATAACAAAGATACAAATGGAGCACGGCCAAGTAAGTTCGTCATCTCCACTGGGCTCACAAATGAGTGTTTTCCAGGCAAGGACTGGCCCTCACCCAATCGGTGCAGAGGGAAATGTTGATTACGGCAAGAGAAAGCTCCATTTTAACACCAGCTCAAAAAACATTTCGATGGAGCCATTTGTCATGTCGAATACACAAATGGTCACAGGAAGAATAATCAGAGATGTTACGTTTGCTATTGGGGGGGGGGGGGGGGGGGGGGGGCAGAGAAAGAGAACCTGGGTTTAAAAGCTCTTCTCAGTAAATGGAAGGAGAAATGTCAATGACTGCTAGGATCTGCACTGGCCCTGTTTTGCTAACCGTTGCCCCCGGGCGTGAAGCAGCCTCGTCAAACCAAAGTACCGCATGCAAGTAAAACGACAGACACACAGCAGCAACTGTACCTTGAGCTACAAGCCAAACCTTTGTGCTTGCGTTCTCCTATACTGATGAACCACCTCGCTTTGTTTCTCTAACAGGTCCACCATGAACACTTGGCTAACATTCCTGACTCTAATAATAATCATCACAAGTAGGCTTACAAAAACACTGCAATTAAGTTACTGTGAAAAGCCCTTAGTCACCACACCCTGGCACCTGTTCGGGTGCACAGAGGGAGAATTCAGAATGTCCAATTCTCCTAACAAGCACCTCTTTCAGGATTTGTAGGAGGAAACCGGAGCACCCGGAGGAAACCCACGCAGACACAGGGAGAACGTGCAGACTGCACAGACAGTGACCCAAGCCGGGAATTGAGCCTGGGACCCTGAAGCAACAGTAGTAACCACTGTGTTCCACGCCACATCACTCCTGCACCACCATGCCACACTATTATGGCAATCCTCATGGAGAGAGCATGGGTCACGAACATAGAAAGAGGGAGGATGGCCATTGCAAGCTCGAAAACAGGAAGTGTAACACTTTAGCTTTAAGCCTGAGTAAATGTTTGGCAGAGCAAGTTACTGCACATTAGCCACACACACAAACGTCCCAAACAAAGCTAAACAGGTCAGAACTTTAAATCAAAGTAAACAGAGAGCTATATAAACCAAGCATGACTTGGGCAAGCAAACTTGTGCCAGCAAATCCATTTTCTGTTGGCAGGAGATAACAAAATAAAACAAGATTGCTAACTTACTGTTAAACTTCCAAGATGAAAGCACTGGGCCCTAGCTCCTCTCCAAACTTGCACAATCTCATGAATGACTCGTTTCTCCCTGGCAAGTGAAGACGCACTGGAGGCCACAAACTGACCAGCAGAGGATCAAAGTACAGACAATGCCTTGCACAGGTTGAAGTTCGAATCTAGTGTTAGGATCCCAACTACTTGGGATTTGTAAGACTGTGAGGAAAGGTGACTGCCCCACAGGAGTGATGAACAAACTTTAATTTAAACACAGAATTAACCACATAGAACATGGAACATAGAACAGTACAGCACAGAACAGGCCCTTCGGCCCTCAATGTTGTGCCGAGCCATGATCACCCTACTCAAACCCACGTATCCACCCTATACCCGTAACCCAACAACCCCCCCCTTAACCTTACTTTTATTAGGACACTACGGGCAATTTAGCATGGCCAATCCACCTAACCCGCACATCTTTGGACTGTGGGAGGAAACCAGAGCACCCGGAGGAAACCCACGCACACAGGGGGAGGACGTGCAGACTCCACACAGACAGTGACCCAGCCGGGAATCGAACCTGGGACCCTGGAGCTGTGAAGCATTTATGCTAACCACCATGCTACCCTGCTGCTCCCACATTAGCAACAGAAAAATAGTTTTACAGTTAATAGTTCTTAAGTAAAAGGAAAAACTTTGAATCTACACCCTACACCGTATATTCCAATTAAGCAAACTGATATAGTTCAAATACCACTAATAAATAAAGTGAATAATCAGGTTTAGTTGCTTTTCTCTGTGCAGAGCCCTTGGAGAACAGCTTTCAGGAGAAACGGAAAGACACTTCTTGGCAGACTAAAATCTATGGCAAACAAACTGACCCCTCCCCTTAATTACTTAATCTGGACCCAAAACATAAGGCATTCTTCTGCCTCCCGCAAGATGTCCCACGACCTGGTTGGCCAGGAACAAATACAATATCTCAAATTATCTACACCCCCAGGGACCTCCAAACGAAAACAATTTTCCATTAGCCACCTATCTGTAATCCAGTAAATGCTTTTCAAATCTATGAGAACTCTCCCCTTGCAAAATCAAGGATTGCCTCACTTCTACAACCCCTGAAGCCCAGCTTTAGCAAACATACTGCCTGTATGCATCTTAACCCTGTTTATATAACAATCTCTTACATTCATCCCTCTAGGTTGTGAAGCTTGCCCACGCGAGGCGCTACCTCAGCATTGCAGACAGCACAGCAAACCTGAAGGAGTGCTGTAACCCAGTTCTGGCAGCACACCACACAGATGAGGTTTTGCATCTGCAAGTCTTTGTGTCTTTCCAGTGGCCCAGGTAGAGGTCACAAAGCTGGTTTTGTTCCTTATCAACGAGCTACAGGGGACATACCGTACACAACCATTAGTTACTGCAATGATGTAATTGCTACTGGATCCTGGAGGTCACTGTTCAGCCATTGACCTGGAATGCAAAGACCCCTTTCAATCATTTACCCAAAACGTCCAGCAGTAAAATGCATTTTAACGTGTCAGTAAGATGAGCACATAGTCAACAGGACAGCAGCAATGCCAAATGTAAAATCACACTCGACTTTGAGAAGTCTTAGCTCGAGTTCCACAGCTGCTACAAGTTACTCACTACTCAAATCACTCCATATTTACCTCAAGAGGAAACAGAGGCAGGCGATGGTTCGAACCTATCAAAGGGACCAGCACACAGTCATGCAGCTAGACTAGCAATCCAGAGCAGAGTAGACAGAACGTCTGGAGCTCAAATCCCACTACAGCAACTGGGGAATTTAAATTCCGTTAATTGGAGAAATCCGGAATAAAGAGCTTGTCGTAAAAACCCATCTGGTTCATTAATGTCTTGCAGGGAATGATATCTGCCGCCCTTACCCGATACGGTCTGTACCCGATTTCAGATCCAGAGGGCAATGTCCTCAACTCTTTGTCGAAATGGGCAGTACTCTTCGCGCTCAGGACTACCAACATTGCACGTAAATAAACATTGGCACTGCCAGCACTGCCCACTTCCCATGAATGGATAAAAAGTCATGAAGGTGCATTGCAAGACCATAGTCCCATAGTCATGAAGGTGCATTGCAAGACCAGTGACACTGCTGACTTGATGAACTTGGGGAAGTCAGATACCCTCAGAGCATGAATTCCACGCCTGGAGTGAGGAAGCTTACCTCAATGTGATCATCTGTATTTACACAGTACCTTTTCCCAGTTAACCACCGCCCGGCCAGGCACCGCCTCAATTTTTAACATAACCTGCCTTAAACTGTTTTGTGCCGATCAACAACTCAGACCACCGAATTACTCAAAATTCAAAAACTCTCACAACTATCAATTTGCTCAGTATTAAATATTCCACCAACCTGGTATGTTCCTGCTGACGTGACTGGTCCATATGAAGCACAACAGTTAATCTGCTATTGGCAACAACTTTAAAAAAAAAATAATTTAGAGTATGCAATTCCCTTTTTTTTTCAATTAAGGAAGGGGCAATTTAACGTGGCCAATCAACCAAGCCTGCACATCTTTGGGTTGTAGGGGGTGAGACCCACACAGACACGGGGAGAATGCGCAAACTCCACACGGACACTGACCCGGGGCCGGAATCGAACTTGGGTCCTCGGCGCCGGGAGGCAGCAGTGCTAACCGCTGCACGATCCTGCCGCCCCTCTTGGCAAAAAACTAGAAATCTTACGGTCAGCACGGTGGCACAGTGGTTACCACTCCTGCCTCAGGGCACTGAGGTTCCAGGTTCGATCCCGGCTCTGGGTCACTGTCCGTGTGGAGTTTGCACATTCTCCCCGTGTTTGCGTGGGTTTCGCCCCCACAACCCAAAGATATTCTGGGTAGTTGGATTGGCCATGCTAAATTGCCCCTTAATTGGAAAAATGAATTGGGTACTCTAAACTTAATTTAAAAAACAGTAGAATCATAGAATTTACAGTGCACAAGGAGGCCATTCGGCCCATCGAATCTGCACCGGCCCTTGGAAAGAGCACCCTACTTAAACCCACGACTCTACCCCATCCCCATAACCAAGTAACCCCACCCAATCTTTTGGACACCAAGGGGCAATTTAGCATGGCCAATCTACCTAACCTGCACATCTTTGGCCTGTGGGATGAAACTGGAGCATCTGGAGGAAACCCACGCAGAAACGGAGAGACCGTGCAGACTCCGCACCAACAGTGATCCGACGCTGGAATTGAAGTGGAGACCCTGGTGCTGAGGCAGCAGTGCTAACCACTGTGCCAACTAAAGATTATTTGTGTACTTACAGCTGCTGCTCTGTACATCTGCACCTGCCAAAATCACAACCCCTCCCACACATTCCAATAAAAGCCATTTCCTATCCCAACAGCATTCAGCCAGAGGCTGTCCTGCTTCTCAGCCCCTTGATTCACTTCACAGAGGGCACTTGATGGGCCGAATGGCTGCCACCTGCACTAGGAACGCTATGATTTTATGAATTGCAGAGCTGGAGCATGAATTTAGTTCAGTTACACGCAAATACACCGAAAACCACAATCTGCTCTCCTATCACCACGTAGGATCCAGAATCACCTCTCCCAGCCCAGTGTAGGATCCAGAATCACCTCTCCCAGCCCCACGGAGGATCCAGAATCACCTCTCCCAGCCCAGTGTAGGATCCAGAATCACCTCCCAGCCCCAGTGTAGGATCCAGAATCACCTCTCCCAGCCCCACGGAGGATCCAGAATCACCTCTCCCAGCCCCACGGAGGATCCAGAATCACCTCTCCCAGCCCCACGGAGGATCCAGAATCACCTCCCCAGCCCAGTGTAGGATCCAGAATCACCTCCCAGCCCCACGGAGGATCCAGAATCACCTCTCCCAGCCCAGTGTAGGATCTAGAATCACCTCTCCCGGCCCAGTGTAGGATCCAGAATCACCTCTCCCAGCCCAGTGTAGGATCTAGAATCACCTCTCCCAGCCCAGTGTAGGATCTAGAATCACCTCTCCCAGCCCAGTGTAGGATCCAGAATCACCTCTCCCAGCCCAGTGTAGGATCCAGAATCACCTCTCCCAGCCCAGTGTAGGATCCAGAATCACCTCTCCCAGCCCAGTGTAGGATCCAGAATCACCTCCCAGCCCAGTGTAGGATCCAGAATCACCTCCCAGCCCAGTGTAGGATCCAGAATCACCTCTCCCAGCCCAGTGTAGGATCCAGAATCACCTCCCAGCCCAGTGTAGGATCCAGAATCACCTCCCAGCCCAGTGTAGGATCCAGAATCACCTCTCCCAGCCAGGTGTAGGATCCAGAATCACCTCCCCCTGCCCAGTGTAGGATCCAGAATCACCTCTCCCAGCCCAGTGTAGGATCCAGAATCACCTCTCCCAGCCCAGTGCAGGATCCAGAATCATCTCCCCAGCACCACGGAGGATCCAGAATCACCTCTCCCAGCCCAGTGTAAAATCCAGAATCACCTCTCCCAGCCCAGTGTAGGATCCAGAATCACCTCCCAGCCCAGTGTAGGATCCAGAAGCACCTCTCCCAGCCCAGTGTAGGATCCAGAATCACCTCCCAGCCCAGTGTAGGATCCAGAATCACCTCCCAGCCCAGTGTAGGATCCAGAATCACCTCTCCCAGCCCAGTGTAGGATCCAGAATCACCTCCCCCAGCCCAGTGTAGGATCCAGAATCACCTCTCCTGGCCCAGTGTAGGATCCAGAATCACCTCCCCCAGCCCAGTGTAGGATCCAGAAGCACCTCTCCCAGCCCAGTGTAGGATCCAGAATCACCTCCCAGCCCAGTGTAGGATCCAGAATCACCACTCCCAGCCCCACGGAGGATCCAGAATCACCTCTCCCAGCCCCACGGAGGATCCAGAATCACCTCCCCCAGCCCAGTGTAGGATCCAGAATCACCCCCCAGCCCAGTGTAGGATCCAGAATCACCTCTCCCAGCCCAGTGTAGGATCCAGAATCACCTCCCAGCCCAGTGTAGGATCCAGAATCACCTCCCAGCCCAGTGTAGGATCCAGAATCACCTCTCCCAGCCCCACTGAGGATCCAGAATCACCCCCCAGCCCAGTGTAGGATCCAGAATCACCTCTCCCAGCCCAGTGTAGGATCCAGAATCACCTCCCAGCCCAGTGTAGGATCCAGAATCACCTCTCCCAGCCCCACTGAGGATCCAGAATCACCTCCCAGCCCAGTGTAGGATCCAGAATCACCTCCCAGCCCAGTGTAGGATCCAGAATCACCTCTCCCAGCCCCACGGAGGATCCAGAATCACCTCTCCCAGCCCAGTGTAGGATCCAGAATCACCTCTCCCAGCCCCACGGAGGATCTAGAATCACCTCTCCCGGCCCAGTATAGGATCCAGAATCACCTCTCCTGGCCCCAGTGTAGGCTCTAGAATCACCTCTCCCAGCCCAGTGCAGGATCCAGAATCACCTCTCCCAGTCCCAGTGTAGGATTGGCATTGCAATTTAAATATTGACTGAAAAATAAATGTACCTCCAGCTTTTAAAACCAAAAATTGCAACACATTCAGTCATAGATTAGAGCAGTTGGCCCAGAAACAGCAACTTGACAAGCACCCAACACAACAGTGAGAAAACAGTGCTGCCCTTATTGTGTTGTATACCAAAAAAAACCTGATAGAGCTAAAAGTTCATGAACAACCACTGTGTTCACATGAAAAGAGGGAAGTTACCCTCAATTCCTGGAACTTTCTCATGCTTGGAGTGCCGAAGGTGTGGGTGTCAGCCAATCAGCAGCTCAGCAGAATTAACACCATACGGCTCGCTTGCCGTCAGCAGTCAAGCCTCCAGCTTTTACTCACTCGCCAAATCTGCCACCTGCTCTGCCGTGGCAACTGGTGAGCTGCAGTGTTTATATCATAAATATAAACAATTCATCGTGCGCAAACACGCAAAGTGCACTGGGACAGCGCCAAATATTCCTGAGCTGTGTATCCTTGTTTCCGCTCCCCAAAACAGGACTCGGTGTCTCTCTCTCTCAGTATCCCAGACTCGCGCTCCAGCTCTGTAATTCATAGAATCATATCATCCCGAGGGCAGGAGGCGGCCATTCGGGTGCACCGACCCTCTGGATGAGTAGCCTACTCAGGCCCACCCCACTGCCCCATCCCTGTAACCCCACTGAACCTACACATCTTTGGACATTAAGGGCAATTTAGCGTGGCTAATCCACCTAACCCGCACATCTTTGGACTGTAGGAGAAAATCGGAGCACCCAGAGGAAACCCACGCAGACACGGGGAGAACGCGCAGACTCCACCCGAGGCCGGAATCGAACCCGGGTCCCTGACGCTGTGAGGCAGCAGGGTAGCATGGTGGTTAGCATAAATGCTTCACAGCTCCAGGGTCCCAGGTTCGATTCCCGGCTGGGTCACTGTCTGTGTGGAGTCTGCACGTCCTCCCCCTGTGTGCGTGGGTTTCCTCCGGGTGCTCCGGTTTCCTCCCACAGTCCAAAGATGTGCGGGTTAGGTGGATTGGCCATGCTAAATTGCCCGTAGTGTCCTAATTAAAGTAAGGTTAAGGGGGAGTTGTTGGGTTATGGGTATAGGGTGGATACGTGGGTTTGAGTAGGGTGATCATGGCTCGGCACAACATTGAGGGCCGAAGGGCCTGTTCTGTGCTGTACTGTTCTATGTTCTATGCTAACCACTGTGCCACCTCTCAGAAGACACACTGAGGTCTTCTCTCCCCAGACTCCGTGCACATTACAGAAGGCCAGACCTCAGTTATCCAACGCACTTTCAGCTCAGCCCACCCTGCCATTTACTTTTGTCAACGTCCTGCCTTCTTACACAAGATGGCGGACGTGCAGCAAACCAAGTGTATTGGGGGTGGGGCTGGGGTAGATTCTCATGGTGCCACTTTCACTGATAGTTAAAGAGATCAAGCCGAGAGTGGCAATTTCTGCAACAGGTGCCGTGTGTGAAGTGGCCATCAGCTGTCGGTGTGGGTTGCTGCTTTTGATGTTGCCGCCTGTGGCTGAGCCATTGGTAGTCATGGTGACGAACTCCAGCCCACAGGCTATGTCGCTATTTTCCTCGGTCACTGGCTGAGTCTCTTAGATGTGAATCTGGTTCTGGACACGGCCGGGGTACATTTGCATGTGGAGCTTCATTTTTAATGAATAGGGGGCGGCACGGCAGCACAGTGGTTAGCACAGTTCCTTCACAACTCCAGGGTCCCAGGTTCAATTCCCGGCTTGGGTCACTGTCTGTGGGGAGTCTGCACGTTCTCCCCGTGTGTGCGTGGGTTTCCTCCGGGTGCTCCTGTTTCGTCCCACAGTCCAAAGACGTGCGGGTTAGGTGAATTGGCCGTGCTAAATTGCCCTTAGTGTCCAAAAGGTTAGGTGGGATTGCAGGGATAGGGTGGAGGGGTGGGCTAAAGTAGGGTTCACTTGAGGGCGGCATGTGGTGCAGCGGTTAGCACTGGGACTGCGGTGCTGAGGACCCGGGTTCGAATCCCGGCCCTGGGTCACTGTCCGTGTGGAGTTTGCACATTCTCCCCGTGTCTGCGTGGGTTTCACCCCCACAACCCAAAGATGTTCTGGTTAGGTGGATTGGCCACGCTAAATTGCCCTTCAATTGGAGAAAAAGTATTCGGGTACTTAAAATTTATTTTTTAAAAAGTAGGGTGCTCTTTCCAAGGGCGGGTGCAGACTCGATGGGCCGAATGGCCTCCTTCTGCACTGTAAATTCTATGATTCCGTGAATAATTTTATATGCTGACATTTAATTAACACATTAATATGGAACACAGAGACACCTGAGCTACAACGTGCGCAGGATTTATTAACCCACCTTTAAAGCTTTGTTTACACAGGTATAAACATCCCCTGCTGAACCAGTTTGTTATTTAAGCACCTGACTCGCAAAAAAAAAACCCTCAACATCCAGCAAATCTGGCAGAAAACCTGTGAATACTCACCAATTGGCAAGAGCCCAGTTTCAGAGAGCAGCCAAGCTTGCAATTCAAACCAAGTTCCCACAATGGGAGCGGGGAAGTGCCAGGTCGCACCAATCAATAACTTCAACTGGGCTCCAATGCGTCACGGTACGGTGGGGGAGTTTTTTCTACACTGCCGACTTCCTCTCGCCCCTCCCCCAGCATTTCTATGAAATGTCCTTGGGTATTTTCAGGCCGGTTTCCTGCCCGTACACCCATACGTTGAAGTGCACCATGTACAAAACAATGAAATTCCCGTGCTGATATTCCTCCACATACATGCGATAAAGTGCGCCCAAACACTTCACATTTCCTTCCCAGGCCTCTGGCTCACCTTCACAGCAAACACTCGGAGTTCCAGGCTGCCAACTAACCCAAATCCTTGCTTAAATAGAATAGAATAGAATAGAACAGTACAGCACAGAACAGGCCCTTCGGCCCTCGATGTTGTGCCGAGCAATGATCACCCTACTTAAACCCACGTAACCCGCATACCCGTAACCCAACAATCCCCCCATTAACCTTACACTACGGGCAATTTAGCATGGCCAATCCACCTAACCCGCAGGAATCTCACACGAATAAATACTCCTCGTGTTTTTGTCAAATATATAAACTAATATGTAAACAGTTCCCAGGTTTGGCAAGACAGAGCGAACGGGGCGGCAAGGTGGCGCAGTGGTTAGCACTGCTGCCTCACAGCGCCGAGGACCCGGGTTCGATCCCGGCTCCGGGCCGTGTGGAGCTTTCACATTCTCCCCATGTCTGCGTGGGTCGCACCCCCACAACCCAAAGATGTGCAGGCTAGGTGGATTGGCCACGCTAAATTGCCCCTTAATTGGAAAAGAATATTTTGGTGCTTCAATTTTTTTTAAAAAAAGACACAGCAAAGTCTCTCGATTCTAGCCCAACAAATCTTCCATCACTAGTGATCCAGACACCCAGCCTAATGGTAGAGGGACACTGGTTCAAATCCCACCACAGCAGCTGATAAAATTTAATTTTAAGTAATAAATCTGAAATTACTGGTCTCAGTAATGGTTGCCCTGTAACGAGTGATTGCTGTAACATCCATTTGGTTCACTAATGCCCTTTAGGGAAGGAACCTGGAGTAGATATTCTAGAACCAGTTTGTTAGTTAAGCACCCGCCTCCCAAAAAAAACCCTCAGCATCCAACGAATCTGGCAGAAAACCTGTGAATACTCACCAATTGAAAGGTGCAAAGGAGATTTCCCACGATGTTGCCTGGAATGGAGAGTAGGTCATACGAGGAAAGGTTGAGGCCTTTTCTCATTAGAACGGAGAAGGATGAGGGGCGACAGGGGAATAGATAGAGTAGACAGTCGGAGACTTTTTCCCCGGGTGGAACAAACCATTACAAGGGGACATAAATTTAAGGTGAATGGTGGAAGATATAGGGGGGATGTCAGAGGTAGGTTCTTTACCCAGAGAGTAGTGGGGGCATGGAATGCACGGCCTGTGGAAGTAGTTGAGTCGGAAACATTAGGGACCTTCAAGAGGCTATTGGAAAACTACATGGATTACGGTAGAATGCTGGGGTGTAGATTAATTTGTTCTTAATCTAGGACAAAAGTCCAGGACAACATCGTGGGCCAAAGGGCCTGTTCTGTGCTGTATTTTCTATGTTAACGACATCAATGTGGTTTACTTTGAAATGTCCTCTGCAAGCAGAGTTGACTACAACCACAAGACATAACTTCGAGGCACAGGATATTCCCCATTCTGCCATTACCAGCAAGCCAGGGGATCAACACGGTTCAATGAAGAGTACAGGAGGCCATGCCAGGAGCAACACCAGGCAGACCGAAAAATGATGGATCAACATGAAGATACAACACAAGACTACTCACATGCGGAGCAGTGGAATCAGCATGCAATAGACAAGAGCAAAGCAATCCCACAACCAACGCATCAGATCTATATACTGCAGTTCTGCCACATCCAGCTGTGAATGGTGGTGGACAATTAAACTCACCGGAGAAGGAGGTTCCACAAATATCCCCATCCTCAGTGACGCGGGAGCTCAAGCATTACTGCAAAAGACAAGGCTGAAGAATTTGCAACAATCTTCAGCCAAGTGCCGAGTGGTTGATCCATCTCCGTCTCTTCCAGAGGTCCCCAGCATCACAGATGTCAGTCTTCAGCCAATACAAGTGATTAAGAAACAGCCGAACACACTGGATACTGCAAAGACTATGGGCCCTGACCATATCCCAGCAACAACACTGATGCAATGTGTGCTCCAGAACTTGCAGTGCCCCTAGCCGAGCTGTTCCAGTACAGCTACAACACTAGCATTTACAGGCAGCACGGTGGCACAGTGGGTTAGCCCTGCTGCCTCACGGCGCCGAGGTCCCAGGTTCAATCCCGGCCCTGGGTCACTGTCCGTGTGGAGTTTGCACATTCTCCCGTGTCTGCGTGGGTTTCGCTCCCACAACCCAAAAATATGCAGGGTAGGTGGATTGGCCACGCTAAATTGCCCCTTAATTGGAAAAAAATGAACTGGATACTCTAATTTTTTTTTTAAAAAACACTGGCATTTACCAGAATGTGAAAATCTGCTCAGGTGTGTCCTCTACACAAAAAGGACCAATCCAACGCAGCTAATGACCAGCCCATCAGTCTACTCTCCATCATCAGCACAGTGTTGTCGCCAGTGCTCAGAGACACGTCCTCAGCAACTCAGTTTGGGTTCCGCCAGAGCCACTCAGCTCCTGGCCTCATCACAGCCTTCATTCAAACATGGTGAAGAGGTGAACTCAACAGGTGAGCGTGACTGCCCCAAATCAAGACAGCATTTGATCACATACGGCATCAAGGAGGCACAGCAAAAACGTGAAGTCAATGGGAAACAGGGGGGAAACTCTCCAGCCATAATTGGCACAAAGATTCTGTAGACTCTGGAACAGTTTCTGCAGATTGGAGGGCAGCTAATGTAACCCCACTGTACAGAGAAAACAGGGAATTATAGGCCAGTCAGCCTGATATCAGTAATGGGGAACATGCTGGAGTCCATTATAAAAGGTTTAATAGCAGAGCACCTGGAAAAGAGTGGCAGGATCGGACAGAGTCAGCATGGATTTAAAAGGCTCGACAATCTACTTGAATTCTTTGAAGATGTAACTGGTCGAGTTGATGAGGGGGAGCCAGTGGATGTGGTCTATTTGGACTTTCAGAAGGCTTTCGACAAAGTCCCACCTAAAAGATTAACGGGTAAAATTAAAGCGCATGGGATTGGGGGTAATGTATGGAGATAGATAGAAAACTGGTTGGCAGACAGGAAACAAAGAGTAGGAATTAACGGGTCTTTTTCAAATTGGCAGGCAGTGACTAGTAGGGTACCACAGGGATCGGTGCTAAGACCCCAACTATTCACATGTAATTAATGATTTAGATGAGGTAATTAAATGTAATATCTCCAAATTTGCAGATGACACAAAGCTGGGTGGGAGGGTGAGCTGTGAGGAGGATGCAGAGATGCTTCAGCGGGATTTGGACAAGTTGAGTGAGTGGGTAAATTAATGACAAATGCAGTAGGATTTGGTTGAATGAATGTGAAGTTATCCACTTTGGTAGCAAAAACAGGAAGATAGATTATCTGAATGGCTATAAATTGAGGGAAGGGAATCATAGAATTTACAGTGTAGAAGGAGGCCATTCGGCCCATCGAGTCTGCACCAGCCCTTGGGAAGAGCATCCAACCCAAGCCCACATCTCCACCCTATCCCTTAACCCAGTAACCCCACCCAACCTTTTTGGACACTAAGGGCAATTTAGCATGGACAATCCACCTAACCTGCACATCTTTGGACTGGGCAGGAACCGGAGCTCCCGGAGGAAACCCACACAGACAGTGGAATGTGCAACGAGACCTTGGCGTCCTCGTACACCAGTCGCTGAAGGTAAGGACGCAGGTACAGCAGGCGGTAAAGGCAGCAAATAGTATGTGGGCCTTCATAGCGAGAGGATTTGAGTACAGAAGCAGGGATGTCTTGCTGCAATTACACAGGGATTTGGTGAGACCACACCTGGAATAGCGTGTGCAGTTTTGGTCTCCTTATCGGAGAGAGAACGTTGATACTATAGAGGAATTACAGCCACAGTTCACCAGACGGATTCCTGGGATTGTGGGACTGACATATGATTGAGTCGGTTAAGATTGTATTCGCTGGAGTTCAGAAGAATGGGGGATGGGATGGAGATCGCAGAAACAGGATGAGACAGGGTCGATGCAGGAAGGATGTTCTCAATGGCAGGGTAATCTGGAACCAGAGGTCACAGTCTAAGGATATTTAAGACAAGTGAGAAGAAATTTCTTTACCCAGAGAACGGTGAGCCTGTGAAATTCCCTACCACAGAAAGCAGTCGAGGTCAAAACATTTAGGGGTAGCACAAGTAGATAGCATTGTGCTTCACAGTACCAGGGTCCCAGGTTCGATCCCATGCTGGGTCACTGTCTGTGTGGAGTCTGCACGTTCTCCCCGTGTCTGCGTGGGTTTCCTCCGGGTTCTCCGGTTTCCTCCCACAGTCCAAACACGTGCACGTTAGGTGGATTGGCCATGATAAATTGCCCTCAGTGACCAAAAAGGTTAGGAGGGGTTATTGGGTTACGGGGTCGGGTGGAAGTGAGGGCTTAAGTGGGTCGGTGCAGACACGATGGGCTGAATGACCTCCTTCTGCACCGTATGTTCTATGTTTTCAAAAAGGAGGTCTGAAGGGCCTGTTCCTGTGCTGTATTGACATAACCATTGGGGCTAAAGGGGTCAAAGGATGTGGTGGGGGAAAACAGGAACAGGTTACGGAGTTGGATAATCGGCCATAACCATAATGAATGGTGGCACAGGCTCGAAGGGCTGAATGGCCTCCTCCTGCACCTATTTTCTCTGTTTCAATACCTTACGGTGGATGTGGAAAAAACATTTCCTCTTGTGGGTGAGTCCAGAACTGGGTGGGAGCTGGATTTTAAAATTAGAGATCGCCTTTTCGACAAAGGTGAAGAGAATTTTCTTCCCGTGGAGGGCTGAGAGACTTTGGAACTCTCTGCCTCAGGTGGTGGATATGTCGATGTCACTGATTATTTTTAAGGCAGAGGGGTATTAATGTCCTCGCCTGACAAGAATCTACAGTTACCGGGGTAGGTGAGAATGTGAAATTCAAGGCACAAACAGATCAGCAATGATACTATCAAATGGCAGGACAGGCCGAATGGCCTTCTCCTGCTCCCATTTGAACCGGGTTCGATTCCCGGCTTGTGTCACTGTCTGTGCAGAGTCTGCACGTTCTCGCTGTGTCTGCGTGGGTTTCCTCCGGGTGCTCCGGTTTCCTCCCTCAAGTCCCGAAAGACGTGCTTGTTAGGTGAATTGGACATTCTGAATCCTCCCTCTGTGTACCCGAACAGGCACCGGAGTGTGACGACTAGTGGATTTTCACAGTAACTTCATTGCAATGTTAATGCAAACCTACTTGTGACAATAAAGATGATTATTTCCTATATGTATCGTCAGCTTGCTCATTTAGAACAAGCCTCGCAGCATCCTTAAAATCCCTGGGCAAAATGGAAAAGATCACAGATTTTAAAAAAAAAGAACCACATGCTTTTAGGGGGACCCTTTGCAGCAAAATCTTGCACGGAGCATGGTCGGTAGGTTCAATCCTTATATTGAGTTCCACTGTGGAGCAGAATCAAATGGAGAGGTAATACTGCTTCCCCCAAAAGATGGAAGTGGGGTAGGAGGGTCCCCAAGTGTATATACACTTGACGGAGGTGTGAAAATAAGTTGATAGGGTATTTAATCAATTCCAAAAATCACAGCGCACGCCATCAACAGATACTTGGAACCCTGATTCACAGCACTGATGTGAATCAGTGCACTTGCACACAGATAGGTTGGGATCCAAAGCAGAGCTGGGAAGTTGTGATGGATAATACACTTACCGCTCGGGTACATCAATCCTTCCTGAAGCAAAACGAACACCGATTACATATTTCAGACAGAAATAGAGCAGACAGAAATAGAGCAATGAGAGATCATGCTCAATTCTTTGCTCAGTACATGATGCTTGCAGCTCACGAGAGATCGTGTTGCAACACGTGACTGATTTAGAGTCAGATTCACCAGCCAATTGCTGGCTGTTGTACTGGAGATTGATTCCCTATTCCAGATTCAATGCACCAGCGAGTCCCCAAACCCAACCCAGTTTAAATCAAATTACCAATCGACTACTTCCAGCACACAGCCACTCTAAATGGGAGACGGCGTTGTTAGGAAAATGGAACCTGATCCATGGTAGTGGTGCAAACTCCTCTTTCTCAAAAACATTCAAGCTTTTGTTTCCAGTATATTTTTCCCCCCCAAAACAAGTTTAACCTGATCGCCAATTGGTCAACCTACTAGAGCGAAGCAAGTGCCTCTATCATAACTAGAGACAAAGCATTCGCACACAAACCACAAACAAGTTAATACTCCCACTTGAAACGTAATCCTCCTCACTGAGGATGTGAGGTTGCGTATCAAAAAAGGAGCTTGCCAAACGGGACTGGGTAGTTCACGTTAACTTTTTACTCACCAAGCACTGAAATTTACAAAGGAGGATGTTGCATTTTTGCTGATGACTATCTGTAGTCCCCCTAAAGGCACAGTTTTTATTCATTTACGGGGTGTGGGTGTCGCCTAGCCCAGCATTTATTGCCTTCAGAAGTGGGTGGTGAGCTGCCTTCTTGAACCGCTGCAGACCCTGAGGTGCAGGTACACCCACAGCGCCCTTAGCGAGGGAGTTCCACAATTTTGACGCAACAGCAGCGAAGGAACATTGATATGTTTCAAAGAACAAATAGAAGTACAGCACAGGAACAGGCCCTCCAAGCCTGTGCCGACGATGCTGCCCGTCTCACCTAACCTTCTACACTTCTGGGGCTGTATCCCACTATTCTCATCCTATTTATTAATTTGTCAGAACGTCCCTTAAGCGTCGCATTTCCTAGTCAGGGTGGTGAGGGGCTTGGAGGACAACCTCCAGGTGGTGTTCTCAGGTTTCTGCTGCCCTTGTGGAAGGTGCTGCCTATGGAACCTTGGTGAGGTACTGCAGTGCATCTTGTAGATGGGACACACGGCTGCCACTGTTCATCGCTGATGACCAATGCAACCCTCTGAACCTGCATGTTAATCTTAGGAGTAAGTCCCTTTGTGCTTCTGATTTCCGAAGCCTTTTCCCATTTAGAAAATAATCTGTGCCTCTATCATTCCTATCGAAGTGCATAACCTGCATTGTGTTCCAGTGCAGCACGATGGCGCAGTTGTTAGCATTGCTGCCTGTGAAATGAAATGAAAATCGCTTATTGTCACAAGTAGGCTTCAATGAAGTTACTGTGAAAAGCCCCTAGTCACCACATTCCGGCGCCTGTTCGGGGAGGCTGGCACGGGAATTGAACCATGCTGCTGGCCTGCCTGGTCTGCTTTAAAAGCCAGCGGTTTAGCCCAGTGTGCTAAACCAGCCCCATGCCTGTCATGAGAATATCGCTTTAAGAAATGTTTGGCTGCTCATATTACTGCAGTGATGTCAGAGTGTGGGTGGAGCTGGACTGTCCGTCAGCTTTTTACTTTCGTTTTAGGCTGTTTGCTGCAGGGTGTGTTTTAGTTTCGTTTTCAATGTTGGAGCTGAAGCCAGACCAAGCAGGGGTACTGCTGTTCTCTCTGCCATCAAAAGACTATCTCTTGATCATTTGGTGAATTCAGAATTATAAATGTTCTCAGTTCTGAATGTAAGCCTAATGTGCTTCTGGTAAAAGGTGTTTTAAGTCTTATGGATGTTAAAAAGGCAGCTTATGGATTACTTAGTGTTGTATCCTTTGGGGGTTGTATTTGAATTGATGGTTGCTAAGATGTTCATTGTTTGTTTTAAAAAGGTTAACTTGAGTTCATAGAATAAACACTGTTTTGCTTTTAAAAAATACTTTTCCCATTGGAGCCTGGTTAGCAGGTTTCGATGGGCCGACGAGGCAAGCGCGGTGGGGGGGGGATTGATGTTGGGAGATGTTTTTCCGAGAGGAAATGTAGGTGGGGGTTTTAGGACAGGTGGGGAGGGGTTCAATGTTAATAATGGGTAGGGGCGGGTGAGGATCATGGGGCAGGGCCCGGTGGTATGATGATGGTGGATAAGAAGGGTTGGGGGGGGGAGACCCCCAGTTAGGATAGTCACGTGGAACGTGAGAGGGCTAGGAGGTCCGGTCAAGAGGTCAAGGGTGCTTGCACATTTTTAAAGTTTGAAAGCCGATGTAGCAATGCTGCAGGAGGCTCACCCGAGGGTGAAGGACCAGGTGAGAATTAAAAAGGGCTGGGTTAGTCAGGTGCTTCACTCTGGATTTGACGGAAGGGCTCGAGGGGTAGCGGTACTGGTCAGCAAAAGGGTACGCTTCCAGATGGAGAAGGTGGCGGCAGATCAGGGGGGTAGATATGTGATTGTGGCAGGGGCACGGGAGGGGAGATTAGTGGCGCTATTAAGTGTATACGATCCCAATTGGGACAATGTGGGATTCGCAAACATGGTTTGGGGCATCCCCGACTTGAACACACACAAACTGATAGTGGGGAGGAGGGGGACTGGAACTTGGTGCAGGAGCCAAGCCACGCTCGCTGGTCCCATCACCGAGGGGGGGGGGGGGCAAAGGCGTTGGCTGGACTAATGGTGGAAATGGGAGGGGGGGTCCCTTGGAGGTTCCTGCACCCAGGGGAATGGGAGTACTCGTTTCTCTCAGCTGTCCATAAGGTATACTCGCGAATCGACTTCATTGTGGTGGGGAAGGCTTTGCTGGCCGGGGTAAGGGGTCGGAGTACTCGGCAATTGCAGTGTCAGATCATGCTCCACATTGGGTGGATAGGATGCTGGAGAAGGGGGTAGCGCAGTGGCTGGGGTGGAAATTAGATGTGGGACTTTTGGGGGACCAAGTGTTCTGTGACAAAATTGAAAAGGTAATTAAGCTCTGCTGACAAGGGAGGGACTTAGATTTTGGGACAGAGAGGTCGGGGTGGGGGCTACCAGGAGGCGGGCCGATGAGCGCGCGGCGCATGGGCTGGTGGGGAGCCCAGCAATGGGGATGGCCGATCAGCCGGGGGGGGGCCAACCAGGCTGATCACCTGGAATGTTAGGGGGTTGAATGGGCCGGTCAAGCGGGCTCGTGTGTTTGCGCATCTGAGGGCTCTGAAGGCGGGCGTGGTGATGTTGCAGGAGACACATCTGAAAGTGGTGGATCAAGTTAGGCTCAGGAAGGGTTGGGTCAGTCAGGTCTTTCATTCAGGGCTGGCCACCAAGACACCATGAGGGGTGGCGATTTGGGTGCAATTTCAGGTGGGCAGTATAGTCTCGGACCGGGGGGGGGGGGGGGGGGGGGGGGGGGGGGGGGGGGGGGGGGGGGGGCATTATGTCATGGTTAGCGGTAAGCTGGAGGGGAGGAAGGTAGTTTTGATTCATGTGTATGCGCCAAATTCGGATGGTGTGGAATTTATAAAGAGGTTCCTAGGGAAGATACCTGACCTGGACTCGCACAAGTTGGTTATGGGAGGGAATTTTAATACAGTCATCTATCCCCGCCTGGACCGGTCGTGTTCAAAAACGGGTAGGGTGCCAGCAATGGCGAGGGAACTGATAGGGTTCATGGAGCAGTTTTCTTGTTATTCGCATGTTCACAAGGTTTATTCCCGGGTAGACTTTTTCATTTTGAGCAGAGATTTACTGGCGGGGGTGGTGGACACGGGGTATTCGGCCATCACTATTTTGGATCATGCCCCACACTGGGTGGAACTGCAGGTTAGTGAGGAGAGCGTCCAGCACCTGCAATGGAGGTTAGAGATGGGCTTGTTGGCGGACAAGGCGGTGTGCAAGAGGCTGAGGAAGTGCATGCAGAATTACCTGCAGGTTAATGAAACGGAGGAAGTCTCAGCAGCGGTGGTCTGGGAGGCGCTTAAGGCAGTGGTGAGGGGGGAGCTGATGTCTATCCGGGTTCATAGGGACAGGACAGATAGGGTAGAGATGGACCAGCTGGTAAAGGAGGTGTTGCAGATAGACAAGAGGTATGTGGTGACCCCGGAGGTGGAGCTCTTAAGGGAACGGCGGAGGCTGCAGGCGGAGTTTGGAGTGTTGTCCACAGGTAAGGCAGTGGAGCAGCTTGAAAAGGCGAGGGGTGCGTTTAGCTCACTGGGCTAAATCGCTGGTGTTTAAAGCAGACCAAGCAGGCCAGCAGCACGGTTCGATTCCCGTACCAGCCTCCCCGGACAGGCGCCGGAATGTGGTGACTAGGGGCTTTTCACAGTAACTTCATTGAAGTTACTCGTGACAATAAGCGATTTTCATTTCATTAAGAGGGAGGCTGCCAGGGAAATAGAGAGTGGTTGATGGGGGTAGGAACCTGGTAGGGGACTCGGCTGGGCTAAACAGGGCATTCAGGGACTTTTACAGTCGGCTCTATCACTCGGAACCCCCCCCCCACAGGGCCGGAGAGGATGAGACGCTTTTTGGACGGACTGACCTTCCCAAGAGTGGGTAGGGAGATGGGCTGGGTGCCCCGATTAGGGCCAAAGAAATTGTTGAGGGCTTGAAGGCAATGCAGTCAGGTAAAGCCCCGGGGCTGGACGGGTACCCGGTGGAATTCTATACAAAGTTCTCAGGGATTTAGGGCAGCACGGTAGCATGGTGGTTAGCATCAATGCTTCATAGCTCCAGGGTCCCAGGTTCGATTCCCGGCTGGGTCACTGTCTGTGTGGAGTCTGCACGTCCTCCCAGTGTGTGCGTGGGTTTCCTCCGGGTGCTTCGGTTTCCTCCCACAGTCCAAAGATGTGCGGGTTAGGTGGATTGGCCATGCTAAATTGCCCGTAGTGTCCTAAAAAGTAAGGTTAATGGGGGTTGTTGGGTTACTGGTATAGGGTGGATACATGGGCTTGAGTAGGGTGATCATTGCTCGGCATTGATCAATGAGGGCCGAAGGGCCTGTTCTGTGCTGTACTGTTCTAAATTTTAGGGCCCTTGCTGGTCAAAGTTTTCAATGAGGCGAGGGACAGAGGGGTGCTGCCCCCGACGATGTCACGGGCCACAATCTCGTTGATATTGAAGCGGGACAAGAACCCGGAGCTATGCACATCATATAGGTCAATCTGCCTGCTTAATGTGGATGCCAAGCTGCTGGCCAAACTTTTGGCCTCCAGGATTGCAGATTGTGTGCTGCATGTTATTATGGAGATCCAAACCGGATTTGTCAAGGGCTGGCAGTTGGTGGCCAACATAAGAAGGCTGCTCAATGTGATCATGATGTTCGGAGAGTAGGGAGGTTGAGGTAGTTGTGGCATTGGATGCGGAAAAGGCGTTCAACCGGGTGGAGTTTATGGGAGGTGCTGGGACGATTTGGGTTCGGAAAGGGCTTTAATCGACTGGGTCAGGCTGTTGTACCAGGCCCTGGAGGCTAGTGTTAGGACGAATAGGACGACCTCTGACTATTTTAGACTGTACCGGGGGATAAGACAGGGGTGCCCCCTCTCCCCACTGCTGTTCGCGTTAGCTATAGAGCCGCTGGCAATTGTTCTGAGAGCTGCTCTTATACATATCGGATCCAGGGGCAGGGATGGGCAAAATTATGGCTATTTTGGGGGAATTTGGCCGGTATTTGGGGTATAAACTGAATATAGCAAAGAATGAGATGTTTGTAGTTCAGGCGAGGGGCCAGGAGGGTCAGCTGAGGGAGCTGCCATTTAGGTTAGTAGGGGACAGTTTCAGGTACTTAGGGATACAAGTGGTGCGCAACCGGGGCCGGTTACACAAGTTGAACTTGTCCCGGTTGGTCGAACAGATGAGGGTCGGGTTTCGGAGATGGGGTGCGCTCCCGCTGTTGTTGGCTGGGAGAGTGCAGGCAGTCAAAATGACGGTCCCACCGAGATTTCTGTTTGTATCAGTGTCTCCTAATTTTCATTCCGCGGTCCTTTTTTTAAAAGAGGGTCAATAAAATCATCCAGAGCTCCGTGTGGGTGGGTAAGTCTCCGCGGGTGAAGAAGGTGATGATCGAGCGGAATCGGGGGGAGGGGGGGCTTGCGCTGCCGAATTTTGGCAATTATTAATTAACATAGCCATGATAAGGAAGTGGGTGGTGGGGACAGGGTCGGTTTGGGAGCAGATGGAGGGGCACCAGTCTGGGGGCGTTGGTAACGGCACCTCTGCCGTTCCCGCCGGTGCAGTTCTCCACCAGCCCCGTAGTGGTGGCGGCCCAGAGAATTTGGAGTCAGTGGAGGAGGTACGTTGGAGCAGTGGGAGCATCGGTCTGGTCCCCAATATGTGTCAATCACCGGTTTGCCCCAGGGAGCTTGGATGGGGTGGTTCAGAGTATGGCGAAGGGCGGGAATTGAGAAGATGGGGGACTTGTTTTTAGAGGGAGCTTCCCTAGCTTGAGGGCGCTGGAGGAGAAGTTTGGGTTGGAAAGGGGGGAACGGATTTAGATATTTACAGATGCAGGACTTTCTGCGTAGGCAGGTATCATCCTTCCCACCTGGTGGGAGACCATGAGACGCAGGAATTTCTAGATGGGTTGGAGTACCCGAGGTTAGGGGAGGGGGGGGGGGGGGGGGGGGGGGGGGCAGGCTACATTAGAAGGAGCGATAGTGGAGCAGGAGATAAAGGATTTGATTGGGAGGATGCAGTCGGGGAAGGTGGCGGGGTTTCCGGTGGAATATTATAAAAAATTCACGGATAGGTTGGCACCCCTGATGGTGGGGTGTTTGAAGAGGCGATAGGGAAGGGGGTGATGCCACAAACCTTGGGGCAGGCATCAATTTCCTAGTTTCTAAAAAAAGATAAGGATCCAACGGAATGTGGGTCGTATCTGCCCATATCGCTTCTGAATGTGGACGCAAAAGTACTGGCGAAGGTACTGAAAATGAAATGAAAATCGCTTATTGTCACGAGTAGGCTTCAATGAAGTTACTGTGAATAGCCCCTAGTCGCCACATTCCGGCGCCTGTTCGGGGAGGCTGGGCTAAATCCTCGGCCTGCCTCGGTCTGTTTTAAAAGCCAGCGATTTAGCCCAGTCTGCTAAACCAGCCCCAGTACTGGTGGGTAGGCTGGAGGAGTGTCTCCCGAAGGTGAGAGGTGATAGGTGAAGATCAGACTGGGTTCGTGAGAGGGAGGCAGTTCTTTTCAAACGTTAGAAGGGTATTGAACGTCGTTATTGAACCTACATGCAGGTTCGAGATTTTGCCAGGAAGGATACAGAGCTTCCCGGTGGAGTCGGCCTCCACATTGCTGGAGGAGGTGCTGACGACAGGGGGACTGGAGAAGGGGGTAGTGTCAGTGGTTCACGGAGCTATTTTAGAAGAGGCGAAGGCACCACTGGAAGGGATCAAAGCAAAGTGGGAGGAAGAGTTGGGAGAGGATATGGAGAAGGGGTTCTGGTGTGAGGTGCTGTGGCAAGTGAATGCCTCCACCTCGTGCGCGAGATTGGGGCTGATAAAGCCGAAGGTGGTATACAGAGCACACCTCACGAGGGCGAGGATGAGCCGATTATTTGACGGTGTAGAAGATGTGTGTGAACGTTGCGCGGGGGGGCTAATCACGTTCATATGTTTTGGTCCTGTCCAAAGCTAGGGGAGTACTGGAAGGAGGTTTTTAGGGTCATTTCTGAAGTGGTGCACGTGAGCCTGGACCCAGGCCCCCGAGAGGCCATATTCGGGGTTTCGGACCAGCCAGAATTGGAAACGGGTGAGGAGACAGATGTTGTAGCCTTCGCCTCATTGATCGCCCGAAGACGGATCCTGCTGGGATGGAGAGCAGCCTCTCCACCCTGTGCCCTGGCGTGGCGGGGGGACCTGTTGGAATACTTGACCCTTGAGAAGGTTAAGTTTGAACTGAGGGGAAGGATGGACGGGTTCTACAATTCATGGGCATTATTCATTATGCACTTGCAAGAATTGGATAACATCGACATTAGTTGGGGGGGGGGGGGGGGTGTGGGAGGGTTGGAGGAGGGGCTGTGTATGTTAATGGTGACTATGGGCGATTCCGGATTCCTTTTTCTTTGTTTATGTGAACATGCGGGCTAATGTTTGGGGCTTGGTGGGAGCATGGGATCGTTGTTATTGATATGGGGATTGACATATCTGTTACTGATTATTGTTCGTTGTTGGTGGGTGTAAATTTGGGAGAAAATGTAAAAAAGGAGAATAAAAATTTTTTTTTTTTAAAAACTTTTCCATTTCTGCTGTACCACATCTGTAGTGGGCCGTGTGTTCCCCATAACCACAATCGAGTAAAAGTTGTGGGTCAGGTGAACTCCATGATCCACTTTGGGGTTCTCTAAACCCTGGCCTACAACACTGCCTCACGGCACCGAGGTCCCAGGTTCAAACCCAGCTCTGGGTCACTGTCCATCCGGAGTATTCACATTCTCCCCGTGTCTGTGTGAGTTTCGCCCCCACAACCCAAAGGTGTGCAGGGTAGGTGGATTGGCCACGCTAAATTGCCCCTTAATTGGAAAAAACTAATTGGGTACTCTAAATTTATTTTTCAAAACACTACATTGTGTTCCATCTGCCACTTATTTGCCCACTCTCCTAGTCTGTCCAAGTCTTTCTGCAGCTTCTCTGCTTCCTCAACACAACCTGTCCCTCTACATATCTTTGCATCATCTGCAAACTTAGCAACAGTGCCTTCAGTTCCTTCTTCCAGATCATTAATGTATATTGTAAAAAGTTGTGGTCCCAGCACCGACCCCGGAGGCACACCACTAGTCACCGGCTGCCATCCTGAAAAAGACCCCTTTATCCCCACTCTCTGCCTTCTGCCCTCAGCCGATCCTCTATCCGTGCCAGTACTTTGCCCCTCACACCATGGTATCTTATCTTATTTAGCAGCATCCTGTCCAGCACCTTGTCGAAGGCCTTCTGGAAATCCAAATAGATTACATCCACTGGTTCTCCTTTGTTTAACTTCCTTGTAACCACCTCAAATAATTCTAACAGATTTGTCAGGCATGACATGGTCACTTTGCAACCATGTAACCCTAATTCTGTCTTTTTACCAATTTTCCACGAGTTAGATCTTATTTGCTGATGCACTCGTTTGTGTACACTGTCCCTTCCTGTCGCACCTGCATAGCTACCCTGCACTATTGTCTTGCTCTTTCTCTAACTTTCAAAATCTCCCCTCACAGCTTAAAGCCCTGGCTACAGCCCGTGTTAGATGATTCACCAGCGCAGTTCAGGTGAAGACCCACCCAAAGATACAGCTCTCCTCCCAACCAAGGTGAAGATGGTTGAGAGCTTCAAATTCCTCAGTGTGCACATCAACAACAATCTGTCCTGGTCCACCCACGTCATCGCAACAACCAAGGAAGCACAACAGCACCTATACTTCCTCAGGAAACTAAGGAAATTAGCATGTCCACACTGACTCTTACCAATTTTTACAGATGCACCGTGGAAAGCATCCTATCTGGCTGCATCACAGCCTGGTATGAAATGAAATGAAAATTGCTTATTGTCACGAGTAGGCTTCAATGAAGTTACTGTGAAAAGCCCCTAGTCGCCACATTCCGGCGCCTGTTTAGGTATGGGAATTGAACCGTGCTGCTGGCCTGCCTTGGTCTGCTTTCAAAGCCAGCCCCTGCGGCAACTGCTCGGCCCAAGATCGTAAGGGACTACAGAGAGTTGTGAACACAGACCAGTCCATCACACAAACCCACCTCCCATCCATTGACTCCATCTACAACTTCCGCTGCCTGGGGAAAGCGGGGAGCATAATCAAAGACCCCTCCCACCCGGGTTATTCTCTCTTCCAACCTCTTCCATCGGGCAGGAAATACAAAAGTCTGAGAACACGCACTAACATTCAAAATCAGCTTCCCCACTATTACCAGACTCCTGAATGACCCTCCTATGGACTGAACTGATCTCTCCACATCTTCTCTACTGAGTAGTTCTACATTCTGTATGCTTCACCTGATGTCTGTGTCTTTGTGCATTGTGTATATATCTATGTCCTATGTTTTTTCATGTTGTTACCACAGTTGCTTCACAGCACCAGAGTCCAAGGTTCGACTCCGGGCTCGTGTCACTGTCTGTGCGGAGTCTTCACTTTCTCTCCGTGTCTGCCTGGGTTTCCTCCGGGTGCTCCGGTTTCCTCCCACAAGTGCCGAAACACGTGCTGTTAGGTGAATTGGACATTTTGAATTCCCCCTCAGTGTACCCAAACAGGTGCCAGAGTGTGGCGACTAGGGGATTTTCACAATAACTTCTTTGTAAGCCTACTTTTGACACTAATAAAAAGATTATTATCTGCCTGGACTATGTAAAGAACAATACTTTCCACTGCACCTCAGTACACGTGGCAATAAATCAAATCAACTCAACCATCCCAGAGTCGACAGTTCCTGACTGGTGTGACAGGTGGGGTTGTACAATTTTGATGCTTTTCAAAAGGTCATGGTCAGAGCAGGAGGAATCCCAAAACCCGGATTTTCATTCTTGATCCCCATCCATCAATTGTTGCAGCGCCTCCCTATCACTACCGTCTGCCAGCCCGTAACACTCGGCTTCTTTTATTGTGGGATCTTGCACAGCGCAAATTTTCATCACGCCACTCATGGACGTTGTGATTTTAGCTGCCGAGGCTGCAAGTTCTGGAATACTCTCCTTCCGAGACATTCTTTTAAAACCACCCCTTTGACCATGTTCAGGAGATTTTCTTGATTGAGATAGAATCCACATAGTGCAGAAGGAGGCCAGTCAGCCTATCAAATCTGCCCCGACCCTTTGAAAGAGCGCTCCACCTAGGCCCACACCCCCGCCCTAGCCCCACCTAACCTGCACATATTTGGACACCAAGGGGCAAATTAGCACGGCCAATCCACCTAACCTGCACATATTTGGACACCAAGGGGCAGATTAGCACGGCCAATCCACCTAACCTTCACATCTTTGGACATGTGGGAGGAAACCCACGCAGGCACGGGAAGAGCGCGCAAGGCTGGAACCCAACCCGGGTGCCTGGCACTGTGAGGCAGCAGTGCTAACCACTGTGCCGTTCTGGAAGGAGCCTCTTTTGAGGATATGTTGGAACGGTTGTGTTTGTTACTACAGGAGTTTAGAAGAGCGAGGGGCAACTATATTGACACAGACATCGGGTGAAGCAGAAGGCTGTGAACAGTCCCAACAAGGTGAACGCAGAACGGATGTTTCCTCTGGTGGGCCAGTCCACAATTAGGGGGCACAGTTTTAAAATTAGGGTTCACCTTTATAGGACAGAGATGAGCAGAATTTTTTTCCCCTGAGGGAAACTTTGAAACTCTCTGCCTCAGAGAGCAGTCAAAGTGGGATCACTGAATATTTTTCAGGTAAAGGAATATTGATTCCTTTGCCCAAGAATCTATGGTCATCAGGGATAGATGGGGAATGTGGAACTCGACATAAATAGATCAGCCATAATCTTGTTGAATGGCGGAGCAGACTCCAGGGGCCAGATGACCACCTTCCGCTCCTATTGGGTATGTTTGTACATTGTTGGCTACTTGTCCTAATATCTCACATGCTTTGGTGTAAAATTTTGATAGGTAATTATTTCCGTAAAGCACATTGGGACCTATCGGGTAGTTGATCAGGCCTGCCTGAAATCACACCCAAGGAGCAATCCTCCGCCAGCACGGTTCACATGCCTCAAAGAAACTTCCGCAAATTAACTGAAGGCTGATTAAAGGAGCCATACCTGCATCAACTTCAGCAAGATCGAGGGAGCAAACTGTTTGAATAGAGTCACCGGTCAATATAACCAGGCTGTCTAGCGTTCATGAGGAATCTCAGTTGGTACCAATCTCTCTGCAATTTGCATAAACTGCATCTGTGACCAGGTCCTTTATATTATATCCCGTTTGTATTAAGAGTGCGCCAAAGGCATTGGATTCCTGGGAGCAAAGGATAAGACCAGCATTTGCTGCTCATCCCCAATTGTCCTTGAGGATTGGGCGGCACGGTAGCACAGTGGTTAGCACTGTTGCTTCACAGCTCCCCCAGGTTCGCTTCCTGGCTTGGGTCAGTCTGTGCGGAGTCTGCACGTTCTCCCCGTGTCTGCGTGGGTTTCCTCCGGGTGCTCCGGTTTCCTCCAAGTCCCGAAAGACGTGCTGTTAGGTAATTTGGACATTCTGAATTCTCCCTCTGTGTACCCGAACAGGCACCAGAATGTGGCGACTAGGGGCTTTACACAGTAACGTCATTGCAGTGTTAATGTAAGCCTACTTGTGGCAATAAAGATCATTTTAAAAAAAGAAGTGTTAGTGATACACCTTCATCAATTACATTCACCCCCCACCATCTGGCCTGGACTTGCAAAATCCTACCGATTGACCTGGTTTGAGATAATTCACACCTCTTTAATCTGGGGATTACCCCAATTTCTGGATCTGTAAAAATTTGTTTACCTGCAAATGCTCGCATTCCAAGCATTGGCTGGCACCTTTGACTTTGTCTGTATAAATAGAACATAGAACAGTACAGCACAGAACAGGCCCTTCGGCCCTCGATGTTGTGCCGAGCCATGATCACCCTACTCAAACCCACGTATCCACCCTATACCCGTAACCCAACAACCCCCCCCCCCCCCCCCCCCCCCCCCTTAACCTTACATTTTAGTTTTAGAAACAAATGTTTCTGGAACATATCTCTCCATTCACCCGAGGAAGGAACAGTGCTCCGAAAGCTCGTGTTTGAAACAAACATGTTGGACTTTAACCTGGTGTTGTAAGACTTCTTACTGTGCTCACCCCAGTCCAACGCCGGCATCTCCACATCATGGCTTTCATCAACAGCTGCAGTCCATCCTCAGGTGCTGTTAGGGAGGGAGTTCCAGGATTTTGACCCAGCGTTAGAGAAGTCAGGCTTGGAGGGGAACTTGGCAGTGGAGGTGGTCCCATTCTGGTTTAGTTCACTCGGCTAAATCGCTGGCTTTTAAAGCAGACCAAGCAGGCCAGCAGCACGGTTCGATTCCCGTACCAGCCTCCCCGAACAGGCGCCGGAATGTGGCGACTAGGGGCTTTTCACAGTAACTTCATTGAAGCCGACTCGTGACAATAAGCGATTTTCATTTCATCTGCTGTGCTCATTCTTCTAGGTAGCAGAGGTCACATTTTTGAAAGTGCCAAAACAGCCCTGGAAGGTTGATGCAGTGCATCGTGTATGTGGTACACACAGCTGCAACTGTGCGTCCAAAGTGAAGGTGGTGAATGGGCGTTGGTGAAGGGGTTGCTTTGTCCCAGTGATGTCGAGCTGGACTATTGTTCGGGCTGCTGTCATCCAGACAAGTGGAGAGCATTCCATCTTCAGGACAGAATTCACTCTCAAGGGAATTAACTCAAAACATTAACTCGCTTTCTCTCTCCACAGACACTGCCAGACTTGCTGAGCTTTTCCAGCATTTTCCCGATTTAGTTCAGATTTCCAGCATCTGCCGTATTTTGCTTTTATTTTGTTAAAGGAGCAAAGTGGCATTGCCAGAACCCAAACTGAGAGCCGGCTAAGTCTAACTGTCCGTCACCATTTACGGCTGGATGTGGCAGGACTGCAGAGCTTTGATCTGATGCGTTTGTTGTGGAATCGCTGAGCTCTGTCTATTACTTGCTGCTTATGCTGTTTGGTGTTGTAGCTTCACCAGGTTGACACCCCATTTTTGGGTCTGCCTGATGTTGCTCCTGGCATCCTCTCCTGCACTCTTCATTGAACCAGGGTTGATCCCCTGGCTGGGTGGTAATGGTAGAGTGGGGGATATGCCGGGCCACGAGGTTACCGTTTGTGGTTGGGTACAATTCTCCTGGGAATTGCAGATGCACTAGTGATAATTTACCGAAATTCACTAGACTCTGGGGTGGTCCCGGTGGATTGGAAATTAGCAAGCGTGACGCCACTGTTTAAAAAAGGAGGTAGGCAGAAAGCAGGAAATTATAGGCCAGTGAGCTTAACTTCGGTAATAGGGAAGATGCTGGAATCTATCATCAAGGAAGAAATTGCGAGGCATCTGGATAGAAATTGTCCCATTGGGCAGACGCAGCATGGGTTCGTAAAAGGCAGGTCATGCCTAACTAATTTAGTGGAATTTTTTGAGGACATTACCAGTGCAGTAGATAACGGGGAGCCGATGGATGTGGTATATCTGGATTTCCAGAAAGCCTTTGACAAGGTGCCACACAAAAGGTTGCTGCATAAGATAAAGATGCATGGCATTAAGGGTAAAGTAGTAGCATGGATAGAGGATTGGTTAATTAATAGAAAGCAAAGAGTTGGGATAAATGGGTATTTCTCTGGTTGGCAATCAGTAGCTAGTGGTGTCCCTCAGGGATCCGTGTTGGGCCCACAATTGTTCACAATTTACATTGATGATTTGGAGTTGGGGACCAAGGGCAATGTGTCCAAGTTTGCAGATGACACTAAGATGAGTGGTAAAGCGAAAAGTGCAGCGGATACTGGAAGTCTGCAGAGGGATTTGGATAGGTTAAGTGAATGGGCTCGGGTCTGGCAGATGGAATACAATGTTGACAAATGTGAGGTTATCCATTTTGGTAGGAATAACAGCAAACGGGATTATTATTTAAACGATAAAATATTAAAGCATGCCGCTGTTCAGAGAGACTTGGGTGTGCTAGTGCATGAGTCACAGAAGGTTGGTTTACAAGTGCAACAGGTGATTAAGAAGGCAAATGGAATTTTGTCCTTCATTGCTAGAGGGATGGAGTTTAAGACTAGGGAGGTTATGTTGCAATTGTAGAAGGTGTTAGTGCGGCCACACCTGGAGTATTGTGTTCAGTTTTGGTCTCCTTACTTGAGAAAGGACGTACTGGCGCTGGAGGGTGTGCAGAGAAGATTCACTAGGTTAATCCCAGAGCTGAAGGGGTTGGATTATGAGGAGAGGTTGAGTAGACTGGGACTGTACTCGTTGGAATTTAGAAGGATGAGGGGGGATCTTATAGAAACATTAAAAATTATGAAGGGAATAGATAGGATAGATGCGGGCAGGTTGTTTCCACTGGCGGGTGACAGCAGAACTAGGGGGCATAGCCTCAAAATAAGGGGAAGTAGATTTAGAACTGAGTTTAGGAGGAACTTCTTCACCCAAAGGGTTGTGAATCTACGGAATTCCTTGCCCAGTGAAGCAGTTGAGGCTCCTTCATTACATGTTTTTAAGGTAAAGATGGATAGTTTTTTGAAGAATAAAGGGATTAAGGGTTATGGTGTTCGGGCCGGAAAGTGGAGCTGAGTCCACAAAAGATCAGCCATGATCTAATTGAATGGCGGAACAGGCTCGAGGGGCCAGATGGCCTACTCCTGCTCCTAGTTCTTATGTTATTATGTTCCTCCTGCTCATGGCCCACAGAACCTCTTGGATGCCCTGTTTCCAGCAGCTAGATCAGTTCTGAATCCGGCCATTTAACACAATGGATGGCATCTTCAGCATGAAGAGGAGATTTAATCTCCACAAGGACTGTGCGGTGCTCTCCCCTATTATCATGGACAGATGCATCAGCGACAGGTGGATAGGCGTGGTCTCAGTGTTCCTTTTCCCCCCTCTCAGTTCTCTCATGCTGCAGGCCCGTTTTGGCAGGTACGTCCTTCAGAAAATGAAATGAAATGAAAATCGCTTATTGTCACGAGTAGGCTTCAAATGAAGTTACTGTGAAAAGCCCCTAGTAGCCACATTCCGGCGCCTGTTCGGGGAGGCTGTTACGGGAATCGAACCGTGCTGCTGGCTTGCCTTGGTCTGCTTTCAAAGCCAGTGATTAGCCCTGTGAGCTAAACAGCTAAACAGAACTCGACTCTTCTCAACAGTGTTGTTACCAAGACACTCCTGGCGATTGACATTGAAGTCCCCCCACTTTGTACATTTTGTGCCCCTGCTAACCCCAGAGCTTCTTCCAGGTGGTGTTCCACATGGGGAAGTACTGACCCATTAACTGAGGGGGGAGAGGGAGGCGGCACTTTTGACTTCGTGCCATGAGACTTAATGCGGGCTGGAGTGAATGTTGAGGACTCCCGGGGTAACTTGGGTCTGTCCTGCTGGTGGGACATGATGCAACCCAGGAAGTTATGGAGTTTAATGCGGAAAAGTGTGAGGTGGTTCACTTTGGAAGGAGTAACAGGAATGCAGAGTACTGGGCTAATGGCAAGATTCTTGGTAGTGTAGATGAACAGAGAGATCTCGGCATCCAGGTACATAAATCCCTGAAAGTTGCCACCCAGGTTAATAGGGCTGTTAAGAAGGCATATGGTGTGCTAGCCTTTATAAGCAGGGGGATTGAGTTTCGGAACCACACGGTCATGCTGCAGCTGTACATAACTCTGGTGCGGCCGCACCTGGAGTACTGCGTGCAGTTCTGGTCACCACATTATAGGAAGGATGTGGAAGCTTTGGAAAGGGTTCAGAGGAGATTTACTAGGATGTTGCCTGGTATGGAGGGACGGTCTTACGAGGAAAGGCTCAGGGAATTGAGGTTGTTTTTGTTAGAGAGGAGAAGGCTGAGAGGTGACTTAATAGAGACATATAAGATAGTCAGAGGGTTAGATAGGGTGGACAGTGAGAGTCTTTTTCCTCGGATGGTGATGACCAACACGAGGGGACATAGCTTTAAATTGAGGGGTGAGAGATATAGGACAGATGTCAGAGGCAGTTTCTTTACTCAGAGAGTAGTAGGGGTGTGGAACCCCCTGCCTGCAATAGTAGTAGACTCGCCAACTTTAAGGGCATTTAAGTGGTCACTGGATAGACATATGGATGAAAATGGAATAGTGTAGGTCAGATAGGCTTCAGATGGTTTCACAGATGGCAACATCGCGATCTATGTTCTAAGAGTGATGGAGGTGTCAGGGCCATGGGCTACAAGGGTCTCCAGACAGCTGCACAAGATGAGAGAAGATTCACTCCTTCCACAGGACACTGCAGCCAGGCTCGATAAGGAAATTGTGTGCACAGTGCTCACTACTCTGGCACAGTCTCAGGGCACAAACATGCTTCATCCATGAATACAGATGAGTGGCACTTCAGGACACCCGAGGTACCAACATTGCGAGTCCCACTTTCTTGGGCTCTCGGAATTCAGGGTGGGTTCTTCCAGAAATGAGAAAGATCATAAGGAATATTTGGAGTGTTTTTCTTCACTTCGTTTACTTGAACATTTTCAACTTACTGTTGTAAAAATATTGGAGAAAATAGAAGGAAGCTGCTTGACTGACAGGATTGTCGAACAAAGGTCACAAGGATGTAGACACGCTCGGTGACAAATGGTGGGAAGGGGAGGGTGGGGTGGTTGGCGATGGGTCACGTGGCGAAACCTCCAGGAACACGCCGAACTAGGTTTGGCATCCCAGCCAACTTTCCTCATGCTTTTTGTATTATTGATTTTAGATGTGGTGTCTATACTGCACTCAAAATCTTTCTCTGTCCAACAACAAAACCAACACTGACCCTCACCCAGCATTTAAAAGAGAATGTTTTCTAGCTGGAGGCAGGGTGGGTGGAGCGATTACCAGGTTGCCTCTCCTCTGAAAGGAATTCTCTTGATGTCAGGTTCAGGGTCAGATAGAAAATGCTGCCAGTCACATCAAGCAGAACGTCAAATGCCACAGGATAGTTAGGTCAGGTTACAGTCAAGGAGGTTGTGAGAGTATGTGTGTGCGTGTGTAGGGGTTGCGAGTGTGCGTGTGGGGGGAGCGCGAGGGGAGAGAGAGAGAGAGGGGGAAAACAAGAGGGGAAGAGGGAGGGGGAAAAGAGAGGGGGAGAGGGAGGGGGAAAAGAGAGGGGGAGGGGGAGGGGGAAAAGAGAGGGGGAGAGGGAGGGGGGAAACGAGAGGGGGAGAGGGAGGGGGAAACGAGGGAGGGGGAGGGGAGGGGGAAACGAGAGGGGGAGGGGGAGGGGGAAACGAGGGAGGGGGAGGGGAGGGGGAAACGAGGGAGGGGAGGGGAGCGAGGGGGAAGCGAGGGGGGGGAGCGAGGGGGGGGGGGGAGGGAGCGAGGGGGGGGACGCGATGGGGGGGGGGGGAGAGCGAGTGGGGGAGAGCGAGGGGGGGAGCGAGGGGGGGAGCGAGGGGGGGAGAGGGGGGGGGCCCGGGATGCGAGGGGGGTGGAGCGAGGGGGGGAGGGGAGCGAGGGGGGGGGTGGATGCGGAGCGAGGTGGGGAGCGAGGGGGGGGAGCGAGGGGTGGATGCGGAGGGGGGGAGCGAGGTGGGAGCGAGGGGGGAGCGAGGTGGGAGCGAGGGGGGGAGCGAGGGGGGGAGCGAGGGGGGAGCGAGGGGGGGGCGAGGGGGGAGCGAGGGGGGGAGCGAGGGGGAGCGAGGGGGAAGCGAGGGGGAAGCGAGGGGGAAGCGAGGGGGGAGCGAGGGGGGAGAGAGCGGGGGGAGAGAGCGGGGACAGAGAGCGGGGGGGAGAGCGGGGGGGGAGAGCGGGGGGGTCGAGGGGGGCGAGCCGGGGGGGGAGCCGGGGGGGGGGAGAGCGGGGGGGCTGAGCGGGGGGGGGTAGGAGAGCCTGGGGGGGGGTGATGCGCGGGGGGGGGAGCGCGGTGGCGTGGGACAGGACGCGGGGGGGGAGAGTAGATAGGCGCGGGGGGGGGGGGAGAGCGGGGGGGAGCGGGGGGGAGAGCCGGGGGGGAAGCGCGGGGGGGAGCGCGGAGCGGCGGCGCGGGGGGGGAGAGCGGGGGGGGGAGAGCGGGGGGGGAGGGAGAGCGGGGGGGGAGAGCGGTGGGGGGGGGAGCGGGGGTGGAGCGGGGGGGGGCGCGCGGGGGGGGAGCGGGGGGGGGGAAGCGGGGGGGTGGAGGGGGGGGGGGGGAGAAGCGGGGCGGGCGGAGGGGGGGAAGGCCGGGGTGGGAGGGAGGAGCGGGGGTGGGAGGGAGCGAGGGGGGGAGGGAGCGAGGGGGAGGGAGGGAGCGAGGGGGGTGGGAGGGAGCGAGGGGGTGGGAGGGAGCGAGGGGGTGGGAGGGAGCGAGGGGGGTGGGAGGGAGCGAGGGGGTGGGAGGGAGCGAGGGGGTGGGAGGGAGCGAGGGGGTGGGAGGGAGCGAGGGGGTGGGAGGGAGCGAGGGGGTGGGAGGGAGCGAGGGGGTGGGAGGGAGCGAGGGGGTGGGAGGGGAGCGAGGGGGTGGGAGGGAGCGAGGGGGTGGGAGGGAGCGAGGGGGTGGGAGGGAGCGAGGGGGTGGGAGGGAGCGAGGGGGTGGGAGGGAGCGAGGGGGTGGGAGGGAGGAGGGGGTGGGAGGGAGCGAGGGGGTGGGAGGGAGCGAGGGGGTGGGAGGGAGCGAGGGGGTGGGAGGGAGCGAGGGGGTGGGAGGGAGCGAGGGGGTGGGAGGGAGCGAGGGGAGGGAGGGAGCGAGGGGGTGGGAGGGAGCGAGGGGGTGGGAGGAGCGAGGGGGGTGGGAGGGAGCGAGGGGGTGGGAGGAGCGAGGGGGTGGGAGGGAGCGAGGGGGTGGGAGGGAGCGAGGGGGTGGGAGGGAGCGAGGGGGTGGGAGGGAGCGAGGGGGTGGGAGGGAGCGAGGGGGAGGGAGCGAGGGGGAGGGAGCGAGGGGGAGGGAGCGAGGGGGAGGGAGCGAGGGGGAGGGAGCGAGGGGGAGGGAGCGAGGGGGAGGGAGCGAGGGGGAGGGAGAGGGAGCGAGGGGGTGGGGGGTGAAGAAGGCTGAGCGAGAGGGGGGGGGAGAGCGAGGGGGAGGGAGCGAGGGGGGTGGGGGGGGAAGAAGGCCGAGCGAGAGGGGGGGGGAAGGGGAAGAGGAGGGAAGAGAGAAGAAGGTTCAAAGAGCAAAGGGGGAGAGAATGATGGAGAAAGTGGAAAGGGAAGAGGGGCATAAATGTCACAGAGAGAATTAAAAAATAAAGGAATAAAAGACAGGCTCAGCAATTGCCTGTAACACTTTCCAGCTGAAACATGAAACCACCCAGTCAACACCCATTTTGCTAATAAGGTGTCAGAGTCACACAAAAGATTTCAAAGAAAGCAAAGTCCATCCACGTTACACCTTTACCTCAGGGTACAGATCTTAAACACCTCGCCTGCTGCTTTCTAAACAGAATGAAGAATCCAGGCTCAGGTGGCACAGCCTCAGGCTGCACCTACACCAAACACTGCAGCTCAGAACCACAGCAAAGGATGTGAGTGACACAACGTCATTCTCAAAGCAACCACTGCCCTGGGCAGCTTCCCAAGTCGGTCAGGAGTGATAACCTTGGAAGGCTTTTAACATTCTTGAGGCCCGTGTGGACAATTGATTGTGTTATTCCTGGCTGGAAAGGTCTACGTCGGTCAGTTTATAAATCTGTCAGGTAACAGCTGCATCATAAAAACAGTGACATTTAAATTGAGCAAAAAGAAAACAGCCGACTGGCCCGGTTGCTGTTGAACACGCCACATCGGCTGACGGGACACAGTCTCCTCAATTCCCGGCCGCAGTGGACATGGATGGAGATCGAACGCCATGCTGTCGGCGCTAAACTTTAAAAAAAAAAAATTTTGAGTACCCAATTATTTTTTTTTCCTAATTAAGGGGCAATTTAACGAGGCCAATCCACCCACCCTGCACATCTTTGGGTTGTGGGGGTGAAACCCACGCAGACACGGGGAGTGTGTGCAAACTCCACACGGACAGTGACCCGGGGGCGGGATCGAACCCAGGTCCTCAGCGCCGCAGTCCCAGTGCTAACTATCGCGGGAATGTCACTTTAAGAAATGTTCGGCTGCTCAAGTGGCTGCAGTGATGTCAGAGTGTGGGTGGAGCCGAGCTCCGGCTCTGCTTTTTAGTTTCGCTTTGAGGAAAAGCTTGGGTGTGTCTGTGTTTGTTAGTTTTGTTTCAGCCAGCCAAAGGAGGTGTAATTTTGATCTCTCTGCAGATCATTTGGTGAATTCAGAGTGACAACTGCTCTCAGTAGAGAATTTAAACCTGACCTGCTTCTGTAACGAGTTCTTGTCTTATGGATGTTAAAAGGAAAGTTTAAGGATTACTTACAGTGTTGTATTCTTTGGGGCATAACATAAACCCTGGCCCATAACATAACCACTGCGCCACCGTGCTGCTCTCTGTCGGCGCTAATCTGATCCACACACGGGCCGTCCAGTCAACTGAGGTGACCGCTCACATTTAAAATCGACTGCTGGCCAAATGGGATTTACATTAATGCCTCAGCCTTGGCCAATGTCATGGCGCAATCACGCCGCCCCCAGTGAGGAGAGCCAAGCGGCGTCAAGTCCCTGCGCTGTGTTAACTGATTGAAACTTTCGAGATGTAGACGGAGAGTGTGTTGAGGGAGATTTCACAATGCTCTATCTTGTCAGATACTCTGTCTCAGTCAATACGCTGCCTCGGCTCACACGAAGAACACTTGCTTGACCTCAGTACCGGAAGTGCACCTCTATTGGAGCCACTGCACAGATTGGTGCATGCTAAACCACCAGCAGGATTGGAGAGAATTATCTGTTTTGTGTTTGACCATGAGGAGCATTGGCAAGTTAGTCCCAGCAGTTGAACAGCTGGCTGAAAATCTCGGAACACCCTTCGCAGCAGCACTGTGGGTGTATCTGTACCAGACAGAAATATAGGAAATAGGAGGAGGTGGCCATTCGGTTCTTCGAGCCCGTTCCAACTCAGTAACCTGTTCCCGCCTTTCCCTCCCCCCCCCCCATATCCTTTGATTACCTTCGCCCCACGTATTATATCTAAATGCTTCTTGAAAACATAATGTTTTGGCCTCAACTACTTCCTGTGGTAACGGAATTCCACAGGCCGACCACTCTCCGAGTGAAGAGATTTCTCCCTCATCTCAGTCCTATCCCGTATCCTCAGACTCTCTGGTGCTGGACACATCATCGGGAATATTCTTCCTGCATCTGCCCTGTCTGGACCTGTTAAATTTTAATAGGTTTGGATGAGATGCCCCCTCATTCTTCTCAACTTCAACGAATACAATCCTAAACGATTCAATCTCTCCTCATACGCTAGTCCTGCCATCCCAGGAATCAGTCTGGTAAACCTTTGCTGCACTCCCTCGATAGCAAGAATATCCTTCCTCAGATAAGGAGACCAAAACTGCACAGAATATTCCAGATGTGACCTCACCAAGGCACTGTATAATTACAGCAAGACATCCCTTCTCCTGTACTCTAATCCTCTCGCGATGAAGGCCAACATACCATTAGCCTTCTTTACCGCCTGCTGCACCTGCATGCTTACCTTCAGCGACTGGTGTACGAGGACACCCAGGTCCCGCTGCACATTTCTCTCTCCTAATTTATGGCCATCCAGATCATCTTCCTTCATGTTTTTGCTCTCAAAGTGGTTCAAAAGGACGTGGTTTAAGATGGGCAACTCATCTTCTCAGGGGCAACTGTGGTTGGCCAATAAACACTGGGCTTTCCAGCGAGGCCCACATCACAATTAATTTGCAAAAATTTAGTTCCACAACCAACAGATCAATGCAGTACCCCGCACTTGTACAGCATCAAGTTATCAACGGTGAGGGTAGCCCACAACCAGGCCCTGTAAACACCCTCAAGCATTGTGGAGCTAAGGTGTTTGCAGCCAAAAGTGTGAAACGTACAATCCTACTCCTCAAAGATCTCCACATCACAGACAGCAGAGCCCGGACAACAACTGTGACAATTTTGAACCTGTCATTTGTTTTCCAATTAAGCCCATAGCGTGGCCAATCCACCTTCCCAGCACATCTTTGGGTTGTGGGGGTGTGACCCACGCAAACACAGGGAGACTGTGCAAACTCCACACGGACAGTGACCCAGGGCCAGGATCGAACCCGGGTCTTCGGCGCTGTGAGGCAGCAGTGCTAACCACTGCACCACCATGCTGCCCTTATTAACAGGATATTTAAACACTGCTAAATCATTTAAGTCTGTGCATTTAAAGTGCCAAAACGAATGGAGATTAATTTCCTCACGGCCAAGCCAAAAGGTACAGAGTGAACCACATCTGATTCCATTGAATCAGTAAAATCATCCCTTGGGAGAATTGGCATGCCAACATGTTTATGGCCAATTATAGCATCACTTGCCAGCAACGCAGGAAATTCGATGGAACCTGATGGAGTGCCAACCTCCCAGAAGATGCAGAGTCAGTTGTCAAGTCTGCTCTGTACAGAGCACCATCAGCTTCTAGAATCCGCGATCCCTCTGCTGTTTCGCTTAGTGTTGGTGAGTGTCCTCATTGCCAATGGCAAGATGATTCAACAGATTACGAGCCTCTGCAACTGAAAGGTCCTGGATACCACAGAAAGGTCTGGAGGGGATTCCCTAGGTTGCCAGGATACACCCTGCTGGAGCAACTGCAGCTTCTGGATGCGGAAGGGGTGGGAAGAATTGGAGATATATACACAAGTGGGTGGGGGAGCAGGGAGGCGAGCGGATGGTGATGATCAAGGAGAAATGGGAAGGGGAGTTGGGA
This sequence comes from Scyliorhinus canicula, assembly GCF_902713615.1. Taxonomy (NCBI): domain Eukaryota; kingdom Metazoa; phylum Chordata; class Chondrichthyes; order Carcharhiniformes; family Scyliorhinidae; genus Scyliorhinus; species Scyliorhinus canicula. The sequence goes on along the minus strand of NC_052168.1, from coordinate 21,841,267 downwards.
GGGGAGATAAACTGGGGAGCATGGCGTGAGGCACGGCATAGGGTAAACGAGACCGCCTCTTCTGTAAGGATAAGCCTGATACAGTTTAAGGTGGTGCACAGGGTGCGCATGATTCAGGCGAGAATGAGTGGGTTCTTTCAGGGGGTAGCAGATGTGTGAGAGAGGTGTGGGCGGGGGCCAGCGAATCAAGCGTGCATGTTTTGGGGCTGTGAAAAATTGGGAAAATTCTGGGCAGGAGTGTTCGCGGCCTTAGCCAGGATAGTGGAGGAGGGAGTGGACCCGGACACTTTGGTGCAGATAGAGAACCGGAGCTCATGGAGAGGAGGAAGGCCGATGTCGTGGCCTTTGCCTCTCTGGTTGCACGGCGGAGAATTTTTCCGGAGTGGTGGTTGGCATTGCCACCGGGGATAGCGCCTTGGTTTGGTGACCTGCACAACTTTCTGCAGTTCAAGAAGTATGAGTCCAAAGATGTGCAGGTTAGGTGGATTGGCCATGATAAATTGCCCTTAGTGTCCAAAATTGCCCTTAGTGTTGGGTGGGGTTACTGGGTTATGGGGATAGGGTGGAGGTGTTGATCTTGGGTAGGGTGCTCTTTCCAAGAGTCGGTGCAGACTCGATGGGCTGAATGGCCTCCTTCTGCACTGTAAATTCTATACTCGCAAAGCAGGTTTCTTTCAACATACTATTATGGTCACGTGGACTCCGATCATGCCTTGCGTGATATAAAATGCTCAAGTCATGACGACCTGCATGCTTTTAATATTTCCACAAGTCCCAGGCACTTCACAAACTGACAAAGAGTGAAGAGATTGGAAAGAGTGGTTGGAAGGTGGGTATTTCTTTGAGGAAGCTTTGAAAGTTGGAAAGGGGAGTTCCAATGAATCAACAAGGCAGCTGAAGGCTCTGGCATGGATGATGAGTTGGAAGGAAGGGAATAAAAACAGAGAGAGAGAGAGTCTTGACACTGAAGATAGATTCCATGGAAATAATGACCAGATAATGTTTTTGCGATGTCGATTTAGGAACATATTGGTCAGGTCACCAGGTTAACTTCCCAGCTCTTTGATAAAGAGCCACAGGATGTTTTACATCTACCCGAGCGGACAGATGGGGCCTCAGTTTAATATCTCATCCAAATAAAACCCAGGTTCGATTCCCGCTTGGGTCACTGTCTGTGCAGAGTCTGTACGTTCTCCCCGTGTCTGCGTGGGTTTCCTCCGGGTGCTCTGGTTCCCTCCCACAAGCCCCGAAAGATGTGCTTAATAGATGAATTGGACATTCTGAATTCACCCTCAGAGAACCCGAACAGGCGCCGGAATGTGGCAACTAGGGGGTTTCCACAGTAACTTCATTGTAGTGTTAATGTCAGCCTACTTGTGACACTAATAAAGATTAATATTTGGTGTTCAAGGCAAGGATGATGTAGATGCAGGGTGACAGCTGTTGCTGGGAAAAGGAGCAATGGGTTGTCCCTGACCTCCAAATGATCCTGGAGTCATCGGCAGTTGTGTTGTGCCTGGAAACAGATACACAAGGACAGCAACAAACAGCAGGATAAAGCAGGGAGTAGACAGCAGACAGTCGACTAATCTCGATATAAACAGCACGCACCCAAGTTCAGGGTGGTAACATAAAAAGCACCTGAATGAATATAGAAACTCAGCAACAAACCAGCGTACCTCAAAGGGAGGAATGAATATTAGCAATGGCTCCACCTCTGCCTTCCAGACAAACACAATGTAATCATACAATCGCTTGTTAAGGTTTCCTCGATAGTAATAGTTGCGATCAAGTTGGTGCTGTACAGAAACGCAAATGAGTCACTCCGTTACTGGCTATCAGGTGGGAGACAAGCCACTGGCTTGTTCAACTGATAAAACTTTACTATTTACTTTCCATGCTTCCTCTGGAAGTTATCACTTACACATACAGAGCACATTAAATATCAATCATAGAATTTACAGTGCAGAAGGAGGCCATTCGGCCCATCGAGTCTGCACCGGCTCCTGGAAAGAGCACCCTATCCAAGATTAACACCTCCACCCTCTCCTCATAACCCAGTAACCCCACCCAACACTAAGGGCAATTTTGGACACTAAGGGCAATTTATCATGGCCAATCCACCTAACCTGCACATCTTTGGACTGTGGGAGGAAACCGGAGCACCCGGAGGAAACCCACGCACACACGGGGAGGATGTGCAGACTCCGCACAGACAGTGACCCAAGCTGGAATCGAATCTGGGGCCCTGGAGCTGTGAAGCGATTGTGCTATCCACAATGCTACCGTGCTGCCCTCCTGCATTACTAACTATACGGGAGAGAAATCAGACAACGTGGTTGAAAGCAGGCCACGAGATGTTAGGACGGACAAGGTAGGTTTCAAAATACTGTAGCAATTTGGAAACAACACACCTGGAGAGATTTAGGGAGGGAATTTCCAGCTGGATTTAAGGCCAAGGTCAGGTCGGCCATGATCTTATTGAATAGCAACACAGGCTTGACGGACCAAATGGCCTACGACTGCTCCTATTTCTAAGTTCTTATGGTGAACTCACTGTAACAAATGTAATGAATTGTCTTTTTTTTTTAAGTACTGTTACTAAAATTTGGGTTGAGATGCATACAGACAGTATATGATTGCTAGAGCTGTGATTATGTGATTAAGGTGTCGTTAAAAGTGAGTAATCATTGACTTTCGGGTGGGCCGGCGGGTGATGCAGTGGTTAGCACTACTGCCTCACGGCGCCAAGGATCCAGGTTCAATCCTGGCTGCGGGTCCCATGTGGAGTTTGCACATTCTCCCCGTGTCTGCGTGGGTCTCACCCCCACAACCCAAAGATGTGCAGATTACGTGGATTGGCCACAATAAACTGCCCCTTAATTACAAAAAATAATTGGGTAGTCTAAATTTTTTTAAAAAAATCATTGACTTGCAGGTGATAGATTGAGAGAACCATTTACCAGTTTGCAGATAGATAGTTAATGGAATATTGTTAAGGTTTGAAGGACCCATGGGGTGTCGATAATTTATGAGGTGTATTGTGTTAGGTCCAGGCTAAACAAGCCAAGGAAGATCTCATTAGAGGCAAAAGAATGCCTTGTGCTTTGTGTACTGACGATGTAGGTAATGGGAGGAGCCAGGTCTGTCTGAAGAATCAGTAGGTCCTGGAACTCCTCTGAACTAAGGCGTTTCAGTTTGCTCCTTAAAGGTTCTCTCTGCAAAGATACTACTGAGAAAAACCCTGGTTGTTACCTTTATTCATTAGTGGTATTGAATATATAATGGTGTGCTTAATTGGAATATCGTGGCAGGTTTAGGAAGTTACGGTTTCTTTCTTACTTAAGAACTGTTATAATTATTAACTATAAAGCTATTCCTTTGTTGCTAATATGGTTAATTGCGATTACATTAAAGTTTGATTTAACATAAAAGGTACCTATTGGTCAGAGTCATCACTCCTCAGTTTTACAAATTGAAAATAGTCAGGTTCTCGTTTGGGATCCTAACACATATATAGGAGTGAGTTGCTGATAAATCACCAACCACCACCATGGATGAACCTCCCCAGACAGGCGCCGGAATGTGGCGACTAGGGGCTTTTCACAGTAACTTCATTGAAGCCTACTCGTGACAATAAGCGATTTTCATTTTTTTCAAATGCCAGAGAAGATAGTCCCTACACAATACATATACCCTCCACATCGTTAATCATTAATAGTTTGAAGGAGCCATCAATGACAGTCTGGCAGAAGGTGACCAAAGAATTAATGGTTCCTCCGAAGCCAACCCCTTGTCTGCTTCGTTGAAAAAAAGTATCGGCAGGAGATTCAGAGACGAGCTGTGCAGGAAACAACCTCGGTGCCAAAAAAACAAAAGCTGGTTTCCTAGAGCTTACGGTATAGGGAGAAGAGTAACTGGTTTGTGTGTCTTGTGACAGGGCTGTTGTGAGCCGGAGACCTGGTGCACAGCTTAACAATTGTTCTGCACAAATGGATAACCACAAGTCAGCTGATAGACGGTTTTGGGAGGGGGGGGGGGGTTTGGAATGATGGCTGGCAGTGCAGGAACTCCCCTTCTCCAGCTTTGCACACCTCATCAAATCGCAACCAACATCATCACCACCTCGGGGGGGAAAACAAGACTGGAACAAATCAAAAATAAAAGTGGCTAAAACTATGGGCTTCGGTGGCACAGTAACACAGTGGTTAGCACTGCTGCCTCACGACCCCGGGTCACTGTCTGTGCAGAGTTTGCACATTCTCCCCACGTTCGCATGGGTCTCACCCTCACAACCCAAAAGGATGTGCAGGGTAAGTTGACTGGCCAGACTAAATTGCCCCTTAATTGAGAAAAAAAGAATTGGGTACTGTAAATTTATTTTAAAAAACTATGGGCTTGATTTTAAATGGCTTCTCTTCCCAAAGCCCAGACACGCTGGGCCCATTTCCCGAAGGTGGCTAATAGAGCCATAAAAAGTTACAGCACAGGGGGCCTTTCGGCCCATCTTGCCCATGCCAGCCCAAGGACACCCAGGTGCCCTTTCTAATCCCCCTCTAATGAATGAGCCGTTCGATCGCGGCACAGTCAAAAGCGGAATAAGGACTGTACAATCCTCACTGATCTTTTAAATGACCATCTTCCAATATTAGAGCACCTCCCTCAGGATGATTGAGGACATACCTTGCTCAGGTCTCTGGTTTCCTAGCTCTGTTCTATTCTTCAGTCGATTCATTCAGACACAAGCCCTCTAAACAAAAGGAGCAAGAAAATCATCCGTTAGTGGCTCGGACGCAATTGTTTTCTCTGAAATAATCAAATGCAGGCAGGAAGGAACAATAACACAACACACCATCTGAGCAAGAGGAGCCTTCAATGCCGAAGCCCCAAAAATCAAAGGCCTTGCAATTATGCAGAGTGAAAACGAGCTTACAAATATTTAAGATAAAACAGGAAATACTGGGACACTCTCTCCAGGTCGGGCTATACCTGCTGGGGGACAGCTGACACTTACAGCTGTTGGCCTTACGCCCAAACATTTAGCAAAACTGTTCAATAATTTTTCAGTCATATTCCTGCACCCGCGTCTCCATCCAAATACTGTGTAGAAGGATTTTAAATGATTTTAAATGCATTGCACCCAGTACAATTTTACGGGAAAAGAAAAAGTCAGAAAGAACAAAACAAACTATCAAAAACGGGCAGAGATCTCCACAACTGGGCTTCCTTCCACCTCAGCTGAATCCTGAACATCTCAGACACACTGACGCATTATTCCTGTCACTAAGAAGGGAGGGGTTTTTTTTTTGCACACTGCTGCTCGCCACTCCAACGCCAATCTTGCTGAAGTTAGGACACCTCGGAACGCGCCCACGTTTGCAAAGGGAGGGTGGGGTCCCTCAGGAGCATGACGGGCATTGCAAGGGAGCCATCCCAGCGCCCAGTCCCACTGAGAGAAGTTTGCAAACCACTGGTGCAATTGGTGACGATTCTGCTGGAGCGAGTCACTCATTGAGCTGACAAATACTGACGGCTGACTTGTCTACAAGCTGCCAGATCTCTATCCATGCACCCCCCCCCCCCATCGTGGAAGGGAATGCAGAAAAGCCAGTCTAAAAAAGAATTAGTCAGGCCAGATGCATTTTAGATTTCAAAACACTTCTGAATGGATAAAAGAGAATCTGCAGGAGCTCGAGAACAGAAGGAATTCATTATATTAAAAAAACATTTTCCTTCTCCAGCTTTCCTCTGCTCCTCTTCTGACTCACGCTTACACATGCCGACAGGAACTGGTCACCCTCCAAGAGCTCAACAAACTGGCTGTTTCTCATGCGTGAGCTCACAGTCAGTGTCAGCAGGCATTTCTTCTTTTTAAAAACATTTATGCTCGAGATGTCAATGCCTCTGGCAAGGCCGTGTTCACAGCACATCCTCTTCTTTCCAAAATGCCTATGGTGGGCCTTCCTCTATAATGTGGAATGGATTGTTCCGGGGGGGGGGGGGGGGATTGAGAATCTTCACGTGTCGCAGAAGCCTCCAGCACCCACTCCCCATCAATATATTCTGCCATAAGTCCCTCCTTGCTGCACCTATCTAGATTTACCCAAACTACCGATGTCAGTCTCCGTCATGACTCCAGGAGAGACAGCCATAGTGTTCGGACTCCCATGCGAGAAATCCAATTGCAAGACTGCGAGGAAAGACTACCAAGCCACAGGAGTGATAATACTGACCAATGTTAACAGTTAAAGCCGTTCTTAAATAAAATGGGGAAAAAACTTCAACTCCCTATCTACACTTGCCCCCACTATATATTCCAATTCAGCAACCCAATTTGCTGTTCAAATGCCACTTATAAATAAAGTAGGCAATCAGGGTTACTTGCTTCTCTGTTCAGATCTTTTGAGAGGCCCTTTAAGGAACAACCTGAAAATCCTTCTGTCTTCTCAGACTAAAATCCTATGGCAAACTGCAAAAATACAGACCTGGCTCCTCTCATGAATTACATCACCTGCATCCCATACACAAGGCATTATCCAGTCTCCTTCCACTAAGATGTCTCAAGACTTAGCTAGGACTAAACACAATCCCTCAAATTATCTACACCCCAGGAAACCTCCTAAACAGTAACAATATTCCATTAGCAATCCTTCTGTGAACAAGTACTTTTATGGCCCCTTAATCACAGCTTTGTCAGACATAATCTTTCTTAGTGTCACAAGTAGGTTGACATTAACACTGCAATGAAGCCACTGTGAAAATCCATACTGCCTGTATGTATTTGAACCCAGGATTTTTAATAACATTGCTACAACAAAATATAAAATATCGTGTATGACAATTTCCTGCAGTCATCACTATAATAATTTTTATTACTGTCACAATTAGGCTTACATTAACACTGCAATGAAGCTACTGTGAAAATCCCCTAGTCGCTACATTCCGGCGCCTGTTCGGGTACACAGAGGGAGATTCAGAATGTCCAATTCACCTAACAAGCACATCTTTCGGGACTTTAGGGAGGAAACCGGAGCGTCCGGAGGAAACCCACGCAGACACAGGGAGAACATGCAAACTCCACACAGACAGTGACCAAGCTGGGAAACGAACCTAGGACACTGCCGCTGTGAAGCAACAGTGCTAACCACAATAGTCTAGGAACTAGAATCAAATGGCAGTGAAGCTGTTCAGGGTGGTGGATCCTTTCCCTGAAGGGGCTGATTTAGCTCACCAGGCTAAATCGCTGGCTTTTAAAGCAGACCAAGCAGGCCAGCAGCACGGTTCGATTCCCGTACCAGCCTCCCCGGACAGGTGCCGGAATGTGGCGACTAGGGGCTTTTCACAGTAACTTCATTGAAGCCTACTCGTGACAATAAGCGATTTTCATTTCATTTTCATTTAATTAGCGAAGCTGTTGAATTTCTATTTATTTTGCAGTTTCATGCTCCATTTTTTTCCTGATGCCAGATTTATGGAATTCTTTCTTAAAACTTGCCATGTTGGGATCCAAGCTCACACCCACAGAATTGCAAACCCACGTCTGCAATCAATAAATGACCATATCCGCTATTCAATCTCTGGGCCATCATGGCTCAGCATAACCATCTCCTTACCCCACATTCAGCCCCTCAAATCAGTTCCACCATTCAATTAGACCACGGCTAATCTATATCATAGATCATAGAATTTACAGTGCAGGAGGCCGCCATTCAACCCATCGAGTCTGCACCGGCTCTTGGAAAGAGCATCCTACCCAAGGTCAACATCTCCACCCTATCCCCATAACCACATAACCCCACCCAACACGAAGGGCAATTTTGGACACTAAGGGTAATTTAGCACGGCCAATCCACCTAACCTGCACATCTTTGGACTGTGGGAGGAAACCGGAGCACCCGGAGGAAACCCACGCACACACGAGGAGGATGTGCAGACTCCGCACAGACAGTGACCCAGCCGGGAATCGAACCTGGGACCCTGGAGCTGTGAAGCGATTGTGCTATCCACAATGCTGCCATATATAGAAACATAGAAAACAGAAGGAGGCCATTCAGCCCATTGAGCCTGCGCCACCATTCATTATGATCATGGCTGATCATCCAACTCCATAGCCTCATCCCACCTTTCACAATATCTTTTGATCCCCTTCAGCCCGAGTGCTGCATCGAACTGCTTCCCGGCCTCAGCTTTGTGGGAGCAAATTCTGCAATCTGACCACTCTCTGGGTGAAGGCATTTCTCCTCATCTCTGTCCGAAATGGTTTACCCCAATCCTCAGACCGTGACCCCTGGTTCTGAACACACCTATCATCGGGAACATCCTTCCTGCATCTACCCTGTCCAGTCCTGTTAGAATTTTATAGGTTTCTATGAGACCTTCTCCCCCCCCATTCTTCTGAACTCCAGTGAATACAATTCTAACCGACATGAATTGGGGTGGCAGGGTGTCAGTGGTTGGCGCTGCTGCCTCACAGCTCCAGAGACCCGGGTTCAATTCTGGCCTCAGGTGACCGTGTGGAGTTTGCACTTTCTCCCCAATGGGTTTCCTCCAGGTGCTCCAGCTCCAGTTTCCTCTCTCAGTCCAAAGATGTGCAGGTTAGGTGGCTTGGCCTTGCGAAATTGCCCCTTAGTGTCCATAACGGTTAGGTGGGGTGCTAGGTTACGGGGATAGGGTGGAGGTGTTGGCTTAAGTACTCTTTCCAAGGGCCGCTGCAGACTCGATGGGCTGAATGGCCTCCTGCACTGTAAATTCTATGATTCTATGACAATCGCTCTTTATACGTCAGTCCCGCTATCCCAGGAATCAGTCTGGTAAACTTTCACTGCACTCCTTCTACAGCAACATCCTTCCTCAGATAAGGGGTCCAAAACTGCACACAATATTCCAGGTGTGACCTTACCAAGACTCCTGTATAATTGCAGTAAGATATCCCTGCGTTTGTACTCGAATTCTCTTGCTTTGAAGGCCAACATACCATTTACTTTCTTTACCACCTGCTGTACCTGCATGCATACCTTCAGCAACTGGTGTACGAACATCTATGACTGTGAGGCTAAATTCCCCTTTAACTCGATTTTCAAATTTGCTGATGACACCACCCTAATGGGTCTGATCTCAAACAATGACAAGACAGAGTACAGGAGCTGTTTAGGGCTGTTTAGCTCACAGGGCTAATCGCTGGCTTTGACAGCAGACCAAGGCAAGCCAGCAGCATGGTTCGATTCCCGTAACAGCCTCCCCGAACAGGCGCCGGAATGTGGCGACTAGGGGCTTTTCACAGTAACTTCATTTGAAGCCTACTCGTGACAATAAGCAATTTTCATTTCATTTCGGAATGAGATAGAGAATCTGGTGAACTGATGCGACGACAATAATCTCTCCCTCAATGTCAACAAAACTAAGCAGATTGTCATCGACTTCAAGAAGCGTAGTGGAGAACAAGCTCCTGTCTACATCAATGGGAACGAAGTAGAAAGGGTCGAGAGCTTCAAGTTTTTAGGTGTCCAGATCACCAACAACCTGTCCTGGTCCCCCCATGCTGACACAATAGTTACGAAAGCCCACCAACGACTCTACTTTCTCAGAAGACTAAGGGCATTTGGCATGTCAGCTACGACCCTCGCCAACTTCTACAGATGCACCATAGAAAGCATTCTTTCTGGTTGTATCACAGCTTGGTATGGAGCCTACTCTGCCCAAGACCGCAGGAAACTACAAAAGGTTGTGAATGTAGCCCAGTCCATCACGCAAACCAGCCTCCCAACCATTGACTTGATCTATAATTCCCGCTGCCTCAGAAAGGCAGCCAGCATAATTAAGGACCCCACGCACCCCGGACATACTCTCTTCCACCTTCTTGAGTCGGTTGGTACGTGACCTGGTATCTTTTTCCTGACGGAAGAACAGCTTCTTCCCTACTGCCATCAGACTTTTGAATGGACCTACCTTATATTAAGTTGATCTTTTCTCTACACCTTGCTATAACTGTAACATTATATTCTGCAGTCTCTCCTTCCTTCCCTATGTACGGTATGCATTGTTTGTACAGCATGCAATAAACAATACTTTTCACTGTATACTAATACATGTGACAATAATAAATCAAATTTTAAAAAAAGAGGACACCCAGGTCTCGCTGCACATTCCCCTCTCCTAATTTATAGCCATTCAGATAACATTGCATTTCTGCAAATTATACTGCATCTCTAATTCATTTGCCCACCCACTCAACTTGTCCAAATCATACTGAAGGATCTCTGTATCCTCCTCACAGCTCACCCTCCCACCCAGCTTTGTGTCACCTGCAAATTTGGAGATATTATATTTTGATCCCTCTAAATCATTAATATGTATAGTGAATAAAGGGCGGCATGGTGGCGCAGTAGTTAGCACTGCTGCCTCAGAGAGCCGAGGACCCGGGTTCGATCCCAGCCCCGGGTCACTGTCCGTGTGGAGTTTGCACATTCTCCCCGTGTCTGCGTGGGTCTCACCCCCACAACCCAAAGATGTGCAGGGTAGGTGGATTGGTCACGCTAAATTTCCCCTCAATTGGAAAAAGAATAACTGGGCACTCTAACTTTATTGCAAAATAATATATATAATTGTGAATAGCTGGCGTCCCAGCACCGATCCTCGTGGTGCCCCATGAGTCACCGCCTGCCAGTTGTAGATAGACTCTTTGAACCTACTCTGTTTCCTCTGTGCCAACCAGTTTTCTATTTTAAACTCATCTATCCACCTTGGTTCAATAATCCTTTCAATCCATCCCCAACAAAAATCTAAATCTCTCAGTTTTGGCATTCTCAATCCCAACAGTGTGTGGGGAAAAAGTTCCAGTTTCTTCCTGCCCCTTTAGTGAAGGTGCTTCCTCATCACCCCTAGACAGCCTGGGTGTCCTCTCCATTTACCCTCTCAAATCCTTCAACCACCAGAAACATCTCAATGAAATCACCCTCGAATCATCCATACTCGAGGGGATCCTGATCATTTAAACCATTTTAGCATCATTACCATTCTGCATTTAGACGCATTTCTTTTCCACAGGGAGTTGTCCGCTTTCCCCTTCCCCAGGTTCAAGGGAAGCTGAAAACATTGATAACCTTTTGCCCCGAAACCAAACTGGACATAGGGCAGCACGGTAGCATTGTGGATAGCACAATCGCTTCACAGCTCCAGGGTCCCAGGTTTGATTCCGGCTTGGGTCACTGTCTGTGCGGAGTCTGCACATCCTCCCCGTCTGTGTGTGGGTTTCCTCCGGGTGCTCCTGTTTCATCCCACAGTCCAAAGATGTGCAGGTTAGGTGGATTGGCCATGATAAATTGCCCTTAAGTGTCCAAAATTGCCCTTAGTGTTGGGTGGGGTTACTGGGTTATGGGGATAGGGTGGAGGTGTTGACTTTGGGTAGGGTGCTCTTTCCAAGAGCCGGTGCAGACGCGATGAGCCGAATGGCCTCCTTCTGCACTGTAAATTCTATGATACTGGTACATACCGACGACCAACAAAGCCATCGGATATCCAGTGAGTTCAGGAATATGAGTACAACCCTGGGAGGTTCTGCCGACACTGGAAGAATGGTGTAGGGCAGCTGGTCTGATGCCTAACCCAACAACAGGATTGGATCTACTTCCAAGACATTTTCTCTCACTGATGGCTTGCTTGGCAGATCGCCCAAAGTTGTTGCTTGGCTCGTGCAGGAAGCGCCCTCATTTTCTGGAAACATCAGTCCAGTCATTGCTCTTCAGAAGGTCAACCTGTGTAAAAAGCTCTGCTACCCATCTCCCAACTGGCATAAAGACCCAGGGGTAAACACAAGCTCCTCATTCGCTGCGTGCCAACATCTGGGTGTCCCCAAGCAGACAGAGGGCGTTAGAAAAGTTACAGCACAGAAGGAGGCCATTTGGCCCATCTTGTCCATGCCAGCCCAAGGACACCCAGGTGCCCTTTCTAATCCCACCTCCCTGTACCCGGTCCTTAGCCCTGTATCTTACATCACTTAAGTTGCAGATCCAGGTACTTTTTAAAGAGTTTAGGGTCCCTGCATCCACCACCAACTCGGGCAGCGAATTCCAGACTCCCACTACCCACTGCGTAAAAAAGTTCTTCCTCATGTCCCCTCTACACCTTCTGCCTCTTATCTTGAAACTATGTCCGTGGTTCTAGAATTCTCCACCAAGGGGAACAATTTTATCCGGTCCACTATCTCTTCCCCTCATAATTTTGTACACCTTGATTAAGTCGCCCCTCAGCCTTCGTGCCGGAGGGCGACAAAAGCCCTCCTGTTCACCACATCCATCCTGGATCCTCCCACTCGTAGCCCCTCTTGCACTCTCCCTCTCTCAAGCCCTTGCAAAGGGTTCAGGAGATGAGTGCAGTGAGAGGGAGTAGAAAGAGTGAGCATATTTCTTCCATATTTTTTATTTTTTCATTCACACATGCAGGAATTTAAGAATGCACAGTAGGTCACCTTGTGGAGTGGACTCGATGGGCCGAATGGCCTTACTTCCACTCCTATGTCTTATGGATAACGTTTAGGTGGTTTAATTTTTTTTCTGATGAGAGAACCAAGCTAAAGTTTTACAGGGAGAGATAACACAACAGAGGGATATTCAATATACTATACCCGCCAATACATTTGTTAAAATATCTGGTCCCCTATAAACTATTTGCACAGCTGTATTCGCGCACTAACCTAAAGGGGCTGACTAGCAGAGGGACCCACGGGGTCTTTCAAGTTGCTGAGTGGTCGTGCATCCAAGACGATTAATTGAATTCCCTGGAATTTAGAAGGTGGCTGGATCGATGCTGGCAAGATATGAAGGGGAACAGATAGGGTTCTGCTAGGAAGTCTAGGCTTTAGTGATTTACAGTGCAGGAGGCCATTCGGCCCATCGAGTCTGCACCGGCTCCTGGAAAGAGCACACTACCCAAGGTTAACACCTCCACCCTATCCCCGTAACCCCACCCAACACTAAGGGCAATTTTGGACACTAAGGGCAATTTATCATGTCCAATCCACCTAACTTGAACATCTTTGGACTGTGGGAGGAAACCGGAGCACCCGGAGGAAACCCACGCCCACACGGGGAGGATGTGCAGACTCCTCACAGACAGTGACCCAAGCCGGAATTGAACCTGGGACCCTGGAGCTGTGAAGCGATTGTGCTATCCACAATGCTACCGTGCTGCCCACATGTTCTGAAACGTAGTTGGGAGCGAAGGTAGAAAGCAATCTTGCACGCCAAAAGTGGCAGAAGTTAGGGACACACTTGCACAAATGACGCTAAATCACGCTAAATTACCCCTTAATTGGAAAACATGAATTGGGTACTCTGAATTTTTTTTAAACTTTCGATCGCAGGTTGATTTGATTTTTACCTGCATTCTCCATAGATTCCCTACAGTGCAGAAGGATGGCCATTCAGCCCATCAGGTCCGTACCCCGACCCTCCGAAAGAGTTCTTCTCCGAAAGAAAGAGAAGAGCCCACTTCTCCACCAAATCCCCAAAGCCCTATAACCCCACCTAACCATTGACATTAAGGGGCAATATTGGCGTGGCCAATCCACCCTAACCTGCACATCTTTGGACTGCGGGAGGAAACCAGAGCACTCGAAGCAGGCACGGGGAGAACTTGCAGACTCCTCACAGACGGGCACCCAAAGCCGGAATTGAACTCGGGTCCTTGGCGCTGTGAGGCAGCAGTGCTAACCACGGTGCCACCTTGCTGTCCATGTCTCATATTCTAGTGTCTGGGGCAGAGCCTGAGCATTCAGCAGCAGGCACTTTAGCCGTTTGATCTACAGAACAAAAGTTACTTGCACATATTCAGAATTAAATTCAAAGGATCAAATATAGAAGATTGAATGCCCCGTCAGCCACATCTGGTTAGAACATAGAACATAGAATATTACAGCGCAGTACGGGCCCTTCGGCCCTCGATGTTGCGCCGACCTGTGAAACCATCTGAAGCCGATCTGACCTACACTATTCCATTTTCATCCATATGTCTATCCAGCGACCACTTAAATACCCTTAAATTTGGCGAGTCTACTACTGTTGCAGGCAGGGCGTTCCATACCCCTACTACTCTCTGAGTAAAGAAACTGCCTCTGACATCTGTCCTATATCTACCACCCCTCAATTTAAAGCTATGTCCCCTCGTGTTGGTCATCTCCATCCGAGGAAAAAGACTCTCACTGTCCACCCTATCTAACCCTCTGACTATCTTATATGTCTCTATTAAATCACCTCTCAGCCTTCTCCTCTCTAACGAAAACAACCTCAAGTCCCTGAGCCTTTCCTCGTAAGACCTTCCCTCCATGCCAGGCAACATACTAGTAAATCTCCTCTGAACCCTTTCCAAAGCTTCCACATCCTTCCTATAATGTGGTGACCAGAACTGCACGCAGTACTCCAGGAGCGGCCGCACCAGAGTTATGTACAGCTGCAGCATGACCTTGTGGCTCCGAAACTCAATCCCCCTACTGATAAAGGCTAGCACACCATATGCCTTCTTAACAGCCCTATTAACCTGGGTGGCAACTTTCAGGGATTTATGTACCTGGATGCCAAGATCTCTCTGTTCATCTACACTACCAAGAATCTTGCCATTAGCCCGTTAGTTCTTGGGGTTTACTAAAGGGCATTTACAATTAAAAATCTGACATTCCTCACAAGCTTCCCATCATCTTCCAAAATACATACAAACTAAATAGATTTGGTTTTGTGTATGAAGAAGGATTAATAAGGGATCTCGTGATTAAGTATCCTTAAATAAGGATAACTCTAATGGGATGAGGGAGGAATTGTCGGAGATGAACTGGGTAAACAAGTTAAGATACAGATCAGCAGAGGATCAGTGGCAGATATCCAAACAGCTGGTCCATAATCCTCGGCAGGAGTTTTTCCCAATCAAAAAGAGGGATTCTACGAGAAAGAGGCAAAATCGCTGGTTAACGAAGGAGGTCAAAGATAATGTGAAATTGAAAAGCAGGATGTACAAAGTGGCAAGGGATAGTGATAGACCAGAGGACTGCCAAGATTTTAGGATCCAGCAGCAAAATACTTAAAAGCTCATAAGGGAAGAAGCAAATTTTGAGAGAAAACTTGTATGCAGCGTAAAAGCAAGAGTTTCGTTGGATATATAAATAGGAAGCGGGTGGCTAAGATATGTGGGGCTTCCAGCTGAACGTGGCAGGTGAATTAATAACAGCAAAGAAATAAATCATAGAATTTACAGTGCAGGAGGCCACTCGGCCCATCGAGTCTTGGAAAGAGCACCCTATTTAAACTCACACCTCCACCCTATCCCCGCCTAACCAAAGGGCAATTAAGCATGGCCAATCCACCTACCCTGCACACCTTTGGACTGTAGGAGGAAACCAGAGCACCCGGATGAAACCCACGCAGATGCAGGGAGGACGTGCAGACTCTGCACAGTGCTCTAAGTCGGGAATTGACCTAGGGACCCTGGAGCCGTGAAGCAACTGTGCTAACCAATGTGCTACTGTGCCCCCATGGCTGATATGCTAAATACATTTTTTGCATCAGTCTTCACTGTGGAAGACATTGCAAATATCCCTAAGATATCAGGTGGGCTGATTTCAAATAGAACATAGAACAGTACAGCACAGAACAGGCCCTTCGGCCCTCGATGTTGTGCCGAGCCATGATCACCCTACTCAAACCCACGTATCCACCCTATACCCCCAACAACCCCCCCCCTTAACCTTACTTTTTAGGACACTACGGGCAATTTAGCATGGCCAATCCACCTAACCCGCACATTTTTGGACTGTGGGAGGAAACCGGAGTACCCGGAGGAAACCCACGCACACACGGGGAGGACGTGCAGACTCCACACAGATAGTGACCCAGCCGGGAATCGAACCTGGGACCCTGGAGCTGTGAAGCATTTATGCTAACCACCATGCTACCGTGCTGCCCCGCATAACATGGCAGAACTTACAAAAAATCCCAATCACAAGTGATAAAGTATTAGAGAAACTCGAGGAGCTAAAGACAGACAAGTCACAGGAGCTGATGAACTGCAAGGGTTTTAATGGAAGTGGCTGGAGGGCTAGTGGACATATTGGTTGAAATTTTTCATAACTCACTAAATTCCGGGAGGATACTGGAAGATTGGAAAACACCCAATGTGACGACTCCCTTGTTCAAAAAGGGAGAAAGGCAGAATGCAGGGATCACTTAGCCGGTTAGTTTAACATCTATTATTGGCAAGATGCTGGAGTCAATACTCAAAGAAGAAATAGCTAATCATTTAGGAAAGCTGAATATAATAAAACCGAGTCAATATGGTCTTATGAAAGGTAAATCATGCTTAACAAATTTGCTCAAGTTCTTTAAGGATGTAACAGGGAGAGTAGATAGAGGGGAACCTGTAGAGGTTGTGCATTCAGATTTCCAAAAGATGGTTAGCACTGCTGCTTCACGGCGCTGAGGACCCAGGTTCAATCCCGGTCCTGGGTCACTGTCCGTGTGGAGTTTGCACATTCTTCCCGTGTCTGCGTGGGTCTCACCCCTACAACCCAAAGATGTGCAGGGTAGGAGGATTGGCCATGCTAAATTGCCCCTTAATTGGAAAAAAATAATTGGGTACTCTAAATTCATTAAATCAAAACTGGCTGTCACATAGAAAACAGAGCTAGAATAAATGGGTGCTTTCCAGAGTGGAAAGATGTAACTCGTGAAGTCCACAGGGATCAGTTCTTGGCCCGCAATTGGTCACTATTTCCATTAATGACCTGGAGGAACAAACAGAATGGATGGTTTCCAAATTTGCCGAAGATATGAAAATAGGTGGACGGGCATGTTGTTGGAGTTGAGGCTGGCATTGACCTTACGCCTGCTTCTATCCATGCTCTTGTGTACACAAATACTATATGTTGCCCCCAATCATGATAAGCACCCATTATTCCCCCTGGGCAACACTAAACTGCTATCCATAGAGAGAAAACACCTTCCAATCCTCATTCAAAAATTCTTCTTCCTTTTCGCTCCCACAACCCAAAGATGTGCAGGGTGGGTGGATTGGCCATGCTAAATTGCCCCTTAATTGGAAAAAATGAATTGGGTGCACTTACATTTTTTAATTAAAAAAAAAGTCTTCTTCCTGTCACTGGATACAAGAGTGACACGGTAGCACAGTGGGTAGCACAGTGGGTAGCACTGTTGCTTCACAGCACCAGGGTCCTGGGTTCGATTCCCCACTTGGGTCACTGTCTGTGCGGAGTCTGCACATTCTCCCGTGTCTACATGGGTTTCCTCCGGGTGGTCCGGTTTCCTCCCATAAGCCCCGAAAGACACGTGTTAGGTGAATTGGACATTCTGAATTCTCCCTCAGTGTCCCGAACAGGCGCCGGAATGTGGCGACTAGGGGATTTTCACAGTAACTTCATTGCAGTAAGCCAGTGACACTAATAATTACAGAGCAGCTCATACCACAGGTTAACATACACAAAGACCAAAACAGATCAAAAACATGCAAAAGAGCGAAACTGCATTCATCAAAATATGAACCAATATGTATCATTTCCCCCATCCTCTCCTGAAGATACAGCTTATTACTGGTTGGTAGCAATATTCATGCCACACAAGTGCCAGCCAGTGACAATTTCCAACAAGAGAAAAACCAACCATCTACCCATTCTGCCCAAATGGGGCTGGTTTAGCTCACTGGGCTAAATCACTGGCTTTTAAAGCAGACCAAGGCAGGCCAGCAGCACGGTTCGATTCCCGTACCAGCCTCCCTGAACAGGCACCGGAATTTATCGACTAGGGGCTTTTCACAGTAACTTCATTGAAGCCTACTCGTGACAATAAGTGATTTTCATTTCATCTTTCAGCAGCATTGAACCATCCCCCACCCCGTCCACCACCATCAATATCCTGGAGGTTACCATTGACTAGAAGCCAAATTCAGAGAATCCCCTACAGTGCAGGAGGCGGCGGATCTGGTCTGCGCGGACCTTCTGAAAGATCACCCTACCTAGGCCCACACACCCACTGTCCTATCCCCGTAACCCCACTTAACACGAAGGGGCAATTTAGCGTGGCCAATCCACCTAACCTGCACAGAATTGAACTGGGCCCCTGCTGCTGTGAGGCAGCAGTGCGAACCACTGTCACTGTGCCATCCTTGACCAGCCAGATAAATACTGCAGCTACAGGAGGTCAGAGGCTGGGAATCCTATGAGTGATTCACCTCCTGACTCCCCAAAGCCTGTACACCATCTACTGGGCACATGGTCAGGAGTGTGATGGAATACTCTCCACTTACCTGGATGAGTGCCGCTCTAACAGCATAAGTAGCTCAGCACCGTTCAGTAAAAGCAGCCCCGCTTGATGGGCACCCCCTCCAGCACCTTAAGCATTCACTCCCTTCACCACCAGCACAAACTGATAGCAGTCACATCCCGCCAATGATCCTCTGACAAAGCTTTCCAAACCTGCCAACAAAACCATCTACAAAGACGAGGGCAGCAGACACCTGGGAACCCCACCACCTGGAGGTTCCCCTCCAAGCCACACACCATCCTAACTTGGAAATATATCAGCCACTCCTTCACTGTCGCTGGGTCAAAATCCTGGAACTCCCTCCCTAACAGCACAGTGGCTGTATCTATACCACATGAACTCCAAAGATGTGCGGGTTAGGTGGATTGGCCAGGCTAAATTGCCCGTAGTGTCCTAATAAAAGTAAGGTTAAGGGGGGGGGGGTTGTTGGGTTACGGGTATAGGGTGGATACGTGGGTTTGAGTAGGGTGATCATGGCTCGGCACAACATTGAGGGCTGATGGGCCTGTTCTGTGCTGTACTGTTCTATGTTCTAACTCCAGCGGTTCAAGGCGGCTCAAGCGCAATTACGGATGAGCAATAAATGCTGGTCTAGCCAGCGACGCCCAATCCCATTAACAAATAGAAACATATTGCAGAGATCACCAATACAGCGTACTAGTATATTCCCAACTTGCCGTTTCGACCTGCGATCAGTGGGTTAACTGACCATGTGGTGTGAGGAAGAACAACCAATCCTATCCTGGCCTAGTTTCCAGACACTGGATAGTTACCAAATGAATTCAGAGCTTCACTATCTTCCCTCCCTAGCCTCACAGCCAAGTGTAATATCGCTGCCAACATTCTGGGTGAGAGAGTTCACTGAGAAGTGAGTAAATTCTAGAACTAACTAGCTTGTGCTTCAGTATCACAAGAGGTATAAATGTCGGGACTGCATTCATAATCATTTCACAATGTACCTAGGGGACTTAAATGTTCAACTTTCCCCTGAGGGGTTCAGGGCTTCACACAGCTCTCGGCAAAACAGAAGGAAGACAGAAATGTACGTTCATTGACCTGAAACATTAACTCTGTTTCTCTCCTGTTGCCTGACCTGCTGAGCGTTTCTGGTATTTGTTTGCTTCTATTTCAGATTTTCAGCATCTGCGAAATTTCACTTTTATACAAAACCGATTCAGGTGTTACTTCCCTGAATGCCCTTCAGTCCTTCTTCTTAGATGTGCAATTAAAACACAATTCGCGGGCAGCAGAGTGGCGCAGCGGTTTAGCCCTGCTGCCTCACGGCACCGAGGTCCCAGGTTCAATCCCGGCTCTGGGTCACTGTCCGTGTGGAGTTTGCACATTCTCCCCGTGTTTGCATGGGTTTCGCCCCCACCACTGAAAGATGTGCAGTTAGGTGGATTGGCCACGCTAAATTGCCCCTTAATTGGAAAACATGAATTGGGCACTCTAAATTTAAAACAAAAATAAAACGCAATTTGCAACAGGAAGTACACAACATCCGCACAAACTGATTTAATTACCTTTCAGAAAATTAACTGGGACAGGAAACAAATGTTTTCCATCTTTAAACACATCTCTCTCAAGGCCACGAAGTAACAAGCATCTATTAACCGTCATCTGATGCCTAAACTACGTGCAACAGGTTATAGGTCGGTTTACCTGGTCCTGCAAGGGGTTTGGGCAGAATCAGCGTCACGAAGACCAAAGTTATGATTTTTCCAGAAGACCCGCACAGTGGTTAGCACTGCTGCCTCACAGCGCCAAGGACCCGGGTTCGATTCCAAACTCAGGTGATTGTGTGGACTTTGCACGTTCTCCCCGTGTGTGCGTGGGTTTCCTCTGGTTTCCTCCCACAGTCCAAAGAGGTGCAAGTTGGGTGGATTGGCCATGATGAATTGCCCCTAGGTGGGGGTCGGGGATAGGTCCGAGAGTGGGCAGACTCAGAGGGTCCAAACGACCTCCTTCTGCACTGCAGGGAATCTATGGAACATTAAATTGCTGTCCTTCAAAGAACGTGAATCACAGAAGTAAGGAAGTTCTAACCGTGTTAGAACATTCAACGCCAGACGCACAGGAACTAGTCATTCACCTTGTTGCTGTTTATGGGACCTTGTTGAGTGTAGATTAATTATAAAGGACTGTCAGCTCAGAAACAACCCTCCCCACCCATCTGGTCCATGCCAGTAATTATACTACGGTCTAAACACACTGTCATGTCATAATGTTTTTGCATGCTAATTTATCACCACCTCAAATAAGTCCCACCACATATTACTGACCTGTAACCGACAACATTATCAAACTGAGCGATTTGCAGCACAGAAACACGCCCTTTGGCCTAACAAGGCCAAACTCCTCATCAGCCTCTTCCAATTCCTCTAACCCCATCAACATATCCCATTCTCCCTCATCTTCTTATCTACCTATCCCTGAAACCCAACTCTGCTCTTCACCTCAACTACTTCTGGTGTTAGAGTGCAGCACATTGCCACCACTCCTCACGGTGCCGAGGATCCGGGTTCAATCCTGGCCCCGGAGTTTGTACATTCTCCCCGTGTCTGCGTGGGTCTCACCCCCACAACCCAAAGATGTGCAGGTAGGTGGATTGGCCACGCTAAATTGCCGCTTAATTGGAAAAAAATAATTGGGTACTCTATATTTTTTTTTAAAACATGATGCAGCATTGCGCATCAGAGCTCCAACAGGCAGCGCAAGATGCACTGTGTGATTTTGCCATTCCACTGCAGACAGCGCTGAGTTGCAGCAGGGAAGGGAAACTGGGTGACTAGTTTCTTCCTACTGGAATGCATCCGATGTTTTCCACTAATCTGCTAACTAGGACTGAATTTTGGGCCCTCCTGGTGCATATCGTTCAAAGCCACAAAGTAAAAGCCCCGTCTCAGGAGCGTGTAAAACACCTCGCGCACACACCGCACGGAAGAAATGGAAAGATATTGCGTGGAGATCGAGTCCCAGCTGCTCCTCTGCATCTTGTTAGCAGCTTGTTTAGGACAGCCTGTCCTATCAGCTGGGGACTGAGTTTGACACTTGGGAAATGCAAAAAGGAGGAAAAACAAAACCGATGAGAGCTGGAGCCAACACCGGCTGACTGGGCAGCGCCCCAGCGAGGGTGAATGTGGTCCGGCTGGCACACACCCGGATGCCACTGAACTCACATGGCAGTGTAACCCTCCATGTACAGTAACCCGCTTGGACACGTTCTCCCAATTAATTTCAAACACACTCTGGATACAGCTCCCTTGGTGATCTGGCATCGCCCAGTGCAGCCATAATCCACCGAAACCATCGGATGTCTAAGTTTTGTGACCTCAGAGTAGCAATTTGGTTGTCGCCATTAATTCTGGAATGGAGAAGGGGAAAAATCAACTCTGTGGATATTTTTGGGCAAGGGCAGGATTGGGCGATGCCCCACAGTAGAACTTACCAGAGGGGGTGAGAGGAGTAAGATGGGAGAGAGGATTTCCTCCTATTTAGACAAGAAAATTTACTTCACAAAACCGTGGGTATTAGCTCTCACAGGAGCGGAGCAGCCAGTAAAGGCTGCAAGGGAATGGACAGAGACGAAGAGCCATAATAAAAACCCAGGAAAAGGCAGTCTGGCTAGTATGCTTGTCCCAACAAGTAGCAAAAATGGAAAAGCAAATTATTGAGTTGGAGAGCCAACTTAAGGTAGTACAGAAAAATGCTAGGGCAGAGGAAAGGCTCTATGAGGAGTAGTATGAAGCCAAACAATTCATTCAGCAAGTGAATGAGTCCAACCGGAATACCCAAGGGTATCATAGAATTTACAGTGCAGGAGGCCATTCAGCCCATCGAGTCTGCACCGGCTCTTGGAAAGAGCACCCTACCCGAGGTCAGCACCTCCACCCTATCCCCATAACCCAGTAACCCCACCCAACACTAAGTGTGTGTTTTTGGACACTAAGGGGCAATTTAGCATGGCCAATCCACCTAACCTGCACACCTTACTGTGGGAGGAAACCGGAGCACCCGGAGGAAACCCACGCACACACGGGGAGGATGTGCAGACTCCGCACAGACAGTGACCCAAGCCGGAATCGAACCTGGGACCTTGGAGCTGTGGAGCAATTGTGCTAACCACAATGCTACCGTGCTGCCCATTGGAAACACCGGGTATCTCCAATGCCAAATAACAGAGGCAAAGGAGAGGGAGAGAAAATTCCAAGAACTCCATGTACAGGGTACCCAAAAGGTACAGAGAATGAGGGGAAATTTAAAGACATCCAGGCAGCGTACAAGGTGGCCTGTAGTGAGCTGGGTGGGAGCGACCACAGACCTCGTCATCTGAGGATCAAAAAGCTGGAAGAGGCTCTGCCCCAGGCAAGGGGACGGATCTACCTGATCGGACTGGGAGGGTCCCCAGGAGATAGAGGGCTTCAAGCAGCAGACGATTCCCCAGGGTCAAGGGGGTTTAGACCGCCTCCTGAGGTGCCGGTAATGTGTCCGGGTCGGCAGGTGGGGTTTGGGCTGTCCGGGGAGGGACAGATCCAAGGGGCTCAGGAGAGCACCCTCGGTTAGCGGCGTCTCCGCCATGTGTTGCACACCAAGGGGTGGGGTTACCGATCCAGCCCCAGGAGCTTTGAATACGGAGAAGTATCAGTCCCGTGTGCAGAAATTATTGGTGACTGACCGGGTTAGAGTGACTGAGGGCAGGCGGGTGTGCTTGACCTGTGAGGGGGACGTTCCTTTTGGGAGATGGTGGTGGCTCAGGAAGCTGAGCTCAGACGTGAGGGATCGATCCTCAGACTGGGAAAGACTGGACAATGACACCTACCGGACCATCACGGGGCACCAGGAGGGGTCACTGTATGTTGGGAGAAATGGTGGGCATATGACCAGGGGTTATATTTGTGTTGATGGGGGTCTGCCAAGGTGCGTCCCGAAGGGGCAGCAATTACCTTTGTGAGGTGGTGGCAGGACCCCGGGAACGGGATAAATTGGGACCGCAGTGGGGAAGCATGTGTAACCCCCAGGGCAGGAATGGCAGTGAAAGCCACCGAACTGCTGGTTCAGGTGAAGAAGCCCTTACCCACAGCCCAACCGATCGACCCTCACAACTGTCCAACCACCACCCAGGGGCCCAGGAATGGGTTAGTACTCATTCCTACAGAAAAGCTGCTGTATCGGGGGGTACATTACGCTGTGGCTTCAGTGGTTTTAAACCTGACAGAGGTACGGTTACCTGCATGGTGTCCTCGGGAAACAGAACTCCTGTATCAAGCCCTTCCGAAAGACATGTTTCAAAAGTTTTATAATCGGGATTTCAGGGATGTAAATATTGATCAATTGTATAAACAGGAATTTTTTTTTACTGTGGGACCAGGGAGAAAAAGGCGAGGACTGGTCAATAATGGCTTCACAGCATTTAATACTGGCACATCAACTGTCAATAGCCAGGGCAGCACGGTGGCCTAGTGGTTAGCACAACCGCCTCACGGCGCTGAGGTCCCAGGTTCGATCCCGGCTCTGGGTCACTGTCCGTGTGGAGTTTGCACATTCTCCCCGTGTCTGCGTGGGTTTCGCCCCCACAACCCAAAAATGTGCAGAGTAGGTGGATTGGCCACGCTAAATTGCCCCTTACTAGAAAAAATAATTGGGTAATCTAAATTTATATTAAAAAAAATAAATAAAAAAAAACTGTCAAGAGCCAGACAATGTAGAATTGGCTCTACAAATGAACGATTTAAAGAACCAGCTAAAAGATTTTGGGGGATGAAAATGCTGTGGTAGGGTCAGGGTTACATGAGGAGGTGGTAATGACTCTACATTTAAAAGAAAATAGCACAATTGGAGATACATGCCAAAACTATAAATGCTTTAATTAGAGAGGGTTGGAATGCATCCGATCAGGTTGCACAAAATGAGGTGTGTGGGCTCTATGGGGCTTGGTTGCTGGGAGAGGGGAGGAGCAATCTGGAGGATTTGAGGCAAGGTCAGGTCACCTCACGGATAAGCAACCAGCACCCAGCAGCGCTACACCCTTATGACAGCCCATCGAGTCCCTGCCAATGTCGTGAGGCCTCAGAAGCCTACCCAGTACCTATGGATTGTGGGAAGTCCAACCACACAATCATGGGGGTAGTTGTGAGAATCCAGATGATGGGAACCTCTGCACGACCAGCCCCTCTGTACCGAGTGGAGAATGTGGGGGTCCTTCGTGGGGGTGTGACACTGTGACAGGCACTGACCTTTCGGGTTGTCGGAGCAGGGGAGCACAAGCCATCTTGTGCCCCCAGCACATGAACACCTATGCTAGACCTCAGTGCGGGTTCAGTACTGCTAGGGCAGAGCCTATAAACTGCACCATAGAAGCAATGGCCTCTGGCCATGTCCCTCCACAGGTTGCAGACATAGGGGGTGGGACATACTGTGTTACCGCCAATGCCCAGCACGGACCACAGCAGTGGGGCCCGATATCGCACAGCAGTTTCTGTTTCAAACCCAGGGCTGAAGTCCATGTGGCACACCAGCGAATCGTACCCATCCCATAATACAGGAGAATTTTACTAACGTGCAGGACTATATTGCCCACTTTGGGTATGATATTCCCCCTGTAAAGGAGAAGCTCAAGGAACTGCTGGCGGCAGCTGAGCTGTCTCACAAGCATTTCTACATTTTAGAACAGAAAACAGCAGATATTGCGAAGGACATGGAAAATATTAAAACCCCAGACTGGTGGGATTTGGAGGGGTGGGGGGGTGGTCCCAGCCTGGATCTATATAACCTCGCTATTCTTGATAATTTGCCAATTGTTAATTGTGGTGTATCTATTGGTGACAAACTGCAGACTTAAGCGACGGAGGAAGACAGCCAAACTCCAAAAGATCATCAACTGGACAGCACAGAAAGCTCAACGGACAGGATCGCTACGGGAGTGAATAAAATTGTAAATGTCTTGCAGGCGAACCATGTCAATATTAAAGCACGACCTGCCAACGTAACTCACGGGGATCACCCTGTAGTAAAAACTGTCCTGCATGAATGTATATACCGTTATCTGGGGAATGTTGTCTGATGCACTTGTTTGTTTTTCGTTCCACTTTAGTTTAGAATTAAGGGGATATTGGAATTATGGTTTCTGAAGCTAATACTTCATCACTTTAGTCGATATAGTCTGAAAAGGGTCTGATTGTATCAAAGGGGCATCTGTAAGTTACGGCAACTCTCCATCCGTGCCAGTTCGGGCAATATTGCTACAGAAATGGCAAGACTTACAGGCATTTTAAAATAAGAAAGCTTTCCTGCAAAAAGCCTGCAACAAAATGGCTAGAAGCAGCCAGACAGAGATATCACAAAAATCATCCCAGAGAAGGACAAAAGGGACAATGGGCCAGGGCAGGGCCAACTGAAAACTGATGCCAGGTATGTGGATGGCTCAGAGTGAGCTGAGGAAGACAATGACGATGGAAATGAGTTTCTGCCCAAACCCAGACAGAAACCTATTCCACTAATGGCAAACTAACTCGCACTGTCCCAGTATCCCCAAGAAGCCATTTGCGAGCTATCAGGCAATCTCCGGAGACGTCATCAGCTATTGTGAAGGAACTGATCAGGTTAACATAGAACATTACAGTGCAGTACAGGCCCTTCGGCCCTCGATGTTGCGCCGACCTGTGAAACCCCTCTAAAGTCCCTCTACACTATTCGCTTATCGTCCATATGCCTATCCAATGACCATTTGAATGCGTTTAGTGTTGGCGAGTCCACTACTGTTGCAGGCAGGGCATTCCACGCCCTCACTACTCTCTGAGTAAAGAACCTACCTCTGACATCTGTCCTATATCTATCTCCCCTCAATTTAAAGCTATGTCCCCTCGTGCTGCACATCACCATCCGAGGAAAAAGGCTCTCACTGTCCACCCTATCTAATCCTCTCATCATCTTGTATGCCTCAATTAAGTCACCTCTTAACCTTCTTCTCTCTAACGAAAACAGCCTCAAGTCCTTCAGCCTTTCCTCATATGATCTTCCCTCCATACCAGGCAACATTCTTGTAAATCTCCTCTGTACCCTTTCCAATGCTTCCACATCCTTCCTATAATGCGGCGACCAGAACTGCACACAATACTCCAAATGTGGCCGCACCAGAGTTTTGTACAGCTGCAACATGACCTCATGGCTCCGAAACTCAATTCCTCTACCAATCAAAGCTAACACACCGTACGCCTTCTAAACAACCCTCTCAACCTGGGTGGCAACTTTCAGGGATAATAACTTCTTCCTGAGAGTGATTAGCGTGCCTTTTGTCTTTGAAATCGATCAGTGGGAGGAGCCAGCCGGCTCCTTTGAAACATGCGCGCTTAAAGACACAGGAGACAGAAAAGTAGGGAGAGATCTTGGGTTGGTTACTCAGAATGTCTGAATGAGAAGTTTGGCACAGAAATTTGGGCTGGAGGAGATTTGTAAACCAAGAAGAAGAAACTAAAAACCTACGAAGCGGCCACCGCAAGGTAGAACTACGGGCTCAACAGGAGAAGCAAGTCTCCAGGAACCAGATGCAGAGACAGACGTAACAAACTAGGACCCAAGAAGCCAGAGGGGAGCCTGAAGATTGTGTTTTTATAAACGGACCCATTCAGCTAGGAAGTGGTGGGTATATTTTGTCAGCTGACAGAAACCCCCAATGAGGCTCAGCTTGTTGAGGAGTGGTGGTAAGGGACGATATATCCTGTAAAACATTGCTAAAACTATTTAAAGTAAGGATTTTTCGATGTGCCGCTTAGTCTCTTGTTTTACACATAGTATTTCATAATTGGTGTTTGTGTGTGTGGGTTAATCTGAGTTGCGGAAGACTCAATTTCTATTGAATAAATCAATTATTTTTTAAACTATCATTACTGTAGTCTCACCTTCCTTTCACTGTCCGCTCTGGTCAAGTCACAATAATTGCCAGGACATAATCCCGTAGTCAAGGACCAGAAAAGGGGATCCGAGCGTTTCGAACATGCTCACTCAAGAGAGGCTAGTGGTCAGGAATAAATAGTGGTCCCTCTTTCTCTCTCTCTTGTGAAGTTGCACTAGTGGGGCGCTTCCGGGTGACATTTCACCATCACAGGAGATAGGTGGCAGTCAGGGTAACTGGTGTGGCACAAGGACAACCTCACTGGTTAGGTGTAAACAGTGAGACTTGTCCCCTCTCTCTTGCGAAGCTGTCCCAGTGCGACACTTCCGGGTCGTGGTTTCAACACCTGCAGGAGAGAGACTCACACAGTTATCTGTGACACCCTTCATGTTCAAGTGAAGGCAAGCATCCAGCAGAGGGCAGCAGAGCAGATCTGCTGATTGGCTGTTGCGGGGAAAATTTGCATCAGTGCATTGCCGTCACTGTATCTAGAAGGTGGTTTGTGGAGGAGCTGTTGTCAAGTGAAAGTTAAACCCCAAACTCTTCTTTCGTGTTTCCCTCCCTACCTCCTCGTCTAACCCAAAAAAAACCCAATCACTGTAAGGATCCCAGCCAAGTAAAGATCAAGAGGGAGATGAGGGCAGGTAGAAGTAGAAAGAAGTTGAACCGTGACATCACAGCCTACAGGTAAGTGATTGGCTGGTGACTGGTAAGTAGTTTTCTTTACCAAGAGGTGTTCTGGTGCGAGGCGCAGTGGTTGCTGAGTGAGTGCTTGCTGAGAAGGGGAGTAAATTTTTTTTTAAACTTACTGTTGGGAGTTTCCAGCTGAATCCGGCCGGAGTGAGGACAGAGTGACTGCTGGGTAAGTAGTAAGGATTTAAACTGTTTGCGCAAGCCCATAACAGCTGATTGCTGTTCTTGTGCGGGGCGCAGTGGTTGCTGGTTAAGTGTTTTATTTTTACCTGTATTTAAGTTGGACGGTTCCTAAACCCTAGACACTACACTTGTCGTGTCCCCCACCCTTCCACCAACCTATGGGGTAGAGTGAATAACAGGTAAGCTCTTTCTTTCTTTTTCTTGTTTTATCTAGAGGAGATGGCAGGGAAGCCAGTGCAATGTTCCTCCTGCAGTATGTTTGAGGTGAGGGACGCCATCAGTGTCCCTGCTGATTTCACCTGTGGGAAGTGCGCCCATCTCCAGCTCCACAGAAGCTGCGTTAGGGAAATGGAGCTGGAGCTGGATGAACTTCGCATAATTCGGGAGGCAGAAGTGGTCATAGATAGAAGCTTCAGGGATGTAGTTACTCCGAAGAATCAAGATAGATGGGTGATGGTGACAGGGGCTGGGAGGAAGCAGTCAGTGCAGGGATCCCCTGTGGTCATTCCCCTCAGTAACAAGTATACCGTTTTGGATACTGTTGAGGGGGACGACCTACCAGTGGTAAGCCACAATGAACGGATCTCCAGCACTGAGTCCATCCCTGTGGCTCAGAAGGGTAGGAGGGAGAGCAGGACAGCAATAGTTACTGGGGACTCGATAGTTAGAGGGACAGATAGACGCTTCTGCGGCAACGAAAGAGACTCACGGATGGTATGTTGCCTTCCGAGTGCCAGGGTCCGTGACGTCTCGGACCGTGTTTTCAGTATCCTTAAGGGGGAGGGGGAGCAGTCACAAGTCGTGGTACACATCGGTACCAACGACATAGGTAAGAGAAGGGACCGGGATTTAAAACAGGAATTTAGGGAGCTAGGGTGGCATCTGAGAGCCAGGACAAACCATGTTGTCATCTCTGGTTTGTTGCCGGTGCCACGTGCTAGCGAGGTGAGGAACAGGGAGAGAGTGCAGATAAACACGTGGCTGCAGGGATGGTGCAGGAGGGAGGGTTTCAGGTACTTGGATAATTGGAGCACATTCTGGGGAAGGTGGTGCCTGTACAGACAGGACCGTTTGCACCTGAACCAGAGGGGCGCCAATGTCCTGGGAGGGAAATTTGCTACTTCGGACTACGATGTTGTGGCCATTATGGAGACATGGTTAAAACAGGGGCACGAATGATTGTTGGAAGTTCCGGGGTATAGATGTTTCAGTAAGAGTAGGGAAGGTGGTAAAAGAGATAGAGGGGTAGCATTGTTGATCAAGGATAGTTTAACGGCTGCAGAAAAGCAGTTTGAGGGGTATCTACCTACTGAGGTAATATGGGTTGAAGTTAGAAATAGGAAAGGAGCGGTCACGTTGTTAGGAGTTTTCTATAGGCCCCCAAATAGTAATAGAGATGTGGAGGAAGAAATTGCAAAACAGATTATGGATAGGTGTGGAGGTCACAGGGTAGTTGCCGTGGGTGACTTTAACTTTCCAAATATTGATTGGACACAATATGTGGATAGACCGACAAGGGGAGGGGGGCACATTGGATTTGGTACTGGGTAATGAACCGGGCCAAGTGTTAGATTTGTTTGTGGGAGAGCACTTTGGAGATAGTGACCACAATTCTGTGTCTTTCACTATTGCAATGGAGAGGGATAGGGCCATACGGCAGGGCAAGGTTTATAATTGGGGGAGGGGTAATTATGATGTGATTAGGCAAGAATTAGGGAGCACAAGATAGGAACAGAAACTGTCAGGGAAAGGCACAAATTAAAAGTGGAGCTTGTTCAAGCAACAAATGCTGCATGTCCTTGATAGGTATGTCCCTGTCAGGCAGGAAGGAAATGGCCGTGTGAGGGAACCTTGGTTCACAAGAGTTTGAATGTCTTGTCAAGAGGAAAAAGGAAGCGTATGTAAGGATGAGAAAACAAGGTTGAGTTAGGTTGCTTGAAGGTAGCAAGGAATGAGCTAAATAAAAGGGCTTAGGAGAGCTAGGAGGGGGCATGAGAAGTCCTTGGCGGGTCGGATCAAGGAAAACCCCAAGGCTTTTTACTCTTAAGCGAGAAATAAAAGAATGACCAGGGTGAGGGTAGGGCCGGTCAAGGACAGTAGTGGAAACTTGTGCATGGAGTCAGAAAAAATAGGAGGCGTTGAATGAATACTTTTCTTCAGTGTTCACCAAGGAGAGGGGCCATGTTTTTGAGGATGAGAGTGAGATACAGGCGGGTAGGCTGGTGGAGGTACATGTTCTGAGGAAGGATGTATTAGCAATTTTGAAAAATCTTAGGGTCGACAAGTCCCCTGGGCCAGATGGGATATATCCAAGGATTCTTTGGGAGGCAAGGCATGAGACTGCAGAGCCTTTGGCTTTGATCTTTGGGTCCTCACTGTCCACGGGGATAGTGCCAGAGGACTGGAGAGTGGCGAATGTTGTTCCTCTGTTCAAGAAAGGGAATAGGAATGACCCTGGTAATTATCGGCTGGTTAGTCTTACTTCAGTGGTCGGTAGGTTAATGGAAAAGGTCCTGAAGGATAGGATTTATGACTATCTGGAAAGATGCAGCTTAATCCGGGACAGTCAACATGGATTTGTGAAGGATAAGTCTTGCCTCACAAATTTGATTGAATTCTTTGAGGAGGTAACTAAGTGTAGATGAAGGTAGAGCAGTTGATGTCGTATACATGGATTTTAGTAAGGCGATATGGTCGGCTTTTGAAGAAAGTAAGGAGGTGTGGGATAGAGGGAAATTTGGCCAATTGAATAAGTAACTGGCTATCACATAGAAGACAGAGGGTGTTGGTGGATGGAAAATTTTCAGACTGGAGACCAGTTACCAGCGGTGTACCACAGGGATTAGTGCTGGGTCTTCTGCTATTTGTGATTTTTAACAATGACTTGGAGGAGGGGGCTGAAAGGTGGGTCAGTAAATTTGCTGATGACGGCAAGATTGGTGGAGTAGTGGATGAGGTGGAGGGCTGTTGTAGGCTGCAAAGAGACATCGATAGGATGCAGAGCTGGGCTGAAAAATGGCAGATGGAGTTTAACCCTGATAAGTGTGAGGTGATTCATTTTGGTAGGAAAAATTTGAATGCAGATTACAGGGTCAATGGCAGGGTTCTGAGGAATGTGGAGGAACAGAGAGATCTTGGGGTTCATGTCCACAGATCTCTGAAGGTTGCCACTCAAGTGGAAAGAGCCGTGAAGAAGGCCTATAGTGTGTTAGCATTTATTAACAGGGGGCTTGAGTTTAAGAGCCGCGGGGTTATGCTGCAACTATACATGACCCTGGTGAGACCACATTTGGAGTATTGTGTGCAGTTCTGGTCACCTCATTATAGGAAGGATGTGGAAGCATTGGAACGGGTGCAAAGGAGATTTTCCAGGATGCTGCCTGGTTTGCAGTATGGGTCTTATGAGGAAAGGTTGAGGTAGCTACGGCTTTTCTCTTTGGAGCAGAGGAGGAGGAGAGGCAACTTAATAGAGGTTTATAAGATGATGAGGGGGTAGATAGAGTGGACGTTCAGAGACTATTTCCTCAGGTGAATGTAGCTGTTACAAGGGGGCATAACTATAAGTTTCAGGGTGGGAGATATAGGAGGGATATCCGAGGTAAGTTCTTTACTCAGAGTGGTTAGGGTGTGGAATGGACTGCCTGCTGTGACCGTGGAGTCGGACACATTAGGAACTTTCAAGCGGTTATTGGATAGGCACATGGAGCACACCAGAATGACAAGGAGTGGGATAGCTTGATCTTGGTTCCGGACAATGCTTGGCACAACATCGAGGGCCGAAGGGCATGTTCTGTGCTGTACTGTTCTATGTTCTTCCCAATACCAGCTTGTTGTGGAGTAAAGGAAACCCTTTTTCGTTACAGTGTGCTCACACGAAGAACAGACACCTGTTCAAGCGACTAAGACATAATGGCAGTCAACAAGAGTCAGCATCTTCAGTACACTCAGGAACACATTAAATAATATTCCACAAGTGCGATCCAACGCTTTTCATTTTATAGGTTTCTAGAAGATCCCCCCACATTCTTCTAAATTCCAATGAGTATAGTCCCAGTCTACTCAGTCTCTCCTCATAAGCCAATCCTCTCAACTCCGGAATCAACCTGGCACCCCCTCCAGTGCCAGTGCATCCTTTCTCAAGAAGACCAAAGCTGTACACAGTACTCCAGGTGTGGCCTTACCAGCTCCCTATACAGCTGCAACATAACCTCCCTGCGGTTAAACTCCATCCCTCTAGCAATGAAGGACAAAATTAATTTACCTTCCTAATTACCTGCTGCACCTGCTAACCAACAATTTGTGATTGATGCACTTCGACTATCTGTATCCCTCTGCAGACTTTGTGTCCTCTGCATACTTTGCTCTATCACTCATCTTAGTGTCGTCCGTGAACTTTGACACGTTACACGTGGTCCCCAACTCCAAATCATCTATGTAAATTGTAAACAATTGCAGTCCCAACACTGATCCCCAGGCTAACTCAGATCACTGGCTCATGGCGGCAACATGGGCTGTTCCAACACCATCTGTCCACATTCAGGATTGCCCAGTATGTAATAATAATAATCTTTATTGTTGTCACAAGTAAGTTTACATTAACACTGCACTGAAGTTACTGTGAAAAGCCCCTAGTTTCCACATTCCGGCACCCGTTCGGGTACACTGAGGGAGAATTCAGAATATCCAATTCACCTAACAAGCACGTCTTTCGGGACTTGTGGGAGGAAACCAGAGCACCCGGAGGAAACCCAAGCAGACATGGGGAGAACGTGCAGACTCCACACAGTGACCCAAGCCGGGAATTGAAGTCGGGACCCTGGAGCTGTGAAGCAACTGTGCTAACGTGCCGCCCATTATTTATTGGATATTTGATCTCAAAACTCATTCTCAGTGAATGCACGTGAACTTTAATCTTTTAGAGTATTGGTAAAACAAAAAGGTGCGCCAGTGTAGTGTTTTCTTTTGATCAGTGAGCTCCCTAATCCCTTGGATTCTAAATGGTGGTGAATATTTGTTAAGTAAACATGCAGATGGAGTGTATTTACCTGCATTGTGAGAGCGTAACAGAGTTTCTGATGGAAGCATTCAAGATGTTAACTGGAAAAGGCAGGGTAGACAAAGATTAAACTTTTTCACTGGTTGGAGAGCCTAAAACTAGGGGCATGGTCTAAAAATTAGGGCCAGCCCATTCAGGAGAGATGTCAGGAAGCAGTTCTTTCACACAGAGGGTGGTAGAGGTTTGGAACTCTCCCACAAACAGCAGTTGAAGCTACAACAGTTGTTCATTTTAAATGAGATTAGATAGATTTTTGTTTGGCAAAGATATTAAGGGATACAGGCCAAAGGTTTGTGGAGTTATGCCATAAATCGCCATGATCTCACTGTATGACAGGACAAGCTCAAGGGGCTGAATGGCCTACAATTACCAGAAGGATGTGGCGGCTTTGGAAAGGGTACAGAAGAGGTTTACCAGATGTTGCTGGAATGGAGGGGATGAGCTATGAGCAGAGATTGGATCAATTTGGCTTGTTCTCACTGGAATAACAGAGGTTGAGGGGCGACCTCTACAAAATTATATGGGGCATAGACAGAGTGGATAGTCAGAAGCTTTTTCCCAGGGTGGAAGAGGCAATTACTAGGGGACATAGGTTTAAGGTGCGGGAGAAGTTTTTTTTACACAGAGGGTAGTGGGTGCCTGGAACTCGCTGCCGGAGGAGTTGGTGGAAGCCGGGACGATAGTGACGTTTAAGGGGCATCTTGACAAATACATGAATAGGATGGGAATAGAGGGGTACGGACCCACGAAGTGCAGAAGGTTTTAGGTTAAATGGGTAGCATGGTAGGCCCAGGCTTGGAGGGTTAAAGGGCCTGTTCCTGTGCTGTACTTTTCTTTGTTCTTTGTATTCCTGTTCCTATGACATCAAGCAAAAAGGAGAACTTTCAGAAGCAAATCAGCAACACCTCCTGAATCAAGAAAAAACACTGCTCCCAATGCCCGACTCCCAGACTGTGCAGAGAGCTAACAAATGATCCCTTGGCAACCTGCTGTTGTTCAGCATCATTCACTTCAAAGCAGGACTTCAAAGCATGCTTCCAGGAGTTTGTAAGCGCAGGAAAACCTGGATTTGTGAGTCACCTTTTACCCTAGTTTCCAGCAACCAAAGCTCGTTATTAACAAAAGTGAAATAACAGCTGAACTCAGGGCAGTGAAGAAGCTAGTTCAGGAACTTCAGCTTCCCCTCAATTCAGCTGTCTCAAGCAAAGCGTTGCTGACACTTGAGTGCATTTCAACAGGCATGGCTGAACAGAGACAGAAAAATCAACACTGCTTGCATTCCCATGCATTGTTTCAAACTTGCCAAAGTACTTCATTCTGCCCACAAGCAACAGAGTTCCGATAGCGCAACTGCGGAGAATGACGCACCTCCTAACGCCCCCAAAGCCTGTCCACCATCTACAAGGCACAAGTCAGGAGTGTGATGGAATACTCTCCACTTGCCTGGATGAGTGCAGCTCCAACAATATTCAAGAAGCTCGACACCATCCAGGACAAAGCAGCCCAATTGATTGGCACCCATTCATTACCTTCAACATTCGACGCACAGTGGCAGCCCTGTCCATATGCAAGATACACATACAAAGAACACAGGAACAGGGCCCTCCAAGCCCACGCTGACCAGGAGATCAATTCTGTTCCTCAGAATTTTTCCCCCCCAGTTTCCCTACCACTGAAGTTTGACTCTGCAATTGACACAGGCCTGTGGCACCAACACTCCACTCAGACCAAGGTAACAACTTCCACCCAATGCCCAGTAAGACATTCAGTTGACACGGGAGCAATCTCAGACAACGGCACCAAGCTACATCAGCAGACATTAGGACAGGAGAGAAAAAGCCATGCAGGTTCAGTCGGCAGCTAGGAAGGTAAAAGCAATGTTACCATTCATGTCATGATGTGGAGATGCCGGCGTTGGACTGGGGTGAGCACAGTAAGAAGTCTTACAACACCAGGTTAAAGTCCAACAGGTTTGTTTCAAACACAAGCTTTTGGAGTGCAGCTCCTTCCTCAGGTGCTGAGGAAGGAGCTGCGCTCCGAAAGCTTGTGTTTGAAACAAACCTGTTGGACTTTAACCTGGTGTTGTAAGAATTCTTACCATTCATGTCGAGAGGGATGTACTTCTGAGGCTGTATGAGGCTCTGGTCAGACCCCATTTGGAGTACTGTGAGCAGTTTTGGGCCCCGTATCGAAGGAAGGATGTGCTGGCCTTGGAAAGGGTCCAGAGGAGGTTCACAAGAATGAAAATGAAATGAAAATCGCTTATTGTCACGAGTAGACTTCAATGAAGTTACTGTGAAAAGCCCCTAGTCGCCACATTCCAGCGCCTGTTCGGGGAGGCCGGTACGGGAATCGAACCGTGCTGCTGGTCTGCTTGGTCTGCTTTCAAAGCCAGCGATTTAGCCCAGTGTGCTAAACAGATCACTGGAATGAAGAGCTTGTCGTATGAGGAACAGTTGAGGACTCTGGGTCTGTACTCGTTGGAGTTTAGAAGGATATGGGGGGATCTCATTTAAACTTGCAGAATAATGCGAGGCCTGGATAGTCATGGAGAAGATGTTTCCATTAGTAGGAGAAACTAAAACCCGAGGCCACAACCTCAGACTAAAGGGACGATCCTTTAAAACAGTGGAGGAATTTATTCAGCCAGAGGGCGGTGAATCTGTGGAACTCTTTGCCACAGAAGGCTGTGGAGGCCAAATCACTGAGTGTCTTTAAGACAGAGATAGGTAGGTTCTTGATCAATAAGGGGATCAGGGGTTATGGGGAGAAGGCAGGAGAATGGGGATGAGAAACATATCAGCCATGATTGAATGGCAGAGCAGACTCGATGGGCCGAGTGGCCTAATTCTGCTCCTATGTCTTATGGTCTTACGGGTAGCCTGAAGGAAAGTTAACGGTAGGAGATGGCGAGCTTGGGAGAGGAAATTCCAGTGCCATTAGTTATTCCAGAGGCAATCAGCTTTAGGTAAGGACACTAACGGCAGTGATGAGAATCAGGATGCGCCGGAGACTAGAAGCTCATAGGTCACAGGATGTTCTAGGTCTGGAGGAGATTAGAGAGACAGGGAGGGGCAAGGTCATGAAGGGATTTGAAAAGATAGATAAAAGCTATTTCCTAAAGAAAGCAGGAACAGAACCCAATTCTCGCAAGGCATAGACTGCAGATGCTGAAAATGCGAGTTGATGATACTCTTAATTCATTCACTGGATGTGAGCACCGTTGGCAAGGACAGTATTTACTGCCCATCGCTCAATGCCCTCAGGAGTTCACTATTTATAAAGAAAGGTGGCAGATTATTGTTCACAGTGAAATGCTGTCACGCAGCCAAGAATACTGATAATTGGCCCCCACCCAAACCTTTCCCCTTTCACTTACTGACAGACCTCTGTAAAATTCCAGTATTTTATATATCTGCGTGCACGGTTTTTAACTTACAGTTACACACAACATGAAGGAGACCACACACAATCTGTGCAATCATCTTCAGCGCTGCAATGGAGGAGAACAGCAAAGTGATTCAGAGCAGTCCCCTCGATGGCGAACATGTACAATGCTTCTGAGGAAGCTGCTCAGACCCAGTGATAACCCAATCGTAGCTGCACTTGCTGTTTAAGGAGCTCTTAAATTCAAAGCTGTTTGGTGAGGGCAGCAAATGCAGCCTCAAGTTGTCACACTTGGGAATCCACCCTTTGAAATAAAAGCAAGGCAGACATTCCCGGAAGCAAGGCCAATCCCTCAACCAACATTACAAACTGATTCGCTCCCCATTCGGTCTCCTCTGCATTGGGAGGGCTAAACGCAGACTGGGGGCTCTGTTCCGCAAACACCACCCCAGCCTTCCTGCTGTGGGCTATTTTAACTCCGCATCTTGCTTTCATGCCAACATGTCATGCCAACATAGGGGCCTCACGGTAGCATGGTGGTTAGCATCAATGCTTCACAGCTCCAGGGTCCCAGGTTCGATTCCCGGCTGGGTCACTGTCTGTGTGGAGTCTGCACGTCCTCCCTGTGTGTGCGTGGGTTTCCTCCGGGTGCTCCGGTTTCCTCCCACAGTCCAAAGATGTGCGGGTTAGGTGGATTGGCCATGCTAAATTGCCCGTAGTGTAAGGTTAATGGGGGGATTGTTGGGTTACAGGTATACGGGTTACGTGGGTTTAAGTAGGGTGATCATTGCTCGGCACAACATCGAGGGCCGAAGGGCCTGTTCTGTGCTGTACTGTTCTATGTTCTATGTCTGCCCTTGGCCTGCTACGTTGCAGCGAAGCTCAACGCAAGCTGGAGGACCAGCATCTCATCTTCTGATTGGGCACATTACAGCCCTCAGGACTCGACAGTGCGTTCAACAGTCTGAGACATTTCACCTCCACCCAACGCTTTTTGTTTTACATCCCAGACATTTTCTGTCTCAATGCAAACCACCCCCAACCCACACCAGGTCTCGATCTAAAGTTTGCTACTTTTTTTGCAATCTCTCCCAGCTCTCACTAATCACTGTTCCACCCCTCCTTATCCAGCATAATACCTAGACCCCCCCCCCCTCTTTAGTTCTGAAGAATCAAACGGATTTGAAACGTTAACTCTGGGTCCACAGATGCAGCCAGACCCGCTGAGTATTTTTTCCAGCATTCTCTGCTTTCTGTCTGGCTGCCATCACATTGCTATTTGTGGGAGATTGATGTGCGCAAATTGGCCGCTGCGCACCCTGCAGCAGTGGCTACATTTCAAAAAAGTACTCCATTGGGTACAAAGTGCTTTGGGATGTTCTGAGGTTGTGAATTGTACTTTCCTACTTTCTTTCACCCTAAAGAAAGAATTGAAGGCTAGAAGGCTGGGATAGTGAAGCCTGTAAGGAATATAAGGAAAGTAGGAAGGAACTTCAACAAGGAGTCAGGAGGACTACAAAGGATTATGAAACGTGATTGCCATAAAGGATTAAGGAAAATTCCAAGGCTTTTTATCCATATATAAAGAGCAAAAGGGTATCCAGGGAAAGGGTTGCCCCACTCAAGATCAGAGGAGGGAATCTACGCTTGGGGCCAGAGGAAATGGGCGAGGTACTAAATGAGTACTTTGTATCAGTATTGACCAATGAAAAGGATTTAGTGGATGATGAGTCGGGGGAAGGATGTGTAGATAGTCTGCGTCAGATTGAGATCAAAAAGGTGTTGGGCGTCTTGAAAAACATGAAGGCAGATAAATCCCCAGGGCCTGATGGGATCTACCGCAGAATACTGGGGGAGGTTAGGGAGGAAATTGCTGAGGCCTTGACAGAAATCTCTATATCCTCACGGGCCACAGGTGAGGTCTCAGAGGACTGGAGAACAGCTAATGTTGTTCCATTGTTTAAGAAGGGTAGCAAAGATAACCCAGGAAATTACAGGCCGGTTAGCCTTACATCAGTGGTAGGGAAATTATTGGAGCGGCTTCTTCGAGAGAGAGAGGATTTACTCCCAAGTGGAAGTATTAGCAAGAGGCAACATGGTTTTGTGAAGGGCGGTCGTGTCTCACTAACTTGATCGAGTTTTTCAAGGCAGTGTTGAAGATGATTGAGGAGGTTAGGGCAGTGAATGTTGTCCACATGGACTGCAGTAAGATCTTTGACAAGATCCCTCATGGCAGATTGGTACAGAAGGTGAAGTCACATGGGGTCAGAGGTGAGCTGGCAAGATGGATACAAAACTGACTCGGTCATAGAAGACAGAGAGTAGCAATGGAAGGGTGCTGATCTGAATGAAGGGCTGTGACTCATGGTGTTCTGCAGGGATCAGTGCTGGGACCTTTGCTGTTTGCAATATATAAATGATTTGGAGGAAAATGTAACTGCTATGATTAGTAAGCTTGCGGATAACACAAAGTTTGGTGGAATTATGGACAGCGATGAGGACTATCAGAGGATACAGCAGGATATAGATTGGTTAGACACTGGGGCGGAGGGATAGCAGATGGAGTTTAATCTGGCTAAATGTGAGGTAGCGCATTTTGGAAGGTCTAATACAGTTGGGGAACATGCAGTGAATGGCAGAACCCTTAAGAGTATTGACTGGCAGAGGGATCTGGGTGTACACATCCACAGGGTACTAAAGTGGCAACGCAGGTGGAGAAGGTAGTCAAGAACACATACGACAGGCTTGAATTCATCGGCCAGGGCATGGAGTATAAAAATCGGCAAGTCATGCTGCAGCTGTATAGAACCTTAGTTAGGCCACACTTCGAATATAGTGTTCAATTTGGGTGACCACACTACCAGAAGGATGTGGAGGCTTTGGAGAGGGTACAGAAGAGGTTTACCAGTGTGTTGCCTGGCATGGAGGACATTAGCTACGAGGAGAGGTTGGATAAACTCAGTTTGTTTCACTGGAACGATGGAATTTGAGGGGTGACCTGATAGAAGTCTACAAAATTATGAGGGGCATAGAGAGAGTGAAGCTTTTCCCCAGAGTGGAAGAGTTAATTACTCGGGGAGATAGGTTTAAGGTGCGAGGGGCAAAGTTTCGAGTAGATGTACGAGGCAAGCTTTTCTACACAGAGGGTAGTGGGTGCCTGGAACTCGCTGCCGGTGCTGGAAGCAGGGACGTTAGCGACGTTAAATTGGCGTCTTGACAAATACATGAATAGGATGGGAATAGAGGGTTACGGACCCCAGAGGTGCAGAAGTTTCAGGTTAGACGGGCAGCATGGTCAGCACAGGCGTGAAGGGCTGAAGGGCCTGTTCTTGTGCTGATTATATGGAGAGGGCGTGGTGCAATGCCATGCTGGCAGTAAAACCTCAGTCACACTCTTACAATTCAGTGTGGCCGTGCAGGCTCGAGGTATGCATACTGGGTAGAGGGAGGCTTGGAAAACCAACGGACAAAGCAAAGATAATTCAAACACAACACTGGGGTTAACCCTAGAAGGGAGGAAATGTTAAGTTTGTCTAGAACCTTGGTTAGACCACACGTGATGTGCAGTCCTGGTCTGCATTTTTAAAAGTAGGGCATTGAAACACTGGTGAAGGAGCAGAAACGATTGACAGACTTGTGAGCAGAATTAAGAGAATGTGACTACCTAAACAAGCTGGAGAATGGCCTCCTCAAAAAGATTGCAGAGAAGACCTGAAAGAAAAGGTCCTTTAAAATTCTGAAAGAGTGGGGGTGTCAGACCTGCCGGAGCTGCAGACGGATGTGGGGCTTAGAATTCGCCTCGTTGATCACACGCAGGCGTGCACGTTGGGGTGCAGGTCAGCTACTCCCCACTGTGCCTTGGTGTGGCTGGGGATCTATTGGAGTTCCTGTATCTGGTGACGATGAAACCTTCGTGGCCCACGCCCGCTGACCTTCGTGGCCCACGCCCGCCGACCTTCGTGGCCCACGCCCACCGACCTTCGTGGCTCTCTCCCGCCGATCTTTGCGACCCTCGTTGGACGACCTTCGCGGCACACGCCCGCCGACCTTCGTGGCCCACGCCGGCCGACCTTCGTGGCCCTCGCCCGCCGATCTTTGCGACCCTCGTCGGACGTCCTTCACGGCCTACACTGGCTGACCTGCCCGACCCACCATTCTCTCTCACCTTGTTTGCTGCTGACAAAAATGGAGGAAATGGTTTTGGGTCCCTTTTGGGCCTCGTACTCGCTCCTCCAATGGAACCTGTTGGATGAAGGTGAAGCCTTCTGATGTCGGAAAGTATGGAATCTCCATCTGTCCAAAGTTTAGCATTTTCTTTCCTGTAAAATTTTACCAAATAAACCCCCCCCCCCCCCCCCCGGAACTTGTAAAAAAATAGCTGCCACTGTTTTAAAAAAAGCGGCTTCACTTCACATGCGTGCCCTATCAGCAGCATGCATGCACATAGTTTTGCGCATGCGTACCAATGATCTGGCACGCATGTACACTGCAGCCGCATTTTTTTACGTGTTCGCCGCCATTTTGAAGGCCACTTGCAGCCGGCGTTATTAAAAGCCGGCTGTTGCGCACGGATTTGGGCGATCGGGAGCGCCATGACGGACGGCTCCGCAACCCTCCCAACACCCGCCCGCAGGTCGCACCCCCGAGTTTGACAATTACTGGAATCGATGGATATGGACCCCAGAAGTGCGGAAGGTTTTAGGTTAGACAGGCAGCATGGCCGGCGCAGGAATGGAGGGCTGAAGGGCCTGTTCCTGCACTTTTCTTCGTTCTCAACAGGCCAGAACTGAAGGAGCACAGAAATCCTGGGAAGGTTGTGGAGCTGTTGGAGGTTACAGAGATCAGATGGCAGCGAGGCTAGGAAGGAATTGGATAGTAAGGATGAGAATATTGGGGTAGGTCTCCCGACTATACAGGCTGTCGACAGTAAGTACAACCCTCCTACATCATTCAGCCTGCAAGCTCATTCATCTAATTCACACTGTTCTCCAAATACGAAATTACAGTAACAATACAGACCAGCCTGGCTGAATGGTCTGTTTCGGACTTTAGCCAATGCCCATGATGTCTGCTGTTTTTTCAAATATATAACTGCCTGGGTACAAATGAGTGAATCACAATCTAGCGAACAGGAAATACACAGCCCCCTCAAGCTTGCTACTCTCGACAGCAAGAACATCTAATCACCACAAAATCCTCTTCATAATGTAAGTAATGATTTTATAACATTTATACAAGACTCACCGACATTAAAGGCTGATAACTTATCCAATGGCTCCCGCTTAAATTTGATTATTTTAATGACAGATAAGACCCTCAGTAAAACACACCGTCCCCATATTCAGCACAGTTCTCAAGCCAACATTGTGTATGATGGCAGCAGCTTTCTTGAATGGGGTCATTATCCAAAATGGGTGAGATGCCAGTAGATTCAGCGAATAGCATCCTAACTCAACACTGGGTTTGGCATGGGTTTCTTTGATAGGACAATAATTAAGCATGAGCCCAATGCCAGGGGAGTCACCCAACAGCGTCACATCCCAGCACTGGCAACGTATGAGGGGTTTGCTTCTGAAACTGTTCCCCAGGGTTGTTGGGGGGTATGTGAAGCCTACAAATGGAACCAGACCCCAGAGTGGAGACAGAATCACATTATTTTCAGGTTGCACAGGGATCATTGCCAAATTCACAAATGTCATTTCGAGACGGCGGCACAGTGGCGCAGTGGTTAGCACTGCTGCCACACGGCACCGAGAACCCGGATTTGATCCCAGCCCCAGCACTGAGAACCCGGGTTTGATCCCAGCCCCAGATCAGTCCGTGTGGAGTTTGCACATTCTCCCCATGTCTGCGTGGGTCTCACCCCCACAATCCAAAGATGTGCAGGGTAGGTGGATTGGCCACTCTAAATTGCCCCTTAATTGGAAAAAAGAGAATTTGGAACATCATTCCAAGACAACACAAGTTGACAGCAGCGGCGCAGAGCAGGGTGAGGGGAGATATGTGATGGCAAAGACGTAACATCCCAAAACCCACCACTGCACACGCCCACCGCATCAGAAATCCCACTCACCCTCTACAATACCACAGCCCCACTGCACTGCTCCCCACGATACCGCCCCCAATCCCCCACAGGCCCCCATTGCCCCCTCACCCACATGCCCCCATTGCCCCCTCACTCACACACACCCCATTGTCCCCTAACCCACACACCCCATTGCCCCCTCACCCACACACCCCATTGCCCCCTCACCCACATACACCCCCATTGCCCCCAATCCCCCCTCACCCACACCCCAGTGCCCCCTCACCCACACCCCCATTGCCCCCTCACCCACACCCCCATTGCCCCCCTCACCCACACCCCCATTGCCCCCCTCACCCACACAACCCATTGTCCCCTCACCCACACACCCCCATTGACCCCACCCACCCACCCCCATTGCCCCACCCACCCCATCACCCACACGCCCCCATTACCCCCCACCCACACCCCCATCACCCACACTGCCCCACCCACCCGCTCCCATTGCCCCCTCACCCCCACTGCCCCCTCACCCCCATTGCCCCCTCACCCCATTGCCCCCTCACCCCCACCCCATTGCCACCTCACCCACACACCCCCATTGCCCCCCCTCACCCACACACCCCCACTGCCCCCTCACCCCCCACCCCATTGCCCTATCACCCCCCACCCCATTGCCCTCTCACCCACACCCCATTGCCCCTCTCACCCACACCCCCATTGCCCCCTCACCTACCCCCACTGCCCCCTCACCCACCCCCACTGCCCCCTCACCCACACACCCCATTGCCCCTAATCCCCACACACCCCCATTGCCCCCTCACCCACCCACCCCCCCATTGCCCCTCTCACCCACACCCCCATTACCCCCTCACCCACACCCCCATTGCCCCTCTCACCCACACCCCCATTGCCCCCCCCCACCCACACCCCCATTGCCCCCCCCACCCACCCCATTGCCCCCTCACCCACACCCCCATTGCCCCCCCCACCCACCCCATTGCCCTCTCACCCACACCCCCATTGCCCCCCCCACCCACACCCCCATTGCCCCCCCCACCCACACCCCCCCATTACCCCCTCACCCACACCCCCATTACCCCCTCAACCACCCCATTGCCCCCTCACCCACCACACCCCCATTGCCCCCTCTCTCCCCGCCCCCATTGCCCCCTCTCTCCCCGCCCCCATTGCCCCTCTCACCCAAGCTTCCCCCGCTCGGACTCACCGGACACCGCCGCCGCCTGCCGTCCGGACCGGAAACTACGATGCGGAAACGCCCGTCCCC
Organism: Scyliorhinus canicula; assembly: GCF_902713615.1. NCBI lineage: Eukaryota > Metazoa > Chordata > Chondrichthyes > Carcharhiniformes > Scyliorhinidae > Scyliorhinus > Scyliorhinus canicula. The sequence continues at coordinate 21,797,434 of NC_052168.1, read as the reverse complement.
TGCGTGTGAGTGACGGCGGGAGCGGCCAATCGTCGCCTTTCCTGATGGACCAACCCACCGCCGCCGCGTCCGCCCAATGAACACCAAGACCGGTCTGACTGACGGCGCCGCGACCCAATCGGAAGAAAAGCCGTCACCGTTTTGTCATCCCATAGGCCAGAGTTGCGACCAATAGGATGGCGGTTTCGGTCAGACTTCAGCGGCCTAGACCAATCAGAGAATTGGAACTGCAGCCAATAGGATAGAGGGGAGCGTCATCGGGTCAGTGGGGGTCAGAATCTGCCAATCAGAGCGGGTATCTCTCTTGGCCTTTCATTGGCCGTTCGATGACCAATGGGGGAACAGCTGCACGCAGCGCCCCCAGCAGGTGGGGAGGAGGGGTGACAGGCGGATGGGAGTTAGACTGTTAGCTCTGAGTCCTGCCCAACTCCATCCTCACTCTGAACTAATCCACTGAGGACACCAAACAGAGGCAGTTTCTTTACTCAGAGAGTAGTCGGGGTGTGGAACGCCCTGCCTGCAACAGTAGTAGACTCGCCAAATTTAAGGGCATTTAAGTGGTCACTGGATAGACATGAAAATGAAAATCGCTTATTGTCACGAGTAGGCTTCAATGAAGTTACTGTGAAAAGCCCCTAGTCGCCACATTCCGGCACCTGTCCGGGGAGGCTGATACGGGAATCGAACCGTGCTGCTGGCCTGCTTGGTCTGCTTTAAAAACCAGCGATTTAGCCCAGTGAGCTAAATCAGCCCCTAATTTAGCCCCTAACATATGGATGAAAATGGAATAGTGTAGGTCAGATAGGCTTCAGATGGTTTCACGGGTCGGCGTAATATCGAGGGCCGAAGGGCCCGTACTACGCTGTAATGTTCTATGTTCTATGTCCCAGGGTCCCAGGTTCAATTCCCGGCTTGGGTCACTGTCTGTGCGGAATCTGCCCGTTCTCCCCGTGTCTGCGTGGGTTTCCTCCGGGCGCTCCAGTTTCCTCCCACAAGTCCCGAAAGACGTGCTTGTTATGTGAATTGGACATTCTGCATTCTCCCTCAGTGTTCCCGAAAAGGAGCCGGAATGTGACGACTAGGGGCTTTTCACAGTAACTTCACTGCAGTGTTAATGTAAGCCTAGTTAGAACATAGAACATAGAACATAGAACAGTACAGCACAGAACAGGCCCTTCGGCCCTCAATGTTGTGCCGAGCCATGATCACCCTACTCAAACCCACGTATCCACCCTATACCCGTAACCGAACAACCCCCCCCTAACCTTACTTTTATTAGTACACTACGGGCAATTTAGCATGGCCAATCCACCTAACCCGCACATCTTTGGACTGTGGGAGGAAACCGGAGCACCCGGAGGAAACCCACGCACACAGGGGGAGGACGTGCAGACTCCACACAGACAGTGACCCAGCCGGGAATCGAACCTGGGACCCTGGAGCTGTGAAGCATTTATGCTAACCACCATGCTACCCTGCTGCCCCAAACCCTGTTGTGACAATAATAAAAATTATTATTATTATGTAGCCAGCTGGGATGGCCACTTTCAGCTTATAAAATGGACAATCGCAGAGCATACAGGGAAAAATGGACAATGCAAAGTAACAAGCAGGCACAGAGCCTGAATGTGTATTTAGAACTCAGACTGCAGACGGAACCAAACCTCTAGGTCGATTTGCACATTGATGGCCCATAAACAAAAGACTAGTGCTCAGGTCGCCGTTCCCGTTCCAGACATTCCGACGCCACTACCTCAGCAAGAAGATACAAACAAAGCCAGGCCAACGGCCACTTAGGACACGCCCAGCCATCAAGGCACCCGCCCCTTTATTGGCTCAGATCGATGGCGGTGATCGAGAAGCTGCCCAATTGATTGGCACCAAGTTTAAGGCCCGCCTAAAAGCGCGCGAAGCCCCCCCACAAGTATAAGAAGGAACCCCCGCCGTGTGTTCGCTCTCTTGGATTCAGCTCTCAACTGGAGAGACCCCTCCACCAGCACCACCAGAAGTAAGTTCAGGTTCAACGCTCGCTACCAGACGGACGGCCGTAGCTGTACTCCTGCTACCCCTTCGAACCCAACAACCTCAGATCGGAACAACGGCCACTGTTCCTCTGACCTAAGCGGGTACCCGAAGTTAAGTATAGATGTTAGTGATAGACATAGTTTAGCCTGTAGTGTTATTGTGCATGAGTAAACCATACTGTGTGTAAATAAAGTACCATTGTCTTTGAACTAACAAACTGGTGTATTGGCTCTTTGATCGGTATTCAGTTGAACGTTCTGGTGGTATCGATAGATACCTGGCGACTCTGAAAGCATACTCATAATTAGGATTAAGAAAGGCAACCTTATTAACAGCAATATTTATTTTATTTTTTATTTTTTTAAATTTAGAGTACCCAATTCATTTTTTCAAATTAAGGGGCAATTTAGCGTGGCCAATCCACCTACCCTGCACATCTTTGGGTTGTGGGGGTGAAACCCACGCAGACACGGGGAGAATGTGCAAACTCCACACAGACAGTGACCCAGAGCTGGGATCGAACCCGGGTCCTCGGCGTCGTAAGGCAGCAGTGCTAACCACTGTGCCGCCGTGCTGCTCAACCGCCATATTTATAGCCACTAAAAGATAGCAACACCACACAGACACGGTACCACAGTGGTTAGCACAGCGGCTTCACAGCGCCAGGGTCCCGGGTTCGATTCCCGGCATCGGGTCACTGTCTGTGCCCAATCTGCGAAGAACCCCGTGGCTGGGGGGCATGCGGTGTGACGTATTTCAGGGGGTGGAGCCGGTGAGTAACGCGTTTCAGGCGGCGGTGCCTAGTGGTGTGTGAGGCCCTGCAGGGGGCGGGGCCTGGGGTGCGTGAGGCCCTGCAGGGGGCGGGGCCTGGGGGTGTTTGAGGTTCTGCAGGGGGCGGGGCCTGGGGGGGGTGTGAGGCCCTGCAGGGGGCGGGGCCTGGGGGTGTGAGGTGCTGCAGGGGGCGGGGCCTGGGGGTGTGTGAGGCCCTGCAGGGGGCGGGGCCTGGGGGTGTTTGAGGTTCTGCAGGGGGTGGGGCCTGAGGGTGTGAGGTGCTGCAGGGGGTGGGGCCTATTGCTGAGTGAGTCGCTGCAGGGGGCGGGGCCTGAGGGTGTGAGGTGCTGCAGGGGGTGGGGCCTATTGCTGAGTGAGTTGCTGCAGGGGGCGGGGGCTGGGGGTGTGAGGTGCTGCAGGGGGCGGGGCCTGGGGGTGTGAGGTGCTGCAGGGGGTGGGGCCTATTGCTGAGGAGTCGCTACAGGGGGCGGGGCCTGGGGGTGTGAGGTGCTGCAGGGGGTGGGGCATATTGCTGAGTGAGTCGCTGCAGGGGGCGGGGCCCGGTGGTGTTTGAGTCGCTGCAGGGGGCGGTGCCTGGGGTGTGAGGTGCTGCAGGGGGTGGGGCCTATTGCTGAGTGAGTTGCTGCAGGGGGCGGGGCCTGAGGGTGTGAGGTGCTGCAGGGGGTGGGGCCTATTGCTGAGTGAGTCGCTGCAGGGGGCGGGGCCTGAGGGTGTGAGGTGCTGCAGGGGGTGGGGCCTATTGCTGAGTGAGTTGCTGCAGGGGGCGGGGGCTGGGGGTGTGAGGTGCTGCAGGGGGCGGGGCCTGAGGGTGTGAGGTGCTGCAGGGGGTGGGGCATATTGCTGAGTGAGTCGCTGCAGGGGGTGGGGCCCGGTGGTGTTTGAGGCCCTGCAGGGGGCGTGGCCTATTGCTGAGTGAGGCACTGCAGGGGGCGGGGCCTGGTGGTGTTTGAGGCCCTGCAGGGGGTGGGGCCTGGTGGTGTTTGAGGCCCTGCAGGGGGCGGGGCCTGGGGGTGTGTGAGGTGCTGCAGGGGGCGGGGCCTGGGGGTGTGTGAGGTGCTGCAGGGGGCGGGGCCTATTGCTGAGGGAGTCGCTGCAGGGGGCAGGGCCTGGGGGTGTGTGAGGTGCTGCAGGGGGCGGGGCCTGGTGGTGTTTGAGGCCCTGCAGGGGGCGGGGCCTGGCGGTGTGTGAGGTGCTGCAGTGGGCGGGGCCTATTGCTGAGTGAGTCGCTGCAGGGGGCGGGGCCTGGGGGGGTGTGAGGTGCTGCAGGGGGTGGGGCCTATTGCTGAGTGAGGCGCTGCAGGGGGTAGGACTAGTCACTGTGTGACACCCTGCGGAGTTTGAGGGTCGGGGCGGGTCCACGGGCAGTTCTTGCTTAATATCTGCCATTGAATATTAATCTGACACTATTTCCCATTCAATTTCGCTGTCAGTGTCCGGAGTAACAGTCAGGTCTGTGGATGCAGCCACTGGCCGTTAGATGCACCCAGCTGGAGCTCCTCACAGATCGCATGGTTTGGTTGGAGCAGCAGTTGGATGCACTAAGGAGCATGCAGGTGGCGGAAAGCTTCATAGATAGCAGTTATATAAATGTGGTCACACCCAAGGTGCAGGCAGAGAGATGGGTGACCACCAGAAGGGGCAGGCAGTCAGTGAAGGAATCCCCTGTGGTTGTCCCCCTCTCGAACAGGTATACCCCTTTGGATACTGTCGGGGGGGTGGGGGGGGGGGGGGGTATAGCCTATCAGGGGAAAACAGCAGCAGCCAGAGGAGTCGCACCACGGTTGGCTCTGATGTTCAGCCGGGAGGGTCAAAGCGCAGAAGAGCGATAGTCAGGGGCACAGAGAGGCGCTTCTGTGGACGTGAAAGAGACTCCAGGATGGTATGTTGCCTCCCTGGTGCCAGGATCCAGGATGTCTCTGAGCGGGTAGTGGGCATCCTGAAGGGGGAGGGCAAACAGGCAGAGGTCGTGGTACATATTGGTACTAACGACATAGGCAGGAAGGGGCATGAGGTCCTGCAGCAGGAGTTCAGGGAGGTAGGCAGAATGTTAAAAGACAGAACTTCTAGGGTTGTAATCTCGGGATTACTCCCTGTGCCACGTGCCAGTGAGGCTAGAAATAGGATGATAGAGCAGCTAACCACATGGCTAAACAGCTGGTGTAGGAGGGAAGGTTTCCGTTATCTAAACCACTGGGAGCTCTTCCAGGGCAGGTGTGACCTGCATAAGGAGGATGGGTTGCATCAAAACTGGAGAGGCATAAATATTCTGGCTGCGAGGTTTGTTAAACCGCGAGGGTTTAAACTAGTATGGCAGGGGGGTGGGTACCGGAGCAATCGGTCAGAAGGTGAAAGCATTGAGGGAGAACTAGGGAATAGGGCCAGTGTGGCTCTGAGGCAGAGCAGACAGGGAGATGTTGCTGAACACAGTGGGTCTGGTGGCCTGAAGTGCATATGTTTTAATGCAAGAAGTATTACGGGTAACGCAGATGAACGTAGAGCTTGGATTAGTACTTGGAACTATGATGTTGTTGCCATTACAGAGACCTGGTTGAGGGAAGGACAGGATTGGCAGCTAAACGTTCCAGGATTTAGATGTTTCAGGCGGGATAGAGGGGGATGTAAAAGGGGAGGTGGAGTTGCGCTACTGGATAGGGAGAATATCACAGCTGTACTGCGGGAGGACACCTCAGAGGGCAGTGAGGCTATATGGCTAGAGATCAGGAATAAGAAGGGTGCAGTCACAATGTTGGGGGTTTACTACAGGCCTCCCAACAGCCAGCAGGAGATAGAGGAGCAGATAGGTAGACAGACTTTGGAAACGAGTAAAAACAACAGGGTTGTTGTGATGGGAGACTTCAACTTCCCCAATATTGACTGGGACTCACTTAGTGCTAGGGGCCTGGACGGGGCAGAGTTTGTAAGAAGCATCCAGGAGGGCTTCTTAAAACAATATGTAGACAGTCCAACTAGGGAAGGGGCTGTACTGGACCTGGTATTGGGAAATGAACCCGGCCAGGTGGTAGAAGTTTCAGTAGGGGAGCATTTCGGGAACAGTGATCACAATTCAGTAAGTTTTAAAGTGCTGGTGGACAAGGATAAGAGTGGCCCAAGGGTGAATGTGCTAAATTGGGGGAAAGCTAATTATAACAATATTAGGCAGGAACTGAAGAACCTAGATTGGGGGCGGATGTTTGAGGATAAATCAACATCTGGTATGTGGTAGGCTTTCAAATGTCAGTTTTTTTTAAATAAATGTTTTTATTCTCCATTTTCACATTTTCCTCCACAATTTACACCCCACCCATAAACAGTAAACGGTAACAAATACAAAATCAATCCCCTTAACAATAACAACGATCCCATCCTCCCACCACCTGTCAATATATGCATCCAATAAAACAAACCCTCCCACAGTGGAAACAAAGAAACAAAGGAGAAAAAGAAAAAAGGAGTCCGGGACCGCTCATAGTCACCATAGAGTCCACTCCTCCCATCCCCCCCCCCCCCCCCACTCCCACACACACACTCAACGCCGTCCAACCTCTGAAAGAGTGCTGTACATGACACCCAAGAGTTGTAAACACCCCCTCCCACTCCTCCCCAACTCCTCCCGCCCACTGCCTCTTGTAAAACTCCTCCCCCCAACCTCGGTTCCTTCCCCTCCAACTTTCCACCCCGGCTAGACCACTCGGACCCTGTTCTGCCAGGCTCCGATGGCCGCAGCTTCTCCCCCCACCTCACTCCCCTTCACTGGCCGGCTTAAACCGGCCAGCGTGGAGGCCCCCGCCCGGGTCCCTTTCCCCCCTTGCCCGACCGTAGGAAAGCCCAAAAATCCCCTTTTAGCACACAAACCCCGCATATCCACCTGCACCCCAAAGAGCCCTCACTTCGAGTGAAAGTCCAATCACTTCCCTTGTCCAAATATATACAACACCGGCTCCTTTAGCCCATACACCCGCACGCAGTGAAACAAACAACTAAAAAAAAATACAGTCATGAGGATACATCGGCACATGGCCATTTCTCAATTTCTCAGTTCTGCCACAGTCCTTCTGCCTTCGCAAACTCCCCCGCTGCCTCCGCCGTTCCAAAATAAAAGTCCTTGCGCTTGTTAGTCACCCTCAGCTTCGCTGGACATACAATGCCGCACTGCACCTTGCTGATGTACAGTGCCTTCTTCACCCGGCTGAAAGCAGCCCGCCTCCTCGCCAGCTCCACCGTAAAGTTCTGGTATACACGTATACCAGCTCCAGCCCACTGCACCACCCGCTTCTGCTTGGCCCAGCACAGGACCTTCTCCTTCACACTGTACCTACGGAAGCACAGAGTCACTACCCTTGGCGGCTCACCCGCCTTTGGTACAGGCCTCCCAGACCGATGAGCCCGATCCAGTTCATATCGGGAGGGATCCTCCCCCTCCCCCAATAGTTCCGCCAGCATCACAGCAAAATACTCAGTCGGCCTCGGCCCTTCAACTCCTTCGGGCAGCCCCACAATCCTCAAATTCTGCCGCCTGGACCCGTTTTCCAGGTCTTCCATTTTTCCTCGCAGATCCTTGTTCACCTCCATCACCTTCCGCATCTCCTGCCCCATCGAGGTAAGTTTTTAAAAAAAATTTAGAGTACCCAATTATTTTTTTCCAATTAAGGGGCAATATAGCGTGGCCCATCAACCCACACTGCACATCTTTTGGGTTGTGGGGGTGAAACCCACGCAGACACGGGGAGAACGTGCAAACTCCTCACGGACAGTGACCCAGAGCCGGGATTCGAACCCGGGTCCTCAGAGCCGTAGGCAGCAATGCTAACCACTGTGCCACCGTCCTGCCCTCCCATCGACGTAAGTTGATCACCGTGCTGCAATAATGTCTCCTCCACTTCCTTCAGCGCCTCCCCTTGCTCCCGCACCTTCGCCACCGCGCTCGCCACCGCCGTCGTCAACGGGGAAATCGCCTCCTCCACCAGCACACTCAAAACCTCCCTCATCTCCTTCCTCATCGCCTCCAGATGTTTTTTAAACTGCCTTTCGAATTCCACAGCCATCACCTCAGTTATTTATTCAGCCGTAAGCAATGCGGCCTCCCCCGGTGCTCCAGCCTCCATTTTCCTTGGTGACCCCGCGGTGACCTTTCCACTCCCCGACGAACTTTCAGCTGTTTTCGCAGCCGTTTTCTTACTGGACCGCGACATATCCCTTCCCTGTACTTTCTCCTGGCCTTCACCGCCTTCGCTGCCCCTTGGACTGGGCGTCAATCCCCGACAATGCCGTTCCCGAACGGGAGCCCTCCAACGCCGTCCGCCGTCACCGCTTCTTCAATGGCTTTGGTGAGATCTTTTCACAGTTGTACCCTCTGCTGCTAGAATTCAGCTTTCACAAAGGCCCTCAAGTCAGCTTGAGGCCTCTAAGTTGGCCCTTTCCCCACCTGCATGCTGGAAGAGGCTTTTGTCTCTGCTGTAGCTTCAGCCAAATCTTTCACTGTTTCGGCAGGTCTGGTAACCAAGAAACATACCATTCCTGGGGGAAAGTACTCCTCCAACATTCACCTACGCCTTTTCATCAAAATTCCACCCCGTATTGCTTAAAAAAGGACTCTTTTCTGTAACCTTGGGCAGGAGCTGCCTTGTGTGTGACCACTTACTCCATGGTGCCTCCCACCCTCGGCTTTCAAATGTCAGTTGAAAGGAATTCAGGACCGGCATATTCCTGTGCGGAAGAAGGATAAATACGTCAAATTTCGGGAACCTTGGATAACAACAGATATTGTAGACCTCGTCAAAAAGAAAAAGGAGGCATTTTGTCAGGGCTAGAAGGCTGGGAAGAGACGAAGCCTGGGTGGAATATAAGAAAAGTAGAAAGGAACTTAAGCAAGGAGTCAGGAGGGCTAAAAGGGGTCACGAAAAGTCATTGGCAAATAGGGTTATGGAAAATCCCAAGGCTTTTTACACGTACATAAAAAGCAAGAGGGTAGCCAGGGAAAGGGTTGGCCCACTGAAGGACAGGGCAGGGAATCTATGTGTGGAGCCAGAGGAAATGGGCGAGGTACTAAATGAATACTTTGCATCACCAAAGAGAAGGAATTGGTGGAGAAGGGTGTGTGGATAGCCTGGGTCACATTGAGATCCAAAAAAGACGAGGTGTTGAGCAGCTTGAAAAACATTAAGGCAGATACATCCTCAGGGCCTGATGGGATCTACCCCAGAATACTGAAGGAGGCGAGAGAGGAAATTGCTGAGGCCTTGACAGAAATCTTTGGATCCTCACTGTCTTCAGGTGATGTCTCGGAGGACTGGAGAATAGCCAATGTTGTTCCTTTGTTTAAGAAGGGTAGCAAGGATAATCCAGGGAACTAAAGGCCGGTGAGCCTTACATCAGTGGTAGGGAAATTGCTGAAGATAATTCTTCGAGACAGGATCTACTCCCACTTGGAAGCAAATGGACGTATTAGTTCGAGGCAGCATTGTTTTGTGAAGGGGAGGTCGTGTCTCACTAACTTGATAGAGTTTTTCCAAGAGGTCCCAAAGATGATTGATGCAGGTAGGGCAGTGGATGTTGTCTATATGGACTTCAGCAAGGCCTTTGACAAGGTTCCTCATGGTAGACTGATACAAAAGGTGAAGTCACACGGGATCAGGAAGAAGTTGGCAAGGTGAATGCAGATCTGGCTCGGTCATAGAAGGCAGAGAGTAGCAATGGAAGGGTGCTTTTCTGATTGGAGGGCTGTGACTAGTGGTGTTCCACAGGGATCAGTGCTGGGACCTTTGCTGTTCGTAGTATATATAAATGATTTGGAGGAAAATGTAACTGGTCTGATTAGTAAGTTTGCAGACGACACAAAGGTTGGTGGAATTGCGGATAGCGATGAGGACTGTCAGGGGGATACAGCAGGATATAGATCGTTTGGAGACTTGGGCGGAGAGATGGCAGTTAGGTTTAATCCAGACAAATCTGAGGTAATGCATTTTGGAAGGTCTAATGCAGGTAGGGAATATACAGTGAGCGGTAGAACCCTCAAGAGTATTGACAGTCAGAGAGATCTTGGTGTACAGGCCCACAGGTCACTGAAAGGGGCAACACAGGTGGAGAAGGTAGTCAAGAAGGCATACGGCATGCTTGCCTTCATTGGCTGGGGCGAGGAGTATAAGAATTGGCTAGTCATGTTGCAGCTGTATAGAACCTTAGTTAGGCTACACTTGGAGTATAGTGTTCAATTCTGGTCGCCGCACTCCCAGAAGGATGTGCAGGCTTTAGAGAGGGTGCAGAAGAGATTTACCAGGATGTTGCCTGGTATGGAGGGCATTACCTATGTGGAGCGGTTGAATAAACTCGGTTTGTTCTCACTGGAACAAAGGAGGTTGAGGGGCGACCTGATAGAGGTCTACAAAATTATGAGGGTCATAGACAGAGTGGATAGTCAGAGGCTTTTCCCCAGGGTAGAGGGGTCAATTACGAGGGGGCATAGGTTTAAGGTGCGAGGGGCAAGTTTTAAAGGAGATGTACGAGGTAAGTCTTTTACTCAGAGGGTAGTCGCTGCAGAAGGAGGTGGTGGAAGCCGGGACGATAGTGATGTTTAAGGGGCATCTTGACCAATACATGAATAGGATGGGAATAGCGGGATACGGACTGGCCCCGCCCCCTGCAGCGCTTCACAAAAGGAACAAGTTCAAGCCGTGGGGTTCTTTTTATATTTACCCAGAAGTTTGCACAGCCGTGATGTTTCAAGTCGCCTTCTCCATGGCAACACCTCCACCAATCAATCAGCGGCCTTCCTCCTGCAGCATAAATTGTTTGAAATTTGACATTCTAGTGTTTAATCTGATGAGTCCGCACTGAAAAGATTTGACAAGGTGTCTCTCTTTTCCACAATATTTAACCACCACATTATTAACAATACTGCACAATACTACTTTTGTTTGCACTGAGGGCTGAATTTGGGTGCATTTGAGTGCTATAGTGAGAGTTTGGTGACTGAGGGAGTGCTGAATTTGGGTGCATTTGAGTGCTATAGTGAGAGTTTGGTGACTGAGGGAGTGCTGAATTTGGGTGCATTTGAGTGCTATAGTGAGAGTTTGGTGACTGAGGGAGTGCTGAATTTGAGTGCATTTGAGTGCTATAGTGAGAGTTTGGTGACCGAGGGAGTGCTGAATTTGGGTGCATTTGAGTGCTATAGTGAGAGTTTGGTGACTGAGGGAGTGCTGAATTTGGGTGCATTTGAGTGCTATAGTGAGAGTTTGGTGACTGAGGGAGTTAGGTGAGGAGGGAGTAAGGTACTCCTTTCATTTCATTTCCTCAAAGAGAGTGAAGGGAGCGGGGAGTTTACAGAGAGTACAGCTGACTGGGAGCAGAGTCGGAGGGTGGAGTTCCTGTTGGTCCACAGTGCAGCTGTATTCTGTAAGGTAAGAGGGGATGGAGGCTAGGGCAGTTGCATGCTCCTCCTGTAGGATGTGGGTGGTGAGGAATACCACCGGTGTCCCCGCTGACTATACCTGTGGGAAGTGCACCCAACTCCTGCTCCTCAGAGACCGTGTTAGGGAACTGGAGCTGGAGCTGGATGAACTTCGGATCATCTGGGAGGCAGAGGGGGTAATAGAGAAGAGTTACAGGGAGGTAGCCACACCCAAGGTACAGGACAAGTGTCGCTGGGTTACAGTCAGGGGAAAGAAAACGAACGGGCAGACAGTGCAGGGATCCCTTGTGGCCATTCCCCTTCAAAGCAAGTATACCATTTTGGATGCTGTTGGGGGGGATGACCTACCGGGGGAAGGCCCTAGCGGCCAGGTCTCTGGCACTGAGTCTGGCTCTGGGGCTCAGAAGGGAAGGGGGAGCATAGAAAAGCAATAGTAATAGGAGATTCAATGGTCAGGGGAATAGATAGGAGATTCTGTGGTCGCGAGCGAGACTCCCGGAAGGTATGTTGCCTCCCGGGTGCCAGGGCCAGGGATGTCTTGGATCGTGTCTTCAGGATCCTGAAGGGGGAGGGGGAGCAGCCAGAAGTCGTGGTGCACATTGGTACCAACAACATAGGTAGGAAAAGGGGTGTGGATGTAATAAACGAGTTTAGGGAGTTAGGCTGGAAGTTAAAGGCCAGGACAGACAGAGTTGTCATCTCTGGTTTGTTGCCGGTGCCACGTGATAGTGAGGCTAGGAATAGGGAGAGAGTGCAGTTGAACACGTGGCTACAGGAATGGTGTAGGAGGGAGGGCTTCAGGTATTTGGATAATTGGAGCACATTCTGGGGAAGGTGGGACCTGTACAAGCAGGACGGGTTGCATCTGAACCAGAGGGGCACCAATATCCTGGGAGGGAGGTTTTCTAGTACTCTTCGGGAGGGTTTAAACTAATTTGGCAGGGAAATGGGAACCGGACTTGTAGTCCAGCAACTAAGGAAGCCGATATTCAGGACGCCAAAGTCTGTAGTGAGGCAGTGGGGAAGGTAACGTTTGTGTGGAGTCTGCACGTCCTCCCCGTGTGTGCGTGGGTTTCCTCCGGGTGCTCCGGTTTCCTCCCACAGTACAAAGATGTGTGGGTTAGGTGGATTGGCCATGCTAAATTACCCGTAGTGTCCTAATAAAAGTAAGGTTAAGGGGGGGGGGTTGTTGGGTTACGGGTATAGGGTGGATACGTGGGTTTGAGTAGGGTGATCATGGCTCGGCACAACATTGAGGGCCGAAGGGCCTGTTCTGTGCTGTACTGTTCTATGTAACACTGACAAAGGAGAGTACTTGCAGGCACGGAGATGGGCTGAAGTGTGTATATTTCAATGCAAGAAGCATCAGGAATAAGGTGGGTGAACTTAAGACATGGATCGGCACTTGGGACTACAATGTGGTGACCATCACGGAAACTTGGATAGAAGAGGGGCAGAAATGGTTGTTGGAGGTCCCTGGTTATAGATGTTTCAATAAGATTAGGGAGGATGGTAACAAAGGTCGGGGGGGGGGGGGGGGGCATTGTTAATTAGAGATAGTATAACAGCTGCAGAAAGGCAGTTCGAGGGGGATCTGCCTACTGAGGTAGTATGGGTTGAAGTCAGAAATAGGAAAGGAGCAGTCACCTTGTTGGGAGTTTTCTATAGGCCCCCCAATAGCAGCAGAGATGTGGAGGAACAGATTGGGAAACAGATTCTGGAAAGGTGCAGAAGTCACAGGGTAGTAGTCATGGGTGACTTCAACTTCCCAAACATTGAGTTTCCACTCTTTAGATCAAATAGTTTGGATGGGGTGGTGTTTGTGCAGTGTGTCCAGGAAGCTTTTCTAACACAGTATGTAGATTGTCCGACCAGAGGGGAGGCCATATTGGATTTAGTACTTGGTAATGAACTAGGGCAGGTGATAGATTTGCTAGTGGGGGAGCATTTTTGAGATAGTGACCACAATTCTGTGACTTTCACTTTATTAATGGAGAGGGATGGGTGCATGCAACAGGGCAAGGCTTACAATTGGGGGAAGGGTAAATACAATGCTGTCAGACAAGAACTGAAGTCCATAAGGTGGGAACATAGGCTGTCAGGGAAGGACACAATTGAAATGTGGAACTTGTTCAAGGAACAGATACTACGTGTCCTTGATATGTATGTCCCTGTCATGAGAGCAGCACGGTAGTACAGTGGATAGCACTGTGGCTTCACAGCGCCAGGGTCCCAGGTTCGATTCCCCGCTGGGTCACTGTCTGTGCGGAGTCTGCACGTTCTCCCCATGTCTGCATGGGTTTCCTCCGGATGCTCTGGTTTCCTCCCACAGTCGAAAGACGTGCAGGTTAGGTGGATTGGCCATGATAAACTGCCCTTAGTGACCCAAAAAAAAGGTTAGGTGGGGTTACTGGGTTACGGGGATAGGGTGGAAGTGAGGGCTTAATTGGGTCGGTGCAGACTCGATGGGCCGAACGGCCTCCTTCTGCACTGTATGTTCTATGTCCTGTCAGGCAGGGAAGAGATGGTCGAGTGAGAGAACCATGGTTGCCAAGAGAGGTTGAATGTCTTGTTTTTTTTAAGAAACAATTTTATTGAGGTATTTTAGGCATATAGAAAAAGTGACGTTGTACAGTACAAAAAACATAGTGCAAACCACAGCTCTGCTCATAGCCCTACTCTACTCTACCCTTGCCCCCCCCCCCCCCCCCCCCCCCCCGACGCTTACTCCTCTGCGAAGAAGTCAATAAATGGCTGCCACCTTCGGGCAAACCCTAGTAACTAACCTCTCGAGGTGAACATTTTATAAATGTTTTTTATTCAGTTTTCATGTTTTATATTGAACAAATTACAAATTGTTAGAGAGAGAGAAAAAAAAAAGAACACGCAAAAATTAACATATATATTTACAGGTAAGCATCTTCGTAATAATAACTGTGCCCCCCCCCCCTTTTCGCCGGCATACATATTTTACATTCCCCAACATGTTTATTGGCATTTATTTAGTTTGGTTTTGGGCCTTAGCTAGCCATCAAACCCCCGTAACGAGCCCGTAGCCCCCCCCTCCCCGCCGGCTACCTTCCCCCGACTATTCTTCCTCTTGTACGTTGGCCACAAACAGGTCCCGGAACAGTTGCATGAATGGCTCCCACGTTCTGTGGAAGCCGTCGTCTGACCCTCGGATGGCGAATTTGATTTTCTCCATTTGGAGAGAATCCGAGAGGTCGGACAGCCAGTCTGCAGCTCTGGGCGGTGCTGCTGACCGCCAGCCAAACAGGATTCTACGGCGGGCGATCAGGGAGGCAAAGGCAAGGGAGTCCGCCCTCCCCAGGAATAGATCTGGCTGGTCTGAAACCCCGAAGACCGCCACTATCGGGCATGGCTCCACCCTCACCCCCACCACTTTGGACATAGCCTCGAAGAAGGCTGTCCAGTACTCCACAAGTCTGGGGCAAGACCAGAACATGAGGGCGTGGTTGGCCGGGCCTCTTTGGCACCGTTCGCATCTGTCCTCCACCTCCGGGAAGGACCTACTCATACGGTTTCTCATTAAGTGGGCTCTATGTACCACTTTTAGTTGCGTCAGGCTGAGCCTTGCGCACGTGGAGGTGGAGTTGACCCTATGCAGTGCTTCGCTCCAGAGTCCCCACCCTATCTCCATCCCCAGGTCGTCCTCCCATTTCCTTCTTGTTGCGTCCAGTACGGTTCTCGAGGTGAACATGACTTTCTCTAGGCCAAGAAAGCTCTCCATGTCCGATAGCCATTCCTCAGCCCTCGGGGGCTTTGAGTCCCTCCATGCTAACAGTATTCGTCGCCGAGCTACCAGGGATGCAAAGGCCAGAACGTCGGCCTCTCTCTCTCTTCCTGGACTCCCGGGTCCCCCGAAACCCCAAAGATTGCCACCTCCGGGCTCATTACCACCCCAGTTTTCAAATCCCTGGACATGACATCTGCGAATCCCTGCCAATACCCCCTGAGTTTAGGGCACGACCAGAACATGTGTACATGGTTAGCCTGCCCTCCGGTGCATCTAGCACACTTGTCCTCCAGCCTGAAGAATCTGCTCATCCGGGCCCCCGTCATGTGGGCCCGGTGCACGACCTTAAACTGGATCAGGCTGAGCCTGGCGCATGTTGCGGTCGTGTTTGCTCTGCTCGAGGCTTCTGCCCAAATACTGTCCTCCAGCTCCCCCCCTGAGCTCCTCCTCCCACTTGAGCTTCAGGTCCTCGGTCTGCGTATCCTCAGCTCCCATTAGTTCCTTGTAGACGTCCGAAACTCTCCCCTCTCCCACCTCTCCCCTGTCCTGCCTCCCCTCCGGCGGGAGACTTGGGAAGGACGGCACCAGTCTGCGTACAAAATCCCTCACCTGCAAATATCTAAAGTCGTTCCCTCTCGCCAGCCCAAACTTCTCCTCCAGCGCCCTCATGCTCGGAAAGCTCCCTTCCAGGAGCAGATCCTCCATCCTCACAATCCCCGCCCTCCTCCACAGTCGATACCCCCGTCCATGTTCTCCGGGGCAAATCGGTGGTTGCCGCAGATTGGGGTCCACACCGATGCTCTTACCTCCCCCACATGTCTCCTCCACTGGCCCCAGATCTGAAGAGCCGCCACCACTATCGGGCTGGTGGAGTACCGTGCCGGCGGAAGCAGCAGAGGCACCATGACCAGGGCTGCTAGGCTAGTGCCCCTGCACGAAGCAGCCTCCATCCGCTCCCAAACCGACCCCGCACCCACCATCCATTTCCTTATCATCGCTATGTTGGCTGCCCAATAGTTGCTGAAGTTCGGCAACGCCAGACCCGCTCTCCTCTGCTCCTTTCAAGCATCACCCTCTTCACCCGCGGGGACTTCCCTGCTCATACAAATCCCAGAATAATTTTATTCAGCCTCTTGAAGAAGGACCGCGGGATAAAGATGGGGAGACACTGATAAACAAACAAGAACCACGGGAGAATCGTCATCTTAACAGTCTGCACCCTCCCCGCCAATGACAGCGGGAGCACATCCCACCTCCGTACCTCCAACTTCCGGACCTCCTCCCTCACTCGTCCACCAGCCGGGACAGGTTGAGCTGATGCAACCTGCCCCAGTCCTGTGCCACCTGAATCCCCAAATACCGGAAACTCTCCCCCACTGGCCTGAACGGCAACCCCTTCAGCCGACTCTCCTGCCCCCTCGTCTGAATTACAAACAACTCGCTCTTAGCCATGTTGTTTGCATCCGGAGAACCGGCCAAATTCCCTCAGGGTTGCCGTAATATCGTCCATCCCCACCATTGGGTCCAATAGATATAGCAGCAGATCATTCGTGTATATCGAGACTCTATGTTCCACTACCCCTCCCGGACCTGCCCTTTCCAGCCCCTGGGAGCTCTCAGTGCAATTGCCAGCGGCTCTATGGCCAGAGCAAGCAGCAGTGGGGAGAGAGGGCAGCCCTGTCTTGTCCCACGGTGCAGTCTAAAGTAGTCCGATGTTGTCCTGTTCGTCCTTACACTCGCCTCCGGGGCCTGATGCAATAGCCTCCAACTAAGCAAAGAGCCCAAACAGTAAACATTGAGGAAAAGCACGCAAAAAGCACGCGAAAACAAGAAAAAAAAGATACATCCCAAAGTGGGAGAGACACCACATATACTTAAAAGCTCTGACATGAACCCAAACGCTCTCAGCTCAGGGCCAGCCCTCGCTTCTTAACGATGTCCATCGCCTCTTCGGCTTCCTCGAAATAGTGGTGCTGACCCTTATACGTAGCCCACCGTCACACCGGAAAAAGCAGCCCGAATTTCACCTTGTTTTTATACAGTATCTCCTTCACCTTCCTGTAGCCTCCCCTCCTCCTGGCCACCTCCGCGCTCAAATCTTGGTACATACGCAGGGTGGTACTGCCCCAAATACAGCTTTGTGTGCTCTTTGCCATTGCAGCACCCGTTCCTTGTCCAGGTATCTGTGAAAGCGTACCACCATCGCTCGTGGGGCACCCCCTTGTCGCGGCTGCCTTACCTGCACTCTGTGTGCCCTGTCCACCACCAGCGGGCGCGGGAACACCTCGTTCCCCAGCAACTTCTGAAACATACTCTCTACATACACGGCAGCGTCCGGCCCCTCTGCCCCCTCCGGGATGCCCACGGTTCTCACGTTCTGCCGGCGAGATCTGTTGTCCAGGTCCTCCAGCCTTTCCAGAAGCACTTTTTGCTGGTCCCTCAGCCTCCGAATCTCCACATCCGCCACCGTTTGAAAGTCAGCCTGCTCCTCCACTGACTTCTCAAACTGCTGGAGCTTCTCAGCCTGATCATCCAGCCTTTTCCCCATCCAATCAATCGACTTCTGAAGCGGCTCCATGTTGTCACGCTTCAAAGCCAAAAAGCCCTCCTGCATAGTCTGCAGCAGCTGCTCCATTGTGGGCTGGGCTGTCGGCTCCTTGCTCTGAACACCAGCCATGCTGGTCTCTCTCACAGCCTCCACTGTGCCCTTACTCGACCACTTCTTCTGCTGTTTACGGTCCCTCTGGCTTCTTAGGTCCATACAATTCTGTATGGGTCCTGTGCCTGAGCACTATTGCTATCCAGTTCCGCGCTCAAAAGCGCAAAAAAGTCGAGGGAAAAGGTCCAAAAGTCCAACCGAAGCGGGAGCCACCAAATGTGCGACCTACTCCCTCATAACTGCCACCGGAAGTCGTTGAATGTCTTGTTAAGAGGAAGAAGGAGACTGATGTAAGGCTGAGGAAACAAGGTTCAGACAGGGATACAAGATAGCCAGGAGGGAACTGAAGAAAGGGATTAGGAGAGCTAAGAGAGGGCATGAAAAATCTTTGGCGGGTAGGATCAAGGAAAACCCCAAAGCCTTTTACACATATGTGAGAAATATGAGAATGACTAGAGCGAGGGTAGGTCCGATCAAGGACAGTAGCGGGAGATTGTGTATTGAGTCTGAAGAGATAGGAGAGGTCTTGAACGAGTACTTTTCTTCAGTATTTACAAACGAGAGGGGCCATATTGTTGGAGAGGACAGTGTGAAACAGACTGGTAAGCTCGAGGAGATACTTGTTAGGAAGGAAGATGTGTTGGGCATTTTGAAAAACTTGAGGATGGACAAGCCCCCCGGGCCTGACGGGATATATCCAAGGATTCTATGGGAAGCAAGAAATGAAACTGCAGAGCGGTTGGCAATGATCTTTTCGTCCTCGCTGTCAACAGGGGTGGTACCAGGGGATTGGAGAGTGGCGAATGTCGTGCCCCTGTTCAAAAAAGGGTAGGGATAACCCTGGGAATTACAGGCCAGTTAGTCTTACTTCGGTGGTAGGCAAAGTAATGGAAAGGGTTTTTCCATTTTCCATTTCATTTCATCTCCTTCCTCATTGTCCCCATGTATTTTGTAAACTGCCTTTCGAATTCCGCAGCCTTCACCTCAGTTATTTCTTCAGCCTTAAGCAATGCGGCCTCCCCCGATGCTCCAGCCTCCATTTTCCTTGGTGACCCCGCGGTGACCTTTCCACTCCCCGACGAACTTTCAGCTGTTTTCGCAGCCGTTTTCTTTTTTTTTTTTTAATTTAGATTAGCCAATTATTTTTTCCAATTAAGGGGCAATTTAGCGTGGCCAATCCACCTACTCTGCACATTTTTGGGTTGTGGGGGCGAAACCCACGCAGACACAGGGAGAATGTGCAAACTCCACACGGACAGTGACCCAGAGCCGGGATCGAACCTGGGACCTCAGCGCCGTGAGGCGGTTGTGCTAACTACTAGGCCACCGTGCTGCCCTCGCAGCCGTTTTCTTACTGGACCTCGACATATCCCTTCCCTGTACTTTCTCCTGGCCTTCACTGCCTTCGCTGCCCCTTGGACTGGGCGTCAATCCCCGACAATGCCGTTCCCGAACGGGAGCCCTCCAACGTGCGGCTGCCTCCCGTCCGCCGTCACCGGAAGTCAGCCGTCACCGCTTCTTCAATGGCTTTGGTGAGATCTTTTCACAGTTGTTCCTTCTGCTCCTTGAATTCAGCATTCATAAAGGCCCTCAAGTCAGCTTGAGGCCTCTAAGCTGGCCCTTCCCCCACCTGCATGCTGGAAGAGGCTTTTGTCTCTGCTGTAGCTTCAGCCAAATCTTTCACTGTTTCGGCGGGTCTGGTAACCAAGAAACATACCATTCCTGGGGGAAAGTACTCCTCCAACATTCACCTACGCCTTTTCATCAAAATTCCACCCCGTATTGCTTAAAAAAGGGCTCTTTTCTGTAACCTTGGGCAGGAGCTGCCTTGTGTGTGACCACTTACTCCATGGTGCCTCCCACCCTCGGCTTTCAAATGTCAGTTGAAAGGAATTCAGGACCGGCATATTCCTGTGCGGAAGAAGGATAAATACGTCAAATTTCGGGAACCTTGGATAACAACAGATATTGTAGACCTCGTCAAAAAAGAAAAAGGAGGCATTTTGTCAGGGCTAGAAGGCTGGGAACAGACGAAGCCTGGGTGGAATATAAGGAAAGTAGGAAGGAACTTAAGCAAGGAGTCAGGAGGGCTAAAAGGGGTCACGAAAAGTTATTGGCAAATAGGGTTATGGAAAATCCCAAGGCTTTTTACACGTACATAAAAAGCAAGAGGGTAGCCAGGGAAAGGGTTGGCCCACTGAAGGACAGGGCAGGGAATCTATGTGTGGAGCCAGAGGAAATGGGCGAGGTACTAAATGAATACTTTGCATCACCAAAGAGAAGGAATTGGTGGAGAAGGGTGTGTAGATAGCCTGGGTCACATTGAGATCCAAAAAGACGAGGTGTTGAGCAGCTTGAAAAACATTAAGGCAGATACATCCCCAGGGCCTGATGGGATCTACCCCAGAATACTGAAGGAGGCGAGAGTGGAAATTGCTGAGGCCTTGACAGAAATCTTTGGATCCTCACTGTCTTCAGGTGATGTCTCGGAGGACTGGAGAATAGCCAATGTTGTTCCTTTGTTTAAGAAGGGTAGCAAGGATAATCCAGGGAACTAAAGGCCGGTGAGCCTTACATCAGTGGTAGGGAAATTGCTGAAGATAATTCTTCGAGACAGGATCTACTCCCACTTGGAAGCAAATGGACGTATTAGTTCGAGGCAGCATTGTTTTGTGAAGGGGAGGTCGTGTCTCACTAACTTGATAGAGTTTTTCCAAGAGGTCCCAAAGATGATTGATGCAGGTAGGGCAGTGGATGTTGTCTATATGGACTTCAGTAAGGCCTTTGACAAGGTTCCTCATGGTAGACTGATACAAAAGGTGAAGTCACACGGGATCAGGAAGAAGTTGGCAAGGTGGATGCAGATCTGGCTCGGTCATAGAAGGCAGAGAGTAGCAATGGAAGGGTGCTTTTCTAATTGGAGGGCTGTGACTAGTGGTGTTCCACAGGGATCAGTGCTGGGACCTTTGCTGTTCGTAGTATATATAAATGATTTGGAGGAAAATGTAACTGGTCTGATTAGTAAGTTTGCAGACGACACAAAGGTTGGTGGAATTGCGGATAGCGATGAGGACTGTCAGGGGATACAGCAGGATGTAAATCGTTTGGAGACTTGGGCGGAGAGATGGCAGTTAGGTTTAATCCAGACAAATCTGAGGTAATGCATTTTGGAAGGTCTAATGCAGGTAGGGAATATACAGTGAGTGGTAGAACCCTCAAGAGTATTGACAGTCAGAGAGATCTTGGTGTACAGGCCCACAGGTCACTGAAAGGGGCAACACAGGTGGAGAAGGTAGTCAAGAAGGCATACGGCATGCTTGCCTTCATTGGCTGGGGCGAGGAGTATAAGAATTGGCAAGTCATGTTGCAGCTGTATAGAACCTTAGTTAGGCCACACTTGGAGTATATTGTTCAATTCTGGTCGCCACACTCCCCGAAGGATGTGGAGGTTTTAGAGAGGGTGCAGAAGAGATTTACCAGGATGTTGCCTGGTATGGAGGGCATTAGCTATGAGGAGAGGTTGAATAAACTCGGTTTGTTCTCACTGGAACGACGGACGTTGAGGGGCGACCTGATAGAGGTCTACAAAATTATGAGGGGCATAGACAGAGTGGATAGTCAGAGGCTTTTCCCCAGGGTAGAGGGGTCAATTACGAGGGGGCATAGGTTTAAGGTGCGAGGGGCAAGTTTTAAAGGAGATGTACGAGGTAAGTCTTTTACTCAGAGGGTAGTGGGTGCCTGGAACTCGCTGCCGGAGGAGGGGGTGGAAGCAGGGACGATAGTGATGTTTAAGGGGCATCTTGACCAATAGATGAATAGGATGGGAATAGAGGGATACGGACTGGCCCCACCCCCTGCAGCGCTTCACAAAAGGAACAAGTTCAAGCCGTGGGGTTTTTTTTATATTTACCCGGAAGCTTGCACAGCCGTGATGTTTCAAGTCGCCTTCGCCATGGCAACACCTCCACCAATCAATCAGCGGCCTTCCTCCTGCAGCATAAATTGTTTGAAATTTGACATTCTAGTGTTTAATCTGATGAGTGCACACTGAAAAGATTTGACAAGGTGTCTCTCTTTTCCACAATATTTAACCACCACATTATTAACAATACTGCACAATACTACTTTTGTTTGCACTGAGGGCTGAATTTGGGTGCATTTGAGTGCTATAGTGAGAGTTTGGTGACTGAGGGAGTGCTGAATTTGGGTGCATTTGAGTGCTATAGTGAGAGTTTGGTGACTGAGGGAGTGCTGAATTTGGGTGCATTTGAGTGCTACAGTGAGAGTTTGGTGACTGAGGGAGTGCTGAATTTGGGTGCATTTGAGTGCTATAGTGAGAGTTTGGTGACTGAGTGCTGAATTTAGGTGCATTTGAATGCTATAGTGAGAGTTTGGTGACTGAAGGAAATTAAGGGTTTATTTTTTATTTTTATCTAAATCTAGTCTTTCTTTTAGTTAGTTAATTAACTTAAAAGTTGCTGTTTGGTTGAGAAAAAGGTGAATTTCCAATCAGCTTTAAACAAAGGTTCTAGTTGTAACTACTTGCAGCTGGAGCTTGTTCATTAGTTCATTGGATTCGGCCAGTTTTCAGAGGCTAGAGTCACAGTATAAATCTGAGCTAGTTACAGTGCAGACTTTGTTTGCACAGAGTGCTGAATTTGGGTGCATTTGAGTGCTATAGTGAGAGTTTGGTGACTGAGGGAGTGCTGAATTTGGGTGCATTTGAGTGCTATAGTGAGAGTTTGGTGACTGAGGGAGTGCTGAATTTGGGTGCATTTGAGTGCTATAGTGAGAGTTTGGTGACTGAGGGAGTTAGGTGAGGAGGGAGCAAGGTGCTCCTTTCATTTCATTTCCTCAAAGAGTGTGAAGGGAGCCAGGAGTTTACAGAGAGTACAGCTGACTGGGAGCAGAGTCGGAGGGCGGGGTTCCAGTTGGTCCCCAGTGTAGCTGTATTCTGTAAGGTAAGAGGGGATGGAGGCTAGGGCAGTTGTATACTCCTCCAGTAGGATGTGGGTGGTGAGGAATACCACCGGTGTCCCCGCTGACTATACCTGTGGGAAGTGCACCCAACTCCTGCTCCTCAGAGACCGTGTTAGGGAACTGGAGCTGGAGCTGGATGAACTTCGGATCATCTGGGAGGCAGAGGGGGTAATAGAGAAGAGTTACAGGGAGGTAGCCACACCCAAGGTACAGGACAAGTGTCGCTGGGTTACAGTCAGGGGAAAGAAAACGAACGGGCAGACAGTGCAGGGATCCCTTGTGGCCATTCCCCTTCAAAGCAAGTATACCATTTTGGATGCTGTTGGGGGGGATGACCTACCGGGGGAAGGCCCTAGCGGCCAGGTCTCTGGCACTGAGTCTGGCTCTGGGGCTCAGAAGGGAAGGGGGAGCATAGAAAAGCAATAGTAATAGGAGATTCAATGGTCAGGGGAATAGATAGGAGATTCTGTGGTCGCGAGCGAGACTCCCGGAAGGTATGTTGCCTCCCGGGTGCCAGGGCCAGGGATGTCTTGGATCGTGTCTTCAGGATCCTGAAGGGGGAGGGGGAGCAGCCAGAAGTCGTGGTGCACATTGGTACCAACAACATAGGTAGGAAAAGGGGTGTGGATGTAATAAACGAGTTTAGGGAGTTAGGCTGGAAGTTAAAGGCCAGGACAGACAGAGTTGTCATCTCTGGTTTGTTGCCGGTGCCACGTGATAGTGAGGCTAGGAATAGGGAGAGAGTGCAGTTGAACACGTGGCTGCAGGAATGGTGTAGGAGGGAAGGCTTCAGGTATTTGGTTAATTGGAGCGCATTCTGGGGAAGGTGGGACCTGTACAAGCAGGACGGGTTGCATCTGAACCAGAGGGGCACCAATATCCTGGGAGGGAGGTTTTCTAGTACTCTTCGGGAGGGTTTAAACTAATTTGGCTGGGGAATGGGAACCGGACTTGTAGTCCAGCAACTAAGGAAGCCGATATTCAGGACGCCAAAGCGTGTAGTGAGGCAGTGGGGAAGGTAACACTGACAAAGGAGAGTACTTGCAGGCACGGAGATGGGTTGAAGTGTGTATACTTCAACGCAAGAAGCATCAGGAATAAGGTGGGTGAACTTAAGGCATGGATCGGTACTTGGGACTACGATGTGGTGGCCATCACGGAAACTTGGATAGAAGAGGGGCAGAAATGGTTGTTGGAGGTTCCTAGTTATAGATGTTTTAATAAGATTCGGGAGGATGGTAAAAGAGGTGGGGGGTGGCATTGTTAATTAGAGATAGAACAACAGCTGCAGAAAGGCAGTTCGAGGAGGATCTGCCGACTGAGGTAATATGGGTTGAAGTCAGAAATAGGAAAGGAGCAGTCACCTTGTTGGGAGTTTTCTATAGGCCCCCCAATAGCAGCAGAGATGTGGAGGAACAGATTGGGAAACAGATTTTGGAAAGGTGCAGAAGTCACAGGGTAGTAGTCATGGGTGACTTCAACTTCCCAAACATTGAGTGGAAATTCTTTAGATCAAATAGTTTGGATGGGGTGGTGTTTGTGCAGTGTGTCCAGGAAGCTTTTCTAACACAGTATGTAGATTGTCCGACCAGAGGGGAGGCCATATTGGATTTAGTACTTGGTAATGAACTAGGGCAGGTGATAGATTTGCTAGTGGGGGAGCATTTTGGAGATAGTGACCACAATTCTGTGACTTTCACTTTATTAATGGAGAGGGATGGGTGCATGCAACAGGGCAAGGCTTACAATTGGGGGAAGGGTAAATATGACGCTGTCAGACAAGAACTGAAGTCCATAAGGTGGGAACATAGGCTGTCAGGGAAGGACACAATTGAAATGTGGAACTTGTTCAAGGAACAGATACTACGTGTCCTTGATATGTATGTCCCTGTCATGAGAGCAGCACGGTAGTACAGTGGATAGCACTGTGGCTTCACAGCGCCAGGGTCCCAGGTTCGATTCCCCGCTGGGTCACTGTCTGTGCGGAGTCTGCACGTTCTCCCCATGTCTGCATGGGTTTCCTCCGGATGCTCCGGTTTCCTCCCACAGTCGAAAGACGTGCAGGTTAGGTGGATTGGCCATGATAAACTGCCCTTAGTGACCCAAAAAAAAGGTTAGGTGGGGTTACTGGGTTACGGGGATAGGGTGGAAGTGAGGGCTTAATTGGGTCGGTGCAGACTCGATGGGCCGAATGGCCTCCTTCTGCACTGTATGTTCTATGTCCTGTCAGGCAGGGAAGAGATGGTCGAGTGAGAGAACCATGGTTGCCAAGAGAGGTTGAATGTCTTGTTTTTTTTTAACAAACAATTTTATTGAGGTATTTTAGGCATATAGAAAAAGTGACGTTGTACAGTACAAAAAACATACTGCAAACCACAGCTCTGTTCATAGCCCTACTCTACTCTACCCTTGCCGCCCCCCCCCCCCCCCCCCCCCCCCGCTGACGCTTACTCCTCTGCGAAGAAGTCAATAAATGGCTTGCACCTTCGGGCGAACCCTAGTAACTAACCTCTCGAGGTGAACATTTTATAAATGTTTTTTATTCAGTTTTCATGTTTTATATTGAACAAATTACAAATTGTTAGAGAGAGAAAAAAAAGAACACGCAAAAATTAACATATATATTTACAGGTGAGCATCTTCGTAGTAATAACTGTGGCCTCCCCCTCTTTGCCGGCATACATATTTTACATTCCCCAACATGTTTATTGGCATTTATTTAGTTTGGTTTTGGGCCTTAGCTAGCCATCAAACCCCCGTAACGAGCCCGTAGCCCCCCCCCCCCCCTCCCCGCCGGCTACCTTCCCCCGACTATTCTTCCTCTTGTACGTTGTCCACAAACAGGTCCCGGAACAATTGCATGAATGGCTCCCACGTTCTGTGGAAGCCGTCGTCTGACCCTCGGATGGCGAATTTGATTTTCTCCATTTGGAGAGATTCCGAGAGGTCGGACAGCCAGTCTGCAGCTCTGGGCGGTGCTGCTGACCGCCAGCCAAACAGGATTCTATGGCGGGCGATCAGGGAGGCAAAGGCAAGGGAGTCCGCCCTCCCCAGGAATAGATCTGGCTGGTCTGAAACCCCGAAGACCGCCACTATTGGGCATGGCTCCACCCTCACCCCCACCACTTTGGACATAGCCTCGAAGAAGGCTGTCCAGTACTCCACAAGTCTGGGGCAAGACCAGAACATGTGGGCGTGGTTGGCCGGGCCTCTTTGGCACCGCTCACATCTGTCCTCCACCTCCAGGAAGAACCTACTCATACGGTTTCTCGTTAAGTGAGCTCTATGTACCACTTTTAGTTGCGTCAGGCTGAGCCTTGCGCACGTGGAGGTGGAGTTGACCCTATGCAGTGCTTCGCTCCAGAGTCCCCACCCTATCTCAATCCCCAGGTCATCCTCCCATTTCCTTCTTGTTGCGTCCAGTACGGTTCTCGAGGTGAACATGACTTTCTCTAGGCCAAGAAAGCTCTCCATGTCCGATAGCCATTCCTCAGCCCTCGGGGGCTTTGAGTCCCTCCATGCTAACAGTACTCGTCGCCGAGCTACCAGGGATGCAAAGGCCAGAACGTCGGCCTCTCTCTCTCTTCCTGGACTCCCGGGTCCCCCGAAACCCCAAAGATTGCCACCTCCGGGCTCAT
Organism: Scyliorhinus canicula; assembly: GCF_902713615.1. Lineage (NCBI taxonomy): Eukaryota > Metazoa > Chordata > Chondrichthyes > Carcharhiniformes > Scyliorhinidae > Scyliorhinus > Scyliorhinus canicula. Next base: position 21,771,179 of record NC_052168.1, on the reverse strand, counting down.
TACCACCCCAGTTTTCAATTCCCTGGACATGACATCTGCGAATCCCTGCCAATATCCCCTGAGTTTAGGGCACGACCAGAACATGTGTACATGGTTAGCCTGCCCTCCGGTGCATCTAGCACACTTGTCCTCCAGCCTGAAGAATCTGCTCATCCGGGCCCCCGTCATGTGGGCCCGGTGCACGACCTTAAACTGGATCAGGCTGAGCCTGGCGCATGTTGCGGTCGTGTTTACTCTGCTCAGGGCTTCTGCCCAAATACTGTCCTCCAGCTCCCCCCCTGAGCTCCTCCTCCCACTTGAGCTTCAGGTCCTCAGTCTGCGTATCCTCAGCTCCCATTAGTTCCTTGTAGACGTCTGAAACTCTACCCTCTCCCACCTCTCCCCTGTCCTGCCTCCCCTTCGGCGGGAGACGTAGGAAGGACGGCACCAGTCTGCGTACAAAATCCCTCACCTGCAAATATCTAAAGTCGTTCCCTCTCGCCAGCCCAAACTTCTCCTCCAGCGCCCTCATGCTCGGAAAGCTCCCTTCCAGGAACAGATCCTCCATCCTCACAATCCCCGCCCTCCTCCACAGTCGATACCCCCGCCCATGTTCCCCGGGGCGAATCGGTGGTTGCCGCAGATTGGGGTCCACACCGATGCTCTTACCTCCCCCACATGTCTCCTCCACTGGCCCCAGATCTGAAGAGCCGCCCCCACTATCGGGCTGGTGGAGTACCGTGCCGGCGGAAGCGGCAGAGGCGCCGTGACCAGGGCTGCTAAGCTAGTGCCCCTGCACGAAGCAGCCTCCATCCGCTCCCAAACCGACCCCGCACCCACCATCCATTTCCTTATCATCGCTATGTTGGCCGCCCAATAGGTGCTGAAGTTCGGCAACGCCAGACCCGCTCTCCTCTGCTCCTTTCAAGCATCACCCTCTTCGCCCGCGGGGACTTCCCTGCTCATACAAATCCCAGAATAATTTTATTCAGCCTCTTGAAGAAGGACCGCGGGATAAAGATGGGGAGACAGTGAAAAACAAACAAGAACTGCGGGAGAATCGTCATCTTAACAGTCTGCACCCTCCCCGCCAATGACAGCGGGAGCGCATCCCACCTCCGGACCTCCAACCTCCGGACCTCCTCCCTCACTCGTCCACCAGCCGGGACAGGTTGAGCTTATGCAACCTGCCCCAGTCCTGTGCCACCTGAATCCCCAAATACCGGAAACTCTCCCCCACTGGCCTGAACGGCAACCCCTTCAGCCGACTCTCCTGCCCCCTCGTCTGAATTACAAACAACTCGCTCTTTGCCATGTTGTTTGCATCCGGAGAACCGGCCAAATTCCCTCAGGGTTGCCGTAATATCGTCCATCCCCACCATTGGGTCCAATAGATATAGCAGCAGATCATTCGTGTATATCGAGACTCTATGTTCCACTCCCCCTCCGGACCTGCCCTTTCCAGCCCCTGGGAGCTCTCAGTGCAATTGCCAGCGGCTCTATGGCCAGAGCAAACAGCAGTGAGGAGAGAGGGCAGCCCTGTCTTGTCCCACGGTGCAGTCTAAAGTAGTCCGATGTTGTCCTGTTCGTCCTTACACTCGCCTCCGGGGCCTGATGCAATAGCCTCCAACTAAGCAAAGAGCCCAAACAGGAAACATTGAGGAAAAGCACGCAAAAAGCACGCGAAAACAAGAAAAAAAAGATACATCCCAAAGTGGGAGAGACACCACATATACTTAAAAGCTCTGACATGAACCCAAACGCTCTCAGCTCAGGGCCAGCCCTCGCTTCTTAACGATGTCCATCGCCTCTTCGGCTTCCTCGAAATAGTGGTGCTGACCCTTATACGTAGCCCACCGTCACACCGGAAAAAGCAGCCCGAATTTCACCTTGTTTTTATACAGTATCTCCTTCACCTTCCTGTAGCCTCCCCTCCTCCTGGCCACCTCCGCGCTCAAATCTTGGTACATACGCAGGGTGGTACTGCCCCAAATACAGCTTTGTGTGCTCTTTGCCATTGCAGCACCCGTTCCTTGTCCAGGTATCTGTGAAAGCGTACCACCATCGCTCGTGGGGCACCCCCTTGTCGCGGCTGCCTTACCTGCACTCTGTGTGCCCTGTCCACCACCAGCGGGCGCGGGAACACCTCGTTCCCCAGCAACTTCTGAAACATACTCTCTACATACACGGCAGCGTCCGGCCCCTCTGCCCCCTCCGGGATGCCCACGGTTCTCACGTTCTGCCGGCGAGATCTGTTGTCCAGGTCCTCCAGCCTTTCCAGAAGAACTTTTTGCTGGTCCCTCAGCCTCCGAATCTCCACATCCGCCACCGTTTGAAAGTCAGCCTGCTCCTCCACTGACTTCTCAAACTGCTGGAGCTTCTCAGCCTGATCATCCAGCCTTTTCCCCATCCAATCAATCGACTTCTGAAGCGGCTCCATGTTGTCACGCTTCAAAGCCAAAAAGCCCTCCTGCATAGTCTGCAGCAGCTGCTCCATTGTGGGCTGGGCTGTCGGCTCCTTGCTCTGAACACCAGCCATGCTGGTCTCTCTCACAGCCTCCACTGTGCCCTTACTCGACCACTTCTTCTGCTGTTTACGGTCCCTCTGGCTTCTTAGGTCCATACAATTCTGTATGGGTCCTGTGCCTGAGCACTATTGCTATCCAGTTCCGCGCTCAAAAGCGCAAAAAAGTCGAGGGAAAAGGTCCAAAAGTCCAACCGAAGCGGGAGCCACCAAATGTGCGACCTACTCCCTCATAACTGCCACCGGAAGTCGTTGAATGTCTTGTTAAGAGGAAGAAGGAGACTGATGTAAGGCTGAGGAAACAAGGTTCAGACAGGGATACAAGATAGCCAGGAGGGAACTGAAGAAAGGGATTAGGAGAGCTAAGAGAGGGCATGAAAAATCTTTGGCGGGTAGGATCAAGGAAAACCCCAAAGCCTTTTACACATATGTGAGAAATATGAGAATGACTAGAGCGAGGGTAGGTCCGATCAAGGACAGTAGCGGGAGATTGTGTATTGAGTCTGAAGAGATAGGAGAGGTCTTGAACGAGTACTTTTCTTCAGTATTTACAAACGAGAGGGGCCATATTGTTGGAGAGGACAGTGTGAAACAGACTGGTAAGCTCGAGGAGATACTTGTTAGGAAGGAAGATGTGTTGGGCATTTTGAAAAACTTGAGGATGGACAAGCCCCCCGGGCCTGACGGGATATATCCAAGGATTCTATGGGAAGCAAGAAATGAAACTGCAGAGCGGTTGGCAATGATCTTTTCGTCCTCGCTGTCAACAGGGGTGGTACCAGGGGATTGGAGAGTGGCGAATGTCGTGCCCCTGTTCAAAAAAGGGTAGGGATAACCCTGGGAATTACAGGCCAGTTAGTCTTACTTCGGTGGTAGGCAAAGTAATGGAAAGGGTTTTTCCATTTTCCATTTCATTTCATCTCCTTCCTCATTGTCCCCATGTATTTTGTAAACTGCCTTTCGAATTCCGCAGCCTTCACCTCAGTTATTTCTTCAGCCTTAAGCAATGCGGCCTCCCCCGATGCTCCAGCCTCCATTTTCCTTGGTGACCCCGCGGTGACCTTTCCACTCCCCGACGAACTTTCAGCTGTTTTCGCAGCCGTTTTCTTTTTTTTTTTTTAATTTAGATTAGCCAATTATTTTTTCCAATTAAGGGGCAATTTAGCGTGGCCAATCCACCTACTCTGCACATTTTTGGGTTGTGGGGGCGAAACCCACGCAGACACAGGGAGAATGTGCAAACTCCACACGGACAGTGACCCAGAGCCGGGATCGAACCTGGGACCTCAGCGCCGTGAGGCGGTTGTGCTAACTACTAGGCCACCGTGCTGCCCTCGCAGCCGTTTTCTTACTGGACCTCGACATATCCCTTCCCTGTACTTTCTCCTGGCCTTCACTGCCTTCGCTGCCCCTTGGACTGGGCGTCAATCCCCGACAATGCCGTTCCCGAACGGGAGCCCTCCAACGTGCGGCTGCCTCCCGTCCGCCGTCACCGGAAGTCAGCCGTCACCGCTTCTTCAATGGCTTTGGTGAGATCTTTTCACAGTTGTTCCTTCTGCTCCTTGAATTCAGCATTCATAAAGGCCCTCAAGTCAGCTTGAGGCCTCTAAGCTGGCCCTTCCCCCACCTGCATGCTGGAAGAGGCTTTTGTCTCTGCTGTAGCTTCAGCCAAATCTTTCACTGTTTCGGCGGGTCTGGTAACCAAGAAACATACCATTCCTGGGGGAAAGTACTCCTCCAACATTCACCTACGCCTTTTCATCAAAATTCCACCCCGTATTGCTTAAAAAAGGGCTCTTTTCTGTAACCTTGGGCAGGAGCTGCCTTGTGTGTGACCACTTACTCCATGGTGCCTCCCACCCTCGGCTTTCAAATGTCAGTTGAAAGGAATTCAGGACCGGCATATTCCTGTGCGGAAGAAGGATAAATACGTCAAATTTCGGGAACCTTGGATAACAACAGATATTGTAGACCTCGTCAAAAAAGAAAAAGGAGGCATTTTGTCAGGGCTAGAAGGCTGGGAACAGACGAAGCCTGGGTGGAATATAAGGAAAGTAGGAAGGAACTTAAGCAAGGAGTCAGGAGGGCTAAAAGGGGTCACGAAAAGTTATTGGCAAATAGGGTTATGGAAAATCCCAAGGCTTTTTACACGTACATAAAAAGCAAGAGGGTAGCCAGGGAAAGGGTTGGCCCACTGAAGGACAGGGCAGGGAATCTATGTGTGGAGCCAGAGGAAATGGGCGAGGTACTAAATGAATACTTTGCATCACCAAAGAGAAGGAATTGGTGGAGAAGGGTGTGTAGATAGCCTGGGTCACATTGAGATCCAAAAAGACGAGGTGTTGAGCAGCTTGAAAAACATTAAGGCAGATACATCCCCAGGGCCTGATGGGATCTACCCCAGAATACTGAAGGAGGCGAGAGTGGAAATTGCTGAGGCCTTGACAGAAATCTTTGGATCCTCACTGTCTTCAGGTGATGTCTCGGAGGACTGGAGAATAGCCAATGTTGTTCCTTTGTTTAAGAAGGGTAGCAAGGATAATCCAGGGAACTAAAGGCCGGTGAGCCTTACATCAGTGGTAGGGAAATTGCTGAAGATAATTCTTCGAGACAGGATCTACTCCCACTTGGAAGCAAATGGACGTATTAGTTCGAGGCAGCATTGTTTTGTGAAGGGGAGGTCGTGTCTCACTAACTTGATAGAGTTTTTCCAAGAGGTCCCAAAGATGATTGATGCAGGTAGGGCAGTGGATGTTGTCTATATGGACTTCAGTAAGGCCTTTGACAAGGTTCCTCATGGTAGACTGATACAAAAGGTGAAGTCACACGGGATCAGGAAGAAGTTGGCAAGGTGGATGCAGATCTGGCTCGGTCATAGAAGGCAGAGAGTAGCAATGGAAGGGTGCTTTTCTAATTGGAGGGCTGTGACTAGTGGTGTTCCACAGGGATCAGTGCTGGGACCTTTGCTGTTCGTAGTATATATAAATGATTTGGAGGAAAATGTAACTGGTCTGATTAGTAAGTTTGCAGACGACACAAAGGTTGGTGGAATTGCGGATAGCGATGAGGACTGTCAGGGGATACAGCAGGATGTAGATCGTTTGGAGACTTGGGCGGAGAGATGGCAGTTAGGTTTAATCCAGACAAATCTGAGGTAATGCATTTTGGAAGGTCTAATGCAGGTAGGGAATATACAGTGAGTGGTAGAACCCTCAAGAGTATTGACAGTCAGAGAGATCTTGGTGTACAGGCCCACAGGTCACTGAAAGGGGCAACACAGGTGGAGAAGGTAGTCAAGAAGGCATACGGCATGCTTGCCTTCATTGGCTGGGGCGAGGAGTATAAGAATTGGCAAGTCATGTTGCAGCTGTATAGAACCTTAGTTAGGCCACACTTGGAGTATATTGTTCAATTCTGGTCGCCACACTCCCCGAAGGATGTGGAGGTTTTAGAGAGGGTGCAGAAGAGATTTACCAGGATGTTGCCTGGTATGGAGGGCATTAGCTATGAGGAGAGGTTGAATAAACTCGGTTTGTTCTCACTGGAACGACGGACGTTGAGGGGCGACCTGATAGAGGTCTACAAAATTATGAGGGGCATAGACAGAGTGGATAGTCAGAGGCTTTTCCCCAGGGTAGAGGGGTCAATTACGAGGGGGCATAGGTTTAAGGTGCGAGGGGCAAGTTTTAAAGGAGATGTACGAGGTAAGTCTTTTACTCAGAGGGTAGTGGGTGCCTGGAACTCGCTGCCGGAGGAGGGGGTGGAAGCAGGGACGATAGTGATGTTTAAGGGGCATCTTGACCAATAGATGAATAGGATGGGAATAGAGGGATACGGACTGGCCCCACCCCCTGCAGCGCTTCACAAAAGGAACAAGTTCAAGCCGTGGGGTTTTTTTTATATTTACCCGGAAGCTTGCACAGCCGTGATGTTTCAAGTCGCCTTCGCCATGGCAACACCTCCACCAATCAATCAGCGGCCTTCCTCCTGCAGCATAAATTGTTTGAAATTTGACATTCTAGTGTTTAATCTGATGAGTGCACACTGAAAAGATTTGACAAGGTGTCTCTCTTTTCCACAATATTTAACCACCACATTATTAACAATACTGCACAATACTACTTTTGTTTGCACTGAGGGCTGAATTTGGGTGCATTTGAGTGCTATAGTGAGAGTTTGGTGACTGAGGGAGTGCTGAATTTGGGTGCATTTGAGTGCTATAGTGAGAGTTTGGTGACTGAGGGAGTGCTGAATTTGGGTGCATTTGAGTGCTACAGTGAGAGTTTGGTGACTGAGGGAGTGCTGAATTTGGGTGCATTTGAGTGCTATAGTGAGAGTTTGGTGACTGAGTGCTGAATTTAGGTGCATTTGAATGCTATAGTGAGAGTTTGGTGACTGAAGGAAATTAAGGGTTTATTTTTTATTTTTATCTAAATCTAGTCTTTCTTTTAGTTAGTTAATTAACTTAAAAGTTGCTGTTTGGTTGAGAAAAAGGTGAATTTCCAATCAGCTTTAAACAAAGGTTCTAGTTGTAACTACTTGCAGCTGGAGCTTGTTCATTAGTTCATTGGATTCGGCCAGTTTTCAGAGGCTAGAGTCACAGTATAAATCTGAGCTAGTTACAGTGCAGACTTTGTTTGCACAGAGTGCTGAATTTGGGTGCATTTGAGTGCTATAGTGAGAGTTTGGTGACTGAGGGAGTGCTGAATTTGGGTGCATTTGAGTGCTATAGTGAGAGTTTGGTGACTGAGGGAGTGCTGAATTTGGGTGCATTTGAGTGCTATAGTGAGAGTTTGGTGACTGAGGGAGTTAGGTGAGGAGGGAGCAAGGTGCTCCTTTCATTTCATTTCCTCAAAGAGTGTGAAGGGAGCCAGGAGTTTACAGAGAGTACAGCTGACTGGGAGCAGAGTCGGAGGGCGGGGTTCCAGTTGGTCCCCAGTGTAGCTGTATTCTGTAAGGTAAGAGGGGATGGAGGCTAGGGCAGTTGTATACTCCTCCAGTAGGATGTGGGTGGTGAGGAATACCACCGGTGTCCCCGCTGACTATACCTGTGGGAAGTGCACCCAACTCCTGCTCCTCAGAGACCGTGTTAGGGAACTGGAGCTGGAGCTGGATGAACTTCGGATCATCTGGGAGGCAGAGGGGGTAATAGAGAAGAGTTACAGGGAGGTAGCCACACCCAAGGTACAGGACAAGTGTCGCTGGGTTACAGTCAGGGGAAAGAAAACGAACGGGCAGACAGTGCAGGGATCCCTTGTGGCCATTCCCCTTCAAAGCAAGTATACCATTTTGGATGCTGTTGGGGGGGATGACCTACCGGGGGAAGGCCCTAGCGGCCAGGTCTCTGGCACTGAGTCTGGCTCTGGGGCTCAGAAGGGAAGGGGGAGCATAGAAAAGCAATAGTAATAGGAGATTCAATGGTCAGGGGAATAGATAGGAGATTCTGTGGTCGCGAGCGAGACTCCCGGAAGGTATGTTGCCTCCCGGGTGCCAGGGCCAGGGATGTCTTGGATCGTGTCTTCAGGATCCTGAAGGGGGAGGGGGAGCAGCCAGAAGTCGTGGTGCACATTGGTACCAACAACATAGGTAGGAAAAGGGGTGTGGATGTAATAAACGAGTTTAGGGAGTTAGGCTGGAAGTTAAAGGCCAGGACAGACAGAGTTGTCATCTCTGGTTTGTTGCCGGTGCCACGTGATAGTGAGGCTAGGAATAGGGAGAGAGTGCAGTTGAACACGTGGCTGCAGGAATGGTGTAGGAGGGAAGGCTTCAGGTATTTGGTTAATTGGAGCGCATTCTGGGGAAGGTGGGACCTGTACAAGCAGGACGGGTTGCATCTGAACCAGAGGGGCACCAATATCCTGGGAGGGAGGTTTTCTAGTACTCTTCGGGAGGGTTTAAACTAATTTGGCTGGGGAATGGGAACCGGACTTGTAGTCCAGCAACTAAGGAAGCCGATATTCAGGACGCCAAAGCGTGTAGTGAGGCAGTGGGGAAGGTAACACTGACAAAGGAGAGTACTTGCAGGCACGGAGATGGGTTGAAGTGTGTATACTTCAACGCAAGAAGCATCAGGAATAAGGTGGGTGAACTTAAGGCATGGATCGGTACTTGGGACTACGATGTGGTGGCCATCACGGAAACTTGGATAGAAGAGGGGCAGAAATGGTTGTTGGAGGTTCCTAGTTATAGATGTTTTAATAAGATTCGGGAGGATGGTAAAAGAGGTGGGGGGTGGCATTGTTAATTAGAGATAGAACAACAGCTGCAGAAAGGCAGTTCGAGGAGGATCTGCCGACTGAGGTAATATGGGTTGAAGTCAGAAATAGGAAAGGAGCAGTCACCTTGTTGGGAGTTTTCTATAGGCCCCCCAATAGCAGCAGAGATGTGGAGGAACAGATTGGGAAACAGATTTTGGAAAGGTGCAGAAGTCACAGGGTAGTAGTCATGGGTGACTTCAACTTCCCAAACATTGAGTGGAAATTCTTTAGATCAAATAGTTTGGATGGGGTGGTGTTTGTGCAGTGTGTCCAGGAAGCTTTTCTAACACAGTATGTAGATTGTCCGACCAGAGGGGAGGCCATATTGGATTTAGTACTTGGTAATGAACTAGGGCAGGTGATAGATTTGCTAGTGGGGGAGCATTTTGGAGATAGTGACCACAATTCTGTGACTTTCACTTTATTAATGGAGAGGGATGGGTGCATGCAACAGGGCAAGGCTTACAATTGGGGGAAGGGTAAATATGACGCTGTCAGACAAGAACTGAAGTCCATAAGGTGGGAACATAGGCTGTCAGGGAAGGACACAATTGAAATGTGGAACTTGTTCAAGGAACAGATACTACGTGTCCTTGATATGTATGTCCCTGTCATGAGAGCAGCACGGTAGTACAGTGGATAGCACTGTGGCTTCACAGCGCCAGGGTCCCAGGTTCGATTCCCCGCTGGGTCACTGTCTGTGCGGAGTCTGCACGTTCTCCCCATGTCTGCATGGGTTTCCTCCGGATGCTCCGGTTTCCTCCCACAGTCGAAAGACGTGCAGGTTAGGTGGATTGGCCATGATAAACTGCCCTTAGTGACCCAAAAAAAAGGTTAGGTGGGGTTACTGGGTTACGGGGATAGGGTGGAAGTGAGGGCTTAATTGGGTCGGTGCAGACTCGATGGGCCGAACGGCCTCCTTCTGCACTGTATGTTCTATGTCCTGTCAGGCAGGGAAGAGATGGTCGAGTGAGAGAACCATGGTTGCCAAGAGAGGTTGAATGTCTTGTTTTTTTTTAAGAAACAATTTTATTGAGGTATTTTAGGCATATAGAAAAAGTGACGTTGTACAGTACAAAAAACATACTGCAAACCACAGCTCTGTTCATAGCCCTACTCTACTCTACCCTTGCCGCCCCCCCCCCCCCCCCCCCCCCCGGTGACGCTTACTCCTCTGCGAAGAAGTCAATAAATGGCTTGCACCTTCGGGCGAACCCTAGTAACTAACCTCTCGAGGTGAACATTTTATAAATGTTTTTTATTCAGTTTTCATGTTTTATATTGAACAAATTACAAATTGTTAGAGAGAGAGAGAAAAAAAAGAACACGCAAAAATTAACATATATATTTACAGGTGAGCATCTTCGTAGTAATAACTGTGGCCTCCCCCTCTTTGCCGGCATACATATTTTACATTCCCCAACATGTTTATTGGCATTTATTTAGTTTGGTTTTGGGCCTTAGCTAGCCATCAAACCCCCGTAACGAGCCCGTAGCCCCCCCCCCCTCCCCGCCGGCTACCTTCCCCCGACTATTCTTCCTCTTGTACGTTGTCCACAAACAGGTCCCGGAACAATTGCATGAATGGCTCCCACGTTCTGTGGAAGCCGTCGTCTGACCCTCGGATGGCGAATTTGATTTTCTCCATTTGGAGAGATTCCGAGAGGTCGGACAGCCAGTCTGCAGCTCTGGGCGGTGCTGCTGACCGCCAGCCAAACAGGATTCTACGGCGGGCGATCAGGGAGGCAAAGGCAAGGGAGTCCGCCCTCCTCCCCAGGAATAGATCTGGCTGGTCAGAAACCCCGAAGACCGCCACTATCGGGCATGGCTCCACCCTCACCCCCACCACTTTGGACATAGCCTCGAAGAAGGCTGTCCAGTACTCCACAAGTCTGGGGCAAGACCAGAACATGTGGGCGTGGTTGGCCGGGCCTCTTTGGCACCGCTCACATCTGTCCTCCACCTCCAGGAAGAACCTACTCATACGGTTTCTCGTTAAGTGAGCTCTATGTACCACTTTTAGTTGCGTCAGGCTGAGCCTTGCGCACGTGGAGGTGGAGTTGACCCTATGCAGTGCTTCGCTCCAGAGTCCCCACCCTATCTCCATCCCCAGGTCGTCCTCCCATTTCCTTCTTGTTGCGTCCAGTACGGTTCTCGAGGTGAACATGACTCTCTCTGGGCCAAGAAAGCTCTCCATGTCCGATAGCCATTCCTCAGCCCTCGGGGGCTTTGAGTCCCTCCATGCTAACAGTACTCGTCGCCGAGCTACCAGGGATGCAAAGGCCAGAACGTCGGCCTCTCTCTCTCTTCCTGGACTCCCGGGTCCCCCGAAACCCCAAAGATTGCCACCTCCGGGCTCATTACCACTCCAGTTTTCAATTCCCTGGACATGACATCTGCGAATCCCTGCCAATATCCCCTGAGTTTAGGGCACGACCAGAACATGTGTACATGGTTAGCCTGCCCTCCGGTGCATCTAGCACACTTGTCCTCCAGCCTGAAGAATCTGCTCATCCGGGCCCCCGTCATGTGGGCCCGGTGCACGACCTTAAACTGGATCAGGCTGAGCCTGGCGCATGTTGCGGTCGTGTTTACTCTGCTCAGGGCTTCTGCCCAAATACTGTCCTCCAGCTCCCCCCCTGAGCTCCTCCTCCCACTTGAGCTTCAGGTCCTCAGTCTGCGTATCCTCAGCTCCCATTAGTTCCTTGTAGACGTCTGAAACTCTACCCTCTCCCACCTCTCCCCTGTCCTGCCTCCCCTTCGGCGGGAGACGTAGGAAGGACGGCACCAGTCTGCGTACAAAATCCCTCACCTGCAAATATCTAAAGTCGTTCCCTCTCGCCAGCCCAAACTTCTCCTCCAGCGCCCTCATGCTCGGAAAGCTCCCTTCCAGGAACAGATCCTCCATCCTCACAATCCCCGCCCTCCTCCACAGTCGATACCCCCGCCCATGTTCCCCGGGGCGAATCGGTGGTTGCCGCAGATTGGGGTCCACATCGATGCTGTTACCTCCCCTACATGCCTCCTCCACTGGCCCCAGATCTGAAGAGCCGCCCCCACTATCGGGCTGGTGGAGTACCGTGCCGGCGGAAGCAGCAGAGGCACCGTGACCAGGGCTGCTAGGCTAGTGCCCCTGCACGAAGCAGCCTCCATCCGCTCCCAAACCGACCCTGCACCCACCATCCATTTCCTTATCATCGCTATGTTGGCCGCCCAATAGGTGCTGAAGTTCGGCAACGCCAGACCCGCTCTCCTCTGCTCCTTTCAAGCATCACCCTCTTCACCCGCGGGGACTTCCCTGCCCCTACAAATCCCAGAATAATTTTATTCAGCCTCTTGAAGAAGGACCGCGGGATAAAGATGGGGAGACAGTGAAAAACAAACAAGAACTGCGGGAGAATCGTCATCTTAACAGTCTGCACCCTCCCCGCCAATGACAGCGGGAGCGCATCCCACCTCCGTACCTCCAACTTCCGGACCTCCTCCCTCACTCGTCCACCAGCCGGGACAGGTTGAGCTGATGCAACCTGCCCCAGTCCTGTGCCACCTGAATCCCCAAATACCGGAAACTCTCCCCCACTGGCCTGAACGGCAACCCCTTCAGCCGACTCTCCTGCCCCCTCGTCTGAATTACAAACAACTCGCTCTTAGCCATGTTGTTTGCATCCGGAGAACCGGCCAAATTCCCTCAGGGTTGCCATAATATCGTCCATCCCCACCATTGGGTCCGATACATATAGCAGAAAATCATCCGTGTATAACGAGACTCTATGTTCCACTCCCCCTCCGGACCAGCCCTTTCCAGCCCCTGGGAGCTCTCAGTGCAATTGCCAGCGGCTCTATGGCCAGAGCAAGCAGCAGTGGGGAGAGAGGGCAGCCCTGTCTTGTCCCACGGTGCAGTCTAAAGTAGTCCGATGTTGTCCTGTTCGTCCTTACACTCGCCTCCGGGGCCTGATGCAATAGCCTCCAACTAAGCAAAGAGCCCAAACAGTAAACATTGAGGAAAAGCACGCAAAAAGCACGCGAAAACAAGAAAAAAAAGATACATCCCAAAGTGGGAGAGACACCACATATACTTAAAAGCTCTGACATGAGTCCAAACATTCTCAGCTCAGGGCCAGCCCTGGCTTCTTAACGAAGTCCATCGCCTCTTCGGGTTCCTCGAAATAGTGGTGCTGACCCTTATACGTAGCCCACAGTCGCACCGGAAAAATCAGCCCGAATTTCACCTTGTTTTTATACAGTATCTCCTTCACCTGCCTGTAGCCTCCCCTCCTCCTGGCCACCTCCGCGCTCAAATCTTGGTACATACGCAGGGTGGTACTGCCCCACATACAGCTTTGTGTGCTCTTTGCCCATTGCAGCACCCGTTCCTTGTCCAGGTACCTGTGAAAGCGTACCACCATCGCTCGTGGGGCACCCCCTTGTCGCGGCTGCCTCACCTGCACTCTGTGAGCCCTGTCCACCACCGGCGGGCGTGGGAACACCTCGTTCCCCAGCAACTTCTGAAACATACTCTCTACATACACGGCAGCGTCCAGCCCCTCTGCCCCCTCCGGGAGGCCCACGGTTCTCACGTTCTGCCGGCGAGATCTGTTGTCCAGGTCCTCCAGCCTTTCCAGAAGAACTTTTTGCTGGTCCCTCAGCCTCCGAATCTTCACATCCGCCACCGTTTGAAAGTCAGCCTGCTCCTCCACTGACTTCTCCAACTGCTGGAACCTCTCAGCCTGATCATCCAGCCTTTTCCCCATCCGATCAATCGACTTCTGAAGCGGCTCCATGTTGTCACGCCAAAAGGCCCTCCTGCATAGTCTGCAGCAGCTGCTCCCTTGTGGGCTGGGCTGTCGGCTCCTTGCTCTGAACACCAGCCATGCTGGTCTCTCTCACAGCCTCCACAGCGCCCTTACTCGACCACCTCTGCTGTGGGTCCTGTGCCTGAGCACTATTGCTTTCCAGTTCCGCGCTCAAAAGCGCAAAAAAGTCGAGGGTAAAGGTCCAAAAGTCCGACCGAAGCGGGAGCCACCAAATGTGCGACCTGCTCCCTCATAGCCGCCACCGGAAGTCATTGAATGTCTTGTTAAGAGGAAGAAGGAGACTGATGTAAGGCTGAGGAAACAAGGCTCAGACAGGGATACAAGATAGCCAGGAGGGAACTGAAGAAAGGGATTAGGAGAGCTAAGAGGGGGCATGAAAAATCTTTGGCGGGTAGGATCAAGGAAAACCCTTTTACACATATGTGAGAAATATGAGAATGACTAGACGAGAGTAGGTCTGATCAAGGACAGTAGCGGGAGATTGTGTATTGAGTCTGAAGAGATAGGAGAGGTCTTGAACGAGTACTTTTCTTCAGTATTTACAAACGAGAGGGGCCATATTGTTGGAGAGGACAGTGTGAAACTGGCTGGTAAGCTCGAGGAGATACTTGTTAGGAAGGAAGATGTGTTGGGCATTTTGAAAAACTTGAGGATGGACAAGTCCCCCGGGCCTGACGGGATATATCCAAGGATTCTATGGGAAGCAAGAGATGAAACTGCAGAGCCGTTGGCAATGATCTTTTCGTCCACGCTGTCAACAGGGGTGGTACCAGGGGATTGGAGAGTGGCGAATGTCGTGCCCCTGTTCAAAAAAGGGAATAGGGATAACCCTGGGAATTACAGGCCAGTTAGTCTTACTTCGTGGGTAGGCAAAGTAATGGAAAGAGTACTGAGGGATAGGATTTCTGAGCATCTGGAGAGACACTGCTTGATTAGGGATAGTCAGCATGGATTTGTGAGGGGTAGGTCTTTCCTCACAAGTCTTATTGACTTCTTTGAGGAGGTGACCAAGCATGTGGATGAAGGTAAAGCAGTGGATGTAGTGTACATGGATTTTAGTAAGGCATTTGATAAGGTTCCCCATGGTAGGCTTAAGCATAAAGTAAGGAGGCATGGGATAGTGGGAAATTTGGCCAGTTGGATAACGAACTGGCTAACCGATAGAAGTCAGAGAGTGGTGGTGGATGGCAAATATTCAGCCTGGAGCCGAGTTACCAGTGGCGTACCGCAGGGATCAGTTCTGGGTCCTCTGCTGTTTGTGATTTTCATTAACGACTTGGATGAGGGAGTTGAAGGGTGGGTCAGTAAATTTGCAGACGATGCGAAGATTGGTGGAGTTGTGGATAGTGAGGAGGGCCGTTGTCGGCTGCAAAGAGACATAGATAGGATGCAGAGCTGGGCTGAGAAGTGGCAGATGGAGTTTAACCCTGACAAGTGTGAGGTTGTCCATTTTGGAAGGACAAATACAGGGTTAATGGTAGGGTTCTTGGCAATGTGGAGGAGCAGAGAGATCTTGGGGTCTATGTTCATAGATCTTTGAAAGTTGCCACTCAAGTGAATAGAGCTGTGAAGAAGGCCTATGGTGTGCTAGCGTTCATTAGCAGAGGGATTGAATTTAAGAGCCGTGAGGTGATGATGCAGCTGTACAAAACCTTGGTCAGGCCACATTTGGAGTACTGTGTGCAGTTCTGGTCACCTCATTTTAGGAAGTATGTGGAAGCTTTGGAAAAGGTGCAAAGGAGATTTACCAGGATGTTGCCTGGAATGGAGAGTAGGTCTTACGAGGAAAGGTTGAGGGTGCTAGACCTTTTCTCATTAGAACGGAGAAGGATGAAGGGCAACTTGACAGAGGTTTATAAGATGATCAGGGGAATAGATGGAGTAGACAGACTTTTTCCCCGGGTGGAACAAGGGAACATAAATTTAAGGTGAATGGTGGAAGATATAGTGGGGATGTCAGAGGTAGGTTCTTTACCCAGAGAGTAGTGGGGGCATGGAATGTACTGCCTGTTGAAATAGTTGAGTCGGCAACATTAGGGACCTTCAAGCGGCTATTGGATAGGTACATGGATTAGGGTAGAATGATGGAGTGTAGATTAATTTGTTCTTAATCTAGGACAAAAGTTCAGCACAACACCGTGGGCCGAAGGGCCTGTTCTGTGCTGTATATTTCTATGATCTATGTTCTATGGTCTAGGGCTGTGCCTTCCACCATCAAATCACAGTTCTTGCTTAATATTTGCCATTGAATATTACTCTGACACTATATCCCATTCAATTTCGCTGTCATTGTGAGGAGTGACAGTCAGGTTTGTAGCTGCAGCCACTGGCCATTAGATGGTGCCAGTGAGCCAGTTTCTCCAGTCTCTTCACTCCATTATCAACGTGTGTGAACAAATCCAAATCAGCAGCTGCCGGCGACGCTTTAATTAATTTGTTTTTGGATCAGAAAATAATCAGAAAGCTGCAATCTCTCTGCATTGTCGGGCAGCGTCACGCAGCGCTGTGCGTGAGACGCGCTGCAGGGCGGATCAGATGCATCCTTCCCCCCCTCTCCCACTGCCCCTCTCCTCCACACTCACCCCCCCATTGCCCCTCTGCCTTACCCCCCCCCCAGTGCCCACTGTCCCCTGTCCTCCCCCCGACTGTCTTCTCCTCTGCTCCCCTCCCTCTGCTCTCCCGCTCCCACTGTCCCCTCTCCTCCACGCACCCGCCCCCTGAACATGCGCCCCCACCCCTGCGGCATTTCACAAAAGGAACAAGTTCAATCCATGGGATTTTTAAAATATTTACCCCTAAACTTGGGCAGCCGAGAAGTCTCCAGTCGCCTACTCCATGGAAACACCTCCAGCAATCAATCCTCCTGCAGCATAAATTGTTTGGAATTTGGCATTCTAGTGATTAATCTGATGAGTGCACGATGAAAAGATTTGACGAGGTGTCTCTCTTTTCAACAATATTTAACCACTGGATTATGAACAATAATGCACGGGGCTGCGCTTTCTGCCATCAAATCACAGCTGGTGTGTTGCCTCCCAGGTGCCAGGCGCTACGTGGGGTGCGGCCAATCAGGACGAGTGAGACGCTGCAGGGGGCGGGGCCTAGAGGTGTCTGGTGCTGTGAAGCCGCTGTGCTAACCACTGTGCTACCGTGTCTGAGAGGGTCTCACCCCCAAAACCCAACGATGTGCTGGGCAGGTTGATTGATTTTGCTGCCAGAGAGATTGCAGCTTTCTGATTATTTTCTGATCCAGAAACAAATTAATTAAAGCGTCGCCGGCAGCTGCTGATTTGGATTTGTTCACACACGTTGATAATGGAGTGAAGAGACTGGAGAAACTGGCTCACTGGCACCATCTAATGGCCAGTGGCTGCACCTACAAACCTGACTGTGTTTCATAGTAATATTCAGTGACAAATATTGAGCAAAAGCTGTGAATTGATGGTAGAAGGCGCATCCCTGTGCATTTTTGTTAATAATGTAGTGGTTAACACCTTGTCAAATCTTTTCATTGAGCACTCATCAGATTAAACACTAGATTAAACGGGCAGCACGGTAGCATGGTGGTTAGCATAAATGCTTCACAGCTCCAGGGTCCCAGGTTCGATTCCCGGCTGGGTCACTGTCTGTGCGTAGTCTGCACGTCCTCCCCGTGTGTGCGTGGGTTTCCTCCGGGTGCTCCGGTTTCCTCCCACAGTCCAAAGATGTGCGGGTTAGGTGGATTGGCCGTGATAAATTGCCCTTAGTGTCCTAAAAATAAGGTTAATGGGGGTTGTTGGGTTACTGGTATAGGGTGGATACGTGGGTTTGAGTAGGGTGATCATTGCTCGGCACAACATCGAGGGCCGAAGGGCCTGTTCTGTGCTGTACTGTTCTATGTTCTAATGCCAAATTTCAAACAATTTATGCTGCAGGAGGAAGGCCGCTGATTGATTGGTGGAGGTGTTGCCGTTGAGAAGGCGACTGGAACATTATCGGCTCCCCAAGCTTCCTGGTAAATAAGAAAAAGCCCACGGCTTGACCTTGTTCTTTTTGTTTGCAGACATCAGGTCCCTGTGGATGAATGTATGGCACTTCCAGCAAGGCGAAATGCGCTACATGATTTTCGCTAATTATCTTAAATGGATTGTTTGTTTGACAATTAGCTGAGGGGTGTATCCAGCAAGCGCTGACCAATCGCGAGGTCACATAATAATCATCTTTATTATTGTCACAAAGAGGCTCACATTAACACTGCAGTGAAGTTACTGTGAAAAGCCCCTAGTCGCCACATTCCGGCTCCTGTTCGGGAACACTGAGGGAGAATTCAGAATGTCCAATCCACATAGCAAGCACGTCTTTCGGGACTTGTGGGAGGAAACTGGAGCACCCGGAGGAAACCCACGCAGACACGGGGAGAACGGGCAGACTCCGCACAGACAGTGACCCGAGGCCAGATTCAAACCTGGGACCCTGGCTGTGAGGTAGGAGTGCTAACCTCTGTTCACCTTCACGCTGCCCATTGTGCCGTATTTAGAGGGGGAGAGGATATCAGGGCACAAATTAAGGCAGAGGCTCGATGAGCAGCTGGAGAGCACTTTAAAAGTGGATCGTGAGACCACGTTCAAATCTTTTGAATATTAGCTGTTGATGGATCTCTGTATCTATTCGGAACCCTGGACATACGTCATCCCTTCTCAGTTCCCAAATAACAGAAATACAGGCTGTGCTTTTTTTTTGACAAAGTTACGTTAAACTTTATTGTCACCTTTTAATGTGTACTTGAAAACTCTTTGTTACAATACAAACTTAGGTCAGATTGATTGTCTTTAGCGAACACAGTGGTTGAGTTTAAAATACAATTTGTGGTAATTCTTCAAATCATAATACAGAGTACAAAATTACGGATTGATTGAAACAAAAGAAAATGGCGACAACAAAGGCAGCAGCAAGATATAGGTTTCAGAAAGGGGTAGATTGATTCTGGAATTAATTTTTCCAACCCGACAGGTGATTTTTAAGATTATCCTCATCTTATCGTTTTTCCTTCTTTACAGCTGTGATTGGCTTCAACTAATTTATAATTCACTCAATACAGAGGGCAGCACGGTGGCCTAGTGGTTAGCACAACCGCCTCACGGCGCTGAGGTCCCAGGTTCGATCCCGGCTCTGGATCACTGTCCGTGTGGAGTTTGCACATTCTTCCCGTGTCTGCGTGGGTTTCGCCCCCACAACCCAAAAATGTGCAGAGTAGGTGGATTGGCCACGCTAAATTGCCCCTTAATTGGAAAAAGTAATTGGGTAATCTAAATTTATTAAAAAAAAAAAAATTCACTCAATACAAAGAACAAAGAATAGCACAGCACAGGAACAGGCCCTTCGGCCCTCCAAGCCCATGCCGACCATGCTGCCCGCCTAAACTAAAATCTTCTACACTTCCTGGGTCCGTATCCCTCTATTCCCATCCTATTCATGTATTTGTCAAGATGCCCCTTAAATGTCACTATTGTCCCTGCTTCCACCACCTCCTCTGGCAGCGAGTTCCAGGCACCCACTACCCTCTGTGTAAAAAAACTTGCCTCGTACATCTCCTCTAAACCTTGCCCCTCGCACCTTAAACCTATGGCCCCTAGTAATTGACCCCTCTACCCTGGGAAAAAGCCTCTGACTATCCACTCTATCTGTGCCCCTCATAATTTTGTAGACCTCTATCAGTTCGCCCCTCAACGTCCGTCGTTCCAGTGAGAACAAACCGTGTTTATTCAACCTCTCCTCACAGGTAATGCCCCCCATACCAGGCAACATCCTGGTAAATCTCTTCTGCACCCTCTCTAAAGCCTCCACATCCTTCTGGTAGTGTGGCGACCAGAATTGAACACTATACTCCCAAGTGTGGCCTAACTAAGGTTCTATACAGCTGCAACATGACTTGCCAATTCTTATACTCAATGCCCCGGCCAATGAAGGCAAGCATGCCGTATGCCTTCTTGACTACCTTCTCCACCTGTGTTGCCCCTTTCAGTGACCTGTGGACCTGTACACCTAGATCTCCCTGACTGTCAATACTCTTGAGGGTTCTACCATTCCCTACCTACATTAGACCTTCCAAAATGCATTACCTCACATTTGTCCGGATTAAACTCCATCTGCCATCTCTCCGCCCAAGTCTCCAAACTGTCTGTCTGTCAATTTCAGAGATAAATGTTTTGGTGTGATTTTATAATTTTCCATACCCTGCCTTGCCAATTATGTCTCGAACATTAATTAGATTAACACAGTTTTTGAAAAGTCATTATGACCCTGACTGGCTGTTACCATGGAAACGGTTCTGTCCAGGCCTGGGAAGGCATCTGCAGAGAATGGAGTCTTTTATCACTGGCCTTGGATTCTCTCGCTGTTTCAAGCAACTTGTAAAATGTGAGAATTGAGTGTCCTATCTGATTAGTTCCCAGCTAGTCAGCTTTCCTCACTCTCATGGTTAATATGATTTCGTCAATTCCTCTTAATGATTTCTCAATTAAACCTTTTATCCATCCCATCTATAGCTAACCAGAAAACCTGATTTCTATCAGCGGCCCAATAATAGTTCAGTTGATTTGGAAGGGCTCGCCAACCCGTCTCTCTCATTGAAGTATCGTTTTATGGACTCTAGGAGCTCTGCCTGCACAGGTAAATGTTGATATCACACAACAAAAAATGATTTTGGTAGAAAAATAGGGAGACAGGTGTGCAGGGCAGGTGGAACCCAGGTCCACTCGCAGAACCTCTCCTAAGCTGTTAAGTAATGGGTTAAGAGACATTGTAATTAGTTATCTCGTTTATGTTTTTAAAAAAATTTAGATTACCCAATTATTTTTTTCAATTAAGGGGCAATTTAGCGTGGCCAATCCACCTACTCTGCACATTTTTTGGGTTGTGGGGGTGAAACCCACGCAGACACGGGGAGAACGTGCAAACTCCACACGGACAGTGACCCAGAGCCGGGATCAAACCTGGGACCTCAGTTCCGTGAGGCAATTGTGCTAACCACTAGGCCACCGTGCTGCCCCATCTCGTTTATGTTAAGTGTTCAATGATTGACACTGATATGTAAAGGGGCTTCAGGTGGCCTCTGGATCTGGTGCTGTGATGATTGAGTTTAGTGCAGAGTCTGTTAAAGTGAAATAAAGGGGTTTGTGAAAAGGAGCTGGACTTTTGTCTCTTCATACCACAGCATCGATTACGTCTAACATAAGCAAGGGAAAATTAGGACCAGACAGGAGGAAAAGGCCGAACCGCCCTTCAGGCACTCTCATCGGAAAAGAGGGGCACCTAGCCCCCCCCTACATTGGAGGCCGAAGTGGAGGATGCGGACCCAGTGGAGAAACAAAGCAGAAAATCCATGAGTCATGAGGACCACGGGGTCACCTCGGACTTTTGGAGGGGGTGGGGGGAGTGGGAGGGGTGTAATGACTTAGGACAGGCCTTTGAGATTGGCCAATTTGAATGTGAGTTCCCTGATTAGTGGCCCAATCAGGGAACCCCTCTCTCTGCCTATAACAGGGAGTGGCCGACCCTCTGCACTCCCAGTGTAGACAGCAAGCTGAATGCCCCTGGATGTTCAGCTGTTGGTTTTGTAAATAAAAGGAATTCTGGTGACGGGACCTCTGCCTCCATGGACTTAGTACACAAGCCTCAGTAATGGTGGCCACGTCGATTGTTTAAAAACCCATCTTGTTCACTAATGTTCTTTGAGGACTGGCCTAAATGTGACTCCAGACCCACGGCCACGTGGTTGGTTCCTAACTGCATCTCTGAAATGGCCGAGCAAACCACTTAGTTCGAGGGCAATTAGGAATGGGCAACAGATGTCGGCCAAGCACAGCGACGCCCACATCCCAGGACAGAATAACTTTTCCCTCAATCCTCGTTTTCAGGACGCTGAGGAATTCTCAGTCATAACCAATGATTTGGGTGCTCCTGAGGTTTGTCAGGGTGCACTTTGATTGTGCCAGTGTGGTTCAGTGGGTAGGGCTCTCACCTCGAGGTCTGAAGGTTCCAGTCGAGCGGTCTGAACCGAAATACCCCACCGCACACAGTGTTACCTTTGGGACGTGATCTTTCAGCAGGACTTGCTGGTCGTCTCCGGTGAATATGAAAGAAAAATCCTGTGACGTTATTCTCGAAGAAGAAGAGGGGAATTAGCATCCTAGTCAATATTTGCTCCTCAATCCACATCACAAAAACATTAACTGTTCATTGCTACATTGTTGCCTATGGCGGGGGGGGGGGGGGGGGGGGGGGTTCTATGTGTAAATTGGCTGGTGCATTTGCGATATTACAATACTTTGTTATGGGCCAGGGTTTAGAGAACCCCAAAGTGTATCATGGAGTTCACCTGACCCACAACTTTTACTAGATTGTGGTTATGGGGAGCACACGGCCCACTCTGCAGCAGAAATGGAAAAGTATTTTTTAAAGCAAAACAATGTTTATTCTATGAACTCAAGTTAACCTTTTTAAAACATAAAGTTAACATCTGAGCAACCATTAACTCACATACAACCCTCAAAGAATACAACACTAAGTAATGCTTATTAACTTCCCAAACAACATCCAGAAGACAAAAGAAACACCTTTTAACAGAAGCGCATTCGGTTTACAGTCACTACTGAGAACATTTATAATTCTGAATTCACCAAATAATCAAGAGATAGTCTTTTGATGGCAGCGAGAACAGCAGTACACCTGCTTGGTCTGGCTTCAGCTCCAACACTGAAAACAAACTAAAACACACCCTGCAGCAAACAGCCTTAAACGAAAGTAAAAAGCTGACAGACAGCCCTGCTCCACCCACTCTCTGACATCACTAATAAACATCCATTTCTTAAAGGGACATTTCTTAAAGACGCATTTCTTACAGGTACTCTCACATGACACTTCCCCCCAAGAAACAAAATCATCAACTTCAAGATGGTTTCATTTTTCACCTTTTCACTATTCTTTAAGAAATGCACACAGTAAATATACTTTTTCGTTTTAAAAAACAACACGGGCAAACAGGTATAATAATGCAGTCCATTTTTTGTTCTTCTTCCTCCAACTGAAATCTGTCTCGACTGACAGTCTCTTTGAACAAGAAGGTCTTTGCACGATGCATCCATTTCTCTACGCCTTGGCATGTCTCTTTAAAGTCAGATACTTTAGTTTAATCTGATCACAGAGTCCCTTGTAATTCTCCAACACAGGAGCATTGGTTACCACAACTTTCATGCAGTCAAATGCCTGTTGAAACTCCGCTGTCCACTGAAATTTTCGACGTTTCTTCAGCAAGTCCATCAGCGGAGCAATCACGCTGCAAAACTGTTCGATCAAATCCACTCATGCCGAGATATCGCATTGTTTCCCTTTGTGTTGAGGGTATTGGAAACTCCTCAACAACTGTTGGTTTCACATCATGTGTGACCAATCGACCCTGTCCGATTGTACGGCCAAGGAAAGTGACTTGGGCGTTTCCAAATTCACTTTTGGCCATGTTTATCACCAAACCCGCCACCTGAAGTCAATTGAATTACTCCATCAGACGTTTTAAATGTTCTGTCCCTGTCTGGCTGAAAATTACCAGATCATCTGGAGTCACAAAAGCTGAAATCTCCTTCGCCCTTTCCGATAAAAGTACCTGCCAGTAACCTTTAAGTAAATCCAATTTGGAAATTAAAACTGATTGTCTCACTTTCTCAATGCAATCCTCCAAACGTGGGATAGGGTAAGAGTCCTTTCTTGTAACTGCATTAACCTTTCTATAGTCCACACACAACTACCGTCTGGTTTAGGTACCATCACTATGGGTGAGCTCCATTGGCTGAAACCCACTTCAATTATGCCTATTTTAAGCATACTCTCAATCTCTCTGTTAACCTGTACCAATTTTAAAGGGTTAAGTCTGTAGGGATGTTGTTTGATTAGGGGCAGCAGGGTAGCATGGTGGTTAGCATAAATGCTTCACAGCTCCAGGGTCCCAGGTTCGATTCCCGGCTGGGTCACTGTCTGTGTGGAGTCTGCACGTCCTCCCCCTGTGTGCGTGGGTTTCCTCCGGGTGCTCCGGTTTCCTCCCACAGTCCAAAGATGTGCGGGTTAGGTGGATTGGCCATGCTAAATTGCCCGTAGTGTCCTAATAAAAGTAAGGTTAAGGGGGGGTTGTTGGGTTACGGGTATAGGGTGGATACATGGGTTTGAGTAGGGTGATCATGGCTCGGCACAACATTGAGGGCCGAAGGGCCTGTTCTGTGCTGTACTGTTCTATGTAACAGCATTTCCCACACCTACATCATGTATAGCCATTTTAGTACTTCCCAATTTATCGCTACAAACTTGCCCATGTGATATCAATAACTCTTTCAGGTCTGTTTGTTTTTCCTCTGGAAGGTAACTCAATAATTTCTCCCAATTTTTAAGACCATCCTCGTTTTCCAATTTAATTTGAGGTATGTCAAATTCACAGTCATCTGGATTTGATTCGTCACTTTGAGTTAGAATCATTCAAACCTTTTTCTCTCCTTCCCTTTCGAAGTACCCTTTAAGCATATTCACATGACACACTCGGTGAGTCTTCCTTCTATCTGCTGTTTTTACCACATAATTCACCTCACTTAATTTCCTCTCAATCTGATACGGTCCACAAAACCTAGCTTTTAAAGGCTCACCTACCACTGGTAACAGCACTAAAACTTTATCGCCAATGGCAAAACTACGAACTTTAGATTTCTTGTCCGCTACCCGTTTCATCACATTTCGTGCAACTTTCAAATGTTGTCTAGCCAATTCACCTGCTCTATTTAATCATTCCCTAAAATTTGACACGTAATCCAATAATGTAATTTCCGATTTCTCACGCACCAATTTTTCCTGAATCAATTTAAGTGGTCCTCTTACCTCATGACCAAAAATTAGTTGAAAAGGACTGAATTTGGTTGACTCATTAGGTGCATCCCTAATTGCAAACAGTACGAATGGAATTCCTTTATCCCAATCCTCTGGATAATCGTGACAATCAGACAATAAACATTGTTTTTAATGTCTGATGCCACCTTTCTAACGCTCCCTGTGATTCTGGATGGTACGGAGTTGATTTAAATTGTTTTATCCCTAAGCTATCCATAACTTCTTTGAATAACCTCAAGGTAAAATTTGATCCTTGATCCGATTGTATTTCTGTGGGTAATCCATATCTAGTAAAGAATTTAAGTAACTCCTCCACAATCCTTTTAGCTGTAATATTACATACTGTAATGGCCTCTGGAAACCGGGCAGACACATCCATTATAGTCAAAAGATATTGATTCCCATTTTTTGTTTTCAGAAGCGGTCCTGCGCAATCAATTAGGACCCTTGTTACGTTTACTTTAACGATGGAAAGGGATAGGAATATACCGCAGTCTTATAGCTGGGGCAAAGGCAATTATGATGTGATGAGGCAAGACTTAGGATGCATAGGGTGGGGAAGGAAACTGCAGGGGATGGGCACAATTGAAATGTGGAGCTCGTTCAAGGAACAGCTACTGCATGTCCTTGATAAGTATGTACCTGTCAGGCAGGGAGGAAGTGGTCGAGCGAGGGAACCGTGGTTTACTAAAGTAGTTGAATCATGTCAAGAGGAAGAAGGAGGCTTATGTAAAGATGCGATGTGAAGGTTCAGTTGGGGCGCTCGAGAACATAGAACATACAGTGCAGAAGGAGGCCATTCGGTCCATCAAGTCTGCACCGACCCACTTAAGCCCTCATTCCACCCTATCCCCTTAACCGAATAACCCCAATAATGGTAGCATGGTGGTTAGCATCAATGCTTCACAGCTCCAGGGTCCCAGGTTCGATTCCCGGCTGGGGCACTGTCTGTGTGGAGTCTCCACGTCCTCCCCGTGTGTGCGTGGGTTTCCTCCGGGTGCTCCGGTTTCCTCCCACAGTCCAAAGATGTGTGGGTTAGGTGGATTGGCCATGCTAAATTGCCCGTCGTGTAAGGTTAATGGGGGGATTGTTGGGTTACGGGTATACGGGTTACGTGGGTTTAAGTAGAGTGATCATTGCTCGGCACAACATCGAGGGCCGAAGGGCCTGTTCTGTGCTGTACTGTTCTATGTTCTATGTTCTAACTCGTCCTAACTTTTTTGGCCTTTAAGTGCAATTTATCATGCACATCCAGGGAGGAAACCAGAGCACCCGGAGGAAACCCACGCAGACACGGGGAGAACGTGCAGACTCCGCACAGACAGTGACCTAGCGGGGAATCGAACCTGGGACCCTGACGCTGTGAAGCCACAGTGCTAGCCACTTGTGCTACAGTGCTGCCCAAGTTACAAATTAGCTCGGAAGGACCTAAAGAGAGAGCTAAGAAGAGCCAGGAGGGGACATGAGAAGTCTTTGGCAGATAGGATCAAGGAAAACCCTAAAGCTTTCTATAGGTATGTCAGGAATAAAAGAATGACTAGGGTAAGAGTAGGGCCATGCAAGGACAGTAATGGGAAGTTGCGTGGAGTCCGAGGAGATAGGAGAGGTGCTAAATGAATATTTTTCGTCAGTATTCACACAGAAAAAAGACAATGTTGTCGAGGAGAATACTGAGATACAGGCTACTAGACTAGAAGGGCTTGAGGTTCATAAGGAGGAGGTGTTAGCAATTCTGGAAAGTGTGAAAATACATAAGTCCCCTGGGCTGGATGGGATTTATCCTAGGATTCTCTGGGAAGCTGGGGAGGAGATTGCAGAGCCTTTGGCTTTGATCTTTATGTCATCATTGTCAACAGGAATAGTGTCAGAAGACTGGATGATAGCAAATGTTGTCCCCTTGTTCGAGGAGGGGAGTAGAGACAACCCCGGTAACTATAGACCAGTGAGCCTTACTTCTGTTGTGGGCAAAGTTTTGGAAAGGTTTATAAGAGATGGGATGTATAATCATCTGGAAAGGAATAATTTGATTACGGATAGTCAACACGGTTTTGTGAAGGGTAGGTCGTGCCTCACAAATCTTATTGAGTTCTTTGAGAAGGTGACCAAACAAGTGGACGAGGGTAAAGCAGTTGATGTGGTGTATATGGATTTCAGTAACACGTTTGATAAGGTTCCCCACGGTAGGCTATTGCAGAAAATACAGAGGCTGGGGATTGAGGGTGATTTAGCAGTTTGGATCTGAAATTGGCTAGCTGGAAGAAGACAAAGGGTGGGTTGATGGGAAATGTTCAACCTGGAGTTCAGTTACTAGTGGTGTACCACAAGGATCTGTTTTGGGGCCACTGCTGTTTGTCATTTTTCTAAATGACCTGGAGGAGGGCGTAGAATGATGGGTGAGTAAATTTGCAGATGACACTAAAGTCGGTGGAGTTGTAGACAGTGCGGATGGATGTTGCAGGTTACAGAGGGACATAGATAAGTTGCAGAGCTGGGCTGAGAGGTGGCAAATGGAGTATAATGCCGAAAAGTGTGAGGTGATTCATTTTGGAAGGAGTAACTGGAAGACAGAGTACTGGGCTAATGGTAAGATTCTTGGTAGTGTAGATGAGCAGAGAGATCTTGGTGTCCATGTACATAGATCCCTGAAAGTTGCCACCCAGGTTGAGAGGGTTGTTAAGAAGGCGCATGGTGTGTTAGCTTTTATTGGTAGAGGGATTGAGTTTCGGAGCCATGAGGTCATGTTGCAGCTGTACAAAACTCTGGTGTGGCCGCATTTGGAGTATTGTGTGCAGTTCTGGTCGCCGCATTATAGGAAGGATATGGAAGCATTGGAAAGGGTTCAGAGGAGATTTACCAGGATGTTGCCTGGTATGGAGGGAAGATCTTATGAGGAAAGGTTGAGGGACTTAAGGCTGTTTTTGTTAGAGAGAAGAAGGCTAAGAGGTGACTTAATTGAGGCATACAAGATGATCAGAGGATTAGATAGGGTGGACAATGAGATGAGATGGTGATAGCCAGTGGAAAATCAGACAACGAAAGTGTTGAAG
Organism: Scyliorhinus canicula; assembly: GCF_902713615.1. Taxonomy (NCBI): domain Eukaryota; kingdom Metazoa; phylum Chordata; class Chondrichthyes; order Carcharhiniformes; family Scyliorhinidae; genus Scyliorhinus; species Scyliorhinus canicula. Next base: position 21,743,659 of record NC_052168.1, on the reverse strand, counting down.
GATGAATATTCTGGGATTTTCCGGGTTGTATAGTAACATGTCACAAAGTTACAGGTTAAGACAAGAGGAGAAATCAAAGAGTGAAGATAAAGTTGAAGTGCAATTATCAGAAACGCTTTTTGATCAGATGGTTGAAAAGAACAAGAACAGGTGGAGGATGAGGTGGATATTTTTAGTTTAGGAAAATTGGTGGAGTTACAACAGAAAGATATAGAAATAATCTGGATGTATCAGAAAGCATATATGGAAGAGGAATCTGAGAGTATACCAGAGTGTTATTACCGTAAAAGTGATGTCTTGATGAGAAAATGGAGATCTTTACATATGCAGGCAAATGAAAAGTGGGCAGAAGTTCATCAAGTAGTATTGCTGGTAGGGGATAGAAAGGAGATGTTGCGAGTTGCACATGAGGTATCAGTGGGAGGTCATTTGGGAATAAGGAAAACTGAAACTAAAATACAAAAACATTATTATTGGTCTGGACTACATAAAGATGTAGTTAAATTTTGTCAATCATGTCACACATGTCAAGTGATAGGGAAACCTGGACTTCCGGTTGCGGCTATGCGGAGCTAAGCCGCACGTTCGGCAGCTCCCGCTTTAATAGGACTTGTTGGCTCTTTTAAGGGCCCCAAGCGGCGCTGATTCGACGATTCCCGGTGGATAAAGGGGTCTGGAGCAAAACCCCCCGGGATTTATGGTGCGGACTCGGAGTGGGGCGAGGAGAAAAACGGCAGCAGCTCCCCTGGAAAAGCGGGGGAAGGTGGACAAAATGGCGGCCGGTGGAGGCCCTGAGGAGTGGAGGCAGTGGGCTGAGGAGCAGCAGGTGGCCCTTCTGCGCTATTTCACGGAGCTGAAAGGGGAGTTGTTGGAATCCCTGAAGGTGACGACGAGTAAGCTGCTGGAGATCCAGACAACCCAGGGTGCAGCGATACTCGAGTTGCAGCAGCAGGCCTCTGAGCGCGAGGAGGAGGTCTCGGCCCTCGTGGGGAAGGTGGAGATACACGAGGCGCTTCATAAAAAGTGGCAAGATCGGTTTGAGGAGATGGAGCTTCGGTCACGGAGGAAGAACCTGCGGATCCTGGGTTATTCTGTTTGTTTTTGTTTTTTCTCTCGCTTTTGGACGATGTGGGTTATGGTTTTGTGTTCTAAGGGGGGGTACTGGGGTTTGTGGTTGATCTGTGTCTCTGTTTGTACAGAGTTGGTGGTTGGGTTGGGACTGCGGTTTGGGAGCTGCGTTGGTGGGGTGGGGTGGGGCAGTGTGAAAGCGCGGACTTTTCTCTGGTTTCCCGCGCTGCGGGACGAGGGGGTGGAGCTGGTGGCGAGGGGCGTGGTTATTAGACCGGGTTTCCCGCGCTGAAGCGGTGCCCAGGAGCTGATGCAGGGGAGGAGGGGGGACCTCATATCGGGAGGGGTCGGAGTTAGAGCGGGAGCTGCCGGGGTCAGCAGACGTCAGCTGGCTCACGGGAGTACAGTGGAGGGAGAGTCGCGGCTAGGAGGGATCCTAGCCTGGTGGGGGATGGGGGGAGGGGGGGGGGGGGGGGAGGGTCGGGGTGAGGTTCTATCGCTGTGGGAAACGGGCCGAATGGGTGATGGCCAGGGGCGAGCAGTCGATGGGTTATGGCTAGTCGATGGGGGAGGGGGGCGGGGTGTCCCTGATCCGGCTGATTATGTGCAACGTGAGGGGGTTGAATGGGCCGGTTAAGCGGGCCCGGGTGTTTTCGCATCTGAAGGGGCTGAAGGCGGATGTGGCCATGCTCCAGGAGACCCACCTGAAGGTGGCGGACCAGGTCCGTCTGAGGAAGGGGTGGGTGGGGCAGGTTTTCCATTCAGGGCCCGACTCGAAGAACCGGGGGGGTGGCGATCCTGGTGGGGAAGAGGGTGGCGTTTGAGGCGTCTGAGGTTGTGGCTGATAGTGGCGGCAGATATGTGATGGTGAGGGGTAAGCTGCAGGGGGAGAGGGTGGTGTTGGTAAATGTGTACGCCCCAAAATGGGATGATGCTGGTTTCATGAGGCGTATGTTGGGCCGCATTCCTGGCCTGGAGGTGGGGGGGCTTGATCATGGGGGGTGGGGGGGGGGGGACTTCAATACGGTGCTGGATCCCCTACTGGATCGTTCTAGTTCAAGGACAGGCAGGAGGCCGGCGGCGACCAAGGTGTTGAGGGGGTTTATGGACCAGATGGGAGGAGTGGATCCCTGGAGGTTCGGGAGGCCGAGGGCTCGGGAGTACTCTTTTTTCTCCCATGTGCACAGGGTTTATTCCCGTATTGATTTCTTTGTCCTGAGTAGGGGACTGGTCCCGAGGGTGGAGGAAGCCGAGTATTCGGCTATTGCGATTTCGGACCATGCTCCGCACTGGGTGGATCTGGAGATGGGGGAGGTGCGGGACCAGCGCCCGCTTTGGCGTCTGGACGTGGGGTTGTTGGCTGATGAGGAGGTGTGTAGGAGGGTCCGGGGATGTATCGAGAGGTACCTCGAGGTCAATGATACTGGGGAGGTCCAGGTGGGGATGGTGTGGGAGGCTCTGAAGGCAGTGATTAGGGGGGAGCTGATCTCCATCCGAGCCCATAGGGAGAGGGGGGAGAGGAGGGAGAGGGAGAGACTGGTGGAGGAGCTGTTGAGTGTGGGATAGGAGGTACGCGGAGGCCCCGGAGGAGGGATTGTTGGGGGAGCGGCGTAGCTTGCAGGCCAAGTTTGATTTATTGACCACCAGAAAGGCGGAGACACAGTGGAGGAAGGCGCAGGGAGCGGTCTATGAGTATGGAGAGAAGGCGAGCAGGATGCTGGCGCATCAGCTTCGTAAGCGGGACACGGCTAGAGAGATTGGTGGAGTGAAGGATAGAGATGGGAATGTGGTGCGGCAGGGGGCAGAGGTCAATGGGGTCTTCAGGGACTTCTATAGGGAACTGTACCGGTCGGAGCCGCCGGCTGTGGGAGGGGGAATGGAGAGTTTTTTGGACAGGCTCCGATTTCCAAGGGTGCAGGAGGAGCAGGTGGAGGGACTGGGGGCGCCGATCGAGTTGGAGGAGCTGGTCAGTGGGATTGGCCACATGCAGTCGGGGAAGGCGCCGGGACCGGATGGGTTCCCGGTTGAATTTTATAAGAAATACGCGGACCTGTTGGGCCCCCTGTTGGTTAGGACCTTCAACGAGGCATGGGGGGGGGGTGTTTTGCCCACGACGATGTCTCGGGCGCTAATTTCCCTGATCCTGAAGCGAGATAAGGACCCCTTGCAGTGCGGATCATACAGGCCTATTTTACTGCTGAATGTAGACGCCAAGTTGCTGGCGAAGATCTTGGCCACGAGAATAGAGGACTGGGTGCCGGGGGGTAGTACATGAAGATCAGACGGGTTTTGCGAAGGGGAGGCAGCTGAACACTAACGTGCGAAGGCTGCTAAATGTGATAATGATGCCGGCAGCAGAAGGAGAGGCGGAGATTGTGGTGGCATTGGATGCGGAGAAGGCCTTTGATAGGGTTGAGTGGGGGTACTTGTGGGAGGTGTTGGAGAGGTTCGGGTTTGGGGTGGGGTTTATTAAATGGGTGAGGTTGCTGTACGAGGCCCCGATGGCGAGTGTAGCGACAAATGGGAGGAGGTCCGAGTACTTCAGGCTCCACCGTGGGACGAGGCAGGGGGGCCCCCTGTCCCCCTTGCTTTTTGCATTGGCATTTGAGCCTCTGGCCATGGCTCTCAGGGAGTTGGGGAGGTGGAGGGGTTTGGTGCGGGGTGGGGAGGAGCACCGAGTGTCACTGTATACGGACGACTTGCTGCTGTATGTAGCAGACCCGGTGGGGGGAATGCCGGAGGTGATGGAGATTCTTGCTGAGTTCGGGAGTTTCTCGGGATATAAATTGAACCTGGGCAAGAGTGAGCTGTTTGTCGTACACCCAGGAGATCAGGAGGAGGGGATTGGTAGGCTCCCGCTAAAGAGGACAGTGAGGAGTTTTAGGTACCTGGGGGTTCAGGTGGCTAGGAGCTGGGGGACTCTGCACAAGCTCAATTTTACTAGGTTGGTGGAGCAGATGGAGGAGGAATTTAAAAGGTGGGACATGCTGCCGTTGTCGTTGGCGGGTAGAGTACAGTCCGTTAAAATGACGGTGCTCCCGAGGTTTTTGTTTTTGTTTCAGTGCCTCCCCATTTTCATTCCGAGGGCCTTTTTTAGGAGGCTGAACAGCAGCATTCTGTTTGGGCGCACGGGACTCCGAGGGTTTTTTTGGAGCGGGGCAGGGATAGAGGGGGGCTGGCACTGCCCAACCTCTCTGGGTACAATTGGGCGGCTAACGACTCGATGGTACGTAAGTGGGTAATGGATGGGGAGGGGGCAGCATGGAAACGGATGGAGAGGGCGTCCTGTGGAGGCACGAGCCTGAAGGCACTGGTAACGGCGCCGCTGCCGCTCCCTCCAACGAGGTACACTACGAGCCCGGTGGTGGCGGCTACCCTCAAAATTTGAGGGCAGTGACACAGGGGGGAAGTGGGGGGCTCGGTGGAGGCCCCGCTGCGGTTTGTCCCAGGGAACATGGATGGCGGATTCCTGGGGTGGCACAGGGTGGGCATTAGGAAGTTGGGAGACCTGTTCATTGACGGGAGGTTTGCGAGCCTGGGTGAACTGGAGAAGTTTGAGCTCCCCCCGGGGAATATGTTCAGGTACCTTCAGGTCAAGGCATTTGCTAGACGACAGGTGGAGGGGTTCCCTTTGCTGCACCCGCGGGGGGTAAGGGATAGGGTGCTTTCGGGGGTGTGGGTCGGGGATGGGAAGGTGTCTGACATTTACCAGGTGATGCAGGAGGTGGGAGAGGCGTCGGTAGAGGAGCTGAAGGCTAAGTGGGAGGTGGAGCTAGAGGAGCAGATTGAGGAGGGGACATGGGCGGACGCCCTGGAGAGGGTGAACTCCTCCTCTTCATGTGCGAGGCTTAGACTCATCCAGTTCAAGGTGCTGCACCGGGCCCACACCGGCTGACCATGTGGCACTGATCTTTATACAGTAGCTCCAGGGGGAGGAGTCCTGGGCAGAGACAAGGGAGAAGCCCCATACAACTCGAGCACTCCCAGAGCTACTCCCCCTGGAGGACAGGTAGTGCAACTGCACTTACAAATCAGACACATGTATGTACAGATTACAATCCGGTGTGAATCACATTCACCACATTCACCCCCTGTGAAAAATCGAGGCCTGCGGGGGTGGTGGCTCACAGAGTTAGTCTGACCGGTGGATGAATTGTTCTTTTCGATCTGCGGAGCACCGGGGTTGCAGCCTCTTACGGTGGCTGGGTGGGTGTTGAGAGCTGGGGTACGATGGCAGACTCCGGGGCGGGTCCTGACTGGAGACTGGGGGCGCTGGGGGTGGGCTGGTTCTTGCTCGTGGAACCGGTGAGGTGAGCTTGCGGAATCGGGGGCGCGAGGGGGCGGCAGCATAGGGAACGGGGTAAGGGGTTCCTCAGCGGGGGTGGGGGGGGGGGCTGGATCCAGCGGGTGCCAGGTCCCGAAGGGAGACTGTGTCCTGGCGACCGTCCGGGAACTCCACGAATGCGTACTGGGGGTTGGAATGGAGGAGGTGCACCTTTTCAACAAGGGTGTCAGTTTTATGCCCCCTGACGTGCTTCCTCAGGAGGACCGGGCCTAGTGTCCTCAGCCACGCCAGAAGTGAGACCCCCGTGGTAGTGCCCCTAGAAAAAATGAAGAGTCGCTTGTGAGGGGTTTGATTTGTAGCTGTACAGAGGAGGGATCTAATTGCGTGGAGCGCGTCTGGGAGGACTTCCTGCCACTGGGAGACTTGGAGCTTTCTAGACCGGAGGGTCAGTAGGACGGTCTTCCAGACCGTCGCGTTCTCCCTCTCCACCTGCCCGTTCCCCCTGGGGTTGTAGCTAGTAGTCCTGCTCGAGGCAATGCCCTTGTCGAGCAGGTACTGACGCAGCTCGTCGCTCATGAAGGACGAACCCCGGTCGCTGTGCACGTAGCTGGGGAAACAGAACAGGGTGAAGACACTATGCAGGGCCCTAATGACTGTGTGGGAGGTCATATCAGGGCATGGGATGGCGAAGGGGAATCGGGAGAACTCGTCGATGATGTTGAGGAAATAAATGTTCTTGTTAGTTGAGGGGAGTGGCCCTTTGAAATCAATCGCGAGGCGTTCAAATGGCCTAGAAGCCTTGACCAGGTGGGCCCTGTCTGGTCTATAGAAGTGCGGTTTGCACTCCGCACAGATCGGGCAGTCCCTGGTGACCGCTTTTACCTCCTCGTTGGAGAAAGGCAGGTTTCGGGCCCTGATGTAGTGGACGAGCCGGGTGACTCCTGGATGTCAGAGGTCATTGTGGATGGCTTTCAGATGGCTGATCTGCGCGCTGGCGTATGTCCCGTGGAATAGGGCATCCGAGGGCTCGTTGAGCTTCCCCGGTCGATATTTAATATCGTAACTATAGATGGAGAGCTCGATCCTCCACCGAAGGATTTTATCATTTTTTATTTTGCCCCTTTGCGAGTTGTCAAACATAAAGGCAACCGATCGTTGGTCGGTGATGAGGGTGAACCTCCTATCTGCGAGGTAGTGCCTCCAGTGACGAACAGCCTCCACGATGGCTTGTGCTTCCTTCTCGACTGAGGAGTGTCGGAGTTCTGGAGCGGATAGGGTACGGGAGAAAAATGCAACGGGCCTCCCTGCCTGATTTAAAATGGCTGCTAGAGCTACCTCTGAGGCATTGCTCTCCACCTGAAATGGAGTGGATTCATCCACCGCCTGCATGGCTGCTTTGGTGATGTCCTCCTTGATGCAGCTGAAGGCCTGGCGCGCCTCAGCAGACAGGGGAAAACGTGTGGCCCTAAAGAGTGGGCGGGCTTTGTCCGCATATTGAGGGACCCACTGGGTGTAGTATGAGAAGAACCCCAAGCACCGTTTGAGGGCCTTGGGGCAATGAGGGAGCGGGAGTTCTAAGAGGGGGCGCATGCGGTCTGGGTCTGGGCCCAGGACTCCGTTTTCCACGACGTAGCCGAGGATGGCCAGTCTGTTTGTGCGCAAAACGCATTTTTCCTTGTTATAAGTGAGATTTAATTTCTGTGCCGTTTGGAGAAAATGGTGGAGGTTGGCGTCATGGTCCTGCTGGTCATAGCCGCAGATGGTAACATTGTCCAGATCCGGAAACGTGGCCCGCAGCCCGTACTGGTCCACCATTCGGTCCATTGCTCGTTGGGACACCGAAACCCCGTTAGTGACGACGAAAGGGACCCGGAGGAAATGGAAGAGGCGGCCATCGGCCTCGAATGCCGTGTAGTGGCGGTCCTCTGGGCGGATTGGGAGCTGGTGGTATGCAGACTTCAGATCCACCGTGGAAAATAGCCGATATTGGGCGATCTGATTAACCATGTCTGCAATTCTGGGGAGGGGATACGCGTCTAGGAGCGTAAAGCGATTTATGGTCTGGCTATAGTCGACGACCATGCAAAATTGTTCCCCGGTCTTGACGACCACCACCTGAGCTCTCCAGGGACTATTACTGGCCTCTATGATCCCCTCACTGAGCAGCCATCGGACCTCCGATCGGATAAAGACCCTATCCTGTAGGCTGTACCGCCTGCTGCGAGTAGCTACTGGTTTGCAATCTGGAGATTGGCGAAGAGAGGAGGGGGGGGAGATGCGCAGCATGGCTAGGCTGCAGATAGTGAGTGGGGGCAGGGGCCCGCCGAAGCTGAGGGTGAGGCTCTTGAGGTTGCACTGGAAATCCAGGCCTAATAAGAGTGGCACGCAGAGGTCGGGCAGGACATAAAGTTTAAATTTAGAATAACTAGCGCCTCGAATTGTGAGCGTAGCGATGGTGCATCCTTGGATTTGGACTGAGTGGGAGCCCGAAGCGAGGGCGATAGTTTGGCTCACTGGAAAAATAGAAAGTGAACAGCGTCTTACCAGCTCTGGATGTATAAAGCTCTCGGTGCTCCCGGTGTCAAAGAGGCATGGCGTGCTGTACCCGTTGATCTGGACCTCCGCCATCGAACTTCGTATGTGCTTGGGGCGGGATTGATCCAGGGTGACTGCGCTAAGTGCGGGTAGTCGGCGGCTCGATCAGCTGAGCTGGAGTGCCCTGAGTTCATAGCCGTTGAGGTGAGTTTCAGAGTTTGAAGGGGATGGATCCCAAGATGGCCACCCCCATGAGTCGCACATGGCCGGCCGCATGGAGGAGGATTGCCAAGATGGCTGCCCCCATGAGTCGCACATTGCCGGCCGCATGGAGGAGGATTGCCAAGATGGCCGCCCCCATGAGTCGCACATGTCGGGTGGGGGCGGAGCAGCATTTCGGGGCCTGCAGGCCTGTGAATTCAGGGAACAAGTGCTTTGAGCCATGGGAGGGTTAGAGGCTGGGGCTTTCTTCGCCAGACACACTCTGGCATAGTGTCCTTTTCGCCCGCAGCTGCTGCAGGTCGCGTTACGGGCCGGGCAGTGCTGTTGTGGGTGCTGGCTTTGGCCACAGAAATGGCAGGCTGCAGCAGCCGAGTAGCTGGCTGGGGCAGTAGAGTAACTAGTAACACAGGCTTGGGGGGACTATTGGTCGGGGGTCCACGATGAGGTCGCGGGGTCCGCGGGAAATGAGGTGAGGCTGCGGAAGGAAACTTCCATAGTGGTAGCAGCCTCCACAGTAGTGTCTAAGTCCTGGGCCCCCTTTTCTAGCAGTCTTTGGCGCACATAGTTAGACCTAAGGCCCGCCACGAAAACGTCCCGCACAGCAAGCTCCCTATGTTCAGCCGCGGTAACGGCTTGATAATTACAGTCATTGGAAAGATTGTTCAATTCCCTTACAAACTTGGTTAGCGTTTCTGTAGGCCGCTGACGGCGGGTCGTAAACACGTGGCGTGCATAAACCTCGTTAATGGGCCTAACGTACATTTTGTCCAATATTGCCAGCGTTGCGGTGGCTTACCCTCGCGTGCAGTAGGCTGAGTTTTTGTTCCTCCGTTGTTCCGGCGGTGCTGGCTTCTGCCAGGTAGGCTTTAAAACATCTCAGCCAGTGGGAAAAAATTTCCTTAGCCTCTGCATCCTCTGGGTCGAGTTCTAGGCGTCCGGGCTTGAGGGCTGTTTCCATGATTTCTTCGACTGTTTCCTGAGTATATTAAATTGTTGGAACCAACAATTCTATGGACACGTGCTTGTAGGATTAGAATCGCGGTTTTAATATACTCACAACAGAGCCAGCCGGCTAGCCATTGAACTTTCGGTGAACTGGCCGGCTGACCATGTGGCACTGAGCTTTTATACAGGAGCTTCTGGGGGAGGAGTCCTGGGCAGAGCCAAGGGAGGAGCCCCATACAACTCAAGCATTCCCAGAGCTACTCCCCCTGGAGGAGAGGTAGTGCAACTGCACTTACAATACAGACACATATATGTACAGATTACAATCCGGTGTGAATCACATTCACCACAGTAGGTTCTTTGGGGGCGAAGACAGATGCGTCAGTTGTTCGGGGAGTCCAGCGAACCATGCCCATATATTCTGTGCATGCCCGGCACTGGAGGAGTTCTAGAAGGGGGTGGCGAGGACGGTGTCGAGGGTGGTGGGATCCAGGGTCAAGCCAGGCTGGGGACTCGCGATATTTGGGGTTGGGGTGGAGCCGGGAGTGCAGGAGGCGAAAGAGGCCAATGTCTTGGCCTTTGCGTCCCTAGTAGCCCGGCGGAGGATCTTGCTGCAGTGGAAAGATGCGGGACCTCCGTGTGTGCAGACCAGGGTTAATGACATGGCGGGATTCATTAAGTTGGAGAGGGTCAAGTTCGCCCTGAGGGGGTCGGTACAAGGGTTCTTTAGGAGGTGGCAGCCTTTCCTCGACTTTCTGGCTCAACGATAAGGTACTGGGTCAGCAGCAGCAACCGGGGGGGGGGGGGGGGGGGGAAGGGGGATAGTGTTTAAGTTAATTTGCTTATTGTTAATTTATTTTGTTGTTTATTGGGGTGGGGGGGTTTGTTATATGCGTTGTTACGGGTGCCGGGGGCGTTTATTATTATTATTGTTGATATATATTTTTCAAAAAATTCCAATAAAAATTATTTTTTTAAAGAAAAATACATTGGTCCAGTCGCATTGGGTAACCAGAGGATACAGGTGGCCAGTGTAGATAGAATTTGTGATGGGCGCAGGCTTGGAGGTGGAAGGGCCTCGTTCCTGTGCTGAATTGTTGACACAAAGGTTGTTGTAAATAATGTTTATTTAATGGATTTGTGAGAATTTACAGCAGATACGCGGCAGCCCACAAACAGAAAATTGCTGAAATGACCTTGAGAGCCGCTTGTTGATAGGTGTAAACTGAGAGGGGCTGGCATCACCCACAGTGTCTTCCTCTGTGTACCAGCTGGTATCACCCTCAATGTCCTCTTCCCTGCATCCTCCAGTGCCACGCTCAGTGCCCGCCTTTCTGCACCATCTGGGCGAAGCGGCCGGTGACGGCCAGGGTGGTGTCCACGAACCTTTCCACGCAGCTCTGCAGACAGGCCTCGGTCCGTGAGTCAAGGCGAGAGCCCGGCTTATCCACACACTTGTCCCAACAAACGTCGGTGAAGCTGTGAACCTTCAGCTGGAGCTGAGCTTTCTGCTGCTCGGCCGCCAACATGCGCGAGAGCTCCGCGTCCCCGGCTGCGGCCGCCAGCGAGCTGCTGAACTCGGCCATCGCCACCTGTTACCGCCCGACCGCCGCCTCCTGCCTCCCGGCCGCCGCCTTCCCACCTTCACGTCAGGCTGGCCGAGTCTCGGTTACTTGACTGATGATTCCTCTTTAATTGTCGGACTAACATTACCGGGATTTAGCTTCGGGAGTGGGAATTAAATCCAGAAACTGGCTCCTTCCCGGTTTGGCTCTGTTTACATCTTATTTGCATATTTCCAGCCGTTAGCCAATTAGCTGCAGGATCGTATCCTGCCGCCTCTGTTTGGACCCTGCTGATTGGCTACTCCCCTCTGAGTCTTCATGGAACACACAGTGCAGAAGGAGGCCATTCGGCCCATAGAGTCTGCACCCACCCACTTAAGACCTCACTTCCCACCCTATCCCAGCCCATGAGCATCTCTGCCGGAGTCACTCCGTCACTGTGCATGGCATGATTCGACAAGTGAATAGCACGGTAGCATGGTGGTTAGCATAAATGCTTCACAGCTCCAGGGTCCCAGGTTCGATTCCCGGCTGGGTCACTGTCTGTGTGGAGTCTGCACGTCCTCCCCGTGTGTGCGTGGGTTTCCTCCGGGTGCTCCGGTTTCCACCCACAGTCCAAAGATGTGCGGGTTAGGTGGATTGGCCATGCTAAATTGCCCGTAGTGTCCTAAAAAGTAAGGTTAAGGGGGGAGGGGGGTTGTTGGGTTACAGGAATAGGGTGGATACGTGGGTTTGAGTAGGGTGATCATGGCTCGGCACAACATGAAGGGCCTGTTCTGTTCTATGTTCTATGAACAAAAACTATGGCAATCTTGTGTCCATTGAGTTCAACGCCTGCTTGCGGAGCTCCTGCTTGAACACCTCCGGCAAACGGTTAGACACCAGGTGGTAAGGAGCTGACCTCACAGGCCCAATTCCATTGGCCTTAATGAACGCCGAGAATTCCTCACTGGGAAAGGATTGGATTTGGATTTGTTTATTGTCACGTATATCGAGGTACAGTGAAAAGTTTTTTTCTGCAAGCAGATCAAACAGATCATTAAGTACATGAAAATACAATGGAAGAATGTCTTGCCAATCGCCGTCCACGTGAACCACAATGAGGGGTACGTGGGCTGACTGACGTTCATAAACAACGGCGTCGATACCGTCCTCACGATCTGCGGTCGATCTCTCGAATACGTAGCTAAATGAGCTGTCACGTTGCCAAAGCCGGACCGTGTAGCCGCCGAAGTTGGCCATTCCCTCAATACAAAATGGAGGAACGCAAAGCTTGCAGGTTAAAATGGACAAAGTTTGCAGCAGAAGCAGGCTGCACCAAGCCAATGTGTATTCTGTCTGCTAAGAGAGCAGACAGCACCGAAACGAACATTCCGCATACTAATGAAGCAACCTCCGGGATAGTTAACATAGTAATGGAACGATCCCAGGGACAATGGACACAAATAGGGAAGTGATTGCAATAGTGTATGGGAAACCAGACACCCCGGCACCAGCGGAGTTCGAAAACAAAGCACCTGAAGGCCCGCCCAGCAACCAAGGGACAGCCTCAGTATTGGGGGGATTTAAACAAATCGATTGGGAAGAGACCCAATCGATCCCCAGCAGATAGAGGGTCCGCCCAAAAGGGCGCGAAGCCCTGGGACCTATAAAAGACAGATCCCAAACTTAGTTTGTTCTTCTTGACCAGTCCTCCTCTCTTGGCCAGACCTCTCGACCAGCTTTTACCGAAGACGGTAAAGCACGGTAGCATGGTGGTTAACATAAATGCTTCACAGCTCCACGGTCCCAGGTTCGGTTCCCAGCTGGGTCACTGTCTGTGCGGAGTCTGCATGTCCTCCCCGTGTGTGCGTGGGTTTCCTCCGGGTGCTCCGGTTTCCTCCCACAGTCCAAAGATGTGCGGGTTAGGTGGATTGGCCATGCTAAATTGCCCGTAGTGTCCTAAAAAGTCAGGTTTGGGGGGGGGGGGGGGGGGGGTTGTTGGGTTACGGGTATAGGGTGGATACGTGGGTTTGAGTAGGGTGATCATTGCTCGGCACAACATTGAGGGCCGAAGGGCCTGTTCTGTGCTGTACTGTTCTATGTTCTATGTTCTAAGACCTTAACCGAGAGGGGGGAGAGGTTTGGGACAGCAGCCGCCAGCAAGTAAGTGTCTCACAACGATCGCTACCAGAGATAGACACTCCTGACCCCTTTTAACCCGTACCAACCTGAAGTCTGCGGACCAGTGCAGAGCAAGAGGCCTTGTCCCCTGATCCGGCAGTTCCCTTTAAGATAAGTATTGGTTTATTTAGTGGTAGGAATAGTTTAATCATCTTAGCGTGTGCATGGGTAGTATTATAATTGTATTATAATAAACTCATTTGTTTGAACTTACTAATTGGTGTATGGTTTATTGCTTTGAACTTGACCTTGAAACTTGTGGCGGTATCTTAACGATACCTGACGACTCCAGAGCTAAGTAACGAAACAGAGCCAAATTGAGTGTTAAGCACACTCACCAAGAACGAGCAACAACCTTGCAATCAGACCAGCTGTTGGGGGTGGGTGGGGGGGTTACCATTGGAAGGACCTTGGCGCTGGGCGTTTGCCTCCATCACTTCTAGTTCCTGAACTCCATGCTCTCCCGAGACAAGTGTAGAGCTTGCTGTAGGTTCAGTGAAGGTTCAGGGAAGGTTCAGCCTTTGTGTCTCCCAAGCCCCCGACGAGGCAATCACGCAACACGTCGGATAACAAAGTCCTGTAGTCGCAAAATTCGCCAAGTTTCCTTAATCAGGTCACAGACTCGCTGAGTGACTCTCCCGGGGGTCACTCTGCTGTGTTAAATCAATACCCTGGATGATCATGGACGGTGTTGGGCTAAAATACTGACCGACGAGCTCCACAAGCTGGTCAAGGGTACTGGTGTCTGGTACTGCCTGGTATCTGAGGCACCGGATAATCCCATAAGTATGGGCCCTACATGTGGTGAACAAGATCACCGTTTGGCGCTCATCTTCCGCGATATTGTTGGCACAAAACTAATAGCTCAAACGCTCGGCATACCGGCCCGATCCCCAACCCCTGTGTCAACGGCGCCCAGACTTCCGTACAGTGGCACAGCGAAGAAATGCTGCTAAAAAAAAACCATGGACATCAGGAGCTGCGAGGCCTCAGCATTGACAGTGGGCCACATTTACTCCTCCTCAGTTTTGTAGCTCCAAGAAGGTGCAATTGACTCCGAGTTGAGTGATGTTGCTCGTGTTACTGGAGTGTGATTAACACGCCTCCGTTTAAAGGCCGTGTGCTTAACACTACTATGGCTCTGTATGTGTAATTATGCTCGGAGTCGCCAGGTGCCGTATTGAGACACCGTCACAAGTATATCAAGGTCAGGTTCAAAGTAATAAATCCATACACCGATTAGTAAGTCCAAACGATTGGTGTTTATTATAACAAATATAATAAATACACATGCATACGCTAAAGAGACTAACTTACTTCTAATACTAAACAACTAAATACTTATCTGGACAGGAACAGGCAAGGTCAGGGAGCAAGGCCTTCGTCCCGTTCTTGGTCTGTAACTTTCTGATTGGCAAAGTTTCAAGGGCTAGCAAGGTCTGGATCACGTAGCGATCGTTGTGTTGGCACTTACAGTTCGATGGCTGATGCTCAATGGCCGGTGATGAAACTGGTCAGGATGCGATGTAACAGATCTGGGCCGGAGTCTGGAAGCAACAGCAGATCTGGGCCGGAGCAAAACAGACCGAACCATGTGCGGGACCTACTCTTATAGGTCTCAGGAGGTTCAGGCCCCCTTGGGGCGGCTCCCTCATCGATTGGGTCTTTCCCAATCGATATCTTTCAAACTCCCCAATCCTAGGGTCGTTCCTCGATGGGTGGGGCGGTCCTCTCTTGACCAGACCTCTCGACCAGCTTTTACCGAAGACGGTAAAGCACGGTAGCATGGTGGTTAACATAAATGCTTCACAGCTCCACGGTCCCAGGTTCGGTTCCCAGCTGGGTCACTGTCTGTGCGGAGTCTGCATGTCCTCCCCGTGTGTGCGTGGGTTTCCTCCGGGTGCTCCGGTTTCCTCCCACAGTCCAAAGATGTGCGGGTTAGGTGGATTGGCCATGCTAAATTGCCCGTAGTGTCCTAAAAAGTCAGGTTTGGGGGGGGGGGGGGGTTGTTGGGTTACGGGTATAGGGTGGATACGTGGGTTTGAGTAGGGTGATCATTGCTCGGCACAACATTGAGGGCCGAAGGGCCTGTTCTGTGCTGTACTGTTCTATGTTCTATGTTCTAAGACCTTAACCGAGAGGGGGGAGAGGTTTGGGACAGCAGCCGCCAGCAAGTAAGTGTCTCACAACGATCGCTACCAGAGATAGACACTCCTGACCCCTTTTAACCCGTACCAACCTGAAGTCTGCGGACCAGTGCAGAGCAAGAGGCCTTGTCCCCTGATCCGGCAGTTCCCTTTAAGATAAGTATTGGTTTATTTAGTGGTAGGAATAGTTTAATCATCTTAGCGTGTGCATGGGTAGTATTATAATTGTATTATAATAAACTCATTTGTTTGAACTTACTAATTGGTGTATGGTTTATTGCTTTGAACTTGACCTTGAAACTTGTGGCGGTATCTTAACGATACCTGACGACTCCAGAGCTAAGTAACGAAACAGAGCCAAATTGAGTGTTAAGCACACTCACCAAGAACGAGCAACAACCTTGCAATCAGACCAGCTGTTGGGGGTGGGTGGGGGGGTTACCATTGGAAGGACCTTGGCGCTGGGCGTTTGCCTCCATCACTTCTAGTTCCTGAACTCCATGCTCTCCCGAGACAAGTGTAGAGCTTGCTGTAGGTTCAGCGAAGGTTCAGGGAAGGTTCAGCCTTTGTGTCTCCCAAGCCCCCGACGAGGCAATCACGCAACACGTCGGATAACAAAGTCCTGTAGTCGCAAAATTCGCCAAGTTTCCTTAAGCAGGTCACAGACTCGCTGAGTGACTCTCCCGGGGGTCACTCTGCTGTGTTAAATCAATACCCTGGATGATCATGGACGGTGTTGGGCTAAAATACTGACCGACGAGCTCCACAAGCTGGTCAAGGGTACTGGTGTCTGGTACTGCCTGGTATCTGAGGCACCGGATAATCCCATAAGTATGGGCCCTACATGTGGTGAACAAGATCACCGTTTGGCGCTCATCTTCCGCGATATTGTTGGCACAAAACTAATAGCTCAAACGCTCGGCATACCGGCCCGATCCCCAACCCCTGTGTCAACGGCGCCCAGACTTCCGTACAGTGGCACAGCGAAGAAATGCTGCTAAAAAAAAACCATGGACATCAGGAGCTGCGAGGCCTCAGCATTGACAGTGGGCCACATTTACTCCTCCTCAGTTTTGTAGCTCCAAGAAGGTGCAATTGACTCCGAGTTGAGTGATGTTGCTCGTGTTACTGGAGTGTGATTAACACGCCTCCGTTTAAAGGCCGTGTGCTTAACACTACTATGGCTCTGTATGTGTAATTATGCTCGGAGTCGCCAGGTGCCGTATTGAGACACCGTCACAAGTATATCAAGGTCAGGTTCAAAGTAATAAATCCATACACCGATTAGTAAGTCCAAACGATTGGTGTTTATTATAACAAATATAATAAATACACATGCATACGCTAAAGAGACTAACTTACTTCTAATACTAAACAACGAAATACTTATCTAGACAGGAACAGGCAAGGTCAGGGAGCAAGGCCTTCGTCCCGTTCTTGGTCTGTAACTTTCTGATTGGCAAAGTTTCAAGGGCTAGCAAGGTCTGGATCACGTAGCGATCGTTGTGTTGGCACTTACAGTTCGATGGCTGATGCTCAATGGCCGGTGATGAAACTGGTCAGGATGCGATGTAACAGATCTGGGCCGGAGTCTGGAAGCAACAGCAGATCTGGGCCGGAGCAAAACAGACCGAACCATGTGCGGGACCTACTCTTATAGGTCTCAGGAAGTTCAGGCCCCCTTGGGGCGGCTCCCTCATCGATTGGGTCTTTCCCAATCGATATCTTTCAAACTCCCCAATCCTAGGGTCGTTCCTCGATGGGTGGGGCGGTCCCTATGGCTCTTTGTGTTGGTTGCTTTGGCGCCATTCTGTCTGGGCGTCTATGGAAAAGTATCCATCGATACTTAAATGTTTCTATTGTCCGGTGTCTGGATCTGGATCACATCATTACTATGCAGATCTGTTTCCCATTTGCACCTTTGGCTGAAACTCTGCACCTGGCTAGAAACTGGTTTCTGTACGTGCAGAATGCAAAACAGTCTTCTGCTAGCTGTTTGTCCTCACTATGACTGTTTTTCCCTGCAGTCTTAGCAGTTCTCCATTTTGTAGCCCAGTGTCCATCTTAGATGGCTACAGTGAGGCAATAACAATTTATTCCAAAGCCCTGGAAATACGGCACTTGGTGCGACCAAGTGAGAGACTTCCGGCTTTACACCGGAATTACTTTCCCTTTGTGGGGAAGTGCGCTCTCCTCCAAGGATTCTGGGAATATGAGATCCCCGATACCGTAAGTATAATATGGATACGGGTTATGATAGACTCTATTCAGCATATTGAGTCTGCACCAACACACTATCAGAAAGAGCACCCTGTCTAGGTCCACTCCCCGCACTAGCCCCATAACCCCACCTAATCTGCACATCTTTGGACTGTTAGAGGAAACCGGAGCGCCCGGAGGAAACCCACGCAGACACGGGGAGAACGTGCAGACTCCACACAGACAGCGACCCAAGCCGGGAATTGAACCTGGGACCCTGGTGCTGAGGGATTTCCTGTTTTTAAAAAAAATATAGATTTGATTACTTCCCTGTGTTGACACACCCAACATCAGAGGTGGGAACTTTATCAGTAAAATTAGCAATGGAGGAAGGTCACTGTTCATGCCTTACCCAGAGTGCACAGAGGGGCTGGAAACTATGAAAAATCCCAGGGGTTTACGCCATGAGCATGGTAAATATTAACTAGAATTGTTAACCTGGTGAGACAAAAGACTATCGAAGAAACTCATTTGATTTACATTTTATATAATGTCCATTTGGAAAGGTCATGCAATGCACTTTTATAAATTTTCTGAAGAAATATTTTTGCAAAGTCAGCCTTTCCCCACATCATAAGAGTTCATGTAAAGAATGTGCAAACTTCAAGCGTTTGTTAAATAAAAGCCAGAACTGATTTGTTAATCGCAGTAAGAAGTCTTACAACACCAGGTTAAAGTCCAACAGGTTTGTTTTGAAACAAACCTGTTGGACTGTAATCTGGTGTTGTAAGACTTCTTACTGTGCTTACCCCAGTCCAACGCCGGCATCTCCACATCATGATTTGTTAATGGCAGACTGTGTTAGAACATAGAACATAGAACATTACAGCGCAGTACAGGCCCTTCGGCCCTCGATGTTGCGCCGACCTGTGAAACCACTCTAAAGTCCCTCTACACTATTCCCTTATCATTCATATGCCTATCCAATGACCATTTGAATGCGTTTAGTGTTGGCGAGTCCACTACTGTTGCAGGCAGGGCATTCCACGCCCTTACTACTCTCTGAGTAAAGAACCTACCTCTGACATCTGTCCTATATCTATCTCCCCTCAATTTAAAGCTATGTGCCCTCGTGTTGGACATCACCATCCGAGGAAAAAGGCTCTCGATGTCCACCCTATCTAACCCTCTGATCATTTTGTATGCCTCAATTAAGTCCCCTCTTAACCTTCTTCTCTCTAACAAAACAGCCTCAAGTCCTTCAGCCTTTCCTCATATGATCTTCCCTCCATACCAGGCAACATTCTTGTAAATCTCCTCTGTACCCTTTCCAATGCTTCCACATCCACCACATTAGGGGCAGCACGGTAGCATTGTGGATAGCACAATTGCTTCACAGCTCCAGGGTCCCAGGTTCGATTCCAGCTTTGGTCACTGTCTGTGCGGAGTCTGCACATCCTCCCTGTGTGTGCGTGGGTTTCCTCCGGGTGCTCCGGTTTCCTCCCATAGTCCAAAGATGTGCAGGTTAGGTGGATTGGCCATGATAAATTGCCCTTAGTGTCCAAAATTGCCCTTACTGTTGGGTGGGGTTACTGGGTTATGGGGTTAGGGTGGAGGTGTTAACCTTGGGTAGAGTGCTCTTTCCAGGAGCCGGTGCAGACTCGATGGGCCGAATGGCCTCCTTCTGCACTGTAAATTCTATGATATCCTTCCTATAATGTGGTGACCAGAACTGCACACAATACTCCAAATGCGGCCGCACCAGAGTTTTGTACAACTGCAACATGACCTCATGGCTCCGAAACTCAATTCCTCTACCAATAAAAGCTAACACACCGTACGCCTTCTTAACAACCCTCTCAACCTGGTTGGCAACTTTCAGGGATCTATGGACATGGACACCAAGATCTCTCTGCTCGTCCACACTACCAAGAATCTTACCATTAGCCCAGTACTCTGCCTTTCTGTTACTCCTTCCAAAATGAATCACCTCACACTTTTCTGCATTAAACTCCATTTGCCACCTGTCAGCCCAGTTCTGCAGCTTATCTATGTCCCTCTGTAACATCCTTCCGCACTGTCCACAACTCCACCGACTTTAGTGTCATCTGCAAATTTACTCACCCATCCTTCTATGCTCTCCTCCAGGTCATTTAAATAAAAATGACAAACTTTGTTAGTGTTTGACTAACTTGGTGGTAGGTGGTGCGATTAATAATCTGTATGTAAACTTTCAAGAGGTATATGGCAAGGTACCATTCCATAGGATTGTGAGCAAAGTTAAAACTCATTGTGAATATGAAATTGCCTGGAGGACGCAGAGGACTGCTCAATGGTTGCTTTTCAGACAATGCAACATAGATTTCACAGAGGATGTTAATCGGATCACTGCTCCTTAATGACCTGGACTTCAAACTAAACACGGTGCGGCACGGTAGCACAGTGGTTAGCACTGCTGCCTCACAGCTCCAGAGTCCAAGGTTCAATTCTGACCTAGGGCGACTGCCCAAACGGAGTTTGCACATTCTCCCCGTGTCCGCATGGCTTTCACCCCCACAACACAAAGATGTGCAGGGTGGAGGGGGCGAATCATGTTCATATGTTGTGGGGGGGGGGGGGGGGTGGGAGGAGCTCTGGGAGGCAGTGTTTGAGACTCTGTCGGGGATAGTGGGGGTCAGGATGATGCTTTGCCCTTTGGTGGAGATTTTTGGGGTGTCGGATTTGCCGAAGCTGATGGAGAGGCAGAGGGCCGATGTCCTATGGAATTCCTTGCCCAGTGAAGCAGTTGAGGCTCCTTCATTACATGTTTTTAAGGTAAAGATAGATAGTTTTTTGAAGAATAAAGGGATTAAGGGTTATGGTGTTCGGGCCGGAAAGTGGAGCTGAGTCCACAAAAGATCAGCCATGATCTAATTGAATGGCGGAGCAGGCTCGAGGGGCCAGATGGCCTACTCCTGCTCCTAGTTCTTATGTTCTTATGTCCTGGACCTTCGCCTCTCTGATTGCCCAGCGACGGGTTTTATTGAGCTGGAGGTGGGCAGTGCCACCGGGGGTCGGGCGGCGTGGTTGGGGGATTTGTACGAAATTTTGACTTTGGAAAAACTTACGTTTGCTCTTCGGGCATCGGAAGTGGGGTTTACGCCGGGTGAAGGGCATTTCTGTCCATGTTTGAGGACTTGTTTGTCACCAGTGGGATGAGGGAGTTTTTTGGGATGAAAAACGGGGCAAAACTTATAGAGTGCGCGTAATTGTTTATTTTGAGATGTTATTTGTTGTTTGTCTGTGATTTTATTTTTATTGAAGTGTACATATTTTAAAAAACTAACCAGGGGTTGACATTTACCGCCATGTAATGGCCTCGATTGCCAGCCCAACAACCATCTTTACCCGTGTGCCAATCCTGGCCATCCACATTTAATCCAGAAGTGGGCCGTTTGGTATCAGAACTCAAATTTGTAACACCTTTACCTCACACCTGGACGAAAGGTATTAAGAGAATCTCAGCAGCTACAGGCCACTCAATTTAACTTCAATTTTGGTAGGATTCTGCAAGTCCAGGCCAGATGGTGGGGGGTGAATGTAATGCGACATGAATCCAAGATCCCAGTTAAGGCCGCACTCATGTGTGCGGAACTTGGCTATAAGTTTGTGCTCGGCAATTCTGCGTTGTCGCGCGTCCTGAAGGCCGCCTTGGAGAATGCTTACCCGGAGATCAGAGGCTGAATTCCCTTGACTGACGAAGTGTTCCCCGACTGGAAGGGAACCTCAAACAAACCATTGTTTGCAGCAAATTACCCAGCCTTCAGAACAGCGACCACGACACCACACAACCCTGCCAGGGCAATCTCTGCAAGACATGCCAGATCATCGACTTGGATACCACCATTACACGTGGAAACACCACCCACCAGGTACGTGGCACATACTCGTGCGACTCGACCAATGTAGTCTACCTCATACGCTGCAGGAAAGGATGTCCCGAAGCGTGGTACATTGGCGAGACCATGCAGACACTGCGACAATGAATGAACGGGCATCGTGTGACAATCACCAGGCAGGAATGTTCCTTTCCAGTCATGGAACACTTCAGCAGTCAAGGGCATTCAGCCTCTGATCTCCGGGTAAGCGTTCTTCAAGGCGGCCTTCAGGACACGCGACAAAGCAGAATCGCCGAGCAAAAACTTATAGCCAAGTTCCGCACGCATGAGTGCGGCCTCAACCGGGACCTGGGATTCATGTCGCATTACATTCACCATCTGACCTGGATTTGCAAAATCCTACCAACTGTCCTGGTTTGAGACAATTCACACCTCTTTAACCTGGGGTTACCCCCTATCTCTGGATCTGTAATAATTTGATTACCTGCAAATGCTCGCATTACAAGCATTGTCCGGCATCTCTGACTTTGTCTCTATGTATATGTTTCTGGAACATGCCTCTCCATTCACCTGAAGAAGGAGCCGTGCTCCAAAAGCTCGTGTTTGAAACAAACCTGTTGGACTGTAACCTGGTGTTGTATGACTTCTTACTGTGCTTATCCTATTCATGTGTTTGTCAAGTTTCCACCACCACCTCCGGCAGATAAAACATGTTTCAATAACTTGCTGTAGCTTTTGTTTCAGTAATAGAGAGGGTAATGCTGTTGGTGTGGTGTACACACATGACCAAAAGGTGAAGTGTTGCACAATACTCAATAGATGTTTTTCAGACGGGAGGAAGTATTGTAGTGGAGTTCCCCAGGGAACTTTACAATTCCTGATCAAAACTTTCAACCAAACCACCAGGTCAGATGATGAAAATAACTCAGCAGAATAATACGATGCAAAAGAGACCCTTCAGCCCATCGAGTTTGCACTAACGTTTGAAAAACAACCAACCTGTCTACCTAATCCTATTCACCAGCACTTGGCCCACATGCCGAGTGCCCATCCAGGTACTTTTTCAAGGATGTGAGGCAATTCACCTCTACCACCCTCCCAGGCAGTGCGTTCAAGACCACCACCATCCTCTGGGTAAAAAGTTTTTCCTCAAATTCCCCCCCCATAACCTCCTGCCCCTCAACTTGAACTTGTGTCCCCTCGTAACTGACCCTGATAATCTTGTGCACCTCGGTCAGGTCACCCCTCAGTCTTTGCTCCAGCGAAAACAACCCAAGCCAATCCAACCTCTCTTCATAACTTAAATGTTCCATCCCAGGAAACATCCTGGTGAATCTCCTCTGCACCCTCTCCAGTACAATCACATCCTTCCTATAATGTGGGGCCAGAACTGCACACAGTGCTCCAGCTGTGACCTCACCAAAGTTCTGTACAACTCCAACATGACCTCCCTGCTTTTGTAATCTTTGCCTCAACTGATAAAGGCAAGTGTCCCAATTTCTTTTTCACCGCCCGATTAACCTGCCCTCTCGCTTTCAGAGATCTATGGACAAACATGCCAAGGTCCCTTTAAACTTCGGAACTTCCCAGTGTCGGACCTTTCATAATATACCTCCTTGTTAAATTGCTCCTTTTGAAGGCATGGTGGCACAGTGGTTAGCACTGCTGCCTCACAGCACCAGGCATTCCAGTTCGATTCTAACCTTGGGCGACTGTGTTGAGTTTGCGCATTCTCCCCGTGTCTGCGTGGGTTTCCTTTTGGTGCTCCGGTTTCCTCCCACAGTTCAAAGATGTGCAGATTAGATGGATTGGCAGTGATAAATGGCCCTTTTGTGACAAACGATTAGGTAGAGTTGCAGGGAAGTGGGGTGAGGTCAGGTGCTCTTTCAGAAGGTCAGTGCAGACTCAATAGGCCGAATGGCCTTCTTCTGCAGGGTTTCTATGATTGCCCCTTTCATGCCTGAACTGTGACAAGTCAATCTTTCAGCCACTATACCTCCCTTCTGGAATTTTATTCCAAACCCAACTTGCCTCAAAAAGCTCTCCTACTTTCAAAGAAACGGCACTTCATTTTCTTCCCTCCCACCAGCCTTCCTGCGTACTTTCTTTCATTTCTAAAATGCCCAGAGATGTTGGTCCATGTGAGGAACATGTCATCAGTCTATGTTTATGCAGGTTAAATTTCACAAAGCCCAATGTGTCCCCATAATCCAAAATATAGAAAAACACCCTCAATAACAACACAAGGTGTTTCACACATCCACGGATCAACCACTTTTAAAATCCTGTGCTGTACTTTTCTTTGTTCTTTTATAAAATCAACTCGCCGACAAAAATACTTCACGCAGACATTGCATAAACGTCTTTATTTAGGTGCCCATGAAAGCATTTATTAACAAGTTGTAAAGTTTTACTGAAGCATACATACAGACTTTTACACAATTAATGAACACATTCACATTCTTTTTGTAAATCCAGCAGTTATCAATCGATTCTCCAGTTAATACAAAAGTACATGTTGAAGTTAAAAAAAGCAATGCATTATCCTCCCAGAATCTCATTTCGTTGGCCCATCTTTCTCCAGTTCAAACCTGTTAAAGCTATTATCTCACCGATTTGTCCCAACGCAACTTGCACTTGATACAAGGGATATAGAAACTCCATGGCCGTGCCATTCTAAATAAGTGGAGCTAACATTTATGCATTTTTACACGGACATTGTAAAGATCAGTTCAAAGTAAACAGCTCATGTATAATATCAGCAGGATGAAAAACATAAACCATCAGCTTCCCACCAAACCAGCTGGAACGCACGGAAATTCTGTACTTCAAGATGCACGGACAGAGTGGAGTCAAGTGTTCGACTAATTTATTTCCTATCTTACCAATCTCAGAATATTTTTCCAACAATATTAATGCCCATCTCCTATTTTACATGATATTTTACACAACTTCATTTTAACATTCTCAAAGAATGTTTCTTTTACATTAAGGGCCATATTCAACCATATCTTTTAAAAAAATGTCTTTTTCATAACCCCAGCACCGTACGACCCCATTCCCCTCAAAAAGCCTGGAGGGACCCAACTGAAAACTGGAGAACATATTATTGGAAGCAAAGAGTTACTGGAATCCCACCCCCACTCCAATCTTTCAAAGCCAGGTTATTTTGTTTATATGCAACTGAACTGCTGACAATTTCCCCAAAAAGCCCCATTTACACAATCGCTTATGTCAAAGTGAGCTCTGGCAACAAATAATTGTGGCTGCCCTCGTTCAAGAGACACATCCGTGGTGTTGGTACAGAGGGTCTGTTCTTAGTTTGCAGCAATGGCTTCTGAGGCAAAGGGGCATTATTTCCATCAACGTCCCTGTTCCATTTTGAGGCCTTGGGTTTGAGAACATGCCCCAACATCAAGTTAGTGACAGCCAGGCCTACTTTAAAACCAGTGTAAATAGGATGCAAAGCAGAGAGGCTTCAACGTGCATCATGCAAACCTTCTGCCAAATGGTTACTTGCAACACATGCAAGAAAGATCAGAGAAATAGTCATCTTTTTGTAAGCGATATAAAAGACTGATACTTTTAAAATCAGCATCCTCGTCAAGTGATCCACTGACGTCGACAAACTTATGAATTCATTAGTTAGGTTCCTGACAAATTCACACATTTTAGGCAATGCCTATCCTTTCACTCTCCGCTCCTCAACCCAAATTAATTGTTACAATTGAAGGAGGAATATAGCAGAATCCTGCCCGAGACCCGTGTGTATCTGAAATCCATCAACTTCTATCCATGGAGGTGCTTTACAGATTCAAGCTAGTTAATAGGGGCTAGTGATGTTGTTACGTTAGTGTTTGTGCCTTGGTGCAATAGAAGAGCTACTGAACTGGTTTTATCTGGCGGACTGTATTTTAACAAATAACTTTCTAATACTATTCAAAATGATCCTCCTTTAATTTTAAATTTAGGTAATGTGACTTTAAAAAACCCCATCAATATTAAATCAATTTTGTCTCATGCTCCATAGCCCATCATGGACAATCCGTACAGCTGACCTCGGTTTCGCTTGTACACCTGAGCATTTTCTCTTAACATTACAGAGGTTTAATCAATGCTCTGAAACAGGTCCAATTAATTCTTTGTTCAGTTCGGTTTTCTTTATTCAGACGAACATTAAAATCAGAAAGTCCACATTGTGGACATAGTGGCCAAAAGCACAGGAGCCCTCAGGGCGAGTACGATGCATCAGAAAGACTTTGTTCGCTTACTCAAGGCTCCGTTTCACCTTTAACAGTGGACTGTATAAATACAAAATAATTTTATGACTTTGGAATTATTTTGGATAATTTCTCTCCAGTTCTTAATCTGGTTTTTATGTAAAATGCTGTGGAGAAATGCTGCTCAGGAGCAACTGAAGGATAAAACCAAGCCCAAGTTTGCTTTATTACCACAAATGGTTGGTTTATGGTACATGGCAATGAAGGATTAACATTTATCTTCTTTAACCAATTTATCTGGGGATAATTAGTATCATTACATTAGCTAGTTGATTTCAATCAATCCTCTATTAATTTGACTGGCTGTCTCTCCCATGTTGCACTGCCTCGCAAACATTACAGCAATCCATCTGGCTCCTAATGATTCTGCATCGGAATGGGATTCTGCATCGGAATGGGATTAAACTGACAAGTTGGAAAATGAGGGCAGAATCAGTTAGTTAATGACTGGAATAACTAGTTGATTTGGGGCTAATGTCTGTACAACACTACTCAGCGTGATCTTGTAATTGGCCAGCAGGACAATGGAGATTCCTCCTTTCACTTGCAGTCCTCACTGTGAAGCATTGCGTTCGCTGCCAAGTGAGAACAAAGTCCTTCCGTTCAACATAGGTAAGGAGTTAAGATATTCGAGCAGTCCTACAATCTGAGTGAGGGAAGAATCTCAGTGACTCCAGGTTGTTTTGTCAAAGAGTCAAGCATCTGAAAACAAAGTACCTTTCACCAAAGCCCTCTCTATTGAAAAGGAGAATCACAAGGTTTAAGCAGATGAAAGATTAGGTTACTCAGCACAGCACAGACGACAGAATGAAATAAAAGGAGGCAGACTCCATTATCCCTGGATCACATTCAGTTGGTGAGTTAATTTATTCAATGTATTTTATAAAATTACACATCATGTCAGAGCCATGGCTGTTTTGGCCAATACCTCTGAAACTTCGAGACTAGGATGTGTGGATGTGCACAGTTACCTCCTTTACATGTTAGATTGTGGAGAAGTTAGTTCAATTCTCCTGCAAGAAACATGGAAAACTACAATTAGGGATTAGCACACTTGGCATCAATGGGAACCAAAGGTGCCGCTCGCCTAATACTGCCAACGCGGAGCTCAGTGATGTACAAATCTTCAAACTATAATCATGCGAAATGTGGCAAAACATCAGCAATAAATGATGGATTCGACCTCTCTGCTTTTGAGTGTAAAGGGAGAATTTAGAGCTGTTTTTTTAAACACTGGGTTAAAATATTAATGGATAATGGTTGTGGTGCAGGCAATTCAAGTGAAGTCTATAGATTTAAATTTGTTACAAGTATCATTCTCTAACTAAATAGCCCAACACAATACTGTAGCTCTGATACACAGGTTTCAAATACCTGCACTCAACGCCGTGGACCAACCCCAAACTGGATTTGAGATTATAGAAACAAAGTGAATCTTATTCTTTCCCATCCACACCACCACCCCCCCCCCCCCCCCCCCCCCCCCAAAGAAATAAATTACAAAATGACATTTCAGCAAAGCAGTTCACACAAACATTCCAGGGATGATTCCTTCCTTCCTCTCCTAACAAAAACTATTAAAGTATCTCACAGCAATATTTCTAACAAGGTTAGTCTCAGTTATTTTCTGCTAGAAGAAATATTTCATTTCATATATAGAACATTTCAAAAGATTTAAATCATTCCAATCTTTCGATACCAAAAAATTCTAAAGCCCAGAAATGATGCTGTGTCATTACTGACCATTGAGCATCCTGGCAAAGTTACTCTATTTTTTCGGAGGCATTATTTAAAATAAGTGATTTAGTAGGAATCTGTTTATCTGCTTGCATCACCCAAAGTAATTCTTATAATTAAACTCTTAGTATATTCTGAAGACGACGTCATTACAAGTTGCATTTTTAAAATCTTATTTAAATGAAGCAATCCATTAGCATTTAGTGGCTGCAGGGCTCCACAATATTCCAAAATCGGGCCATAGGTTTGCTTTTAAAAAGGTGATGGAAAGTTCCAGATCTCCAGTGAAAAGATCCTGAAGGATTTCAGTGCACGTCAAGCATTCCCATTTCCTGTGTCAAGGACATCCAGAATATCTTGGAGCTTGCGGTTCGAGATGTATGCCTTTGCCAGATGTTGGAGAGAGACTGGCAAGTGACTGATTATTTAATAAAAATGCAGCTTCTAACAACAGAATTTTTTTTTAGGAAGTAAACAATTCACAAACGATTGGAATAATCAGCACAGCACTCCAAACGGGCTCAGTTGTTCTTCTTGTTTTCGGCTGGTGTGTATGGTGGGGGTTGGTCCTACAACAGAAAATACTTGTTTTATTGTTGAATTTGAACAGTGTCAAGATGGCTGCATGGACCGCCCTCTGGTTATATATATATTTTTAAATGTATTTTATTACAAATATGTATCAAAATAGCGAACAAACACCGTGGGGAAACATGCTTCCCTACAATCAACTATACAGTCTGTACAGATTTTCCGTCTTTTTCACATCCCCACCTCCCCCGCGACAAACAGCCTCTCAAACACGGTCACAAACATCCCCCACCTTTCCTCAAACTCCCCTGAAGAGCCCCTTAACTCATACTTTATCATCTCTAATCGCAGGAAGTCGTCAGGGTCACCCAACCAAGCCGCTACCCCCGGTGGCGATGCCGACCGCCACTCCAGCAAAATTCGCCGCCTTGCAATCAGAGAGGTGAAGGTCAAGACATAGAACATAGAACATTACAGCGCAGTACGGGCCCTTTGGCCCTCGATGTTGGCCGACCCGTGAAACCATCTGAAGCCCATCTGACCTACACTATTCCATTTTCATCCATATGTCTATCCAGTGACCACTTAAATGCCCTTAAATTTGGCGAGTCTACTACTGTTGCAGGCCTTCCTCCTCTCCATGAGCTCCGGCTTCTCGGAAACCCCAAATATCGCCTCCAAAGGGTCCACCTCCTCCTCCACTATCCTGGCGGAGACTGCGAACACTCCAGCCCAGAACCTTCCCAATTTTTCGCAATCCCAAAACATGTGCACGTGATTCGCTAGCCCCCGCCCACACCGCTCACATTCATCTGCTGCCCGCTTGTTATATTAACATATTGCACAACAACAGTTGATGTGATCACATCAGCTACTCTTTATTTTGGGCTGGGTGGTCGCAGAGGCAGGAGGAGGAAATGTTAAAGCAAAAAGTCAAGTGTCCTCACATGAAGAGGGAATGGCGTTCCAGACATTGAGCTTGAAAACAGGAGAATTTGTGCAGTGGACAAATACTTTATGTGGATTTGGTGTGGGAAAAATGTTCCTCATGGTTCACATGAGCATTTTTAACAAATATTCCTTTTTGAGATGACCAGGAGTGATCCTTTTAAAGATCCCAGTTAGCCCACACGTAGGCCCGGTTTTCCTGGATACAGCTAACAGTGGCTGCTGTTGGGAAAACCAGTATTGGTTTGTGAAGGGGAAGTCGTGTCTCACTGTTACTGCCTCAAAAAACTCGATCAATTAAAGATGATTGATATGGGGAGGGTGGTGGATGTTGTTTACATGGACTTCAGTAATGCCTTTGACAAGGTGACTCATGGCAGACTGGCGCAAAAGGTGAAGTCACACAGGATCAGAGGGGAGGTGGTAAGGTGTATACAGAACTGGCTCTGTCACAGAGGGCAAAGGGTAGCAGTAGAAGGGTATTGTTCTGAATGGAAGGCTGTGACTAGTGGTGTTCCACAGGGATCGGTGCTGGGGCCCCTGTTGTTTGCAAGAAACAAACGATCTGGAGGAAAGTGTAGCTGGTCTGATTAGTAAGTTCGCGGATGACACCAAGATTGGTGGAGTGGCAGATAGTGTTGAGGACTGGCCAGAAGATACAGCAGGACAGTGATAGGTTGGAGACTTGGGCAGAGAAATGGCAAATGGCATTTAATCCAGACAAATGAGAGGTTATGCATTTTGGTAGGTCTAACATAGAGGGGAAATACATCGTAAATGGCAAATCTCTGAGGAATATAGGAAGTCAGAGAGATCTATGCGTGCATGTCCACAGGTCTTTGAGGGTGGCAATACAGTCAAGAAAGCATTCGGAATGCTTGCCTTCATTGAACTGGACATAGAGTATAAAAACTGGCAAGTCTTGCTATAGTTGTATAGAACTTTGG
This sequence comes from Scyliorhinus canicula, assembly GCF_902713615.1. NCBI lineage: Eukaryota > Metazoa > Chordata > Chondrichthyes > Carcharhiniformes > Scyliorhinidae > Scyliorhinus > Scyliorhinus canicula. Next base: position 21,714,209 of record NC_052168.1, on the reverse strand, counting down.
AAAGGCCGCACCTGGAATATTGCGCACAATTCTGGTCGCCACACCATCAAAAGGAGGTTTACCAGGATGTTGCCTGGTCTGGAGGGTGTTTGCTCTGTGGAGAGGCTGAATAGACTTGGACTGTTTCCATTAGAACAACGGAGGTGGAGGGGTGACCTGATAGAGGGCTACAAGATTATGAGGGGCATGGTTGGAGTGGATGGGCAGGCACTCTTTCCCAGGGTGGAGGGGTCAGTCACCAGGGGGCATAGGTTTAAGGTCCATGGGGCAAAGTTTAGAGGAGCAGTTAGAGGAATGCATTGCCAGGGGAGGCTGTGGAAGATACATACATTAAAGATGTTCAAAAGGCATCTCCACAAACACATGGATAGGATGGGTATATAGAGGGATACGGCACAAGGAAGTGCTGAGGGGTTTGGCCAAGGGTGGTATCATGACCAGTACAGGCTTGGAGGGCCGGAAGGCCTGTTCCTGTGCTGTAATGGTCTTTAGTCTTGTTCTTTGCAGATGTAGCTTCAAACAAGCATCAAGTCCCTTTTTTGTATGGGCCTCCCATTTTAGAGGCTTAGGCACCGATTTAGCCCCGAAACAGATTTAGCCATTAACAATTGATTTGCTAACAATAAAATATACGGAAGCAAGTTGCACAGAAGATGCAAACAATTTGCAAAGGACTATAAATAGCTATGTGAGTGGGCAAATATTTGGCAGATGCGTATAATGTGGGAAAATGTAAGTTTGTCCATTTTAGCAGAAGAGGAGAAAGGCAGATTATGATTTAAATGGGGACAGACTGCAGAATGCTGCAGAGGGATCTGGGTGTCCTTGTGCATAGAGTCAGAGTTTACAGCACAAAAAGAGGCCCTTCAGCCCATTGCATTCACGCTGACCAACAAGCACCTAACTATCAACCAGCAGAGGGCAGCAGAGCAGAGCTACTGATCAGCTGTTCTGGGGAAATTTGCATACGTGCAGTGCGGTCAGCCTAAGTTGAAGGTGAACCTGCGAAGAAGACCCAAGGAGTTTGAGTAAAGGCAAGCAACCAGCAGAGGGCAGCAGAGCAGAGCTACTGATCAGCTGTTCTGGGGAAATTTGCATACGTGCAGTGCGGTCAGCCTAAGTTGAAGGTGAACCTGCGAAGAAGACCCAAGGAGTTTGAGTAAAGGCAAGCAACCAGCAGAGGGCAGCAGAGCAGAGCTACTGATCAGCTGTTCTGGGGAAATTTGCATACGTGCAGTGCGGTCAGCCTAAGTTGAAGGTGAACCTGCGAAGAAGACCCAAGGAGTTTGAGTAAAGGCAAGCAACCAGCAGAGGGCAGCAGAGCAGAGCTACTGATCAGCTGTTCTGGGGAAATTTGCATACGTGCAGTGCGGTCAGCCTAAGTTGAAGGTGAACCTGCGAAGAAGACCCAAGGAGTTTGAGTAAAGGCAAGCAACCAGCAGAGGGCAGCAGAGCAGAGCTACTGATCAGCTGTTCTGGGGAAATTTGCATACGTGCAGTGCGGTCAGCCTAAGTTGAAGGTGAACCTGCGAAGAAGACCCAAGGAGTTTGAGTAAAGGCAAGCAACCAGCAGAGGGCAGCAGAGCAGAGCTACTGATCAGCTGTTCTGGGGAAATTTGCATACGTGCAGTGCGGTCAGCCTAAGTTGAAGGTGAACCTGCGAAGAAGACCCAAGGAGTTTGAGTAAAGGCAAGCAACCAGCAGAGGGCAGCAGAGCAGAGCTACTGATCAGCTGTTCTGGGGAAATTTGCATACGTGCAGTGCGGTCAGCCTAAGTTGAAGGTGAACCTGCGAAGAAGACCCAAGGAGTTTGAGTAAAGGCAAGCAACCAGCAGAGGGCAGCAGAGCAGAGCTACTGATCAGCTGTTCTGGGGAAATTTGCATACGTGCAGTGCGGTCAGCCTAAGTTGAAGGTGAACCTGCGAAGAAGACCCAAGGAGTTTGAGTAAAGGCAAGCAACCAGCAGAGGGCAGCAGAGCAGAGCTACTGATCAGCTGTTCTGGGGAAATTTGCATACGTGCAGTGCGGTCAGCCTAAGTTGAAGGTGGTTTGTGGAGGGGCTGTTGGCAAGTGACAGTTAAACCCGAAACACTTTGTGAGTGTTTCCCACCCTACCTCCTCCTCTAACCAACCCCCCCACCCCACGGTGGTTGGGAAGCGGGAGCAGGGGCCTGTCGTGAAGGTGAGTGAGTGCCTTTAAATTTGCTTACCTTTCAGCGGGATCAGGGTTTGAGGTAATATCAGGTAAGCTCTTCCTTTCTTTTTCTTTTTCTTGTTTTTTTTTTAATCTAGAGGGGATGTCAGGGAAGGCAGTACAATGCTCCTCCTGCAGAATGTTTGAGGTGAGGGACGCCGTCAGTGTCCCTGCTGATTTCATCTGTGGGAAGTGCACCCAACTCCAGCTCCTCAAAAACCGTGTTAGGGACCTGGAGCTTGAGCTGGATGAACTTCGGATCATTCGGGAGGCAGAGGGGGTCATAGATAGGAGCTTCAGGGAAGTAGTTACACCAAAGACTGGAGATAGATGGGTAACTGTAAGAGGGACTGGGAAGAAGCAGTCAGTGCAGGGACCCCCTGCGGTCGTTCCCCTGAGTAACAAGTATACCGTTTTGGATACTTGTGGGGGGGACGACTTACCAGGGGTAAGCCATGGGGTACGGGCCTCTGGCACGGAGTCTGTCCCTGTTGCTCAGAAGGGAAGGGGGGAAAGGAGTAGAACATTAGTAATTGGGGACTCAATAGTCAGGGGCACAGATAGGAGATTTTGTGGGAGCGAGAGAGACTCACGTTTGGTATGTTGCCTCCCAGGTGCAAGGGTACGTGATGTCTCGGATCGTGTTTTCCAGGTCCTTAAGGGGGAGGGGGAGCAGCCCCAAGTCGTAGTCCACATTGGCACTAACGACATAGGTAGGAAAGGGGACAAGGATGTCAGGCAGGTCTTTAGGGAGCTAGGATGGAAGCTCAGAGCGAGAACAAACAGAGTTGTTATCTCTGGGTTGTTGCCCGTGCCACGTGATAGTGAGATGAGGAATAGGGAGAGAGAGCAATTAAACACGTGGCTACAGGGATGGTGCAGGCGGGAGGGATTCAGATTTCTGGATAACTGGGGCTCTTTCTGGGGAAGGTGGGACCTCTATAGACAGGATGGTCTACATCTGAACCTGAGGGGCACCAATATCCTGGGGGGGAGATTTGTTAGTACTCTTTGGGGGGGTTTAAACTAATTCAGCAGGGGCATGGGAACCTGGATTGTAGTTTTGGGGTGCGAGAGATTGAGAGTAGAGGGGTCAGGAGCACAGTTTTGACTTCGCAGGAGGGCGGCAGTGTTCAGGTCTGTGGTTTGAAGTGTGTCTATTTCAATGCCAGGAGTATACGAAATAAGGTAGGGGAACTGGCAGCATGGGTTGGTACCTGGGACTTCGATGTTGTGGCCATTTCAGAGACATGGATAGAGCAGGGACAGGAATGGTTGTTGCAGGTTCCGGGGTTTAGGTGCTTTAGTAAGGTCAGAGAAGGGGGCAAAAGAGGGGGAGGTGTGGCGCTGCTAGTCAAGGACAGTATTACGGAGGTAGAAAGGATGCAAGATGGGGACTCTTCTTCCGAGGTAGTATGGGCTGAGGTTAGAAACAGGAAAGGAGAGGTCACCCTGTTGGGAGTTTTCTATAGGCCACCTAATAGTTCTAGAGATGTAGAGGAAAGGATGGCGAAGATGATTCTGGAAAAGAGCGAAAGTAACAGGGTAGTTGTTATGGGAGACTTTAACTTTCCTAATATTGACTGGAAAAGATATAGTTCGAGTACATTGGATGGGTCGTTCTTTGTACAATGTGTGCAGGAGGGTTTTCTGACACAATATGTTGACAGGCCAACAAGAGGTGAGGCCACTTTGGATTTGGTTTTGGGTAATGAACCAGGCCAGGTGTTAGATCTGGAGGTAGGTGAACACTTTGGAGACAGTGACCACAATTCGGTGACCTTTACGTTAGTGATGGAAAGGGATAAGTATACCCCGCAGAGCAAGAGTTATAGCTGGGGGAAGGGCAATTATGATGCCATTAGACATGACTTAGGATGTGTTGGTTGGAGAAGTAGGCTGCAAGGGTTGGGCACACTGGATATGTGGAGCTTGTTCAAGGAACAGCTATTGCATTTTCTTGATAAGTACGTACCAGTCAGGCAGGGAGGAAGGGGTCGAGCGAGGGAACCGTGGTTTACCAAAGAAGTGGAATCTCTTGTTAAGAGGAAGAAGGAGGCCTATGTGAAGATGAGGAGTGAAGTTTCAGTTGGGGCGCTTGATAGTTACAAGGAAGCGAGGAAGGATCTAAAGAGAGAGCTGAGACGAGCAAGGAGGGGACATGAGAAGTCTTTGGCAGGTAGGATCAAGGAAAACCCAAAAGCTTTCTATAGGTATGTCAGGAATAAAAGAATGACTAGGGTAAGAGTAGGGCCAGTCAAGGACAGTGGTGGGAAGTTGTGTGTGGAGGCTGAGGATATAAGCGAGATACTAAATGAATACTTTTCGTCAGTATTCACTCAAGAAAAAGATAATATTGTGGAGGAGAATGCTGAGACCCAGGCTATTAGAATAGATGGCATTGAGGTGCGTAGGGAAGAAGTGTTGGCAATTCTGGACAAGGTGAAAATAGATAAGTCCCCGGGGCCGGATGGGATTTATCCTAGGATTCTCTGGGAAGCCAGGGAAGAGATTGCTGAGCCTTTGGCTTTGATTTTTAGGTCATCATTGGCTACAGGAATAGTGCCAGAGGACTGGAGGATAGCAAATGTGGTCCCTTTGTTCAAGAAGGGGAGTAGAGATAACCCCGGTAACTATAGGCCGGTGAGCCTAACGTCTGTGGTGGGTAAAGTCTTGGAGAGGATTATAAAAGATACGATTTATAATCATCTAGATAGGAATAATATGATTAGGGATAGTCAGCATGGTTTTGTGAAGGGTAGGTCATGCCTCACAAACCTTATCGAGTTCTTTGAGAAGGTGACTGAACAGGTAGACGAGGGTAGAGCAGTTGATGTGGTGTATATGGATTTCAGTAAAGCGTTTGATAAGGTTCCCCACGGTCGGCTATTGCAGAAAATACGGAGGCTGGGGATTGAGGGTGATTTAGAGATGTGGATCAGAAATTGGCTAGTTGAAAGAAGACAGAGAGTGGTAGTTGATGGGAAATGTTCAGAATGGAGTTCAGTTACGAGTGGCGTACCACAAGGATCTGTTCTGGGGCCGTTGCTGTTTGTCATTTTTATAAATGACCTAGAGGAGGGCGCAGAAGGATGGGTGAGTAAATTTGCAGACGACACTAAAGTCGGTGGAGTTGTAGACAGTGCGGAAGGATGTTGCAGGTTACAGAGGGACATAGATAAGCTGCAGAGCTGGGCCGAGAGGTGGCAAATGGAGTTTAATGTGGAGAAGTGTGAGGTGATTCACTTTGGAAAGAATAACAGGAATGCGGAATATTTGGCTAATGGTAAAATTCTTGGTAGTGTGGATGAGCAGAGGGATCTCGGTGTCCATGTACATAGATCCCTGAAAGTTGCCACCCAGGTTGATAGGGTTGTGAAGAAGGCCTATGGTGTGTTGGCCTTTATTGGTAGAGGGATTGAGTTCCGGAGCCATGAGGTCATGATGCAGCTGTACCAAACTCTGGTACGGCCGCATTTGGAGTATTGCGTACAGTTCTGGTCGCCTCATTATAGGAAGGACGTGGAAGCTTTGGAACGGGTGCAGAGGAGATTTACCAGGATGTTGCCTGGTATGGAGGGAAAATCTTATGAGGAAAGGCTGATGGACTTGAGGTTGTTTTCGTTAGAGAGAAGAAGGTTAAGAGGTGACTTAATAGAGGCATACAAAATGATCAGAGGGTTAGATAGGGTGGACAGCGAGAGCCTTCGCCCGCGGATGGAGGTGGCTAGCACGAGGGGACATAGCCTTAAATTGAGGGGTAATAGATATAGGACAGAGGTCAGAGGTGGGTTTTTTACGCAAAGAGTGGTGAGGCCGTGGAATGCCCTACCTGCAACAGTAGTGAACTCGCCAACATTGAGGGCATTTAAAAGTTTATTGGATAAGCATATGGATGATAAGGGCATAGTGTAGGTTAGATGGCCTTTAGTTTTTTTTTCCATGTCGGTGCAACATCGAGGGCCGAAGGGCCTGTACTGCACTGTATCGTTCTATGTTCTATGTTCTATGTTCTATTCTAATCCCATTTTTCAGCACTCCGTCCGTACGTCTTGCTTTTCAAGAGCTCATCTAAATGCTGCTTAAATGTTGCGAGGGTTCCCACCTCGACCACCCTTTCAGGCAGCGAGTTCCAGTCTCCCATCACTGTCTGGGTGAAAACGTTTCCCCTCACATCTTCTCTAAATCTCCTACCCCTTACCTTCAATCTGTGCCCCCTGGTTATTGACTCCTCAACTAAGGAGAAAATTACCTTCCTATCCACCTTATGGATGTCCCTCAGTGTTAGACACCACAATCAGCTGCCCACTCAGCCTGTTCTACTCCAGGGAAGACAACCCCAGCGGATCAGTCTTGTTTGATCGCTGAAACGCTCCAGCCCAGGCACCCTCCTGGTGAACCTCCCCTGCACACTCTCCAGTGCAATCATTTCCTTCCTATAGTGTGATCAGAACTATACAGTGCACCAGCTGGGGCCTTCTCATGGGAGTGTCCCTTTAAGAAATGTTTTTGTCTTATCACATGGCTTCAGTGATGTCATTGTGTGGGTGGAGCTGGGCTGTGGCTCTGAGAGTTAGTTTAACTTTAATTTTGAGTTTAGAGCTCATTTGTGACTCTGGGGGTTGTACTTTGGCTTTGAGTTTTGGACTGGGTTTTGAACTGCGCAGGTTGAAATAAGTGTTTCTCTATCTTCATTTTAAAAGCTGTTTCTGGAAGGAATTCAAACCAGCTGTTTGACAAGGGGAACAGTCTGAAACGCAGTAAGCGTGCTGTGTCAAAGGGAACAGTCTGAAAGGCAGTAAGCGTGCTGTGTGCTGCACCACACCTTTGAAAAGGGGTTTTTGGTTTATGGGATATTGTTACTGAATTGGAACAGTTCAGGGGGAATTCATTCAGGGTTATACATAGATTACTGTAGCTGTGTGGGGTCTTTGTGTTTGTAGTCAATAAAAGTTTTTGCGTGTGTTTATGCAAATTTTAACTAAATTTGTAGATTAAAGCTTGCTTTTTGATTAATAGATTCTAAGAACTCTGTTGAATAACACCTGAAAGCTAGGCTCTTGGGCTCATCGTAACCAAAATCATTAAATAGTTGTAGGTCAGGTGAACTCCAGAATATACATTGGAGTCTTCTAAACCCTGGCCCATAACAGGCCTAACCAGTGTTTTATACAGCTCTATCAAAACCTCACTGCACTTTGATTCAATGCCTCAGTTACCAGGGGGACACAAGTTGAAGGTGAGGGGCAGGGGGTTTAGGGGAGATTTGAGGAAAACCATTTTTACCCAGAGGGTGTTGACGGTCTGAAATGCACAGCCTGGGAGGGGGCAGAACATAGATTACAGCGCAGTACAGGCCCTTCGGCCCTCGATGTTGCGCCGACCTGTGAAACCCCTCTAAAGCCCATCTACATTATTCCCTTATCGTCCATATGACTATCCAATGACCATGTGAATGCGTTTAGTGTTGGCGAGTCCACTACTGTTGCAGGCAGGGCATTTCACGCCCGTACTACTCTCGGAGTAAAGAACCTACCTCTGACATCCGTCCTATATCTATCTCCCCTCAATTTAAAGCTATGTCCCCTCCCATCCTTTATAAAGCACTTGGCACTTCACAACATTGAAGGCTGTGGGCCAAGTGCTGGCAAATGGGATTAGGTCGGCAGGCCAGGGGCTTTCCATGTGGCGGTGAAGACTCGATGGGCCGAAGGGTCTTCCGTGCTGTATTATTCTGTGATTCTGGACCATAGAAGATTAAAACGTATCACCTTATTGAGACATTTCCTATCACAGGTGAATCTAGAATTCAAAACAGACGAGGAAGAATTTCTTTGAGGACAATTGGAATTCACTACCCAGGACAGCAGGGGGAGCTGGCTGGCTCATGGGTTAGACCGGGGCTGCGTTAGGAGTGTGAGGCCGCGTTATAACCGAGGCCCAGGCCGGGGGAGACCCAGGCCGGGGGAGACCCAGGCCGGGGGAGACCCAGGCCGGGGGAGACCCAGGCCGGGGGAGACCCAGGCCGGGGGAGACCCAGGCCGGGGGAGACCCAGGCCGGGGGAGACCCAGGCCGGGGGATACAGATTTTTGTTCTATCAGGCAGTCCAGGCTTTTGGGTGAGGTGGGGGTGGGGTTGCCATGGAAAGTGAGGTTAAGGCCACAATCAGATCAGCATGATCTAACTGAATGGAGAACAGGAATGGCCAAACTCCTGCTTCTTATATTCCACACACTGAAGATTATCAAGATAAGACTTTTTTCCCTGGAGTGTAGGAGGCTTAGGGGTGATCTTATAGAGGTCTATAAAATAATGAGGAGCAAAGATAAGGTAGATAGTCAACATCTTTTCCTAAAGGTAGGAGAGTCTAAAACTAGAGGGCATAGGTTTAAGGTGAGAGATACAAAAGGGCCCAGAGAGGCAATCTTTTCACACAGAGGGTGGGGAGTGTCTGGGACGAGTGGCCAGAGGCAGTGGTCAAGGTGGGTACACTTTTGTCTTTTAAAAAGCATTTAGACAGTTATAGGCGAAAGCTGGGTACAGAGGGATATGGGTCAAATGCGGGGAGGTGGGACCAGCTTAGTTGTAAAAACCGGGACAAGTTGGGCCACAAGTTTCCATGCTGTAAACCTCGATGACGTGAAGATGTCATTCAGCACCAATTTAAATGATTAAAGTAACTTTTAACGGGCAGCACAGTAGCATGGTGGTTAGCATAAATGCTTCACAGCTCCAGGGTCCCAGGTTCGATTCCCGGCTGGGTCACTGTCTGTGTGGAGTCTGCACGTCCTCCCCGTGTGTGCGTGGGTTTCCTCCGGGTGCTCCGGTTTCCTCCCACAGTCCAAAGATGTGCGGGTTAGGTGGATTGGCCATGCTAAATTGCCCGTAGTGTCCTTAAAAGTAAGGTTAAGGGGGGGGGGGGGGGTGGCGTTGTTGGGTTACGGGTATAGGGTGGATATGTGGGTTTGAGTAGGGTGATCATTGCTCGGCACAACATCGAGGGCCGAAGGGCCTGTTCTGTGCTGTTCTATGTTCTAAATGACTGGACAAACACATGGATAGGATGGGAATAGAGGGATACGGCACAAGGAAGTGCTGAGAATTTTGGCAAAGATTGGTATCGTGACTGTACAGGATGCAGACCCAGTTCTGGGGTAAACATTTATGATCTGGGGAAAGGGCAGCACGGTGGCGCAGTGGGTTAGCCCTGCTGCCTCACAGCGGCGAGGTCCCAGTTTCGATCCCGGCTCTGGGTCACTGTCCGTGTGGAGTTTGCACATTCTCCCCGTGTCTGCGTGGGTATCGCCCCCACAACCCAAAGATGTGCAGAGTAGGTCAATTGGCCACATTAAATTGCCCCTTAATTGGAGAAAATGAATTTGGTATTTTAAATTTTTTAAAAAAGAAAAAAAAAATGATCTGGGAGAAGATATTTTTCATTAAGCACCTTGGGAAAAGGGACCATAATGAACAAAACCAATGTCATAGGTGAAGCTCAACCTTTAAGGCAGCAGCGAGGAACTCTTACCATGGGCATGTAGACACTGTAAGGATTGGATGGATTGTAGTAAGCACTAGAAGCTGCTTCTGCTGCTTTAGCTCCACCTGAAAGAGAAAAGATACAACAATTTAAAGTGGCGCTTTTCTTTAAATCCTTCCCTCTATTGAAACCTCTTCTTGCTCCCCTTTCCAAGCTGCCAATTTCTCCCCTCTTCCCTCTCAAAATACAATGACTGACCTTTTTCTGCAGATGCTATAATCCATCAGAGCCTGCTGTGACTGGATTCTGGCCACTGAACACAGCAGGCAGCTGTAAGACTTGTGGGAAAAGTTACAGCTCAACATGGATTGAAAATTGGCAGAATAATAGGAAGCAATGAGTAATGGTCAGTGGGTATTTGGGGGCTGGAGGAAGGTTTGTCGTGGTATTCTCCAGGGCTCGGTATTGGAATCCTTGCTTTTCCTGGTACATATTAATGACTTAGATCTTGGTTTGCTGGGGTCAATTTCAAAGTTTGCAAATGGCACAAAACTTGCAAGTATTGGAAACTGTAAGGAGGACCGTGCAGAACATCAAAAGGACGGACAGGTTGGGGCACTGGGCAGGCGGGTATCAGATGGACAGGTTGGGGGACTGGGCAGGTTGGGGGACTGGGCAGGTTGGGGGTCTGGGCAGGTTGGTGTCAGACGGACAGGTTGGGGGACTGGGCAGGCGGGTATCAGATGGACAGGTTGGGGGACTGGGCAGACTGGTGTCAGACAGGTTGGGGGACTGGGCAGGTTGGGGGACTGGGCAGACTGGTGTCAGACGGACAGGTTGGGGGACTGGGCAGGCGGGTATCAGACGGACAGGTTGGGGGACTGGGCAGGCTGGTGTCAGACGGACAGGTTGGGGGACTGGGCAGGCTGGTGTCAGACAGACAGGTTGGGGGACTGGGCAGGCTGGGGGACTGGGCAGGCTGGTATCAGACGGGCAGGTTGGGGGACTGGGCAGGCTGGTGTCAGATGGACAGGTTGGGGGACTGGGCAGGCTGGTGTCAGACGGACAGGTTGGGGGACTGGGCAGGCTGGTGTCAGACGGACAGGTTGGGGGACTGGGCAGGCTGGTATCAGACGGACAGGTTGGGGGACTGGGCAGGCTGGTGTCAGACAGGTTGGGGGACTGGGCAGGTTGGGGGACTGGGCAGGTTGGGGGACTGGGCAGGCTGGTGTCAGACAGGTTGGGGGACTGGGCAGGCTGGTGTCAGACAGACAGGTTGGGGGACTGGGCAGGCTGGTGTCAGACGGACAGGTTGGGGGACTGGGCAGGCTGGTGTCAGACAGACAGGTTGGGGGACTCGGCAGGCTGGTGTCAGACAGACAGGTTGGGGGACTGGGCAGGCTGGTATCAGACAGGTTGGGGGACTGGGCAGGCTGGTGTCAGACAGGTTGGGGGACTGGGCAGGCTGGTGTCAGATGGACAGGTTGGGGGACTGGGCAGGCTGGTGTCAGACGGACAGGTTGGGGCACAGCTAGCAGACTGCTAGCGCAGCAACTCAGGAAGAGGGAGGCGGCCAGGGAAATAAGTAGAGTGATGGATGGGGAGGGGCACAAAGTGGAGGACCCGGCAGGATTGAATAAGGTATTCCGGGACTTCGATCGCAAGCAGTATAATTCGGAGCCGCCGGAAGAACCGGAGGAGATGAAAAGGTTTCTGGACGGGTTAACATTCCCAACAGTAGGTGGGGGGGGGGGGGGGGGGGGGCGAGTGGATGAGCTGGGGGCCCCGATTAGAGTTGAGGAGGTATTGGGGGGGGTCTAAAGGCCATGCAGTCGGGGAAAGCCCCAGGGCTGGATTGATACCCAGTAGAGTTCTATAGGAAGTTCTCTGAGCTGGTGGGCCCGGTCTTGGCGAGGGTTTTCAATGAGGCAAGGGACAGAGGGACCCTGCCGGCGACAATGTCGCAAGCCACTATATATCACTGATATTGAAGCGGGGTAAAGACCTGGAGGCGCCAAGCTCCTGGCAAAGGTACTGGCGGTTAGAATGGAGGACTGCGTACTGGAGGTGATTGGGGAGGACCAAACTGGGTTCGTGAAAGATAGGCAGCTGGCGGCCAACCTGAGAAGATTACTTAATGTGATAATGATGCCCCCGGCGGGTAGGGAGGTGGAGGTAGTGGTGGCGATGGACGCCGAGAAGGCCTTTGACCGGGTGGAGTGAGACTATCTATGGGAGATGCTCGGACGGTTTGGGCTCGGGGAGGGACTGGTGAATTGGATCAAATTATTATATCAGGCCCCAAAGGCCAGCGTCAGGACTAACAGAGAAGTGTTGGAGTACTTTAGGTTGTACCGAGGGACCAGACAGGGCTGCCCGCTCTCCCCGCTGCTGTTTGCGCTGGCCATAGAGCTGCTGGCGATTGCGCTGAGAGCCGCAAAGGGATGGAAGGGTATAGTGAGGGGCGGGGTAGAACATAGGGTCTCTCTTTATGCAGACAACCTGCTCCTGTACGTGTCGGACCCAGTGGCCGGGATGGGAAGTATACTGGGAATGTTAAGGAAGTTCGGCCAGTTTTCAGGATACAAATTAAATACGGCCAAGAGTGAAATGTTTGTGGTACAGGCAAGGGGCCTGGAGAACAGATTGAGAGGGCTACCGTTTAGGCTGGTTGAGGAAAATTTCCGGTATTTGGGAATCCATGTGGCACGAGACTGGGGCAGGCTGCACAAGTTAAATTTGGCCAGGGTGGTGGAGCAAATGAAGGGATAGTTTCGGAGATGGGATGCACTCCCGCTGTCGCTGGCAGGGAGGGTGCAGACTGTAAAGATGACAATCCTCCCTCGATTTTTGTTTATTTTTCAGTGCCTCCCGATCTTTGTCCCACAGTCCTTCTTCAAAAGAGTTAACAGGATGATGATGAGCTTTGTCTGGGCGGGAAAATCTCCACGGGTGAAGAAGGCAATGCTGGAGAGGAACTGCAGCAAGGGAGGGCTGGCTTTGCCGAGTCTGATTAATTATTACCGGGCGGCCAACATCGCTATGATAAGGAAGTGGATGGTGGGTACGGGGTCTATCTGGGAGCGGGTGGAGGCGGCTTCGTGCAGGGGCTCTAGTTTGGCAGCCCTGGTCACGGCTCCTCTACCGCTGCCGCCGGCCAGCTACTCCACCAGCCCGGTAGTGGTGGCGACCCTGCGTATATGGGGCCAGTGGGGGAGGCATGTAGGGGAGATGGGGGCGTCGGTTTGGGCGCCAATCTGTGACAACCATCGGTATTCCCCCGGGAGTATGCATGGGGGGTTTCGAGGATGGCGGCGGGCGGGGGTGGGAAGGGCGGGCGATATGTTCCTGGAAGGAAGCTTTGCGAGTTTGAGGAGCTTGGAGGAGAGCTTTGGTCTAGTAAGGGGAAATGATTTTAGGTACCTACAGTTGCGGGACTTTGCCCGTAGACAGGTCCCACCCTTCCCACGCCTCCCGCCAATGGGGATCCAAGACAGAATAGACTCTAGGGGGGAAGTAGAGGGTAGAGTCTCTGAGATTTATAGGGTGCTCATGAGGGAGGAAGGGTCCCAGACGGAGGAACTGAAACTTAAATGAGAGGAGGAGCTAGGTGGGGAAATGGAGGACGGGCTGTGGGCAGAAGCCCTGAGTAGGGTAAATTCGACCGCAACATGTGCCAGGCTCAGTCTGATTCAATTTAAAGTCGTTCACCGGGCCCACATGACAGTGTCTCGGATGAGAAAATTCTTTGGGATAGAGGACAAATGCGCTAGGTGCGCAGGAGGACCAGCGAACCACGTTCACATGTTTTGGGCATGCCCTAAGCTTATGGGGTACTGGGAGGGATTTGCGGGCGTCATGTCCCGGGTGCTAAAAACAAGGGTGGTGATGAGTCCAGGGGTGGCAATTTTTGGGGTTTCGGAAGACCCGGGAGTCCAGGGGGAGAAAGAGGCCAATGTTTTGGCCTTTGCTTCCCTGATAGCCCGGCGACAAATACTATTGGCGTGGAGGGACTCAAAGCCCCCGAAGACTGAGTTGTGGCTTGCGGACATGTCGAGTTTTCTGGGTATGGAAAAGTTTAAGTTCGCCTTGAGGGAATCTGTACAGGGGTTCGCCCGAAGGTGGCACCATTCATTGACTTCTTGCGGGAGAGTGAGCGTCAGCAGGGGGTGGGGGAGGGGGTTTGAGTCGAGTAGAGTAGGAGGGAAAATTGGCGGGTAGTACGGGAGAGGACGGGCTTGTGCAGTATGTTATTACATAGAATTAGAATTTACAGTGCAGGAGGCAGCCATTTGGCCCATCAAGTCTGCACCGGCTCCTGGAAAGAGCACCCTACCCAAGGTTAACACCTCCACCCTATCCGCATAACCCAGTAACCCCACCCAACACTAAGGGCAATTTTGGACACCAAGGGCAATTTATCACGGCCAATCCACCTAACCTGCGCATCTTTGGACTGTGGGAGGAAACCGAAGCACCCGGAGGAAACCCACGCAGACACGGGGAGGATGTGCAGACTCCGCACAGACAGTGACCCAGCAGGGAATCGAACCTGGGACCATGGAGCCATGAAGTGATTGTGCTATCCACAATGCTACCATGCTGCCCCACTATGATTGAAGTATTGAATGTTTTCTTTCTGTTGATGTCTGTAACTGTTTACAAAGCCAAACACTACTATAAAATTGTTTATTAAAAAAAACAGAAGCAGCAAATAGGGTCACAGGGGGAAAAAATTGTAATAAGACAAAATGAACGACTCTTCACTTAAATCCGCGCAGTAGTTGGCACAAAATAAATGAATTCACTGCACAAATTGAGGTTAATGGGTATGTCTGATCATATCGCCACTACAGAGATGCAGTGACAAGAAGATCAATGCTGGGAAAATATTCAGGGATTTGTGGCTTTTTGTAAGGACAGCGTGAGGGGGGTGGGGTAGCTTTGTTACAAGATTAAATAAGTACGATAGCAAGAAATGATCTTGAATCGGAAGATATCAAATCCATTTGGTGGAGGAAAGAAATAACAGGGGGAAGGCGACACTGGCTGGAGTCAGCTATAGGATCCCTAACAGTAGCTACACTATACTAACTGTGAGATGTGGCAGATCCGTGACGCTTCCAGTGTTCTGCTCAACTACATCTGTAGCAAGGGTAACCAATGGCAGCTCCTCATAGACCGCGTGGTTTGGTTGGAGCAGCAATTGGATGCACTTATGAGCACGCAATGGCGGAAAGCTTCATAGATATGTGTTAGAGAGATGTGGTCACGCCCAAGGTGCAGGCAGAGAGATGGGTGACCACTAGAAGGGGCAGGCAGTCAGTGAAGGAATCCCCTGTGGCTGTCCCCCTCTCGAACAGGCTCTCTAAGGGATGGTTTAGCTCAGTGGGCTAGACAGCTGGTTTGTAATGCAGAACCAGGCCAGCAGTATGTGTTCAATTCCTGTACCACTTACCCAAACAGGCCACGGAATGTGGCGACTAAGGGCTTTTTGCAGTAACTTCATACTTGTGACAATAAAAGATTATTATTATATTGTTTTGGATACTGTTGGGGGGGATAGCCTATCAGGGGAAAACAACAGCAGCACGGTAGCATTGTGGTTAGCACAATCGCTTCACAGCTCCAGGGTCCCAGGTTCGATTCCTGGCTTGGGTCACTGTCTGTGTGGAGTCTGCACATCTTCTCCGTGTGTGCGTGGGTTTCCTTCGGGTGCTCCGGTTTCCTCCCACAGTCCAAAGATGTGCGGGTTAGGTGGATTGGCCATGATAAATTCCCCTTAGTGTCCAAAATTGCCCTTAGTGTTGGGTGGAGTTGCTGGGTTATGGGGATAGGGTGGAGGTGTTAACCTTGGGTAGTGTGCTCTTTCCAGGAGCTGGTGCAGACTCGATGGGCCGAATGGCCTCCTTCTGCACTGTAAATTCTATGTAAAAAACAGTGGGACCACAACTGGTTCTGTTGCTCAGCAGGGGAGGGCAAAGTGCAAGAGAGCGTTAGTTATAGCGAACTCCATAGTAAGGGGCACAGATAGGCACGTCTGTGGACGGGAAAGAGACTCAAGGATGGTGTGTTGCCTCCCTGGTGCCAGGGTCAAGGATGTCTCTCAACAAACACAGGAGATCCTGAAGGGGGAGGGTGAACAGGCAGAGGTCGTAGTACACATAGGTACTAACGACATAGGCAGGAAGAGTGATGAGGTCCTGCAGCAGGAGTTCAGTAAGCTAAGAAGTAGGACCTCTAGGGTTGTAATCTCAGGATTACTCCCTGTGCCACGTGCCAGTGAGGCTAGAAGTAGGAGGATAGTGCAGCAAAACAAGTGGCTAAACCAGTGGTGTAGAAGGGAGGGTTTCATATTTCAGGACCATTGGGATCTCTTCCGGTGCAGATGGGATCAGTACAAAAAGGACGGGTTGCATCTAAACTTGAAGGGCACCAAGATCCTGGCTGGGAGGTTTGCTCGTGTCACTCTGGAGGATTTAAACTAGTATGGCAGGGAGGTGGGAACCAGAGCATTAGCTTAGAAGGTGTCAGAACGTGGCTGCAAGGGGATCAGAGCTGGGATCTAAATATACAAGGCTATGTATCCTAACAAAAGGACAGGCAGATGGGCAAAGGGGGCGGGGTTGCATTGTCAGTAAAGAATGAAGTTAAATTGATAGCAAGGAGCGATATAGAATCAGAAGGCATAAAATCTCTTTAGGTAGAGTTGTGGAATCGCAAAGGTCAAAAGACCCTGATGGGAGTTATGTACAGGTCCCCTGGCAGTAGTCAGGATTTGTGCAGACTGAGAGAGGGCAATGAAGTGGCAGATGAAATACAATGTTGGAAAGTGTGAGGTTATGCACTTTGGAAGGAGGAGTTTAGCATAGACTATTTTCTAAATGGGGAAATGCTTCGGAAAGCTGAAGCACAAAGGGACTTGGGAGTCCTGTTCACGATTCTCTGAAGGTTAACGTGCAGGTTCAGTCGGCAGTTAAAGCGGCAAATGCAATGTTAGCATTCATGTCGAGAGGGCTAGAATACAAGACCAGGGATGTACTTGTGAGGCTGTAGAAGGCTCTGGTCAGACACCATTTGGAGAATTGTGAGCAGTTTTGGGCCCTGTATCTAAGAAAGGATGTGCTGGCCTTGGAAAGGGTCCAGAGGAGGTTCACAACAATGATCACTGGAACGAAGAGCTTGTCGTATGAGTAACAGTTGAGGACTCTGGGTCTGTACTCGTTGGAGTTGAGAAGGACGAGGGAGGTGCTATTGAAACTTGGATACTGCGATGTGGAGAGGATGTTTCCACTTGTAGGAAAAACTGCAGCAGCCTATCAGACTGCACCAACATAAAAAAAGTAAAACACCTGACCTGTCTACCCTAATCCCATTTGCCAGCACTTGGCCCACAGCCTTCAATGTTGTGACGTACCAACTACTCATCCAAGTACTTTTTAAAGGATTGAGACAACCCGCCTCTACCACCCTCCCAGGCAGCGCATTCCAGACCGTCACCACCCTCTGGGTATAAAGGTTTTTCCTTAAATCCCCCCTAAACCTCCTGCCCCTTTATATCCCCCTCGTAACTGACCCTTCAACTAAGGGGAACGGCTGCTCCCCATCCACCCTGTCCATATCCCTCATAATCTTGTCCACCTCGATCAGGTCGCCCCTCAGTCTTCTCTGCTCCAGAGAAAACAACCCAAGCCTATCCAACCTCTCTTCAGGCAACATCCTGGTGAATCTCCTTTTATCCCCTCCAGTGCACTCACATTCCTCCTATAGCACTTGGAACTATGATGTTGGTGCTATTCGAGAATTGGTTGAGAGAAGGACAGGATTAGCAGCTAAATGTTCCAGGATTTAGATGTTTCAGGCACGATAGAGGGGGATGTAAAATGGGTGGGGAAGTTGCATTACTGGTTAAGGAGAATATTATAATAATTAAAATCTTTATTAGTGTCACAAGTAGGCATACATGAACATGCAATGAAGTGACAGAATACTGTTGCAGCCTTCCCCCAGGAAGCAGGCAAGCTCCCCTCCCAGTTCCCCCCCTCCATCAGCCCCTTTCAACCCCTCCTTCAACTCCCTCCTCAAGTGCTCCACGACTTGGTACTGCCAGCCTGGCACGTTGCAGTCTGAGGAGTGGAAAGCGGGTTTGAAAGCAACACCAACATTTCGACCATTTCTTCTGTGCACAATTTCCCCTGCAGATGTCAGTCAGTTCACCGGGTCTCCTAAGGGAGACAGGTGAAAGCTCCAAGAAGATAAAGCTTTAGGACATTTCTTCCTGAGTCTCAAAGCGAGAGTGAGAAACCGAAATGACCAACAACAACTGTCATTCAAAATGCATCCTAAATATGATGCTGCCACACTGGCTGAAAAGTACCAGCATTTTCCATTTTTATTACAGCTGAAAATGTTTTTTTTCAGAAAAAACATTTGAAATCGGTTATGTGGAGATGCCGGCGTTGGACAGGGGTGGACACAGTGAGACGTCTTTCAACACCAGGTTGAAGTCCAGCGGGTTTGTTTCGAATCGCTGGCTTTCGGAGCGCTGCTCCTTCTTCACCTGATGGGGGAGCTGCGCTCTGAGGGCTCGTGGTTTAGAGCGGACCTGGTGGACTTTGGCCTGGTGTTGTAAGACTTTTAAAATCGGTGACAACCCAACAGTTGTAACATACTGAAAATTATTTTATAAAATATGCAAATCGATTTCCTAATAAAATTCTGTTATAGCAAAAAAAAAAAAAAAAAAAAAAGAACATGCAATGAAGTGACTATGAAAATTCTTTAGTCGCCACACTCCGGGAATCGAACCTGGGATCCTGGCGCTGTGAAGCAACAGTGCTAACCACTGCTACCGTGTCGCCCATAAAAGTAGCTACATAGATAGTGGATGCACTAGCAGTAATCTTCCAAGAACCTTAAATTCTGAAAAGAGCCAAATGATTGGAAAACTGTCAGTGGAATACCTTATTCAAAAAGGGAGGGAGGCAAAAAGATAGGTAACTAGAGGCCAGTTAGCTTAATATCTGCCATTGGGAAAATGTTACAGTCCATTATTTTTATTCATTTTTTCCAATTAAAAGGCAATTTTAGCGTGGCCAATCCACCTACCCTGCACGTCTTTGGGTTGTGGGGGCGAAACCAATGCAAAAACGGGGAGCTTACAGACCACTATAAAGGATGTAATAGCGGAATTAGAAATACTTAATATATTCAAGCTTATTGAAGATATATCCAAGAATTCTATGCGAGGCTATGCCCTGGCTGAGGTATTTGCATCATCGTTAGCCATGGGTGAGGTTCCAGAAGACTGGAGGGTAGCAAACGTTGTGCCTTTATTTCAGAAGGGCTGTAAAGAAAAACCTGGGAATTATAGACCGGTAAACCTAATATCTGTGGTGGGTAAGTTATGAGAGAGGATTATGAGGGACAAGATATACAGGCATTTGGAAAGACAGGGTTTGATTAGGAGTACAGTAAGAAGTCTTACAACACCAGGTTAAAGTCCAACATGTTTGTTTCAAACACTAGCTTTCGGAGCTCTGCTCCTTCCTCAGGTGCAGTGCTCCGAACTGCTCAGGAGCAGTGCTCCAAAAGCTAGTGTTTGAAACAAACATGTTGGACTTTAACCTGGTGTTGTAAGACTTCTTACTGTACTCCTAATCAAACCCTGTTTACTGTGCTCACCCCAGTCCAACGCCACCATCTCCACATCTTGATTAGGAGTTATCAGCACGGCTTTGTGCATGGGTGATCATGTCTTACAGATTTTTTTAGAGTTCTTTGATCAAGTGACCAGGAAGGTTGATGAGGGCAGGGTGGCAGATGCAGTCTATATGGACTTCAGTAAGGTCTTTGATAAAGTTCCACATGGTAGGCTGCGCTGGAAGGTTAGAGCACATGGAATCCAGGGAGAGCTGGCAAATTGGTTATACAATTGCCTTGATGGTGGGAAGCAGAGGGTAATGGTGGAAGGATGCTTGCAGCAGGACCTTAATCAGCTGGGGAAGTGGGCCTAGAAATGGCAAATGGAGTTCAATATAGATGTGTGTGATGTGTTGCATTTTGGAAAGTCAAATCAAAGTCAGACTTCCACGGCGAATGGTAGGACCTTAGGGAGTGTGGTGGAACAGAGGGACCTTGGAGTTCAGGTACACGGTTCTCTAAAGATGGAGTCACAGGTAGATAGAGCAGTGAAGAAAGCTTTTGGCATGCTGGCCTTCATCAGTCAGGGCACTGAGGATAGAAGTTGGGAAATTATGTTGCAATTGTACAGGACGTTGGTGGGGCCACACCTGGATGTTTTCAGTTTTGGTCGCCTTCCTATAGGAAAGATGTTATTCTGAGAATGATTGGACAGGCTGGGACATCTTTCCTTGGAGCGTAGGAGACTGAGGGGTGATCATGGAGGTGAATAAGGTCATGAGAGGCATGGATAGGGGAAATGCACGCAGTCTTTTTCTCCACAACCGGGGAACTGAGAACTAGAGGGTATAGGTTTAAGTTAAGAGGGGAAAGGATCAACAGGAACCTGAGGAGCAACATTTTAACAAAGAGGATGATACTAACGTGGAATGAGCTGCCGGAGGAATAATAATAATAATTATTATTTTTATTGTCCCGAGTAGGCTTCAATGAAGTTACTGTGAAAAGCCCCTAGTTGCCACATTCTGGCGCCTGTTCGGGGAGGCTGGTACGGGAATTGAACCGTGCTGCTGGCCTGCCTTGGTCTGCTTTCAAAGCCAGCGATTTAGCCCGGTGCTAAACAGCCCCACGCTGTTGGCCCGGTTCTGCATTACAAGCCAGCTGTTTAGCCTACTGTGCTAAACCAGTCCCATAGTGGTTGAGGCAGGGACATTGACAACATTTAAAAGGCATTTGGACGGATACATGGATAGGAAAGGTTTAGAGGGATATGGGCCAAATGGGGTTAGCTGAGATGGGCTTTTTGGTTGGCACGGACCAGTCTGGGCTGAAGGGCCCGACTCCGTGCCGTAGCAAACGACCAATTTATTAGAGCTCTTTCAGGTGGTAATGAGCAGGATAGATAAAGTGAAACCAGTAGATGCAATATACTTGGATTTCCAAAAAGCATTTGATAAGGTCCCGCACAAAAGTCTATCCGTTAAGATAAGAGCACATGGTGTTGGGAGTAGTATATTATCATGAATGGAGGATAGGCTAATTAAAAGACAGATTCCATAGAATTCTGACTGTGCAGAAGGAGGCCATTCAGCCCATCAAGTCTCCACCAACCCTCTGAAAATGCACCCTACCTAAGACCACCCTGCCCTATACCCATAACCCCACCTAACCTGCACATCTTTGGACTGTGGGAGGAAACCGGAGCACCCGGAGGAAACCCACACAGACACGGGGAGAACGTGCAAACCCCGCACAGACAGTGACCCAAGACCGGAACTGAACCTGGCTCTGTGAGGCAGCAGAGTTAACCACTGGGATAAGAAGGGCAATTTCAGGATGGCAACATGTAACTAGTGGACTGCCACAGGTATCAGTGCTGGGGCCACAATTATAGAACATAGAACAGTACAGCACAGAACAGGCCCTTCAGCCCTCGATGATGTGCCGAACAATGATCACCCTACTCAAACCCACGTATCCACCCTATACCCGTAACCCAACAACCCCTGCCCTTAGCCTTACTTTTTAGGACACTACGGGCAATTTAGCATGGCCAATCCATCTAACCCGCACATCTTTGGACTGTGGGAGGAAACCGGAGCACCCTGAGGAAACCCACGCACACACGGGGAGGACGTGCAGACTCCACACAGACAGTGACCCAGCCGGGAATCGAACCTGGAACCCTGGAGCTGTGAAGCATTTATGCTAACCACCATGCTACCGTGCTGCCCCGATTATGTATTATATTTTTGAGTACCCAATTCATTTTTTCCAATTAAGGGACAATTTAACTTGGCCAATCCACCTAACCTGCACATTTTTGGGTTGTGGGGGCGAAACCCATGCAAACATGGGGAGAATGTGCAAACTCCACGTGGACAGTGATCCAGGGCTGGGATCGAACCTGGAACCTTGGCGCCATGAGGCAGCAGTGCTAACCACTGTGCCGATTATTTATTATATTAATGACTTGGATGAAGGAAGTGAATGTACCACTGCTAGGTTTGCAGTTGATATTAAAATAGATGGAAAGGCAAACGATGAGGTTGTGCAAAGTCTACAAAGGGATAGAGACAGGTTAAATGAGTGGGCAAAACATTGGCAGATGGAATATAATGTAGGAAAATGTGAATTATGCACTTTGGTGGGAAGAATAGAGCTGAATATTTTTTAAATGGAGAATGGCTCAGAGGGATTTGGGAATCCTCCTGCATAAAGCACAAGAAGCTGGCATGCAGATGCAGCAGGTAATAGGGAAGGCAAATGGAATGTTTGCCTTTATTTCAAAGGCAATGGAGTATAAAAATGAGGGTCTTGCTAAAACTAAACAAGACAATCGATAGACCACACCTGGAATACAGTGAACAGGTTTTGTCCCCATATCTAAGGAAAGATATATTAGCATTGGATGCAATTCAGAGAAGGTTCATAGCATTGATCCTGGGTATGGAGGAATTTTCTCATGAGGAGAGGTTGAGTAAGTCGGGCCTGTTCTCATTGGAGTCGAGAAAAATGAGACGTTAACTTATTGAGACATATGGAATTGTTCGGGGTATTAGAACATAGAACAGTACAGCACAGAACAGGCCCTTCGGCCCTCAATGTTGTGCCGAGCCATGATCACCCTACTCAAACCCACGTATCCACCCTATACCCGTAACCCAACAACCCCCCCTTAACCTTACTTTTATTAGGACACTACGGGCAATTTAGCATGGC
This sequence comes from Scyliorhinus canicula, assembly GCF_902713615.1. Taxonomy (NCBI): domain Eukaryota; kingdom Metazoa; phylum Chordata; class Chondrichthyes; order Carcharhiniformes; family Scyliorhinidae; genus Scyliorhinus; species Scyliorhinus canicula. The sequence continues at coordinate 21,691,670 of NC_052168.1, read as the reverse complement.
CAATCCACCTAACCCGCACATCTTTGGACTGTGGGAGGAAACCGGAGCACCCGGAGGAAACCCACGCACACAGGGGAGGACGTGCAGACTCCACACAGACAGTGACCCAGCCGGGAATCGAACCTGGTACCCTGGAGCTGTGAAGCATTTATGCTAACCACCATGCTACCCTGCTGCCCCAAACAGTATTGACGGGGTAGATGCTGAGAGATTGCTTTCCCTTGTGGAGAGTCTAGGACCAAGGGGCATAACCTCAGAGTAAGGGGTCGCCCATTTAAATCTTTTTTTTTTATAAATTTAGATTAGCCAATTTTTTTTTTTCCAATTAAGGGGCAATTTAGCGTGGCCAATCCACCTACACTGCACATTTTTGGATTGTGGGGGCGAAACCCACGCAGACACGGGGAGAACGTGCAAACTCCACACGGACAGTGACCCAGAGCCGGGATCGAACTTGGGACCTCAGCGCCGTGAGGCGGTTGTGCTAATCACTAGGCCACCGTGCTGCCCTGGTCGCCCATTTAAGACAGAAATTGGAGTCGAGGGCCATCACATCTTATCAGTCATAATCTCTGATTGCTGATATAGTGCGGGGCACAGTGGTTGCTGGGTGAGAGCTTGCTAAGGGGGGTAAAATTTTTAAAAACTTACTGTTGGCGGTTTTCAGTTGAATCCGGTCGGAGTGAGGACAGAGTGACTGCTGGGTAAGTAGCAAAGATTTACATTGTTTACGCGGGCCGATAACAGCTGATTGATGTTCTTGTGCGGGGCGCAGTGGTTGCTGGTTAAGTGTTTTATTTTTACCTGTATTTAAGTTGGGCGGTTCCTAAACCCGAGACACTACACTTGTCGTGTCCCCCACCCTTCCACCTCCTCTAACCTGAGGGGGTAGAGTGAATAACAGGTAAGCTCTTTCTTTCTTTTTCTTGTTTTTATCCGCAAGTTATCTAGAGGAGATGGCAGGGAAGCCAGTGCAATGTTCCTCCTGCAGTATGTTTGAGGTGAGGAACGCCGTCAGTGTCCCTGCTGATTTCACCTGTGGGAAGTGCACCCATCTCCAGCTCCACATAAGCCGCGTTAGGGAAATGGAGCTGGAGCTGGATGAACTTCGGATCAGTCGGGAGGCAGAGGTGGTCATAGATAGTAGCTTCAGGGATGTAGTTACTCCGAAGAATCAAGATAGATGGGTGACGGTGAGAGGGGCTGGGAGGAAGCAGTCAGTGCAGGGATCCTCTGTGGTCGTTCCCCTCAGTAACAAGTATACCGTTTTGGATACTGTTGAGGGGGACGACCTATCAGGGTAAGCCACGGTGAACGAATCTCCAGCACTGAGTCCATCCCTGTGGCTCAGAAGGGAAGGAGGGAGAGCAGGAGAGCAATAGTTACTGGGGACGCGATAGTTAGAGGGACAGATAGACGCTTCAGTGATAACAAAAGAGACTCACAGTTGGTATGTTACCTCCCGGGTGCCAGGGTCCATGACGTCTCGGACCGTGTTTTCAGAATCCTTAAGCGGGAGGGGGAACAGTCACAAGTCATGGTACACATCGGTACCAACGACATAGGTAAGAGAGGGGACGAGGATTTAAAACAGGAATTTAGGGAGCTAGGGTGGAAGCTGAGAGCGAGGACAAACCATGTTGTCATCTCTGGTTTGTTGCCGGTCACGTGCTAGGGAGGTGAGGAACAGGGAGAGAGTGCAGATAAACACGTGGCTGCAGGGATGGTGTAGGAGGGAGGGTTTCAGTTAAGTGGATAATTGGAGCACATTCTGGGGAAGGTGGGACCTGTACAGACAGGACGGTTTGCACCTGAACCAGAGGGGCGCCAATGTCCAGGGAGGGAAATTTGCTAGGGCTCTTCGGGGGGGGGGGGGGCTTAAACTAATTTGGCAGGTGGAATGGGAAAACAAACTGTAGTCCAGAAGCCAGTGTTGAGAGTAATGAGGTACTGAGGAGGGTATCGAGGTCGCAGGAGTGTACCGGCAGACAGAAAGGTGGGTTGAAGTGTGTCTACTTTAATGCAAGGAGCATCCGGAATAAGGTAGGTGAACATGGAGCATGGATTGGTACCTGGGACTACGATGTTGTGGCCATTACGGAGACATGGTTAGAACAGGGACAGGAATGGTTGTTGGAAGATCCGGGATATAGATGATTCAGTAAGAGCAGGGTAGGTGGTAAAAGAGGTGGAGGAGTATCATTATTAACCAAGGATAGTTTAACGGCTGAAGAAAGACAGTTTGAGGGGTATCTACCTACTGAGGTAATATGGGCCGAAGTTAGAAATAGGAAAGGAGCGGTCACGTTGTTAGGAGTTTTCTATAGGCCCCCAAATAGTAATAGAGACGTGGAGGAAGAAATTGCAAAACAGATTATGGATAGGTGTGGAGGTCACAGGGTAGTTGTCATGGTGACTTTAACTTTCCAAATATTGATTGGAACCTCTATAGGTCGAACAGTTCGGATGGGGCAGTTTTTGTACAGTGTGTGCAGGAGGGTTTCCTGACACAATATGTGGATAGGCCGACAAGAGGTGGGGCCACATTGGATTTGGTACTGGGTAATGAACCGGGCCAAGTGTTAGATTTGTTTGTGGGAGAGCACTTTGGAGATAGTGATCACAATTTGGTGTCTTTCACTATTGCAATGGAGGGGGATAGGGCCATACGGCAGGGCAAGGTTTATAATTGGGGGAGGGGTAATTATGATGCGATTAGGCAAGAATTAGGGAGCATAAGATGGGAACAGAAACTGTTAGGGAAAGGCACAAATGAAAAGTGGAACTTGTTCAAAGAACAAATACTGCATGTCCTTGACAGGTATGTCCCTGTCAGGCAGGGAGGAAATGGCCGTGTGAGGGAACCATGGTTCACAAAAGAGGTTGAATGTCTTGTCAAGAGGAAAAATTAAGTGTATGTAAGGATAAGAAAACAAGGTTCAGTTGGGTTGCTTGAGGGTTACAAGGTAGCAAGGAATGAGCTTAAAAAAAAAGGGCTCAGGAGAGCTAGGAGGGGGCATGAGAAGTCCTTGGCGGGTCAGATCAAGGAAAATCCCAAGGCTTTTTACTCTTATGTGAGAAATAAAAGAATGACCAGGGTGGGGGGGTTTAAGGACAGTAGTGGGAACTCGTGCATGGAGTCAGAAGAGATAGGAGAGGCGATGAATTAATACTTTTCTTCAGGGTTCACCAAGGAGAGGGGCCATGTTTTTGAGGATGAGAGTGAGATACAGGCGGGTAGGCTGGAGGAGGTAGATGTTCTGAGGAAGGATGTATTAGCAATTTTGAAAAACCTTCGGGTCGACAAGTCCCCTGGGCCAGATGCGATATATCCTAGGATTCTTTGAGAGGCAAGGAATGAGATTGCAGAGCCTTTGGCTTTGATCTTTGGGTCCTCACTGTCCACAGGGATAGTGCCAGAGGACTGGAGAGTGATGAATGTTGTTCCTCTGTTCAAGAAAGGGAATAGGAATGACCGTGGTAATTATAGGCCGGTTAATGTTACTTCGGTGGTCGGTAAGTTAATGGAAAAGGTCCTGAAGGATAGGATTTATGACCATTTGGAAAGATGCAGCTTAATCCGGGACAGTCAACACGGATTCGTGAAGGGCAAGTCTTGCCTCACAAATTTGATTGAATTCTTTGAGAAGGTAACTAAGTGTGTAGATGAAGGTAGAGCAGTTGATGTCGTATACATTGATTTTAGTTAGGCGTTTGACAAGGTTCCCCATGGTCGGCTCATGAAGAAAGTAAGGAGGTGTGAGATAGAGGTAAATTTGGCCAATTGGATAAGTAACTGGCTATCACATAGAAGACAGAGTGGTGGTGGATGGAAAATTTTCAGACTGGGGACCAGTTACCAGCGGTGTACCACAGGGATCAGTGCTGGGTCCTCTGCTATTTGTGATTTTTATCAATGACTTGGAGAGGGCTGAAGGGTGGGTCAGTAAATTTGCTGATGACACCAAGATTGGTGGAGCAGTGGATTAGGTGAGGGCTGTTGTAGGCTGCAAAGAGACATTGATAGGATGCATAGCTGGGCCGAAAAATGGCCGATGGAGTTTAACCCTGATAAGTGGGCGAGGTGATTTATTTTGGTAGGAAAAATGTGAATGCAGATTACAGGGTGAACGGCAGGGTTCTGAGGAATGTGGAGGAACAGAGAGATCTTGGGGTTTATGTCCATAGATCTCTGAAGGGTGCCACTCAAATGGATAGAGCCGTGAAGAAGGCCTATAGTGTGTTAGCATTTATTAACAGCGTGTTTAAGAGCTGTGGGGTTATGCTGCAGCTGTGCATGACCCTGGTGAGACCACATTTGGAGTATTGCGTGCAGTTCTGGTCACCTCATTATAGGAAGGATGTGGAAGCATTGGAAAGGGTGCAAAGGAGATTTACCAGGATGCTGCCTGGTTTGCAGGATAGGTCTTGTGAGGAAAGGTTGAGGGAGTCAGGGCTTTTCTCTTTGGAGCGGAGGAGGATGAGAGGCGACTTAATAGAGGTTTATAAGATGATGAGGGGGATAGATAGAGTGGACGTTCAGAGACTATTTCCTCGGGTGGATGTAGTTGTTACAAGGGGGCATAACTATAAGATTCAGGGTGGGAGATATAGGAAGGATGTCCGAGGTAGATTCTTTACTCGGAGAGTGGTTAGGGTGTGGAATGGACTGCCTGCTGTGATAGTGGAGTCGGACACTTTAGGAACTTTCAAGCGGCTATTGATAGGCACATGGAGCACACCAGAATGACAGGGAGTGGGACAGCGTGATCTTGGTTTTGAACAAGGCTCGGCACAACATCGAGGGCCGAAGGGCCTGTTCTGTGCTGTTCTATGTTCTATCTCAGTGTTCTTCAAAGTCGGGGGCGGGGGTCGGCTGGGTCGCAGAGCCGTTGTCCGCGCCGCTCCCGATCGCACAAATCCCTGCGCAGTTGCCGGCTTTTCATAAAAGCAAGCGGCCAGGAACATGTAAAAGAAAAATTTGGCCGCATTGCACATGCGCGCACACGATGATCAGTGCGCATGCGCAAATCGAGCATGCATGCGCAGTGCGACCGCTATTTTTTTTTTAAAACGGTTATAGCTTTTTGTTTTACAAGTTCTGTAGTGGTTTTTATTCATTTAATTTTTATTTTTTTCGTTTATTTTATTCATTTTATTTTTTTTACAAGTTCAGCGGGGATTTTATTCATTGTTTTTCGTTTATTTTGCTCATTTTATTTTTTTTCAAGTTCGGGGTGGGGAGGGGGAGTTATTTAATAAAACTTTACAGGAAAGACAGATGGAGACATCATACTTTCCGACACCGGAAGGCTTTACCTTCATCCAACAGGTTCCATTGGAGGAGCGAGTACGAGGGCCAAAGGGACCAAAAACCATTTCCTCCATTTTTGTCAGCAGCAAACAAGAAAGAGAAAATAGTGGGTCGCGCAGGTCGGCCGGCGTGGGTCCTGAAGGTCGGCCGGCGTGGGTCGCGAAGGTCGGCCGGTTGGTAAAACTGGGTCCCCGGGAAAAAAGTTTGAAGGACACTGTTCTATCTCATCGAATGGTGAAGCAGACTCGATGGGCCAAATGGCCGACATCCGCTCCTACGTATTATGGCTTTATTAATTGGGGCATAGAGCAAGCAGGTTATGTTGAACGTATACAAGACACTAGCTATACCTCAGCTGGAAGCTGGAATATTGTGCACAGTTCTGGGCACCACACTATAGGAAGGATGTGAACGCATTGGAGCGAGAGCAGGTTTATAAGAGTGGTTCCAGGAAGGAGAATCTTCAATTATGAGGATAGATTGGAGAGGTTGGGACAGTTCTCATTGGAGAGAAGGCGGCTAAGAGGAGATTTGATAGAGATGGTCAAAATTATGCGGGGGGAGAAACTGTTTCTGCTCGTAAAATGATTTAGAACGAGAGGCACAGATTTAAAGTGATTTGCAAAAGCAAATCTGATGTGAGAAAAAACTTTTACACAGTGAGTGGTTTGGGTCTGGAATGCACTGCCTGCGAGTGTGGTGGAGGCAGGTCCAATTGAGCCATTCAAGAGCGCATTAGATGATTATCTGAACAGAAATAGTGTACAGGGCTTCAGGGGAAAGGCACCAGGTCATAGAACATAGAACAGTACAGCACAGAACAGGCCCTTCGGCCCTCGATGTTGTGCCGAGCCATGATCACCTTACTCAAACCCACGTATCCACCCTATACCCGTAACCCAACAACCCCCCCCTTAACCTTACTTTTATTAGGACACTACGGGCAATTTAGCACGGCCAATCCACCTAACCCGCACATAGAACATAGAACATAGAACGATACAGCGCAGTACAGGCCCTTCGGCCCTCGATGTTGCACCGACATGGAAAAAAAAAACTAAAGGCCATCTAACCTACACTATGCCCTTATCATCCATATGCTTATCCAATAAATTTTTAAATGCCCTCAATGTTGGCGAGTTCACTACTGTTGCAGGTAGGGCATTCCACGGCCTCACCACTCTTTGCGTAAAAAACCCACCTCTGACCTCTGTCCTATATCTATTACCCCTCAATTTAAGGCTATGTCCCCTCGTGCTAGCCACCTCCATCCGCGGGAGAAGGCTCTCGCTGTCCACCCTATCTAACCCTCTGATCATTTTGTATGCCTCTATTAAGTCACCTCTCAACCTTCTTCTCTCTAACGAAAACAACCTCAAGTCCATCAGCCTTTCCTCATAAGATTTTCCCTCCATACCAGGCAACATCCTGGTAAATCTCCTCTGCACCCGTTCCAAAGCTTCCACGTCCTTCCTATAATGAGGCGACCAGAACTGTACGCAATACTCCAAATGCGGCCGTACCAGAGTTTGGTACAGCTGCATCATGACCTCATGGCTCCGGAACTCAATCCCTCTACCAATAAAGGCCAACACACCATAGGCCTTCTTCACAACCCTATCAACCTGGGTGGCAACTTTCAGGGATCTATGTACATGGACACCGAGATCCCTCTGCTCATCCACACTACCAAGAATTTTACCATTAGCCAAATATTCCGCATTCCTGTTATTCTTTCCAAAGTGAATCACCTCACACTTCTCCACATTAAACTCCATTTGCCACCTCTCAGCCCAGCTCTGCAGCTTATCTATGTCCCTCTGTAACCTGCAACATCCTTCCGCACTGTCTACAACTCCACCGACTTTAGTGTCGTCTGCAAATTTACTCACCCATCCTTCTGTGCCCTCCTCTAGGTCATTTATAAAAATGACAAACAGCAACGGCCCCAGAACAGATCCTTGTGGTACGCCACTCGTAACTGAACTCCATTCTGAACATTTCCCATCAACTACCACTCTCTGTCTTCTTTCAACTAGCCAAATTCTGATCCACATCTCTAAATCACCCTCAATCCCCAGCCTCCGTATTTTCTGCAATAGCCGACCGTGGGGAACCTTATCAAACGCTTTACTGAAATCCATATACACCACATCAACTGCTCTACCCTCGTCTACCTGTTCAGTCACCTTCTCAAAGAACTCGATAAGGTTTGTGAGGCATGACCTACCCTTCACAAAACCATGCTGACTATCCCTAATCATATTATTCCTATCTAGATGATTATAAATCGTATCTTTTATAATCCTCTCCAAGACTTTACCCACCACAGACGTTAGGCTCACCGGCCTATAGTTACCGGGGTTATCTCTACTCCCCTTCTTGAACAAAGGGACCACATTTGCTATCCTCCAGTCCTCTGGCACTATTCCTGTAGCCAATGATGACGTAAAAATCAAAGCCAAAGGCTCAGCAATCTCTTCCCTGGCTTCCCAGAGAATCCTAGGATAAATCCCATCCGGCCCCGGGGACTTATCTATTTTCACCTTGTCCAGAATTGCCAACACTTCTTCCCTATGCACCTCAATGCCATCTATTCTAATAGCCTGGGTCTCAGCATTCTCCTCCACAATATTATCTTTTTCTTGAGTGAATACTGACGAAAAGTATTCATTTAGTATCTCGCTTATCTCCTCAGCCTCCACACACAACTTCCCACCACTGTCCTTGACTGGCCCTACTCTTACCCTAGTCATTCTTTTATTCCTGACATACCTATAGAAAGCTTTTGGGTTTTCCTTGATCCTACCTGCCAAAGACTTCTCATGTCCCCTCCTTGCTCGTCTCAGCTCTCTCTTTAGATCCTTCCTCGCTTCCTTGTAACTATCAAGCGCCCCAACAGAAACTTCACGCCTCATCTTCACATAGGCCTCCTTCTTCCTCTTAACAAGAGATTCCACTTCTTTGGTAAACCACGGTTCCCTCGCTCGACCCCTTCCTCCCTGCCTGACTGGTACGTACTTATCAAGAACATGCAATAGCTGTTCCTTGAACAAGCTCCACATATCCAGTGTGCCCAACCCTTGCAGCCTACTTCTCCAACCAACACATCCTAAGTCATGTCTAATGGCATCATAATTGCCCTTCCCCCAGCTATAACTCTTGCTCTGCGGGGTATACTTATCCCTTTCCATCACTAACGTAAAGGTCACCGAATTGTGGTCACTGTCTCCAAAGTGTTCACCTACCTCCAGATCTAATACCTGTCCTGGTTCATTACCCAAAACCAAATCCAAAGTGGCCTCACCTCTTGTTGGCCTGTCAACATATTGTGTCAGAAAACCCTCCTGCACACATTGTACAAAGAACGACCCATCCAATGTACTCGAACTATATCTTTTCCAGTCAATATTAGGAAAGTTAAAGTCTCCCATAACAACTACCCTGTTACTTTCGCTCTTTTCCAGAATCATCTTCGCCATCCTTTCCTCTACATCTCTAGAACTATTAGGTGGCCTATAGAAAACTCCCAACAGGGTGACCTCTCCTTTCCTGTTTCTAACCTCAGCCCATACTACCTCGGAAGAAGAGTCCCCATCTTGTATCCTTTCTACCACCGTAATACTGTCCTTGACTAGCAGCGCCACACCTCCCCCTCTTTTGCCCCCTTCTCTGACCTTACTAAAGCACCTAAACCCCGGAACCTGCAACAACCATTCCTGTCCCTGCTCTATCCATGTCTCTGAAATGGCCACAACATCGAAGTCCCAGGTACCAACCCATGCTGCCAGTTCCCCTACCTTATTTCGTATACTCCTGGCATTGAAATAGACACACTTCAAACCACAGACCTGAACACTGCCGCCCTCCTGCGAAGTCAAAACTGTGCTCCTGACCTCTCTACTCTCAATCTCTCGCACCCCAAAACTACAATCCAGGTTCCCATGCCCCTGCTGAATTAGTTTAAACCCCCCCAAAGAGTACTAACAAATCTCCCCCCCAGGATATTGGTGCCCCTCAGGTTCAGATGTAGACCATCCTGTCTATAGAGGTCCCACCTTCCCCAGAAAGAGCCCCAGTTATCCAGAAATCTGAATCCCTCCCGCCTGCACCATCCCTGTAGCCACGTGTTTAATTGCTCTCTCTCCCTATTCCTCATCTCACTATCACGTGGCACGGGCAACAACCCAGAGATAACAACTCTGTTTGTTCTCGCTCTGAGCTTCCATCCTAGCTCCCTAAATGCCTGCCTGACATCCTTGTCCCCTTTCCTACCTATGTCGTTAGTGCCAATGTGGACTACGACTTGGGGCTGCTCCCCCTCCCCCTTAAGGACCCGGAAAACACGATCCGAGACATCACGTACCCTTGCACCTGGGAGGCAACATACCAAACGTGAGTCTCTCTCGCTCCCACAAAATCTCCTATCTGTGCCCCTGACTATTGAGTCCCCAATTACTAATGTTCTACTCCTTTCCCCCCTTCCCTTCTGAGCAACAGGGACAGACTCCGTGCCAGAGGCCCGTACCCCATGGCTTACCCCTGGTAAGTCGTCCCCCCCACAAGTATCCAAAACGGTATACTTGTTACTCAGGGGAACGACCGCAGGGGGTCCCTGCACTGACTGCTTCTTCCCAGTCCCTCTTACAGTTACCCATCTATCTCCAGTCTTTGGTGTAACTACTTCCCTGAAGCTCCTATCTATGACCCCCTCTGCCTCCCGAATGATCCGAAGTTCATCCAGCTCAAGCTCCAGGTCCCTAACACGGTTTTTGAGGAGCTGGAGTTGGGTGCACTTCCCACAGATGAAATCAGCAGGGACACTGACGGCGTCCCTCACCTCAAACATTCTGCAGGAGGAGCATTGTACTGCCTTCCCTGACATCCCCTCTAGATTAAAAAAAAAACAAGAAAAAGAAAAAGAAAGGAAGAGCTTACCTGATATTATCTCAAACCCTGATCCCGCTGAAAGGTAAGCAAATTTAAAGGCACTCACTCACCTTCACGACAGGCCCCTGCTCCCGCTTCCCAACCACCGTGGGGTGGGGGGGTTGGTTAGAGGAGGAGGTAGGGTGGGAAACACTCACAAAGTGTTTCGGGTTTAACTGTCACTTGCCAACAGCCCCTCCACAAACCACCTTCAACTTAGGCTGACCTCACTGCACGTATGCAAATTCCCCCAGAACAGCTGATCAGTAGCTCTGCTCTGCTGCCCTCTGCTGGTTGCTTGCCTTTACTCAAACTCCTTGGGTCTTCTTCGCAGGTTCACCTTCAACTTAGGCTGACCGCACTGCACGTATGCAAATTCCCCCAGAACAGCTGATCAGTAGCTCTGCTCTGCTGCCCTCTGCTGGTTGCTTGCCTTTACTCAAACTCCTTGGGTCTTCTTCGCAGGTTCACCTTCAACTTAGGCTGACCGCACTGCACGTATGCAAATTCCCCCAGAACAGCTGATCAGTAGCTCTGCTCTGCTGCCCTCTGCTGGTTGCTTGCCTTTACTCAAACTCCTTGGGTCTTCTTCGCAGGTTCACCTTCAACTTAGGCTGACCGCACTGCACGTATGCAAATTCCCCCAGAACAGCTGATCAGTAGCTCTGCTCTGCTGCCCTCTGCTGGTTGCTTGCCTTTACTCAAACTCCTTGGGTCTTCTTCGCAGGTTCACCTTCAACTTAGGCTGACCGCACTGCACGTATGCAAATTCCCCCAGAACAGCTGATCAGTAGCTCTGCTCTGCTGCCCTCTGCTGGTTGCTTGCCTTTACTCAAACTCCTTGGGTCTTCTTCGCAGGTTCACCTTCAACTTAGGCTGACCGCACTGCACGTATGCAAATTCCCCCAGAACAGCTGATCAGTAGCTCTGCTCTGCTGCCCTCTGCTGGTTGCTTGCCTTTACTCAAACTCCTTGGGTCTTCTTCGCAGGTTCACCTTCAACTTAGGCTGACCGCACTGCACGTATGCAAATTCCCCCAGAACAGCTGATCAGTAGCTCTGCTCTGCTGCCCTCTGCTGGTTGCTTGCCTTTACTCAAACTCCTTGGGTCTTCTTCGCAGGTTCACCTTCAACTTAGGCTGACCGCACTGCACGTATGCAAATTCCCCCAGAACAGCTGATCAGTAGCTCTGCTCTGCTGCCCTCTGCTGGTTGCTTGCCTTTACTCAAACTCCTTGGGTCTTCTTCGCAGGTTCACCTTCAACTTAGGCTGACCGCACTGCACGTATGCAAATTCCCCCAGAACAGCTGATCAGTAGCTCTGCTCTGCTGCCCTCTGCTGGTTGCTTGCCTTTACTCAAACTCCTTGGGTCTTCTTCGCAGGTTCACCTTCAACTTAGGCTGACCGCACTGCACGTATGCAAATTCCCCCAGAACAGCTGATCAGTAGCTCTGCTCTGCTGCCCTCTGCTGGTTGCTTGCCTTTACTCAAACTCCTTGGGTCTTCTTCGCAGGTTCACCTTCAACTTAGGCTGACCGCACTGCACGTATGCAAATTCCCCCAGAACAGCTGATCAGTAGCTCTGCTCTGCTGCCCTCTGCTGGTTGCTTGCCTTTACTCAAACTCCTTGGGTCTTCTTCGCAGGTTCACCTTCAACTTAGGCTGACCGCACTGCACGTATGCAAATTCCCCCAGAACAGCTGATCAGTAGCTCTGCTCTGCTGCCCTCTGCTGGTTGCTTGCCTTTACTCAAACTCCTTGGGTCTTCTTCGCAGGTTCACCTTCAACTTAGGCTGACCGCACTGCACGTATGCAAATTCCCCCAGAACAGCTGATCAGTAGCTCTGCTCTGCTGCCCTCTGCTGGTTGCTTGCCTTTACTCAAACTCCTTGGGTCTTCTTCGCAGGTTCACCTTCAACTTAGGCTGACCGCACTGCACGTATGCAAATTCCCCCAGAACAGCTGATCAGTAGGTCTGCTCTGCTGCCCTCTGCTGGTTGCTTGCCTTTACTCAAACTCCTTGGGTCTTCTTCGCAGGTTCACCTTCAACTTAGGCTGACCGCACTGCACGTATGCAAATTCCCCCAGAACAGCTGATCAGTAGCTCTGCTCTGCTGCCCTCTGCTGGTTGCTTGCCTTTACTCAAACTCCTTGGGTCTTCTTCGCAGGTTCACCTTCAACTTAGGCTGACCGCACTGCACGTATGCAAATTCCCCCAGAACAGCTGATCAGTAGCTCTGCTCTGCTGCCCTCTGCTGGTTGCTTGCCTTTACTCAAACTCCTTGGGTCTTCTTCGCAGGTTCACCTTCAACGTAGGCTGACCGCACTGCACGTATGCAAATTCCCCCAGAACAGCTGATCAGTAGCTCTGCTCTGCTGCCCTCTGCTGGTTGCTTGCCTTTACTCAAACTCCTTGGGTCTTCTTCGCAGGTTCACCTTCAACGTAGGCTGACCGCACTGCACGGATGCAAATTCCCCCAGAACAGCTGATCAGTAGCTCTGCTCTGCTGCCCTCTGCTGGTTGCTTGCCTTTACTCAAACTCCTTGGGTCTTCTTCGCAGGTTCACCTTCAACTTAGGCTGACCGCACTGCACGGATGCAAATTCCCCCAGAACAGCTGATCAGTAGCTCTGCTCTGCTGCCCTCTGCTGGTTGCTTGCCTTTACTCAAACTCCTTGGGTCTTCTTCGCAGGTTCACCTTCAACTTAGGCTGACCGCACTGCACGTATGCAAATTCCCCCAGAACAGCTGATCAGTAGCTCTGCTCTGCTGCCCTCTGCTGGTTGCTTGCCTTTACTCAAACTCCTTGGGTCTTCTTCGCAGGTTCACCTTCAACTTAGGCTGACCGCACTGCACGTATGCAAATTCCCCCAGAACAGCTGATCAGTAGCTCTGCTCTGCTGCCCTCTGCTGGTTGCTTGCCTTTACTCAAACTCCTTGGGTCTTCTTCGCAGGTTCACCTTCAACTTAGGCTGACCGCACTGCACGTATGCAAATTCCCCCAGAACAGCTGATCAGTAGCTCTGCTCTGCTGCCCTCTGCTGGTTGCTTGCCTTTACTCAAACTCCTTGGGTCTTCTTCGCAGGTTCACCTTCAACTTAGGCTGACCGCACTGCACGTATGCAAATTCCCCCAGAACAGCTGATCAGTAGCTCTGCTCTGCTGCCCTCTGCTGGTTGCTTGCCTTTACTCAAACTCCTTGGGTCTTCTTCGCAGGTTCACCTTCAACTTAGGCTGACCGCACTGCACGTATGCAAATTCCCCCAGAACAGCTGATCAGTAGCTCTGCTCTGCTGCCCTCTGCTGGTTGCTTGCCTTTACTCAAACTCCTTGGGTCTTCTTCGCAGGTTCACCTTCAACTTAGGCTGACCGCACTGCACGTATGCAAATTCCCCCAGAACAGCTGATCAGTAGCTCTGCTCTGCTGCCCTCTGCTGGTTGCTTGCCTTTACTCAAACTCCTTGGGTCTTCTTCGCAGGTTCACCTTCAACTTAGGCTGACCGCACTGCACGTATGCAAATTCCCCCAGAACAGCTGATCAGTAGCTCTGCTCTGCTGCCCTCTGCTGGTTGCTTGCCTTTACTCAAACTCCTTGGGTCTTCTTCGCAGGTTCACCTTCAACTTAGGCTGACCGCACTGCACGTATGCAAATTCCCCCAGAACAGCTGATCAGTAGCTCTGCTCTGCTGCCCTCTGCTGGTTGCTTGCCTTTACTCAAACTCCTTGGGTCTTCTTCGCAGGTTCACCTTCAACTTAGGCTGACCGCACTGCACGTATGCAAATTCCCCCAGAACAGCTGATCAGTAGCTCTGCTCTGCTGCCCTCTGCTGGTTGCTTGCCTTTACTCAAACTCCTTGGGTCTTCTTCGCAGGTTCACCTTCAACTTAGGCTGACCGCACTGCACGTATGCAAATTCCCCCAGAACAGCTGATCAGTAGCTCTGCTCTGCTGCCCTCTGCTGGTTGCTTGCCTTTACTCAAACTCCTTGGGTCTTCTTCGCAGGTTCACCTTCAACTTAGGCTGACCGCACTGCACGTATGCAAATTCCCCCAGAACAGCTGATCAGTAGCTCTGCTCTGCTGCCCTCTGCTGGTTGCTTGCCTTTACTCAAACTCCTTGGGTCTTCTTCGCAGGTTCACCTTCAACTTAGGCTGACCGCACTGCACGTATGCAAATTCCCCCAGAACAGCTGATCAGTAGCTCTGCTCTGCTGCCCTCTGCTGGTTGCTTGCCTTTACTCAAACTCCTTGGGTCTTCTTCGCAGGTTCACCTTCAACTTAGGCTGACCGCACTGCACGTATGCAAATTCCCCCAGAACAGCTGATCAGTAGCTCTGCTCTGCTGCCCTCTGCTGGTTGCTTGCCTTTACTCAAACTCCTTGGGTCTTCTTCGCAGGTTCACCTTCAACTTAGGCTGACCGCACTGCACGTATGCAAATTCCCCCAGAACAGCTGATCAGTAGGTCTGCTCTGCTGCCCTCTGCTGGTTGCTTGCCTTTACTCAAACTCCTTGGGTCTTCTTCGCAGGTTCACCTTCAACTTAGGCTGACCGCACTGCACGTATGCAAATTCCCCCACAACAGCTGATCAGTAGCTCTGCTCTGCTGCCCTCTGCTGGTTGCTTGCCTTTACTCAAACTCCTTGGGTCTTCTTCGCAGGTTCACCTTCAACTTAGGCTGACCGCACTGCACGTATGCAAATTTCCCCAGAACAGCTGATCAGTAGCTCTGCTCTGCTGCCCTCTGCTGGTTGCTTGCCTTTACTCAAACTCCTTGGGTCTTCTTCGCAGGTTCACCTTCAACGTAGGCTGACCGCACTGCACGTATGCAAATTCCCCCAGAACAGCTGATCAGTAGCTCTGCTCTGCTGCCCTCTGCTGGTTGCTTGCCTTTACTCAAACTCCTTGGGTCTTCTTCGCAGGTTCACCTTCAACGTAGGCTGACCGCACTGCACGGATGCAAATTCCCCCAGAACAGCTGATCAGTAGCTCTGCTCTGCTGCCCTCTGCTGGTTGCTTGCCTTTACTCAAACTCCTTGGGTCTTCTTCGCAGGTTCACCTTCAACTTAGGCTGACCGCACTGCACGGATGCAAATTCCCCCAGAACAGCTGATCAGTAGCTCTGCTCTGCTGCCCTCTGCTGGTTGCTTGCCTTTACTCAAACTCCTTGGGTCTTCTTCGCAGGTTCACCTTCAACTTAGGCTGACCGCACTGCACGTATGCAAATTCCCCCAGAACAGCTGATCAGTAGCTCTGCTCTGCTGCCCTCTGCTGGTTGCTTGCCTTTACTCAAACTCCTTGGGTCTTCTTCGCAGGTTCACCTTCAACTTAGGCTGACCGCACTGCACGTATGCAAATTCCCCCAGAACAGCTGATCAGTAGCTCTGCTCTGCTGCCCTCTGCTGGTTGCTTGCCTTTACTCAAACTCCTTGGGTCTTCTTCGCAGGTTCACCTTCAACTTAGGCTGACCGCACTGCACGTATGCAAATTCCCCCAGAACAGCTGATCAGTAGCTCTGCTCTGCTGCCCTCTGCTGGTTGCTTGCCTTTACTCAAACTCCTTGGGTCTTCTTCGCAGGTTCACCTTCAACTTAGGCTGACCGCACTGCACGTATGCAAATTCCCCCAGAACAGCTGATCAGTAGCTCTGCTCTGCTGCCCTCTGCTGGTTGCTTGCCTTTACTCAAACTCCTTGGGTCTTCTTCGCAGGTTCACCTTCAACTTAGGCTGACCGCACTGCACGTATGCAAATTCCCCCAGAACAGCTGATCAGTAGCTCTGCTCTGCTGCCCTCTGCTGGTTGCTTGCCTTTACTCAAACTCCTTGGGTCTTCTTCGCAGGTTCACCTTCAACTTAGGCTGACCGCACTGCACGTATGCAAATTCCCCCAGAACAGCTGATCAGTAGCTCTGCTCTGCTGCCCTCTGCTGGTTGCTTGCCTTTACTCAAACTCCTTGGGTCTTCTTCGCAGGTTCACCTTCAACTTAGGCTGACCGCACTGCACGTATGCAAATTCCCCCAGAACAGCTGATCAGTAGCTCTGCTCTGCTGCCCTCTGCTGGTTGCTTGCCTTTACTCAAACTCCTTGGGTCTTCTTCGCAGGTTCACCTTCAACGTAGGCTGACCGCACTGCACGTATGCAAATTCCCCCAGAACAGCTGATCAGTAGCTCTGCTCTGCTGCCCTCTGCTGGTTGCTTGCCTTTACTCAAACTCCTTGGGTCTTCTTCGCAGGTTCACCTTCAACTTAGGCTGACCGCACTGCACGGATGCAAATTCCCCCAGAACAGCTGATCAGTAGCTCTGCTCTGCTGCCCTCTGCTGGTTGCTTGCCTTTACTCAAACTCCTTGGGTCTTCTTCGCAGGTTCACCTTCAACTTAGGCTGACCGCACTGCACGGATGCAAATTCCCCCAGAACAGCTGATCAGTAGCTCTGCTCTGCTGCCCTCTGCTGGTTGCTTGCCTTTACTCGAACGCCTTGGGTCTTCTTCGCAGGTTCACCTTCAACTTAGGCTGACCGCACTGCACGGATGCAAATTCCCCCAGAACAGCTGATCAGTAGCTCTGCTCTGCTGCCCTCTGCTGGTTGCTTGCCTTTACTCAAACTCCTTGGGTCTTCTTCGCAGGTTCACCTTCAACTTAGGCTGACCGCACTGCACGTATGCAAATTCCCCCAGAACAGCTGATCAGTAGCTCTGCTCTGCTGCCCTCTGCTGGTTCCAATCTTTGGACTGTGGGAGGAAACCGGAGCACCCGGAGGAAACCCACGCACACAGGGGGAGGACGTGCAGACTCCACACAGACAGTGACCCAGCCGGGAATTGAACCTGGGACCCTGGAGCTGTGAAGCATTTATGCTAACCACCATGCTGATGCTCATTCGGAGCTGGTGCAGACACGAATTCCCGACATGGTCCCAGGTTCGATTCCCGGCTGGGTCACTGTCTGTGGGGAGTCTGCACATTCTCCCAGTGTGTGTGTGGGTTTATTCCGGGTGCTCCGGTTTCCTCCCACAGTCCAAAGACGTGCAGGTTAGGTGAATTGGCCATGGTAAATTGCCCTTAGTGACTAAAAAGGTTAGGAGTTATTGGGTTACAGGGTGGAAGTGAGGGCTTTAGTGGGTCGGTGCAGACTCGATGGGCTGAATGGCCTCCTTCTGCACTGTATGTTCTATATTCTATTACAGTACCCACACCACAAATAGACTTCAAGAAGGTATTACTCGAGGACAATTATGGATGAGCAATACATTTTGGTGATCCCACATCCAAGAATGAATACAAAAATAATTTGGCCCAATAGATCCATGCTGCTGTTTACTCTCCATGCATAATCGCTCTCATCCCTCTTCATCTTAACCATCTCTTCCTTTCCTCCCCCATGTATATATTTAGCTTACATTCAAATTAAACTATGCTATTTACTTCAACCGCTCCCCGAGTTATCACTTCCACATCCTAATCATTCTCTGTGTAACAAGTTTCGAAATTTCCTGTGAAAATTTATTGGTGGCCACCTTACATTTCTGAACCCTGGTTTTGGACTCTGGCGTTCTTAATGAAAATTTCCCTTGGCTTTATTAACAGTCAATGATACACATCACCAACTAAACGAACGATAGATCACATTCTGAAGATGTTTTCGCAGTGTACCTACCAGGCAATCCGGGTTCCACCACACTGACTGGAGAAGGTCCAGGATAGGGAGGTGGAGGTGGCATATACATGTTCATTGCAGGAGCAGACGGATAGGCTCCTGAAATTACACACAAGGTATACAGATTATAATCAATTCTTCTGACACTTGACGGGTCTCAATTGCAGCAATGATTACAAAAACAAGAGGAGTAAAATAATTTCATTCCAACTGATTATGCTGGCATCCATGGGGATCTGTCTGGGGACAGGAGAGGCGGTGGCATTGTGGCATTGTGATTGAACGAGAAATACGGAGACCCAGAGTAATGCTCTGGGGTCCAGGGTTTGAATCCCACCAGGGCAGATCAGAAATCTGAATTTTTAAAAAATCTGGAATTAAAATCTAACGTTGACCATAAAACCGTTGTCATAAAAACCCATCTGGTTCACCAATGTATTTTGCAGAAGGAAATCTGCCGTCCTTACCCAGTTGGGTCTGGTCTATATTTGACCCCCAAAGCCAAAGGGCAGCACGGTAGCATTGTGGATAGCATAAATGCTTCACAGCTCCAGGGTACCAGGTTCGATTCCGCCTTGGGTCACTGTCTGTGCGGAGTCTGCACATCCTCCCCGTGTCTGTGTGGGTTTCCTCCGGGTGCTCCGGTTTCCTCCCACAGTCCAAAGATGTGCGGGTTAGGTGGATTGGCCATGATAAATTGCCCTTAGTGTCCAAAATTGCCGTCAGTGTTGGGTGGGGTTACTGGGTAATGGGGATAGGGTGGAGGTATAAACCTTGGGTAGGGTGCTCTTTCCAAGAGCCGGTGCAGGCTCGATGGGCCGAGTGGCCTCCTTCATCAGGGCCAGGAGACTTATCTACCTTTAGCCCCATTAGCTTGCCCATTACTACCTCCTTAGTGATAGCAATCATCTCAAGGTCCTCACCTGTAATAGCCTCATTTCTATCAGTCATTGGCATGTTATTTGTGTCTTCCACTGTGAAGACCGACCCAAAAAACCTATTCAGTTCCTCAGCCATTCCTCATCTCCCATTATTAAATCTCCCTTCTCGTCCTCTAAAGGACCAATATTTACCTTAGCCACTCTTTTTTGTTTGATATATTTATAGAAACTTTTACTATCTGTTTTTATATTCTGAGCAAGTTTACTCTCATAATCCATCTTACTCTTCTTTATAGCTTTTTTAGTAGCTTTCTGTTGCCCCCTAAAGATTTCCCAGTCCTCTAGCCTCCCACTAATATTTGCCACTTTGTATGCTTTTTCCTTCAATTTGATACCCTCTCTTATTTCCTTAGATATTGTTCTGGAAAATACAGAATGTGTCATTTGAAACATAGAAGTCTGCCAATATCTGGTCTGGGAGAGTGCAGGGAGAGATCCCACAAGAGGTTGGTGGCAGCTGAAAAGAGCAGAAACTGGCCAGCTCTTCTGTCAAAAATGCAGTCAATTTCAGTCTGTCAGAATTGTTATTACAACCTGCAGCAGGAGAAAGGGAAAAAGAAAAAGAGAGTTTGCATAGATTTCTTTGTGCTGTGTTGAAGCACTGTGATGTACTGAATAGAGGGGGACCCATTGGCCTGGTTGTGTCCCACCATGCCCCTTTAAGCCCCGTAAGCCCATCCCCTATCGGAGGTACCGATCTCTCCCGCCAAAAAGCACTAAGCGCGGGCTCCCCTCGCCCCTCCCCCTCCCCCTCCCCCCACGTGCGAGTCAGGAGCAGAGAGCAGCAGAACGCGAGAGCAGCAACAGCTGACGGCCGGGGCACGGCCCGGGGGAGCTCCGCTCCCCTCAAGGAGGTGGAAGGCTCGAAGATCAACGCCAGCAAGAATGAGGAGAATTAAAAGAGAGAGAGAGAGAAACAGCAACAGGAGAGAAGGGGAGGAGAACTAAAAGAGAGAGAGAGAAACAGCAACAGGAGAGAAGGGGAGGAGAATTAAAAGAGAGTGAGAGAGAAACAGCAACAGGAGAGAAGGGGAGGAGAATTAAAAGAGAGAGAGAGAGAAACAGCAACAGGAGAGAAGGGGATGAGAACTAAAAGAGAGAGAGAGAAACAGCAACAGGAGAGAAGGGGAGGAGAACTAAAAGAGAGAGAGAGAAACAGCAACAGGAGAGAAGGGGAGGTGAATTAAAAGAGAGAGAGAGAGAGAGAAACAGCAACAGGAGAGAAGGGGAGGAGAACTAAAAGAGAGAGAGAGAGAAACAGCAACAGGAGAGAAGGGGAGGAGAATTAAAAGAGAGAGAGAGAGAAACAGCAACAGGAGAGAAGGGGAGGAGAACTAAAAGAGAGAGAGAGAGAGACAGAGAGTCTGAAGGTCCCTACAACAAACCAGCAGCAATGGGGAGGACAGAGGACAGAACACAGA
This sequence comes from Scyliorhinus canicula, assembly GCF_902713615.1. Lineage (NCBI taxonomy): Eukaryota > Metazoa > Chordata > Chondrichthyes > Carcharhiniformes > Scyliorhinidae > Scyliorhinus > Scyliorhinus canicula. The sequence continues at coordinate 21,671,413 of NC_052168.1, read as the reverse complement.
ACAGAGAAAACAGAGAAACAGCAACAGGAGAGAAGGGGAGGAGAACTACAAGAGAGAGAAAGTCTGAAGGTCCCTACAACAAACCAGCAGCATCCAGAATCACTAATCGTTTTTCCTTTCTGTAAAGAAAGTGTTTGCAACTTAAAGAAAAAAAAAAGTATAATAATAAAATGACTTAACCTGAAAAAGTGGTTATTAGCTTACTTCACTTCCTTAATAACGCAGGACCCAGGACATCGATGCTATTAAGGGGTAAGTAGGTAAAATTCTTCGGTGAAGGTATGGGTAATACCGGGGGATAACTTGAAAAGATAGTTTGACCTGAATAGAACCCACCAAAGCCTGCATCGGAGTCAGGGAGTGAGAATCCCTGTTCACCATTTGGAATATCGGCCCTTTTTGGTATAGGGGGAATTCTAAGACAGAGTGGTGAATTTACAAAAACATGGCGCCCAACGTGGGGCAGAAGCCCATAATTACACCCAGCCTGTTTTTTTTTGCTTTCTCCATGGCATCCAGCGTGGAGGCCTAGAATATTAGAAGTTTCTAGGTAAAGCGAGGCTGGAATATTAGAAGTTTCTAGCTGAGCAGAATGGGGGCTTGAGTAGGGGCTAGAATATTAGAAGTTTCTAGTTCCCAAGAAACGGTTGGAATATTAGAAGTTTCTAACCGGCACAAAGGCTAGAATATTAGAAGTTTCTGGTCTATGTGTGAGTCAGACTTTACCTGCCGAGTTTAGTCTGGAAAGGATATTCTGTGGATCGAGGGGACTGAAACTCAGGTTGGGTGTGAATCAGCAGATTAGAAGATGCTGACCCTGAGTGAAAGTCTGCAAGACATCTTGGTGACAGCACTAAAAATCTTGCATCCATTACTGGTAAAAGGAGGCCAAAAAATAAATCATCCTTAGGAGTAAGGCAGATTGTGCGGAAAATTTTCTGGAAAATGGGGACGCCTAGAATTCAGAGACCAATAACCAATCGACCCTTAACTAAAACAGGAAGATAGTGCCTTAGTCAGCCTTGGATAGGGCCCAGAAAGAGTACTTATCCTTAATTTCAGATTGCAACTGAAAGGGACAACCAGGAACAGAACTTGAATTCCGAAAAATGGCAATGAGAATAATCCTCTTGCTCTGAAACATGGTCAAGAGAGTTGAAACAATGAAACAAGAGTAGAAAAGTTTAACAGAGGCAAAAAAACTCCTGCAGAAGTGAAACTTAACCGCATGGAGGGGTCTCAAAATTTTGTTAAGAATAACTAAAACCCTACAGAATAGAGGTCCAAGATATCAGTGGATAAATGTGTATGTGTGTGTTTAATAAGGATTTGTGAAATCCTACAGAGTAGATATCCAAGATATGAGTGGATGAATGTGTGTGTGTATGTCTAATAAGGAATTGTGAATTTCCTTTAATGTTTGTATTTAAAAAAAAATGTTGTATTTTGTAAAGCCGATTTTCACATAAATTGGAAGTTATAAATAGCAGGTAGAAATGTGATCAGTATTATGGGATAGCGAATCGGTATGTTCAGAACTAAATTGGTCTCAGAATAAACAGATAAAGAGTTTGTGCTGGGCAGCAGGCAGCAGCTTTGCAGACTTTGAAATTGCTGCGTTGAAATTGAAACTGCGGACTTCCGGTGGCGGCGATGTCCGAGTGAGCCGCACATTCGGTGGGCTCTCACTCCGGCCGGCTGGAACAGCTGTTTCCCCGCGATAGCGGGACTACGGAGGCGGCAGAAAGGCTGCCTGGAACAGAGGAGGAGAGCGGGCTGCAGATGATGTAAGTGTGGGAGGCCAGCAGGTGAGGAAGAAGGAGAGAGAGAGAGAAGGAGGAAGCTGACCTGCAGGGTAAGATGGCGGACCCACGGACCTTCCTTCCTCCAGGACAAAGGGAAAAAGAAAAAGTTTGGAGTTGCTGAGGAGGGACAGCTTGGACCCACTTCAGATGCCCAGGAGGTAAAATTGAAGGAGCTGGGCGAAGGAAAGCGGCAGCGGAGGCGCTGAGGAGCGGGCTGCGGCATATGGAACAGCGGGATTCCAGAAGGCAGAAGAAGAAGGAGAAAAAGGGACAGAGACAAGGACCGGAAGAAAATTACCTGGGACCTAAGATGGCGGACACACGGAACCCGGACTCAGCAATCCAGCTGGCGCTGGATAACATGCTCCAGGTAATGAAGTCCAGTTTTGAAGCGCTGAAGCGGGACAGCTTGGACCCAATCCAGAAAGCGGTGGATCAGCTGAACCAGAGGCTGGACGCCCAGGATGTTAAAGTTAAGGAGCTGGGAGAAGCGGTGGAGGAGCAGGCGGATGCGCAAACGGTTGCAGCGCTAGAAGTGGACGGCCTGAAAGAGCGGCAGAGAAGACTGCTGGACAGAGTGGAGGAGCTGGAGAATAGAGTCCGCAGGAACAATCTGAGGATGGTCGGCCTCCCGGAGGGGGCGGAGGGAGCTGATGCTGCAGCGTTTGTAGCAGACCTGCTGAAGCAGCTGATGGGGGCCGAAGCCTTTCCGCGACCGCTGGAGCTGGAGGGGGCACACAGGGTGCAGGCAAGGCAGGGGCGGCTGGGCGGACCCCCCCGCCCGATGGTGATTAGGTTCCACAGGTTCGTGGACAAGGAGCGGGTGCTGCAGTGGGAAAAGAGCGCCAGGAGCAGAACGTGGAATAACAGTGTGCTCCGCATCTATCAGGACCTAAGCCAGGAGGTGGCTCGGCGGCGAGCAGCCTTTAAGAATGTCAAGGAGGTGCTGTTCAAGAAGCACGTGAAGTTTGGTCTGCTGTTCCCAGCTCGGCTATGGGTCACGCACCAGGGTCAACACCACTACTTTTCCGAGCCCGAAGAAGCGATGGATTTTGTGAGGGACCTGGGGCTGGTCCCGAAAGGAGGCCCCAAGGACGCGAGTTAGGGCCCGAGGATTTCTGTGGGGAGGAACGCCGAATGTGCCTGGACTGCTGCTCAACGGTTTGCTGGGCCAATGGGGCCAAGTGGAACATTTGAGACTCTTTCCTTTGTTCATGGACATTTATGTGCTTTTTCTCTTTTTTCTATGTTTTTTCCCTTTTTTTTTTCTGTTTGGGCTTTTTGTGCAGCTCGTGGAAGACACTGGAGCCGGCTTGCCCCAGTGGGTGGGGAGGAGGGCGGGGAAACAAGGGGAATGGGACAGGAAGGCGCCGGAGTGTTGAGTCACCGGGCTAGCAGATTGGCTAGTCAAGGAAGTCAGATGGGGGGGAAAGCTATAGCCAGTAGATGGCAGGGGTGGGGGTATCGGGAGATGGGGTTAGGGGAGGGGGGGGTTGTTCTGCTGACGGGAGAGGGACTTGAAATAGGCACTGGAAAGGAGGTCGAGGGTGGAGGCAGCTATAGGGCGGGCCAGGAAGGGCGCGACGCACGGGTCAGGGGCCGGCCCGAGAAAGGCTATGGCTGACCAGCGGGGTGGGGGGGGGGGGGGGGGGGTGGGATGTGCCCCCCGACCAGGCTGATCACCTGGAACGTCAAGGGACTGAATGGGCCGGTTAAGAGGGCGCGGGTGTTCGCGCACTTGCGGGCCCTGAGGGCGGACGTAATCATGTTGCAGGAGACACATCTGAAAGTGTCAGACCAGACCAGGCTAAGGAAGGGCTGGATTAGCCAGGTCTTCCACTCGGACTTGGACTCAAAGTCCAGAGGGGTGGCAATCATGATCAACAAGCGTGTGCAATTTGAGGCAGAGGGCATATCCGCAGACAGGGGGGGCAGATACCTGATGGTACGGGGCAGGCTGGAGGGGAGAAGAGTGGTGCTGGTGAATATATTTGCCCCGAACTGGGATGACGTGGACTTCATTAAAAGAGTGCTGGGGAAGATCCCGGACTTGGATTCTCGCAGGCTAATAATGGGAGGGGACTTTAACATGGTCCTTGACCCGACTTTGGATCGGCCGTGTCCCAGAACGGGTAGACTCTCAGCAATGGCAAGGGAGCTGAAAGGGTTTATGGAGCAAATGGGGGCAGTGGACCCCTGGAGGGAGGGACAGCCAACAGGAAGGGGCTACTCGTTTTACTCGCACGTCCACAAAGTATATTCCAGGATAGATTTCTTTGTGCTAAGCAGGGACTGTAGGGGGGAGGTAAAGAACACGGAATACTCAGCAATTACCATTTCAGACCATGCCCCGCATTGGGTGGACCTGCAGTTCGGGGGAGCGAGTTATCAACGCCCGCAATGGAGGCTAGATGTGGGATTGCTGTCGGAGGAGGGGATCTGCGAGAGGCTTCGGAAATGTATAAAAAATTACCTGCAGGTGAATGACACTGGGGAGGTCTCAGCGGCGACCGTGTGGGAGGCGCTAAAGGCAGTAGTGCGGGGGGAGCTGATTTCAATTGGGGCCCATAGAGCCAAGGCAGACCGGGCAGAGATGGATAGATTGGTCAGGGAAATGGGTCGGATAGATGAAGAGCACGCGGAGTCCCCGGGGGAGGTTTTACTCAGGGAGAGGCAGAGGCTACAGGCGGAACTGGGGGCACTATCCACGAGCAGGGCCGTGGAACAGCTTAGGAAGGCGAGGGGAGTGGTGTACGAGTATGGGGAAAAGGCTAGCAGACTGTTAGCGCAGCAACTTAGGAGGAGGGAGGCGGCCAGGGAAATAGGTAGAGTGAGGGACGAGGGGGGGCACAAAGTGGAGGATCCGGCAGAATTGAATAGGGTATTCCGGGACTTCTATCGTAAGCTGTATACTTCGGAGCCGCCAGAAGAACCGGAGGGGATGAAAAGGTTTCTGGATGGGTTAACATTCCCAACAGTTGGGGGGGGGCGAGTGGAAGAGCTGGGGGCCCCGATTAGAGTAGAGGAGGTATTGGGGGGCCTAAAGGCCATGCAGTCGGGGAAGTCCCCGGGGCCGGATGGATACCCAGTAGAGTTTTATACGAAGTTCTCGGAGCTGGTGGGCCCGGTCTTGGCGAGGGTTTTCAATGAGGCAAGGGACAGAGGGACCCTGCCGCCGACGATGTCACAAGCCACCATATCTCTGATATTAAAGCGGGGTAAAGACCCGGAGGTGTGCGGGTCCTACAGGCCAATCTCCCTGATTAATGTAGATGCCAAGCTCCTGGCAAAGGTACTGGCGGGTAGAATGGAGGACTGTGTACCGGAGGTGATTGGGGAGGATCAAACGGGGTTCGTGAAAGGTAGGCAGCTGGCGGCCAATCTGAGGAGATTGCTCAATGTGATAATGATGCCCCCGGCGGGTAGAGAGGTGGAGGTAGTGGTGGCTATGGACGCCGAGAAGGCCTTTGACTGGGTGGAGTGGGAATATCTATGGGAGGTGCTCGGACGGTTTGGGTTCGGGGAGGGATTGGTGGATTGGATCAAATTATTATATCAGGCCCCGAGGGCCAGCGTCAGGACCAACAGAGAAGTGTCGGAGTACTTTAGCTTGTACCGAGGGACCAGGCAGGGCTGCCCGCTCTCCCCGCTGCTGTTTGCGCTGGCCATAGAGCCGCTGGCGATTGCGCTGAGAGCCGCAGAGGGTTGGAAGGGGATGGTGAGGGGCGGGGTTGAACATAGGGTTTCTCTTTATGCAGACGACCTGCTCCTGTACGTGTCGGACCCAGTGGCCGGGATGGGAACTATACTGGGAATGCTGAGGGAGTTCGGCCAGTTCTCAGGATACAAATTAAATACGGTCAAGAGTGAAATGTTTGTGGTACAGGCAAGGGTCAGGAGAACAGATTGAGAGGGCTACCGTTTAGGTTAGTTGAGGAAAATTTCCGGTATTTGGGAATCCAGGTGGCACGAGACTGGGGCAGGCTGCATAAGTTAAATTTGGCCAGGGTGGTGGAGCAAATGAAGGGAGAGTTTCGGAGATGGGATGCACTCCCGCTGTCGCTGGCAGGGAGGGTGCAGACTGTAAAGATGACAATCCTCCCTCGATTTTTGTTTATTTTTCAGTGCCTCCCGATCTTTATCCCACAGTCCTTCTTCAAAAGAGTTAATGGGCTGATCATGAGCTTTGTCTGGGCGGGAAAGTCTCCACGGGTGAAGAAGGCAATGTTGGAGAGGAACCGTAGCGAGGGGGGGCTGGCGTTGGCGAGTCTGGTCAATTATTACTGGGCGGCCAACATCGCTATGATAAGGAAGTGGATGGTGGGTACGGGGTCTATTTGGGAGCGGGTGGAGGCGGCTTCGTGCAGGGGCTCCAGTTTGGAAGCCCTGGTCACGGCTCCTCTACCGCTGCCGCCGGCCAAGTACACCACCAGCCCGGTAGTGGTGGCGACCCTGCGGATATGGGGCCAGTGGAGGAGGCATGTGGGGGAGATGGGGGCGTCTGTCTGGGCGCCAATCTGCGACAACCATCGGTTTGCCCCCGGCAGTATGGATGGGGGGTTCCGAGTATGGCGGCGAGCAGGGGCGGGAAGGGTGGGTGATATGTTCCTGGAAGGGAGCTTCGCGAGTTTGAGGAGCTTGGAGGAGAAATTTGGGTTGGTAAGGGGAAATGATTTTAGATACCTACAGCTGCGGGACTTTGTTCGTAGACAGGTCCCATCTTTCCCGCGCCTCCCGCCAATGGGGATCCTAGACAGAATAGTCTCTGGGAGGGACGAAGGGGAGGGTAGAGTCTCGGGTATTTATAAGGTGCTCATGAGGGAGGAAGGGTCCCAGACAGAGGAACTGAAACTTAAATGGGAGGAGGAGCTAGGCGGGGAAATGGAGGAAGGGCTGTGGGCAGAGGCCCTGAGTAGGGTAAACTCGACCGCGACATGTGCAAGGCTCAGGCTGATCCAATTTAAGGTCGTTCACCGGGCCCATATGACGGTGGCTCGGATGAGCAAATTTTTCGGGATAGAGGACAAATGCGCTAGGTGCGCGGGAGGACCAGCGAACCATGTGCACATGTTTTGGGCATGCCCTGAGCTGAGGGGGTACTGGGAGGGATTTGCGGGGGTCATGTCCCAGGTGCTAAAAACAAGGGTGGTGATGAGTCCAGGGGTGGCAATTTTTGGGGTTTCGGAAGACCCGGGCGACCAGGGGGAGAAAGCGGCCGATGTGCTGGCCTTTGCTTCCCTGATAGCCCGGCGACGAATATTATTGGCGTGGAGGGACTCAAAGCCCCCGAAGACTGAGTGGTGGCTTGCGGACATGTCAAGTTTCCTGGGGATGGAAAAAATTAAGTTCGCCTTGAGGGGATCTGTGCAGGGGTTCACCCGGAGGTGACAACCATTTATTGACTTCTTTGTGGGAGAGTGAGCGTCAGCAGGGGGGTGGGGGGAGGGGGGGTAGAGTAGAGTAGGAGGGAAAATATGGCGGGTAGTACAGGTGGGAGGGGAGCGGGCTTGTGCAATACGGTACGATGGAAGTATTGAAAGTACGTGGATGTTTGCACATTTTTGCCTTTTTTGCTTCCTTTCTGATGATGTCTGTAACTGTTTATAAAGCCAAAAACTACCTCAATAAAATTGTTTATTAAAAAAAAAGAAATTGAAACTGCATGGCTCCGCAGGGTCCTAGTGCCTGGCGATCACACAAAGTCATATGCAGAAATAATGATGTTTAGAATGCTAAATACCTTGAAGAAGGAGCTTTAGAAAATAAAGATATTAAAACCAATTGATAATACAGAGGAAATTTGGGTGAAGCTACCCACTGAGACTGCAGGGAAAATAATCTGTGAAGCTGTAAAATGTAAAGACAAGATTGTTCAGATTCTGGGTACACATACAGTTGAATTAGAGAAGCATGGTATCTGGAGCAAAAGAAATTGTATCACAATTTCTCACTCAGGGGTGCAATGACAGAAGGAGGAGGCTTAACAGGCCTTAATTGTATGATGTACATCAATGATAAGGAAAATAAACCAGTTCAAAAAGAAATAGTGGCAAAAGAAATCCGGAAGTCCTGGAGAGGGCACTTCTGGGATAATCCAAATGAAAATAGAAAGTACAAATTAAAGAATAGGGCCCTCTCCACCCTTGATCTGTTCATTTGATTTTCAGATGGAAAAAATAAATAACGAACCAGTTCACAAGAAGGAAGAGAACTACACTCCAGAGAGGAATCTTTTAGACAGGATTGGGGGGGAAACTAATGATACAATTGGCTACATATTTGAGGGAATTAAATGACAGAACCCGGAGGAAAACTTTACGGGTTAGAAACAAATCAAAATATCAAATTATAACTGGACAGTGAAACCTCCAGTCAGACATCTCTAACTGGACATTAGATGATGGGTGATCTGCGGTCTCCATGGAGTATGTACTACACGGTGGAATTATTAAGGGTCTCGGCAGATAGCAGCGACTGACGAGGAACCCCAATATGATAAATGACAATAGTTTAAGAATTTTTGTAGCTTGATTCCATGGCGGGAAAATTGTTACCAATGCAGCAAAACAATATTGCATTGAAGAGCTGTAATCGTTATTAAAAAAAAAAATTCATGTAAATTGATAGGGACTGTTTTATATATATATATATAATATATATATATATATATATAAGGGGGGTATGTGTGTCGTTAAAGAACTTGATCCGCATTTCTAAACTGTGTGAATGCTTTAATAGAGGGGTAGTTTAGTGTGTTTTCTTGATTTAACTATATAGTACATTACAAATAATATTGATGTTGTTTATATGCCATATTTAGTATGTAATAATTATTGTTCCCAAAGCCAAGAAGGAATGTTTCGATATTGATATTAAATTTTGTTAACAGTTGAAAATATGTAAAGTTGTAACACACAGTCTATTTGTGTGGTTAGGTAATGAGTAATGTGTTAAGATAAGACTTAAAATTTTTACTATGTATTTAACAATAGGGAGAATTTGTTTGAAAAAAAAAGACGGTTCAATGTGGTTTTGCAAATGCTGTAATGGAAAATATACACTTTGTCAGAAAGATATTCTCTCATGTAAACCAGAGGTTGGCAGACTTACATGATTCACGACAATGTTAGACATTAATGGGGAAGTTAGGAATACAAGCAGGATCAATTGAACATTTTAAATTAATAAAACAAGGGGATCAGTGGGTGGTACATGATATTATAATTACCCCATTCCAATCAGAAATGGAAAACAATTTGGACGATGGAAAAATGGGACACGTAACAGCCAGTGATGGACAAAAGATCTTTTGGTTACTGATGAACTGAGTTGTGTGCTGGTTCTAAGGGACATGAGGAAGCTTCTACGGTGCTGCTATCCCAAGGAAGTAAAATGCTTTGGAGGTAGTGGAACACACGGAAAGCTATTGTGTTACCTTCCTGAGCGGCTATGGCTATGGTTCACGGTAATTGGACTGGAACGGAAAACAAGACTCTTATTGACACTGGTCTGTGATATGCATACAAATGACAAAGATCGGGGATGTATGTTAGTACAATTGGATGGGGGGGAAAATAAACCAAATTATAGTAATGTTTCAAATGTCAAGACGGGGTGTTCTGGAAAATACAGAATGCGTCATTTGAAACATAGAACATAGAACAGTACAGCACAGAACAGGCCCTTCAGCCCTCGATGTTGTGCCGAGCAATGATCACCCTACTTAAACCCACGTAACCCGTAACCCAACAATCCCCCCATTAACCTTACACTACGGGCAATTTAGCATGGCCAATCCACCTAACCCGCACATCTTCGGACTGTGGGAGGAAACCGGAGCACCCGGAGGAAACCCACGCACACACGGGGAGGACGTGCAGACTCCACACAGACAGTGACCCAGCCGGGAATCGAACCTGGGACCCTGGAGCTGTGAAGCATTGATGCTAACCACCATGCTACCGTGAGGCCCCGAAGTCTGCCAATATCTGGTCTGGGAGAGTGCAGGGAGAGATCCCACAAGAGGTTGGTGGCAGCTGAAAAGAGCAGAAACTGGCCAGCTCTTCTGTCAAAAATGCAGTCAATTTCAGTCTGTCAGAATTGTTATTACAACCTGCAGCAGGAGAAAGGGAAAAAGAAAAAGAGTGTTTGCATAGATTTCTTTGTGCTGTGTTGAAGCACTGTGATGTACTGAATAGAGGGGGACCCATTTGCCTGGTTGTGTCCCACCATGCCCCTTTAAGCCCCGTAAGCCCATCCCATATCGGAGGTCCCGATCTCTCCCGCCAAAAAGCACTAAGCGCGGGCTCCCCTCGCCCCTCCCCCCACGTGCGAGTCAGGAGCAGAGAGCAGCAGAACGCGAGAGCAGCAACAGCTGACGGCCGGGGCATGGCCCGGGGGAGCTCCGCTCCCCTCAAGGAGGTGGAAGGCTCGAAGATCAACGCCAGCAAGAATGAGGAGGAGAATTAAAAGAGAGAGAGAGAGAAACAGCAACAGGAGAGAAGGGGGAGGAGAATTAAAAGAGAGTGAGAGAGAAACAGCAACAGGAGAGAAGGGGAGGAGAACTAAAAGAGAGAGCGAGAGAAACAGCAACAGGAGAGAAGGGGAGGAGAATTAAAAGAGAGAGAGAGAAACAGCAACAGGAGAGAAGGGGAGGAGAACTAAAAGAGAGAGAGAGAAACAGCAACAGGAGAGAAGGGGAGGAGAATTAAAAGCGAGAGAGAGAGAGACAGCAACAGGAGAGAAGGGGAGGAGAACTAAAAGAGAGAGAGAGAGAAACAGCAACAGGAGAGAAGGGGAGGAGAATTAAAAGAGAGAGAGAGAGAAACAGCAACAGGAGAGAAGGGGAGGAGAATTAAAAGAGAGAGAGAGAAACAGCAACAGGAGAGAAGGGGAGGAGAATTAAAAGAGAGAAACAGCAACAGGAGAGAAGGGGAGGAGAATTAAAAGAGAGAGAGAGAGAGAAACAGCAACAGGAGAGAAGGGGAGGAGAACTAAAAGAGAGAGAGAGAGAGAGAGAGAGTCTGAAGGTCCCTACAACAAACCAGCAGCAATGGGGAGGACAGAGGACAGAACACAGAGAACAGAGAAAACAGAGAAACAGCAACAGGAGAGAAGGGGAGGAGAACTACAAGAGAGAGAGAGAGAGTCTGAAGGTCCCTACAACAAACCAGCAGCATCCAGAATCACTAATCGTTTTTCCTTTCTGTAAAGAAAGTGTTTGCAACTTAAAGGAAAAAAAAGTATAATAATAAAATAACTTAACCTGAAAAAGTGGTTATTAGCTTACTTCACTTCCTTAATAACGCAGGACCCAGGACATCGATGCTATTAAGGGGTAAGTAGGTAAAATTCTTCGGTGAAGGTATGGGTTATACCGGGGGATAACTTGAAAAGATAGTTTGACCTGAATAGAACCCACCAAAGCCTGCATCGGAGTCAGGGAGTGAGAATCCCTGTTCACCATTTGGAATATCAGCCCTTTTTGGTATAGGGGGAATTCTAAAACAGAGTGGTGAATTTACAAAAACAATATCCACGGTCGATTTTCTCTCTTTCTACCGTCCTTCCTTTTTGTTGGTATAAACCTTTGCTGAGCACTGTGAAAAATCACTTGGAAGGTTCTCCACTGTTCTTCAACTGTTCCACCATAAAGTCTTTGCGCCCAGTCTACCTTAGCTAGCTATTCTCTCATCCCATTGTAATCTCCTTTGTTTAAGCACAAAACACTAGTGTTTGATTTTACCTTCTCACCCTCCATCTGTATTTTAAATTCCACCATATTGTGATCGCTCCTTCCGAGAGGATCCCTAACTATGAGATCATTAATCAATCCTGTCTCATTACACAGGACCAGATCCAGGACTGCTTGTTCCCTCGTAGGTTCCTCGTACGAAGAGTGGGAGGTGGTGAAAATGTCGGACTTATTCTTGGAAGGGCGGCTTGCAAGTTTGAGGAGTTGACGGAGATGTTTGGGCTTCCACGGGGGGAGACCTTTAGGTAGATGCAGGTGTGGGATTTTGCAAGGAAGATCTTTCCTTATGACAATAAACAAATCCAATCCAACCCACCTATAACTCGGCGAATAATCCTCCCCGATGACACCCCTCCTTGTTGTTGGAAGGGGTGCTGTCGGTGATGTGGCTGGGGTCATATCGGCGATTTATGGGAACATTCTGGAGGATACGGCGTCGTTGAAGGGGGTTATTGCCAAGTGGGAGGAGATAGGGGTGGAGCTGGAGGAAGGGTTGTGGTGTGAGGGTGACTGCCTCGACTTAGTGTGCGAAACTGGGATTAATACAGTTAAAGGTGGAGTACTGGGCGCACCTAATGTGGTTAAGGATGGGTCCGATGGATGGAGGACACTTGCACGCGGTGTGGGAGAGGTTCAAGCAACCCTGTACATGTTCTGGCCCTGCCCGAAGTTGGAGAAATTTTTGGGGTCTTTTTTCAGCACCATGTCGGTGAACCTGCACTTGGATTTGGAGCCCAGTCTCTTAGGGGCCATATTCGGGGTGTCGATCCTACCAGAGGTGCAGACAGGAGCGGATAGTTCCGCCTCTGCCTTGCTATAGGCGGGTCCTGTTTTGGGGGGGGGGGGGGGGGGGGGGGGGGATTATCTGTGTGTGTGTGTGTGTGTGTGTGTGTGTGTGTGTGTGTGTGCGCGCGTGTGCGGAGGTCAGCTTCTCTGCCCTGTGCCACATAGTGGCTGGGACCTAGAACATAGAACAGTACAGCACAGAACAGGCCCTTCGGCCCTCGATGTTGTGCCGAGCAATGATCACCCTACTTAAACCCACGTAACCCGTATACCCGTAACCCAACAATCCCCCCATTAACCTTACACTACGGGCAATTTAGCATGGCCAATCCACCTAACCTGCACATCTTTGGACTGTGGGAGGAAACCGGAGCACCCGGAGGAAACCCATGCACACACGGGGAGGACGTGCAGACTCCACACAGACAGTGACCCAGCCGGGAATCGAACCTGGGATCCTGGAGCTGTGAAGCATTGATGCTAACCACCATGCTACCGTGAGGCCCCGATGGAGTTCCTGTATCTTGAAAAGGTGAAGTTCACCTGGAGGGAGGTAATTGAAGGATTCCATGAGGAATGGGGTATCTTCACTTTAGAGAATCGGTTACCTGCAGCTGCTAAGAAGTGTGGGGGGAAAGATTCGGGGAGGATTATTCGCCGAGTTATAGGCGAGTTGGATTGGATTTGTTTATTGTCATAAGTACCAATTTACAGTGAAAAGTTTTGTTCTGCGTGGGCTGGTTGGTTTTTGGGGGGAGGGGATGTTCTGTTATTCTTTTTGTTTTCTTTTTGCTTTAGTCTGCTTAGGTTTATGTAAAAAATGTTAAAAACAGAATTAAATAGTTTTTAAAAAGACGGAGATGTCGAGATGGGCAGTTGATTTAGTCTACACGGACTTCAGGAAGACTTCACAAGGTCCCGTATGGGAGACTAATCAAGAAGGTAAGAGCCTATGCGATCCAGGGTAATTTGACAGATTGGATCCAAAATTGGCTTGGTAGCAGGATGCAGAGGGTGATGGTGGAAGGTTGTTTTTGCCACTAGAAGCCTCTGTCCAGTGAGGATCAGGGCTGTTTCCCTTGCTGTTTGCAGTGTACATGAATGATCTAGACGTGAATGTATGGGGTATAGAATTATAGAATTTACAGTGCAGGAGGCCATTCGGCCCATCGGGTCTGCACAGGCCCTTGGAAACAGCACCCTACTTAAGCCCTGATCAGGAAGTTCGCACATGACACAAAAATTGGTGGTGGTGTGGTAAATAGTGAGGAGCAAGGCCTTAGATTACAGGATGATATAGATGGACTGGTCAGATGGGCAGAAAATGGAAATTAACCCAGACAAGTGCTAGGGGCTTTTCACAGTAACTTCATTTGAAGCCTACTCGTGACAATAAGCGATTTTCATTTCAGGTGGCTTTCCTGAGCTGACTGGAGTTACGTTGTGCTGTGTCTCTGGGGAAACTCTTTGGTTGCAGGCTCCAAGAAGCTCCGGCCAGCGGAGCTTTCAACAAAGTTTCCCAGAGCTGGTTATTATGCTTTAAACTCTTGTAATTCCAGTGGGCCATGACTTTACACTGCTGGGCGGAAGTAATGCCCCTTTGTGTTGTTAATAGATTCATCAATCATAACATCCTTTTGTCTACATTTTTAAATGAGAAAAACAGAGTAGTAACCACCTCTTGGAGGGTTAATGGTCATCAAGTCTCAGACTGGTCCAATGCCAAATGACATTGACTTTTCCCAGTAATTTACCACTTTTCCCAGTAAGTTAGGAAGTTCTTTCTCCTTACCTGGCTGAGGTGCAGGTGCTCCGTAATGGTATCCCATTGGCACAGGTGGAGGCCCATAACCTCCATTCATGGAAGGTGGTTGATATGGGTATGGGCCGTTTGCTGGGTATGGGCCGTTTGCTGGGTATGGGCCGTTTGATGGGTACGGCCCGTTTGATGGGTACGGCCCGTTTGATGGGTACGGCCCGTTTGCTGGGGCAAATCCAAAGGCCATATCAGCCACTGGTTCATATCCGTAAGCGGTGTTATGCACAGGAGTACCTCTGGAAGCTAGGAGGAGAAAGAAGAGACAATTAGATTTGCAAACACAATGTCCTTCCCCCGAGCTGGTTGTGGCTCACCAAACGCCCAGCGGGTGGTCATGGGTAAATGAGCCACCACGGGTGGTGTTGTGTGTTTTCAGTTGCAGAACGAAGGAGCAGGTCCTGAAAAGGCCCAAGGCAAATCGTGAGGTGCGGTTGGACGGCAGCAGGATTCGAATCTACCAGGACGTCGGCGCAGAGCTGGCAAAGAGACGGGCAGCCTTTAATAAGGCGAAGTTAGCACTATGCAAGAGCGGTGTTCATTTTGGTGTGGGGCACCCAGCAAGGCTGAGGGTAGCGCACAACTCCAAAGATCACCTTTTTGACACGGCGGCAGATGGACGAAGTGGAGACTTTCATTAAAACACAAGGACTTGGACTGAATTGAGTGGGTCCTGGGGGGCGGGGGGGGGGGGGGGGGGGGGGGGGGGGGGGGGGGGGGGGGAAGAGAAGAGTTTCTATTATTTTCTTTGTTCATCAGCTGTGGGACTACCTCATTAGTAGGCGGAGTCCAGCTAGTGAACGGAGTGAGGGCGGACGGCAGGGGCTGTGGCCTGTTTAGACAGGTTTCGATGAGCCTAGGTGCGAATGGTGTTGGTGGGGAAGGGGATGGTGAGGAGAGATTTGATGGGAGGTAGCTGGGGGATTTCATGGATCGGGGAGTGGGTGGGGGGGGGTTAGACTGCTGATGGTCACCAGGGGTTTTACCGTCTCTCACCTTACGGATGGACTGGTGGCCATCTTGGGTGGGCTCTGATCTTATGGATTTGGAAGATGGGAGGGATCCCTCACGGTGGAACTGGCTGACTTGGAGGAGGTTGGGGGGGGGGAAGACACCTCCTGATCAGACGAGTTATGAAAAACGTTATGGGCCTGGGGACCCAGTGAAATGAGTACGTTTTCTGTTATTTGAATAATTTAAAGGCCGGTGTGCTGTTTCTGCAGAAGGCCCACCTGCGGGCTGGGGGAATCAGACTAGGTTTCGAAGGCAACTCGGCCTTTGATAGCAGGGCCCGGGGCGGTGGCAATCTTAGCTAATAAAAGGGTCTAGTTTCAGGCAGGAAGGTTCCTGGCAGATCATGGCAATAGGTACGTCATGGGCACTGGGATGCTGGAAGGTAAGAGTTGGTAAATGTGTTTGCCCCAAATTGGGATGGTGTAGCTTTTATGAAGAGATTGTTGGCCGCAATACTTAGTCACGCATCAGTTGATCTTGGGGGGGGGGGGGGGGGGGGGGGGGGCGTGAACTATGTTCTGAATAGGTCTAAGTCTAAAGGGCAGCACGGTAGCATGGTGGTTAGCATCAATGCTTCACAGCTCCAGGGTCCCAGGTTCGGTTCCCAGCTGGGTCACTGTCTGTGCGGAGTCTGCACGTCCTCCCCGTGTGTGCGTGGGTTTCCTCCGGGTGCTCCGGTTTCCTCCCACAGTCCAAAGATATGCGTGTTAGGTGGATTGGCCATGCTAAATTGCCCGTAGTGTCCTAAAAGTAAGGTTAAGGGGCGGGGGGGGTTGTTGGGTTACGGGTATAGGGTGGATACGTGAGTTTGAGTAGGGTGATCATTGCTCGGCACAACATCGAGGGCCGAAGTGCCTCTTCTGTGCTGTACTGTTCTAAATCTAAATCGTTGGCCCCTTCAGGGGTAGCAGAGGTACTGATGGAGGAGATTTGGGGGATGGGGAAAAGAGCAATGGCACCCTGGGGGGTAGGGTATTTTCTTTTATCTCTCCAGTACATGAATTGTATTCAGGAATTGACTTTTCTATAATGAAAACGTCTCTTTTGCCTGAGGTGAGGAAAGCGGAATACTCTACGGATCATGCTCAACATCTCATAGATCTGGTCCAGTTCAGCATCCAGCAGGGATGTTGGATGTGGGATTATTTGCAGACCTGGGGTTGTGCGGACGGATATCAAGGGCGACAGATGAGTATGTGGGGTTTAACAAGAATGGGTCGGTCTTGCCCTGGGTGGTAAGCCCTGGAAGCAGTGGTTAGAGAGGACACAATCTCACATAAAGTGCATATAAGAACATAAGAACATAAGAACTAGGAGCAGGAGTAGGCCATCTGGCCCCTCGAGCCTGCTCCGCCATTCAATTAGATCATGGCTGATCTTTTGTGGACTCAGCTCCACTTTCCGGCCCGAACACCATAACCCTTAATCCCTTTATTCTTCAAAAAACTATCTATCTTTACCTTAAAAACATGTAATGAAGGAGCCTCAACTGCTTCACTGGGCAAGGAATTCCATAGATTCACAACCCTTTGGGTGAAGAAGTTCCTCCTAAACTCAGTCCTAAATCTACTTCCCCTTATTTTGAGGCTATGTCCCCTAGTTCTGCTGTCACCCGCCAGTGGAAACAACCTGCCCGCATCTATCCTATCTATTCCCTTCATAATTTTAAATGTTTCTATAAGATCCCCCCTCATCCTTCTAAATTCCAACGAGTACAGTCCCAGTCTACTCAACCTCTCCTCATAATCCAACCCCTTCAGCTCTGGGATTAACCTAGTGAATCTCCTCTGCACACCCTCCAGCGCCAGTACGTCCTTTCTCAAGTAAGGAGACCAAAACTGAACACAATACTCCAGGTGTGGCCGCACCAACACTCTATACAATTGCAACATAACCTCCCTTGTCTTAAACTCCATCCCTCTAGCAATGAAGGACAAAATTCCATTTGCCTTCTTAATCACCTGTTGCACTTGTAAACCAACCTTCTGTGACTCATGCACTAGCACACCCAAGTCTCTCTGAACAGCGGCATGCTTTAATATTTTATCGTTTAAATAATAATCCCGTTTGCTGTTATTCCTACCAAAATGGATAACCTCACATTTGTCAACATTGTATTCCATCTGCCAGACCCGAGCCCATTCACTTAACCTATCCAAATCCCTCTGCAGACTTCCAGTATCCTCTGCACTTTTCGCTTTACCACTCATCTTAGTGTCATCTGCAAACTTGGACACATTGCCCTTGGTCCCCAACTCCAAATCATCAATGTAAATTGTGAACAATTGTGGGCCCAACACGGATCCCTGAGGGACACCACTAGCTACTGATTGCCAACCAGAGAAACACCCATTTATCCCAACTCTTTGCTTTCTATTAATTAACCAATCCTCTATCCATGCTACTACTTTACCCGTAATGCCATGCATCTTTATCTTATGCAGCAACCTTTTGTGTGGCACCTTGTCAAAGGCTTTCTGGAAATCCAGATATACCACATCCATCGGCTCCCCGTTATCTACTGCACTGGTAATGTCCTCAAAAAATTCCACTAAATTAGTTAGGCACGACCTGCCTTTTACGAACCCATGCTGCGTCTGCCCAATGGGACAATTTCTATCCAGATGCCTCGCAATTTCTTCCTTGATGATAGATTCCAGCATCTTCCCTATTACCGAAGTTAAACTCACTGGCCTATAATTTCCTGCTTTCTGCCTACCTCCTTTTTAAACAGTGGCGTCACGTTTGCTAATTTCCAATCCACCGGGACCACCCCAGAGTCTAGTGAATTTCGGTAAATTATCACTAGTGCATCTGCAATTTCCCTAGCCATCTCTTTTAGCACTCTGGGATGCATTCCATCAGGGCCAGGAGACTTGTCTACCTTTAGCCCCATTAGCTTGCCCATCACTCCCTCCTTAGTGATAACAATCGTCTCAAGGTCCTCACCTGTCATAGCCTCATTTCTATCAGTCACTGGCATGTTATTTGTGTCTTCCACTGTGAAGACCGACCCAAAAAACCTGTTCAGTTCCTCAGCCATTTCCTCATTTCCCATTATTAAAACTCCCTTCTCATCCTCTAAAGGACCAATATTTACCTTAGCCACTCTTTTTTGTCTTATATATTTGTAAAAACTTTTACTGTCTGTTTTTATATTCTGAGCAAGTTTACTCTCATACTCTATCTTACTCTTCTTTATAGCTTTTTTAGTAGCTTTCTGTTGCCCCCTAAAGATTTCCCAGTCCTCTAATCTCCCAGCAATCTTTGCCACTTTATATGCTTTTTCCTTCAATTTGATACTCTCCCTTATTTCCTTAGATATCCACGGTCGATTTTCCCTCTTTCTTCCGTCCTTCCTTTTTGTTGGTATAAACCTTTGCTGAGCACTGTGAAAAATCGCTTGGAAGGTTCTCCACTGTTCCTCAACTGTTCCACCATAAAGTCTTAGCTCCCAGTCTACCTTAGCTAGTTCTTCTCTCATCCCCTTGTAATCTCCTTTGTTTAAACACAAAACACTAGTATTTGATTTTACTTTCTCACCCTCCATCTGTATTTTAAATTCCACCATATTGTGATCGCTCCTTCCGAGAGGATCCCTAACTATGAGATCATGAATCAATCCTGTCTCATTACACAGGACAAGATCTAGGACCGCTTGTTCCCTCGTAGGTTCCATTACATACTGTTCTAGGAAACTATCGCGGATACATTCTATAAACTCCTCCTCACGGTTGCCTTGACTGACCTGGTTAAACCAATCGACATGTAGATTAAAATCCCCCATGATAACTGCTGTACCATTTCTACATGCATCAGTTATTTCTTTGTTTATTGCCTGCCCCACCATCTCGTTACTATTTGGTGGCCGATAGACTACTCCTATCAGTGACTTTTTCGCCTTACTATTCCTGATTTCCACCCAAATGGATTCAACCTTATCCTCCATAGCACCGATGTCATCCCTTACTATTGCCCGGATGTCATCCTTAAATAACAGAGCAACACCACCTCCCTTACCATCCACTCTGTCCTTCCGAATAGTTTGATAATAGTTTGAGGATCAGGGAGGATATGGAGTATGGGAAGAAGGCTCGGCGTCTCTTGGCTGGCCAGTTGAGGTGGCAGACGGCCACCCAAGAGATTATTCAGATCTGAAACCTGGGCAGCGGGTTGGTGTCTGCGTCGGTCAAAGTCAATGGGACGTTTGAACTGTTTTATAAGAACCTTTAGAGATCGGAGGCGCCCAAAGAGGGGTCAGGTATGTTGGAGTTCTTGGAGGGGTTTGAATGTCCCAACGTGGAAGAGGAAGAGCCTGAAGGGTTGGAAGAGCCATTGTGTGTGGAGTCATGACTGCTACAGGGCAAATGCAGACGGGCAGGGTCTGAGGGCCGGACGGTTTCCCTGTGGAATTTTAAGAGGTTTGCATGACAGTTGGTACCATTATTGGTGGAGATGTCCGAGGATTCGGGAATCCCTACCCGATACTGATGCAGGCATCCACCACTTCTTTTTAAAAAAGGATAAGGACTCGGTGGAATGTGGGTCGTTATCGCCCTATTTTTTCCCTGAAGGTACATTGGCCAAGGTGTTGGCACTCAGCTTGGGAGGGACACTGCTCCAGCCTATCAGGGAGGATCAGTCGGGTTTTGTTAAAGGCCGGCAATTGTTGTGTAATGTGTGGCAATTGTTAAATGTGGTGCTGTCCTTGTTGGAGGAGGCGGAACCAGAGGTAATCGCGGCATTGGACGCAGAGAAGGCATTTGATAAGAGTAGAATGGGGGTTTTTGTTTGCGATATTGGAAAAGTTTGGGTTAGGACCCAAGTTGGTGTCTTGGATACGATTGTTGTACAAAGCCCCGAAAGCCAGTATCCACACAAATGTCGTGAGCTCAGGGTATTTCCAATTAAACAGGGGAACGAGGCAAAGGTGGGGCCCACTGTCTCCCTCTTGTTTGAACTGACGATTGAGCAATTGGCCATCGCCCCGAGGGCTTCAGGTAGGTAACAATAATAATAATCTTTATTGTCACAACACTGCAACAAAGTTACTGTGAAAAGCTTAGAGTCGCCACATTCCGGCGCCTGTCCGGTACACAGAGGGAGAATTCAGAATGTCCAAATTACCTAACAACACGCCTTTCGGGACTAGTGGGAGGAAACCGGAGGACCCGGAGGAAACCCACACAGATCGGGGAGAACGTGCAGACTCCACACAGACAGTGACCCAAGCCGGGAATTGAACCCAGGGCC
The DNA here is from genome assembly GCF_902713615.1 of Scyliorhinus canicula. Taxonomy (NCBI): domain Eukaryota; kingdom Metazoa; phylum Chordata; class Chondrichthyes; order Carcharhiniformes; family Scyliorhinidae; genus Scyliorhinus; species Scyliorhinus canicula. The sequence continues at coordinate 21,650,985 of NC_052168.1, read as the reverse complement.
CTGACGCTGTGAAGCAACAGTGCTACCCACTGTGCTACCATGCTGCTCACATGGTGGAGGGGATAATAAGGGGGAGGGGTGGAGTGTCCTTGTACGCCAATGATCTCTGACTGTATGTGATGGACTCGTTACCCATCATGGACTATATAATGGGGCTGCTGAGGCGCTTTGGTTCTTTCTCAGGCTACAAGTTAAACTTGGAAAAAAGTGAGTTCTTCCCAGTTAATCCCCCGGGGAGGGGAGTCAATCTCGGATTCTGCCATTCTGGTTGGTTGGTTCCAAGGTATCTGGGGGTCCAGGTGGCTCGGTATTGGGCCCGGCTCTGCAAGCTCAACTAAACGAGCTTGGTGGGTCGGGTCAGGAATGATCTGCTGAGGTGGACAATCTTCCCTCATTTTGGCAAGAGTTTTGTTCTTGTTCCAGTGTTTTCCCGTCTCTCTCTCCAAATCCTTTTCTAGGAGAATCAAAATGTGGATCACATCCTTTCCATGGCAAGGTAAGACCACGAGGATTCGAAGGACAATCCTTCAGAGAGACGGGCAGTCAGGATGCTTGCCATTGCCCAGCCGGATATATTATTCCCGGGCACGAATGCGGAGAAGGTGTTGGGTTGGTGTTGGGATCCAGGAGCCACTTGGGTGCAAATGGAACCCAAGTCGAGTGGAGGGCTTGGGCTGCGGGTATTAGTGATGGCCTCACCCCCGTTCTCACCGGTGAAATAGTCAGCAAATCCGGTGGTCGGCTCCATCTTGAAGATATGGAGACAATTTCGACAGCATTTTAAATTGGGGCTGTATCGAAGCTGACTCCGATTTGTGCGAATCATATGTTTGTGCTTGGGAGGTTGGATGTCACATTCGGGGGTGGGAAAGGAAGGGGTTGGGAAGAATGGGGGATCTGTTCCTGGAGGGGCGGTTTGCCAATTCAGGCAAACTATCGCAGAAGTTTGGGCGATCTGACTCATTTAAATATTTACAAGTTCACAATTACGTGAAACGGATCTTCCCGACATTTCCCCATGGCGCCGCCAACCTCGTTAATGGAGAGAGTTCTTTGGCTTGCAGGATCGGAGGAAGGGAGTTTTAGGGCATCTATGGATGGATTATGTTGGAGGACCCAGTATTTCTGGAGGGGGTTATGGCCAAGTGGAAGAAAGAGTTGGGCCCTGTTTTGGACAGTGAGGCCCTGCGGAGGATGAATGCCACATCCTCGTGTGAGAGGCTTGGTCTGATACAATTTAAGGTAGTTATCGTAACCTGACTAGGTCCAGGATGAGTTGGTTCTTTGCCGGGCTGGAGGACAGGTGCAAGCGCTGTGCAGGGGATCAGGCCAAACAAGTACATATGTTTTGGTCGTATCTCAAGCTCGAGTTTCTAGGTCTTCTTCAGCAACATGTTGGAGATTCTGAAAATTGAGCTGGAGCCCTGTCCCTCAGTGGCCATATTTGGGGTTTCAGATTTGCCAGGGGGCTGGTGTCTTGGCCTTTGCTTCACTGATTGCCCGGAGGAGAGTACTGTTGGGGTGGAGGTCAGCTTCTCTATCCAGTGCCTCAGTGTGGCTGGGAAATATGAAGGAGTTCTAGGAACCTCGTGAATGTCAAGTACACTGTGAGGGGAGCAATGAAGGAAGCTTAAGTAAGGTTGAGGAAGCAAGGATCTGACTCGGCTACGAGGATTACAAGGTAGCCAGGAAGGAACTCAAAAATGGACGGAGGAGAGCTAGAAGGGGGCATGAAAAAGCCCTGGCGGGAAGGATTAGGGAAAACCCCAAGGAGTTGGGGTGAGAAATAAGAGGATGGCCAGAGTGAGAGTAGGGCCGATCAGGGATAGTGGAGGGAACTTATGCCTAGAGTCTGAAGAGATGGGGGAGGCCCTAAATGAATACTTTGCTTCAGTATTCACTAGAGAGAGCGACCTTGTTGCCCATAAGAACATGAGGCAGACTAAGAAATGCACTTGGGAGGAGAACGAGCTGCATATCTTCCAGGACCTGGGAGCAGAGTTGGCCAAGTGGAGGGCCAGGTAGAACCCGATCAAGGCTGCCCTCTACAAGAAGGGAGCAAAGTTTGCGGTCTGTACCCCGCTCGTCTATGGGTTCCGCACCAGAATCAAGAGTTTTACTTTGACTCGCCGGAGGAGGAGAAAGACTTCATGAAAGACTATGGACTGGGAGGTGTGTGAGGATGTGGAACTTTGGAGTGGTGTTTTGTATGAAATGTGGACACACAGGGGGTGGATTGGCGAAGATTACAACGAGAGAGCGTGCCTTTTGTTTGTCCTTGTATGTTTGGAGGGATTGGGGTGGGGAGGTGGAATGGGGAGAATGAGGGGTAGTCAGAGGCTCTGGGCGGGGGCCACCATGTCAGCTGGTTGGGTCAGTTAACAGGAGTAAAATGGGGTGGTAGCCAGGAGGGAGTGTGGTGGTGGTGTTTGGGGATGGGAGTTAAACGTCACATCTTCACACACTTGAGGAGTTTGAAAGCGGATTTTGTGCTCCTTCAGGAGATGTGCCTGAAACTGGGAGATCAGATGAAGCGGAGGAAGGGATGGGTGGGGCAAGTGTTCCACTCAGGGTTGGACATCAAGACGAGTGGGCTGGCGACGCTGGTCAACAAGAAAGTGGCCTTTGAGGTCGGGGGTATCGTAGCTGACCCTGGGGACAGGTATGTAACAGTTAGTGGGAGGCTGGAGGGTCGCCTGTGGTCCTGGTGAACATCTATGTTCCAAATTGGGGCGACGTCAGAGAGATCTAGGTGTACAGGTTCACAGGCCACTGAAAGGGGCAACACAAGTGGAGAAGGTAGTCAAGAAGGCGTACCGCACTCTTGCCTTCATTGGCCGGGGCATTGAGTATAAGAATTGGCAAGTCATGTTGCAGCTGTATAGAACCTTAGTTAGGCCACACTTGGAGTATAGTGTTCAATTCTGGTCACCACACCACCAGAAGGATGTGGAGGCTTTAGAGAGGGTGCAGAAGAGATTTACCAGGATGTTGCCTGGTATGGAGGGCATTAGCTATGAGTGTTCATTCCTGATTCTTTGTGGCCGGTCTGGACTCAATAAAATCTGAGATGGATTAGCAGGTATCAATTATTGTTTTATTTCCACCAGCTTGCAAGGCTGACTCACTCGTGGGACATTAGAACACACACAGCTGTCTTCTAAAGTTCCCAAAAGTTAGTGAGAGCTAAGACAAATAAATCACAGCACATATTGATTGAATCACATCAAGATTCGCATACAAGCTTCCCATAGGCCAATGTATACACCTTCTGACCCGGCCATATATCCGGATTGGCTCACTTCGCATTTTTCCAATCCTGGCCTCTTGTTACCCAGCATCCTTTTCACTATTCTCCCCACGAGGCAAAGCTCCCCTCCCCCTTCCTAGCCATGCTGTGCTCATCCCTTTGTTCTCTGTCTGTGAACACATTACCCTCAGGGTCCTACTGTCCATCATATTCATTTGTTCACTTCCTGAGGAGTGGTTGAATAAACTTGGTTTGTTCTCACTGCAACGACAGAGGTTGAGGGGCAACCTGATAGAGGTCTACAAAATTCTGAGGGGCATAGACAGAGTGGATAGTCAGAGGCTTTTTCGCAGGTTGAGGGGTCAATTACTAGGGGGCATAGGTTTAAGGTGCGAGGGGCAAGGTTTAGAGGAGATGTACGAGGCAAGCTTTTTTTACACAGAGGGTAGTGGGTGCCTGGAACTCGCTGCCGGAGGTGGTGGTGGAAGCAGGGACGATAGTGATGTTTAATGGGCATCTTGACAAATACATGAAAAGGATGGGAATAGAGGGATACGGACCCCGGAAGTGAAGAAGGTTTTAGTTTAGACGGGCAGCAAGGTCGGCACAGGTTTGGAAGGCTGAAGGGCCTGTTCCTGTGCTGTACTTTTCTTTGTTCTTTGATGTGAGGCAGGTGTTAGGGAAGGTGGAGAACAATTTGTTAGGTGTGTCCAAGAGGGTTTTTTGAAATAGTATTTTGATAGTGCAACCAGGGAGGGGGCTTTACTGCACCTCGTGTTGGGGCATGGTGCCAGGTGACCAAAGTTTCAGTTGGGGAACATTTTGGGAATAGTTATCATAATTCCATACGTCTTTGAATCCTCATGGAGAAGGATAACAGTGGTCCGAGTGAGTGCGCTAAATTGGGAGAAAGCTCACTACAACAGAATTTGGCAATAGATTGAGAATGTGGATTTGGAGCGGCTGTTTGAGGGTAAATGGACATTTGATATGTGGGAGTCTTTTAAACACCAGTTGATCAGAGTGCAGGACAGGTATGTCCCTGCGAAAATGAACATAAATGACAGAATTAGGGAACCATGGATGACAAGGGCAATTGTGAGACAAGTCAAATAGAAAAAGGAAGCATATATAATGTCTGGGCAACTGAAAACAGAGTTTTAAAGAATATAGGGAAAGTAGGAACAATCTCAAACGGGAACAAACTCAAACGGGGAGTTAGGAGGGCAGAAGCCATGAAATGTCATTGGCAATCAGGGTCAAGGAAAATCCCATGGCCTTTTATACATAATAATAATAACCGGTCCTTGGAAAGAGAACCCCAATGAAACCCTCACCCCATCCCCGCAACCCTACCTCACCTTTTTGGATACCAAGGCCAATTTAGCATGGCCAATCCACCTAACCTGCACATCTTTAAACTGTGGGAGTAAACCGGAGCACCCGGAGGAAACCCACGCAGACACGGGGAGAACATGCAGACTCCGCACAGACAGTGACCCAAGCCAGGAATAGAACCTGGGACCTTGGAGCTGTGAAGCAACTGTGCTAACCACTGTTACCCTGCTGCCCGATATTGGGGCCTCACGGTAGCATGGTGGTTAGCATCAATGCTTCACAGCTCCAGGGTCCCAGGTTCGATTCCCGGCTGGGTCACTGTCTGTGTGGAGTCTGCACGTCCTCCCCGTGTGTGCGTGGGTTTCCTCCGGGTGCTCCGGTTTCCTCCCACAGTCCAAAGATGTGCGGGTTAGGTGGATTGGCCATGCTAAATTGCCCGTAGTGCAAGGTTAATGGGGGGATTGTTGGGTTATGGGTATACGGGTTACGTGGGTTTAAGTAGGGTGATCATTGTTCGGCACAACATTGAGGGCCGAAGGGCCTGTTCTGTGCTGTACTGTTCTAATTCTAATATAAAGAGCAGCCAGGGAAAGAGTGGGCCCCTCAAGGATAAAGGAGGGAAGTTATGCACGGACTCAAGGAAGTGGGCGAGATCCTTAATGAGTACTTTGCACTGGCATTCACTAAGCAGAGGGACATGACGGATGTCGAGGTTAGGGATGGGTGTGTGAATACTCTAGGACACATCAGCATAATGAAGGAGGAAGCATTGGATATCTTAAAATGCAATAAGGTAGACAAGTCCCCTGGGCCGGATGGGATATATCCCAGGTTGTTGTGGGAGGCAAGAGAGGAAAACACTGGGGCCTGAACAGATATCTTTGCATCATCTTTGAGGTTCCAGAGGACTGGAGAATAGCCAATGTTGTTGTTTGTTTCAGAAGGGAAGTAGGGATAATCCAGTTAATTGTAGGCCAGTGAGCCTGACGTCAGTGGTGAGGAAGCTGTTGGAGAAGATACAGAGGGACAGGATTTATTCACATTTGGAAGTGAATGGACTTGTTAGTGATGGGCAACATGGTTTTGTGTGGGGAAGGTGATGTCTTACCAAATTGGAGGAAGTGACAAAATTAATTGATGAGGGAAGGGTTGTGGATGCCGTCTACATGGATGTTAGTAAGGCGTTTGACAAGGTCCCTCTGGCACACTGGTTCAAAAGGTAAAGTTGCATGGGATTCCAGATATGCTAGCTGGATGGATAAAGAACTGGCCTGGCAACAGGAGACAGAGTAACAGTGGAAGGGAGCTTTTCAGAATGGAGATCTGTAACTAGTGACGTTCCACAGAGATCAGTGTTGGGACCATTGTTGTTTGTAATATATATGCTCTGGAGGAAAATGTAGATGGTCTGATTAGCAAGTTTGTAGATGACACTAAGATAGATGGAGTTTGGGTTGGTGTCCACAGCGAAAGCGGTGGGGCAATTGCGGAGGGCCAGTGTATGGGTACGAGGAAGGAGGCAGCGATGAAAGAGATCAGAAGGACGAGAGATGAGAAAGGCAAGGTGGTGTCTGACCCAGAAGGGCGAATGGGGTGTTTCAGGCCTTTTTAGAAAGTTGAGGCCATCTACAGAAGGTTGTCTCCTGCCCCGCGAGGAAGATACGAGGCGGTTCTTGGATGGGTTGTAGTTCCCAAGGGTGGAGGAGGAGAAGGTGCAGGGGTCTGGGGCCCCGATTGGGTTGAGGAAGTTGATGGACTGCGTAGGCTCAATGCAGGCGGGGAAGGCCCTGGGGCCGGATGGGTTTGCAGCCGAGTTTTACAAGAAGTCTGGAGCAGCGCCGGGGCCTCTGTTAATGGGGATTTACAATGAGTCGAGGGGAAGTAGGGAGCTCCCCCCCCTCCACATTGTCGCAGACGTCCATCCATCTCACTGATCTTAAAGAAAGATAAGGACTCAGAGTAGTATGGGTCATAGCGTCCGATTTTGCTGCTAAATGTGGATGCAAAGCTGTTAGCGTCAGAGATAGAGGACTGAGTGCTGGGGGTGATAGGGGAGGACCAGACGGGGTTTGTGAAGGGGCAGCAGCTGTCGACGAATGTGCACAGGTTGCTCAATGTCATTATGATGCCCTCGGAGGGGCAGGAGGTAGAAGTTGTGGTGGCAATGGATGCGAAGTAGGCTTTTGATTGGGTGGTGGGGGAATATTTATTGGAGGTGATCGGTTGGTTTGGGTTTGGTCAGGGCTTCGTGGATTTGGTTCGGCTGCTGAAGAGGACGCCGATGGCTAGAGTCTGGATGAATAGGAGTTTGGGGTACTCGGCAGGGGTGCCCGCTCTCCCCATTGCCTTGGCGATAGAGCTGTTGGCGATGGCACTAGGGGGGGTTGAGGGGCTAGACAGGGATTGAGCGGGGTGTGGTTGAGCACAGGGTCTCGTTGTATGTGACTATCTGTTATACATTTCAGACCCGATGGGCAGCTTTGAAAGGATCATGGAGAACCTGAGGGAATTTCGTCGATTTTCGGAGTATAAATTGAACATGGGGAAAAGCAAGGTGTGCCCGATTAATACCAGAGGCCAGGAGAGGCGGCAAGGGGGGTGCCTTCTAGGTAGTGAGGCGAGTTTTCTGTATCTCGGGCACAGGTGGCGTGGAGCGGGGCACAGCTGCGTAAATTTAATTTGCCAAGACTGGCGGAGGGAATGAAAGCAAATTTTAATTGGTGGGATGTGTTGCCACTGTCACTGATTGGGTGCGTGCAGATGGTTAAATGACGGTGCTGCCCAGGTCAGTGTTCCAGAACCTTTCCATCTTTGTTCCCAAGTCCTTTTTCTGGAAGGTGAATGGGATAATTCCTGGGTTTGTGTGGGTGGGGAAGATCCCGCGGGTGAGGAGGGTGTTCCTGGAGAGAAGACAGGGCCTGGCGTTGCTGAGTTTGATGAACGATTACTGGGCGGCGAATATCGCAATGGTTAGGAAATGGGCAGTGGAGGGGGTTGGTGTGGGAGAGGATGGAGGCTGCATTGTGTAGGGGAAAGGGTTTGAGGGCACTGTTGTTGGTGCCCCTTCCATTCTCGCTGGGCCAGTATTCCACAAGCTGGTGACGGCCTCAGTGTTGGGAGTTTGGAAGCAGTGTAGGAAGCACTATGGGTTGGAAGGCACGTCTCTGTGGGCGCCGATAGACGATAATCCCAGGTTTGGCCGGCAGGCTGGATGCGAGGTTCCGGGGATGGCAGCAGGTGGGGATAGTGCGCTTCAGGACTTTATTTTTCCGGCATCTCGGCGTCGCCGGTTAAGCCAGCATTTAATAAATATGCGGTACGGTAGCACAGTGGTTAGCATTGTTGCTTCACAGCTCCAGGTTCCCAGGTTCGATTCCTGGCTTGGGTCACTGTCTGTGCGGGGTCTGCACGTTCTCCCAGTGTCTACGTGGGTTTCCTCTGGGAGCTCCGGTTTCCTCCCACAGTCCAAAGACGTGCAGGTTAGGTAGATTGGCCATGATAAATTGCCCTTTGTATCCAAAGGGGTTGGGTGGGGTTGCTGGGTTATGAGTATGGGGCAGAAGTGGGGTGCTCATTCCAATGGCTGGTGCAGGCTCAATGAGCCACATGGCCTCCTTCTGCTATAAATCTATGTTCTATCACTAGTTGCGCTTCAGAAGGTGGTGGTGAGCTGCCTTCTTGAACCGCTGCAGTCCTTCAGGTGTAGGTACACCCACTGTTGGAAGGGAGTTCCAGCATTTTGCCCCAGTGACAGTGAAGGAACGGCCAATATATTTTCAAATCGGGATGGTGAGTGACTTGGAGGGGAACCTCCAGGTGGTGGGGTTCCCAGGTATCTGCTCCTCTTGACCTTCTAGATGGTAGAGGTCGTGGGTTTGGAAGGTGCTGCCTAAGGAACCTTGGTGAGTTACTGCAGTGCATCTTGTAGATGGTACACACAGCTGCCATAGTTCGTCAGTGGGGGGGTTTGAATGTTTGTGGAAGGGGGAGAAATCAAGCGGGGCTGCTTTGTCCTGGATGGTGTTGAGCTTCTTGAGTGTTATTGGAGCTGCACTCATCCAGGCAAGTGGAGAGTATTCCATCACACTCCTGACTTCTGCCTTGTAGATGGCCTTTTTTTGTTCATGTGGATTTCTGGTATTTCTAGTGTATATGAAAAATGCCTTTAATAAAAGTATTTGTAAAAAACAATTGCAGTAAAACATCTCTATTTCTATACTCAAATCCTCTCGCTATGAAGGCCAACAAACCATTGGCCTTCTTTACTGCCTGCTCTACCTGCGTGCTTACTTTCAGCGACTGATGCACGAGGGCTTGAAGGTCTCTCTGAGTATTTGCCTCTCTCAATTTACACCCATTCAAATAATAATCTACCTGACCGAAGTGGATAACCTCACATTTATTGCATATGCTCACTCCACTCAGCCTGTCCAAATTCCTTGAGTTGCCCTGGAGAAGGTGGTGGTGAGCTGCCTTCTTGAACCGCTGAAGTCCACGTGGTGTAGGTACACCCACAGTGCTGCTGGGACAGAGTTCCAGGATTTCCACCCAGCCACAGTGAAGGGTCGACGATATATTTCCAAGTCAGGATGGTGAGTGACTTGGTCGGGACCTGTCAGGTGGCAGTGTTCCCATGTATCTGCTGGCCTTGTTCTGTGGTGATGGGCGTGAGTTTGGAAGGTGCTGCCCAAGGAGCCTTGCTGAGTTCCTGCAGCACACACGACTGCCACTCTGCGTCAGTGGTGGAGAGAGGTGAATGTTTGTGGAAGGGGCATTAATCAAGCAGGCTTGGGCCTGGATGGTGTGGAGCTTCTTCAATGTTGTTACAGCTGCACTCATCCAGCAAATAGGATTATGCCTGATCGTCTACCTCCACTCCACTTTTCTGGCCTAACCCATACCACTTGATTCCCTCAGAGTGTCTCAATACCAAACCATCTCATTCTTGAACATACTCAATAACTGAGAATCTAAAGTCCACTTGGACAGAGTCTCAATCCGAAATTGCCAACCTCTCATCCTCAGACTGTGACCCCTGGTTCTGGACTCTCCAGTCACAAGAAACAATCTCTGAACATCTGACAACAATCTCTCCCTCAATGTCAGGAAAACTAAGGAGCTGGTCATTGACTTCAGGAAGCAAAGTGTAGTACACACCCCAGTCTGCATCAATGGTGTTGAAGTGGAGCTGATTGACAGTTTCAAATTCCTAGGTGTGCACATCACCAACAATCTGTCCTGGTCCATCCACATCGATACTACACCTATACTTCCTCAGGAAACTAAGGAAATTCTGCAGGTCCACATGGACTTTTACAGGTGCACCATAGAAAGCATCCTATCTGGCTGCATCACAGGCTGGTCATAGAGTCATAGATGTTTACAGCATGGAAACAGTCTCTTTGGCCCAGCTTGTCCATGTCGCTCAGTTTCTATCACTAAGCTAGCCTCACTTGCCTGCCCACATCCCTCTATGCCCACCCTGCCCATGTAACTGTCTAACTGCTTTTTAAAGGACAAAATCACACCTGCCTCTACCACTGCCTCTGGCAGCTCGTTCCAGATGCTCACCACCCTCTGTGTGAAGAAATTTCCCCTCTGGTCTCTTTTGTATCTCTCCCCTCCCACCTTAAACCTCTGCCCTCTAGCTCTAGACTCCTCTACCTTTGGGAAAAGATGTCGACTATCTACCTTATTGATGCTTCTCAGTATTTTGTAGACCTCTACAAGATCACCCCTAAGCCTCCTACGCTCCAGGATAAATAGTCTCAGCCTAAGCAGCTTCTCCTTATAACTCAGACCATCAAGTCCTGGTAGCATCCTCGGAAATCTCTTCTGCACTCTTTCCAGTTCAACAATAACCTTCCGATAATAAGGTGACCAGAACTGAACACAGTATTCCATGTGTGGTCTTGTACAACTTCAACAAGACGTCCCAACTCCTGTATTCAATATTCTGACCAATAAAACCTAGCATGCTGAATACCTTATTCACCACGCTGTCCACCTGCGACTCCACCTTCGAGGAGCTATGAACCTGAATTCCTAGATCTCTTTGCTCTGTAACTCTCCTCAACTCCCCAATTAGCTACCTCACCCAGGATTCCGTGAGATTTAACCTTTTGCAACAACCTACCATGCAGTACCTTATCAAAGATCTTCCTAAAGATCATGCAGACAACCGCACTGCCTTCATCTACCTTCTTGGCTGCTCTTTCAAAACACTCAATCAGATTCATGAGACATGACTTTCCCCTTACAAAGCCATGCTGACTTTCCCTAATTAGCCCTTGCCTGTCTAAACGCTTGTAGATCCTGTCCCTCAGAATACCTCCTAACAATTTATCCGCTACAGAAGTCAGGCTAACCAGTCTTTAATTCCCAGGCTTATCTCCACAGCCCTTCTTAAACAAGGGCACAACATTTGCTACCCTCCAATCTTCAGGCACCTCTCCTGTGGCTGTCAATGATTCAAATATCTCAGCTAGGGGGCCAGTAATTTCCTCCCTAGCCTCCCCCAACATCCTGGGATACATTTCACAAGGTCCCGGGGATTTATCGGTCTTGACGCGCTTTAATACCTCCTTCATATCCTTCTCTGTAATATGTACACTCAAGGCATCACTTTTTATTTCCCCAATTTCCCGAACATCCATGTCTTTCCCAACAGTAAATATATAGAATATAGAATGCTGAAGGAGGCCATTCGGCCCATCGAGTCTGCACCGACCCACATTAAGCCCTCAGTTCCACCCCATCCCCGTAATCCAATAACCATTCCTAACCTTTTTGGTCACTAAGGGCAATTTATCATGGCCAATCCACCTAACCTGCACGTCTTTGGACTGTGGGAGGAAACCCACACAGACACGGGGAGATCGTGCAGACTCCGCACAGTGACCCAGAGGGCAATCAAACCTGGGACCCTGGCGCTGTGAAGCCACAGTGCTATCCACTTGTGCTACCGTGTTGCCCAAATAGACGAGAAATATTCATTTAGGAATGTGGTTTGGCAACTGCTCGGCCGAAGACCGCAAGAAACTACAGAAAGTCATTAACACAGTCCAATCCTTCACTTGATCCTGCCACCCATCCATTGACTCTGTCTACACCTCCCGCTGCCTTGGGGAAGCAGGCAGCATAATCAAAGACCTCTCCCACCTGGGTTATTCTCTCTTTCAACCCGTTTCATCAGGCAGGAGATACAAAAGTCTGAGAACACGCACTAACAGATTCAAAAACAGCTTCTTCCCCGCTGTTACCAGACTCCTGAATGACCCACATGGACTGAACTGATCTCTCGGTAGTACAGTGGATAGCACTGTTGCTTCACAGCTCCAGGGTCCCAGGTTCGATTCCCCGTTGGGTCACTGTCTGTGTGGAGTCTGAACGTTCTCCCTGTGTCTGCGTGAGTTTCCTCCGGGTACTCCGGTTTCCTCCCACAAGTCCCGAAAGAAGTGCTGTTAGGTGAATTGGACATTCTAAATTCTCCCTCTGTGTAACCGCAGACGCCGGAATGTGGCGACTAGGGGATTTTCACAGTAACTTCATTGCAGTGATAATGTAAGCAATGTGACTATAAAGATTTTTTTTTTTTTAAATGCCAATACTGAAAGCTGGACCTAATGAGTATACTCCTTTTCCACAAAATGCAGCCGTCAACAAACACGCGTTAACATTTTGCGAACATCTTGACAAAATAAAGCAATTTCTACTTAGAACCTTAGATGGTCATTGGTTAAACTTAAAACTGTATTTAAATTTTGTAAATTGAAACGTATCTAAAATTAAATTAATTTTGAAGAGTTAAAAAGTGGAGATAGCTTTAAGTTCCTGGGAGGTCACCATCAGCAACAATCTGTCCTGGTCCACTCACGTTGTTGTAACAGTTAACAAAGCTCAACAACGTCTCTGCTTCCTACGGAAGCTAAATAGATTTGGCATGTCTGCATCGACTCTCACAAACTTCTACAGATGTGCCATAGAGAGCATCCTGTCCGGCTGCATCACAGCTTGGTATGGCAACTGCTCTGCCCAAGATCGCACAAAACTGCAGAGTGCGTTGAACTCAGCCCAACGCATCACACAGACTAGTCACCCGCGCATTGATTGCCTACGCCTCTCGCTGCCTCAGGAAGGCAGACAGCATTATCAGAGACCCCTCCCACCCAGGCACTGCCTTCTTCTAGACTCTTCCATCAGGCAGAAGATACAGAAGGCTGAAGACCCGCACATCCAGACATAGGAACAGCTTCTTCCCCACAGCTACAAGACTCCTCAACGACTCCCCCTTGGACTGATCTGTTCCCTGTAAGAGCACTATTCACGACGCCCTATACTGCTCTTGCTCATGAATTAACTTTGTTTGACCCCTTGTTCCGTACTGTAATCAATCACTGTTTGTCAATGTACAATTTGTCAATATTCTCTGTTGATTATTCTTTTTGTCTTCTGTACGTACTGTGTACGTTCCCTCGGCCGCAGAAAAATACTTTTCACTGTACTCCAGTACATGTGACAATAAATCAAATTAAATTTTAAAAAATCAAATCAAATTCCTAGTTACTTTTACCGCCAAAGATACAGTTTTAGTTTGCAGAGGTCCTATTTGCCTGTCCGGTCCGAACCCAGTTTGTGGGACCATTTCCATTTGAAGACCTGGGGTTGTTTGATACTAAGTGTGCAGAAGGAACTTCCATCCAAGTTAACATCATCCCTCATGATTAAAAATGGCTTTTTCAAAAATAGGATGGGCAGGATTCAACCATCTCCAACTTACCTTGTTGAGCTACTTTGAACATCACTTGCCCAAATTCAATGGCTCCACCACTGTTGAAAACCAATTTGAATGAGGCTTGTCCTTCCCAACCACCTGGAAATCAAAGACATTTAATTGTAACCAGGGCAAGGATTTTATTCATCTTAGGTCAACATCACATACCACTACCTTTTGAAAACAGTTTTTTTGCTGCCTTCAATGAACAAAGAACAAAGAAAAGTACAGCACGGAACAGGCCCTTCGGCCCTCCAAGCTCGTGCCGACCATGCTGCCCGCCTGAACTAAAATCTTCTACACTTCATGGGTCCTTATCCCTCTATTCCCATCCTATTCATGTATTTGTCAAGATGCCCCTTAAATGTCACCATCGTCCCTGCTTCCACCACCTCCTCCGGCAGCGAGTTCCAGGCTAAATGAATAACACAGGAACTTTCTAAAATGTCAAAATGAAAATGAGGCATTACTAGGGGCAGCACAAGTGGATAGCACTGTGGCTTCACAGCGCCAGGGTCCCAGGTTCGATTCCCTGCCAGGTCACTGTCTGCACGTTCTCCCCGTGCCTGCGTGGGTTTCCTCCGGGTGCTCCGGTTTCCTCTCACAGTCCAAAGACGTGCAGGTTAGGTGGATTGGCCATGATAAATTGCTCTTAGTGACCAAAAAGTTTGGAGGGGTTATTGGGTTACGGGGATAGGGTGGAAGTGAGGGCTTAAGTGGGTCGGTGCATACTCGATGGGCCGAATGGCCTCTTTCTGCACTGTATTTTCTATGCTCCTGCGAATCACCTCGGAATTGTTTATATGTTGTACAAGTGCAAGTTGTTTTTTTGCATGCCTTCATATCAGACCCACAGAGGGCAGCACGGTGGCCTAGTGGTTAGCACAACCGCCTCACGGCGCTGAGGGTCCCAGGTTCGATCCCGACTCTGGGTCACTGTCCGTGTGGAGTTTGCACATTCTCCCCGTGTCTGCGTGGGTTTCGCCCCCACAACCCAAAAATGTGCAGAGTAGGTGGATTGGCCACGCTAAATTGCCCCTTAATTGGAAAAAATAATTGGGTAATCTAAATTTAAAAAAAAAAAAATATCAGACCCACAGGATCATGGAAGAACTCTCTGCAGTTTACAACAGAGAAAATGTTCAAATTCAAACATCTTGGCCTGCCAAATTCATGCCTTGCTGTTAAATTCATTGTATTTCCAAACACTCAGCTGAATCAGATTGCCTGCAACCTTGGCCTCTTGCTTGATCTCAAATTGAGCATTCATCTTAACATCTTATCCACCCAACATGATGATTTATTTCCATCTCCACAACACTGTCCCTCTAACTGGGCGCATGGGCTTCTCCACCATCAAATTACTCAAGCGCTTTCTCATGCTTAGACCAAGCAATGCATTGGTACACCACCTGTCACCCACTCTCATCCTTCAGCGAGGTGCATGATGCATGGGTAATTGAAAAATGAAATGAAAATCGCTTATCGTCACGAGTAGGCTCCAATGAAGTTACTGTGAAAAGCCCCTAGTCGCCACATTCCGGCGCCTGTCCGGGGAGGCTGGTACGGGAATTACAGGGTAATATATAATCTGAGCACCGAAACAGGCCATTCGGCCCATCTTGTCCATGCTGGTGTTTATATTCCATATTAGTTTTCTCCCAAACATGCCCCCCTACCCCACCTTTCTGCATATCCTTCTGGTCATAGAATCATAGATAGATATCCCGGTGCAGGTACAGGCCGTTCAGCCCATCGGGTCTGCACCGACCCTCCAAAAAGGGCACCACATCCAGGCCCAAATCGGTTTCCTCCCACAGTCCAAAGATGTGCGGGTTAGGTGGATTGGCCAGGCTAAATTGCCCTTAGTGTCCTAAAAAATAAGGTTAATGGGGGTTGTTGGGTTACTGGTATAGGGTGGATACGTTGACTTGAGTAGGGTGATCATTGCTCGGCACAACATCGAGAGCCGAAGGGCCTGTTCTGTGCTGTACTGTTCTAATTCTAATTTGTCGAATTTATTAATTTATTTTTCTTTCGTTTTTTGGAATTGTAGTTGTACGAGTTAACCTAAGGTTTAAGACATGGCAGGAGATCCCAGACCCGTGTCATGCTCCTCGTGTGCGATGTGGGAGCTCAGGGACACGTCCACTGACCCTGGCTCCTTCACGTGCAAGAAGTGTGTCCAGTTGCACCTGTTAGACCGCTTGACTGCTCTGAAGCTGAGGATGGACTCACTTTGGAGCATCCGCGATGCTGAGGACATCGTGGATAGCACGTTGGTCACCCTGCAGGTGAAAGTTACTGAGGGAAGATATAAAATAGGTGACCAAAAGACAGAGCAAGAGTAGGAAGGCAGTGCAGGTGTCCCATGCGGTCATTTCCCTGCAAAACAGATACGCCGCTTTGGAAACTTTTGAGGGAGATGGCTCACCAGGGGAACATAGAACATAGAACAGTACAGCACAGAACAGGCCCTTCGGCCCTCGATGTTGTGCCGAGCCATGATCACCCTACTCAAACCCACGTATCCACCCTATACCCGTAACCCAACAACCCCCCCCTTAACCTTACTTTTTAGGACACTACGGGCAATTTAGCATGGCCAATCCACCTAACCCGCACATCTTTGGACTGTGGGAGGAAACCGGAGCACCCGGAGGAAACCCACGCACACACGGGGAGAACGTGCAGACTCCGCACAGACAGTGACCCAGCCGGGAATCGAACTTGGGACCCTGGAGCTGTGAAGCATTTATGCTAACCACCATGCTACCGTGCTGCCCATGCTGCAGTAGCCAGGTTCATGGCACCGTGGCTGGCTCTGCTGCGCAGCAGGGCAGGAAGAAGAATGGCAGGGCTATAGTGATAGGGGACTCAATCATAAGGGGAATAGACAGCGGTTCTGCGGACGCAATCAAGACTCCAGGATGGTGACTTCCGGTGGCGGCAATGCGGAGCTAAGCCGCATGTTCGGCAGCTCCTGCGAATAACGGACTTTGGGGCCCCCAACGGAACTTCGTTGAATCCCGACGTGGGAAGGGGACTGGAGTCGATCCCTACGGTCCTATGGTCCAGACCAGGAGTGGGGTAAGAAGAAAAACGGTGGAAGCACCCGTGGAAAAGCGGGGGAAGAAAAACAAAATGGCGGCCGGCGGAGGCCCGGAGGAGTGGAGGCAGTGGGCAGCAGGAGACTCTGCTGCACTGCTTCCAGGAGCTTAAGGTGGAGCTGCTGGAGTCACTGAAGGCTACCACCAGAGAGCTGATGGAGACTCAGACAGACCAGGGGGCCGCGATCCGGGAGATGCAGAAGCAGGCCTACGAAAGGGAGGATGAGGCCGTCGCAGGGAAGGTGGAGATGCACGAGGCGCTCCATAAAAGGTGGCAGGAGCGGTTCGAGGAGCTGGACAACCGGTCGAGGCGAAAGAATTTGCGGATCCTGGGCCTCACGGAGGGGCTAGACCTGGCGGCCTATGTGGTCGTTATGCTGAACTCGCTGATGGGAGCTGGGTCCTTCCAGGGGCCCCTGGAGTTGGAGGAGGCTCATAGAATTGGGGCTAGGAGGCCTCAGCCGAACGAGCCGCCGCGGGCGGTGTTGGTGCTGTTTCACCGGCTCGTGGATCGTGAGTGCGTGCTCCGGTGGGCCAAGAAGGAGCGGAGCAGCAAGTGTGAGAACACGGAGGTGTGGATATTCCAGGACTGGAGTGCAGAGGTGGCGAAGCGGAAGGCCGGGTTCAACCAGACGAAGGCGGTGCTCCACAAACGGAGCGTGAAGTTTGGCATGTTGCAGCCGGCGCGTCTGTGGGTCACCAACAAGGACCGGCACCATTATTTTGAGTCCCCGGAGGAGGCGTGGGCCTTTGTGCAGGCCGAAAAACTGGACTCAAACTGAGGGTCTACGATGGGGGATGTTGTATAATAATGTACTTGTGTTTGCTCTGTTTAATGCAAGATGTGGGTTGGCCTTAGGGTAGGTGGGGTGATGTGGTTATGTCTTTTTTGTATGGGTCTGGTGGACGGGTTCGGGCAGGGGGGTAAATGGGGAGTTCGGGGTGCTGGTGGGGGGGACTGGCAATGGGAGTTGCCCTAGAGGAGGCGGGGCTGGGCAGGGCGAAAGCGGGCTTTTCTCTGGTTTCCCACGCTCTGAGATGGTGGGGGCGGAGTCGGGGCTGAGAAGCGTGGGTCGTTGCTGGCTGTTTTTTTTTCTTTCCGCGCGAGAGCGGGGGGGGGGGGGGAAGGACCTGCTCATGGGAATGAAGGAGGAGGGGTAGTCCCACACGGGGAGGAGTCAGAGGTAGGGCGGGAGTCGCCGAGGTCAGCAGAAGTTAGCTGGCTCACGGGAGTGCTATGGAGGGAAGGGCGCGGCTAAGAGGGGTCCTAGCCTTGAGGGGGGGTACCGGGTTGCTGCTGAAACAGTCAGGAAGGAGCTGGAGGATGCAGGGGGTGCTGGGGGGAGTTGCCGCCATGGGGAACTGGCAGGGCGGGGGACGCTGGCCAGTAGATGGGTTACGGCTAATCGGCAGGGGAGGGGGCAGGGAGCCCTCTGATCCGGCTGATAACCTGGAATGTGAGGGGGCTGAATGGGCCGGTCAAACGGGCCTGGGTGTTTGCGCACTTGAAGGGGCTGAAGACGGATGTGGCCATGCTTCAAGAGACACACCTGAGAGTGGTGGACCAGGTTCGGCTGAGGAAGGGATGGGTGGGCCAAGTATTTCACTCAGGGCTGGATGAGAAGAGTCGGGGGGTGGCGATCCTGGTGGGGAAGAGGGTGCCGTTTGAGGAATTAAATGTGGTGGCTGACAGTAGCGGGAGGTATGTGATGGTGCGTGGTAAGCTGCAGGGGGAGCGGGTGGTGTTGGTGAATGTTTACGCCCCAAATTGGGACGATGCGGGGTTTATGCGGCGTATGTTGGGCCGCATTCTGGACCTGTGGGTGGGGGGCCCGATCATGGGGGAGGGGGCACTTCAACACGGTGCTGGATCCCCCATTGGATTGATCCAAGTCCCGGACGGGTAGGAGGCCAGCGGCGGCTAAGGTGTTGAGGGGATTTATGGATCAGATGGGGGGCTGGAGGTTTGCGAGGCCAAGGGCCAGGGAGTACTCGTTTTTCTCCCACGTGCATAAGGCCTATTCGAGGATTGATTTTTTTGTCCTGAGCAGGGGGCTGGTTTCGAGGGTGGAGGATGTTGAATACTCTGCCAATGCCATTTCAGATCATGCCCCGCACTGGGTGGACCTCGGGCTGGGTGAGGAGAGGGACCAACGTCCGCTCTGGCGCTTGGAGGTGGGGCTGCTGGCAGATGAGGAGGTGGCCGAGAGGGTTCGGGGGTGTATTGAGAGGTACCTTGAGGCCAACGACAATGGGGAGGTCAGAGTGGGGACGGTCTGGGAGGCATTGAAGGCGGTGATTAGAGGGGAGTTGATTTCCATCCGAGCCCATAGGGAGAGGGGGGGAGCAGAGGGAGAGGGAGAGACCGATAGGGGAGATGGTGAGGGTGGATAGGAGATATGCGGAGGCTCCGGAGGAGGGATTGCTGGGGGAGAGGCGTAGCCTTCAGGCTAGGTTCGACCTATTGACTACCAGAAAGGCTCAGTGGAGGAAAGCACAGGGGGCGGTGTATGAATATGGGGAAAAGGCGAGCAGGATGCTGGCACACCAGCTCCGAAAGCGGGACGCGGCCAGGGAGATTGGGGGAGTGACGGATAGAGCTAGGAAGGTGGTGCGGAGGGGGGTAGGTTAATGGGGTCTTCAGGGACTTCTACGGGAAACTGTACCGGTCTGAACCCCCGGTGGAGGGGGGTGGAATGGTGCGCTTCTTGGACAAGCTGCGATTACCGAGGGTGGAGGAGGGGCAGGTGGAGGGACTGGGGGCGCCGATCGAGCTGGAGGGGTTGGTTAAAGGGATAGGGAGCATGCAGTCGGGGAAAGCGTCGGGGCCGGATGGGTTTCCGGCAGAATTTTATAACAGGTATGCGGACCTGTTGGGCCCCCTGTTGGTCCGGACCTTTAACGAGGCATGGGAGGGGGGGGCTTTGCCCCCAACTATGTCACGGGCGCTGATTTCCTTGATCCTGAAGCGGGACAAGGACCCTCTGCAGTGTGGGTCATATAGGCCGATCTCGCTGCTAAATGCAGACGCCAAGCTGCTGGCAAAGATCCTAGCCACAGGAATAGAGGATTGTGTGCCAGGGGTCATTCATGAGGACCAGACGGGGTTTGTGAAGGGAAGGCAGTTGAATACAAACGTACGAAGGCTCCTCAACGTTATTATGATGCCGGCTGTGGAAGGGGAGGCGGAGATAGTGGTGGCATTAGATGCGGAGAAGGCCTTTGATAGGGTTGAGTGGGAGTATCTGTGGGAGGTGTTGGAGAGGTTTGGGGAGGGGTTTGTCCATTGGGTGAGGTTGCTCTATGAGGCCCCGATGGCGAGTGTAGCCACGAATAGGAGGAGGTCGGAGTGCTTTCGGCTGTACCGGGGGCGAGACGGGGTATCCCCTGTCCTCCTTGCTCTTTGCATTGGCAATTGAGCCCCTGGCCATGGCGTTGAGGGAGTCAGGGAACTGGAGGGGCCTGGTGCAGGGTGGAGAGGAGCATCGAGTGTCGCTTTATGCGGACGACCTGTCGCTGTATGTGGCGGACCCGGTGGGGGGGACGCCGAAGGTGATGAGGATTCTTAGTGAATTCAGGGGCTTCTCTGGGTATTAGCTGAACCTGGGCAGAGCGAGTTGTTCGTGGTGCACCCGGGGGATCAGGAGGAGGGGATTGGTAGGCTCCCACTGAAGCAGGCAGGGAAGAGCTTCAGGTACCTAGGAGTCCAGGTGGCTGGGAGCTGGGGGGCCCTGCACAAGCTCAACCTCACAAGGTTGGTGGAGCAGATGGAGGAGGAGTTCAAAAGGTGGGATATGTTACTGCTGTCACTGGCGGGGAGGGTGCAGTCCGTTAAGATGACGGTGCTCCCGAGGTTTTTGTACCTGTTCCAGTGCCTCCCCATCCTTATCCCGAAGGCCTTTTTTTTTAAGGAGGGTCAACAGGAATATTACGGGATTTGTATGGGCGCATGGGACTCAGAGGGTGAGAAGAATGTTCCTGGAACGGGGCAGGGATGGGGGGGGGGGGGGCTGGCGTTGACCAACCTCGGTGGGTACTATTGGGCTGCCAACGCAGCGATGGTGCATATGTGGGTAATGGACAGGGACGGGGAGGCATGGAAGAGGATAGAGGTGGCGTCCTGTGTGGGCACAAGCCTGGAGGCGCTGGTAACGGCGCCGTTGCCGCTCCCTCCAACGAGGTATACCACGAGCCCGGTGGTGGCGGCTACCCTCAAAATTTGGAGGCAATGGAGACGGCATAGGGGAGAAGTGGGGTGCTCGATGGAGGCCCCGATACGGGGGAACCATCGGTTTGTCCCAGGGAGCATTGATGGCGGATTTCTGGGCTGGCACAGGGTAGGGGTTAGGAGGTTGAGGGACCTGTTTGTGGAGGGGCGGTTCGCGAGCTTCGGGGAGTTAGAGGGGAAGTTTGGGCTCCCCCCGGGGAACATGTTTAGGTACATGCAGGTTAGGGCGTTTGCCAGGCGGCAGGTGGAGGGGTTCCCCTTGCTGCCCCCACGTGGGGTACAGGACAGGGTGCTCTCGGGGGTGTGGGTTGTAAGAGGGAGGATTTTGGACACATACCGGGTAATGCAGGAGGTAGACGAGGCCTCGGTGGAGGAACTGAAGGGGAATTGGGAAGATGAGCTGGGTGAGGAGATTGAGGGGGGGACGTGGGCGGATGCCCTGGAGAACATAAGAACATAAGAACTAGGAGCAGGAGTAGGCCATCTGGCCCCTCGAGCCTGCTCCGCCATTCAATTAGATCATGGCTGATCTTTTGTGGACTCAGCTCCACTTTCCGGCCCGAACATCATAACCCTTAATCCCTTTATTCTTCAAAAAACTATCTATCTTTACCTTAAAAACATGTAATGAAGGAGCCTCAACTGCTTCACTGGGCAAGGAATTCCATAGATTCACAACCCTTTGGGTGAAGAAGTTCCTCCTAAACGCAGTCCTAAATCTACTTCCCCTTATTTTGAGGCTATGCCCCCTAGTTCTGCTGTCACCCACCAGTGGAAACAACCTGCCCGCATCTATCCTATCTATTCCCTTCATAATTTTAAATGTTTCTATAAGATCCCCCCTCATCCTTCTAAATTCCAACGAGTACAGTCCTAGTCTACTCAACCTCTCCTCATAATCCAACCCCTTCAGCTCTGGGATTAACCTAGTGAATCTCCTCTGCACACCCTCCAGCGCCAGTACGTCCTTTCTCAAGTAAGGAGACCAAAACTGAACACAATACTCCAGGTGTGGCCGCACTAACACCTTATACAAGTGAATTCCTCCTCTTCCTGTGCGAGGCTTAGCCTTATACAGTTCAAGGTGCTGTATAGGGCCCACATGACTGGGACGAGGATGAGTAGGTTTTTCGGGGGCGAAGACAGGTGTGCTAAGTGCTCGGGGAGCCCAGCGAATCACGCCCATATGTTTTGGGCGTGCCCAACGCAGGGGGAGTTTTGGACGGGGGTAGCAAGGACGGTGTCGAGAGTGGTGGGATCCAGGGTCAAGCCAGGCTGGGGACTCGCAATTTTTGGGGTCTGCGTCCCTAGTAGCCCGTCGGAGGATCTTGCTTCAATGGAAGAATGCGAGGCCCCCCAAGCATGGAGGCCTGGATCAATGATATGGCGGCATTCATTAAATTGGAGAAGGTGAAATTTGCCCTGAGGGGATCAGTACAAGGGTTCTTTAGGCGGTGGCAGCCTTTCCTGGACTTCCTGGCGGAACGATAGGGAAATAGGCCGGCAGCAGCAGCAACCCAGGGGGGGGGGTTTGGTTCGGTGGGAGGGAGAACTGTGTACATGGGTTTGTGGGTGTGGCGGGTGTTATTTCTTTCCCTTTTGTTGTTTGGGTTTTGTTTTGTTTTTTTGGGGGTTTTTCTTTTTTTGTTTTTGTTTGCAGTTGCTTTTGAAGTGGGGTGGGTGTTATTCTTGGGTTTTTACTATGGTTGTTTTGTCAATATTGTTTTGTTGTTTATATTTTGTGAAAATCTTAATAAAAATTATTTTTAAAAAAAGACTCCAGGATGGTCTGTTGCCTCTCCCTGGTGCAAGGGTCAAGGATGTCTCAGAGCAGCTGCAGGGCGTTCTGGGGAAGGGGGGGGGGGGGGGGGGGTGTCCCGGCCAGGGAGCTAGGAGTTCAACTAAAAAGCAGGACCTCAAAAGGTAGTAATCTCAGGATTTCTACCAGTGCCACGAGCTAGTCAGAGTAGGAATGTCAGGATAGATAGGATGAATGCGTGGCTCGAGAGATGGTGCAAGAGGGAGGGATTCAAATTCCTGGAGCATTGGGACCGGTTCTAGGGGAGGTGGGACCAGTACAAACTGTACAGTCTGCACCTGGGCAGGACTGGAACCGATGTCCTCGGGAGGGTGTTTGCTAGAGCTGTTGTGGAGGGTTTAAACCAATGTGGCAGGGGGATGCGAACAAATGCTGGAAGTCGGCAGGTAGTAAAATTGGGCCAGAAAAAAAAAGCAGCGAGGGGCAAAGTGTAAGGCAGAGAAGCCATAGTCAAAAATCAAAAAGGGCCACAGTACAGGGTACAGTGACTGAGGAGAGTGTGAAAAGGGAGGTGGCCAATGCAGGATTGAGGGTGTTGTACCTAATTGCGCGCAGTACATGGATCAAGGCAAATGAGCTTGCTGCGCACATTGAAATTGGCCGGTACGATGTTGTGGGCATCATAGGGACATGGCTGCAAGGGGATCAGGGCTGGTATCTAAATATCCAAGGATATATGTCCTGTCGAAAGGGCAGGCAGATGGGCAAAGGGGTTGAATTGTTAGTAAGAAATGAAGTTAAATCGATAGCAAGGAGCGATATAGGTTCAGAAGGCATAGAATCTCTGTGGGTAGAGTTGAGGAATCACAAAGGTAAAAAGACCGTGATGGGAGTTATGTACAGGCCCCCTGGCAGTAGTCAGGATGTGGGGCATAAAATTAATTCAGGAGATAGAAAAGGCAATATTACAATAATCATGGGGACTTCAATATGCAGGTGGGCTGGGAAAATCAGGTTGCTAGTGGATCCCTGGAAATGGAATTTGTGGAATGTCTAAGAGATGGTTTTTTGGAGCAGCTTGTGACAGAGCTGACTAGGGAACAGGCAATTCTGGATTTGGTGATATGTAATGAGACAGACTTGATTAGGGAACTTGAGATGAAGGAACCCTTAGGGAGCAGTGACCACGATATGATAGAATTTACCCTGCAGTTTGAGAGGGAGAAGCTGCAACCAGATGTAAAGGTATTACAATCAAATAAGGGTAACTACAAAGACATGAGGGAGGAGTTGGCCAGAGTTGATTGGAGAAGGAGCCGAGCAGGGAAGACAGCGGAACAGCAATAGTAGGAGTTTTTGGGGGTTATTAGGGAGGCACAGCAGAACTTCATCCCAAGGAGGAGGAAACATGCTAAGGGGAGGACAAGGCATCCATGGCTGACGAGGATGTCAAGGACAGCATAAAGGCTAAAGAAAAAGCATACAAAGTGGCGAGGATTAGTGGGAAACCAGAGGATTGGGAAGCCTTTAAAAGAGAGCAGAGGACAACTAAAAAAGCAATAAGGGGGGAGAAGATGAAGTAAGAGTGCAAGCTAGCTAGTAATATAAAGGAAGATAGGAAGAGATTTTTTCAATATATAAAAGGTAAGAGAGAGGCAAAAATAGACATTGGACCACTAGAAAATGTGGCTGGAGAAGTAATAATAGGAAACAAAGAAATGGCAGACGAACTGAATAGTTACTTTGCATCAGTCTTCACGGTGGAAGACACCAGTGGGATGCCAGAGCTCCAGGAGAACCAGGGGGCAGATGTGAGTGCAATGACCATTACTAAGGAGAAGGTTCTGGGTAAACTGAAAGGTCTGAAGATGGATAAGTCACCTGGACCGGATGGACTACACCCCAGGGTCCTAAAAGAGATAGCTGAGGAAATTGTGGAGGCATTAGTGATGATCTTTCAGGAATCACTGGATGCAGGAAGGGTCCCAGAGGACTGGAAAGTGACTAATGTATCATCTCTGTTTAAGAAGGGAGGGAGGCAGAAGACAGGAAATTAGAGGCCGCTTAGCCTGACTTTGGTCATTGGTAAGATTTGAGAGTCTGTTATTAAATATGAGATCGCGATGCACCTGGAAGTGCATGGAAAAATAGAACTGAGTCAGCACGGCTTTGTCAAAGGGAGGTCGTGCCTGACAAATCTGTTAGAGTTCTTTGAGGAGGTAACAAGCAAGTTAGACAAAGGAGAACCAGCAGACGTGATTTATTTAAATTTCCAGAAGGCCTTTGACAAGGTGCCGCATAGGAGACTGTTAAATAAGTTAAGAGCTCATGGTGTTCAGGGTAAGATCCTGGCATGGATAGAGGATTGGCTGACTGGCAGAAGGCAAAGAGTGGGGATAGAGGGGTCTTTTTCAGGATGGCAGCCGGTGACTACTGGTGTGCCTCAGGGACTGGCACCACAACTTTTTACAATATACATTAATATTTTATTTTGAAAAAAATAAATTTAGAGTACCCAATTATTTTTTCCAATTAAGGAGCAACTTAGAGTGGCCAATCTACCTACCCTGCACATCTTTGGGTTGTGGGGTGAAACCCACACAGACACGGGGAGAATGTGCAAACTCCACACGGACAGTGACCCATGGCCGGGATTCGAACCCTGGTCCTCACCGCCGTAGGCAGCAATGCTAACCACTGTGCCACCGTGCTGCCCCTACAATATACATTAATGATCTGGAAGAAGGTACTGAAGGCACTGGTGCTAAGTTTGCAGATGATAGAAAGATCTGTAGAGGGACGGGTAGTATTGAGGAAGCAAGGGGGCTGCAGAAGGACTTGAACAAGGTAGGAGAGTGGGCAATGAAGTGGCAAATGAAATACAATGTGGAAAAGTGTGAGGTTATGCACTTTGGAAGGAGGAATCTAGGCATAGACTATTTTCTAAGTGGGGAAATGCTTCGGAAAGAAGAAGCAAAAAGGGACTTGGGAGTCCTTGTTCATGATTCTCTGAAGGTTAATGTGCAGGTTCAGTCTGCAGTTAAGGCGGCAAATGCAATGTTAGCATTCATGTCAAGAGGGCTAGAATACAAGACCAGGGATGTACTTCTGAGGCTGTATAAGGCCCTGGTCAGACCCCATTTGGAGTATTGTGAGCAGTTTTGGACCCCATATCTAAGGAAGGATGTGCTGGCCTTGGAAAGGGTCCAGAGGAGATTCACAAGAATGATCCCGTGAATGAAGAACTTGTCGCATGAGGAACGGTTGAGGACTCTGGGTCTGTACTCGTTGGAGTTTAGAAGGATGAGGAGGGATCTTATTGAAACGTACAAGATACTGCGAGGCCTGGATAGAGTGGCCGTGGAGAGGATGTTTCCATTTGTAGGAAAACTAGAACCAGAGGACACCATCTCAGATCAAAGGGACAATCCTTTAAAACAGAGATGAGGAGGAATTTCTTCAGCCAGAGGGTGGTGAATGTGTAGAACTCTTTGCCGTAGAAGGCTGTGGATGCCAATTCACTGAGTGTCTTTAAGACAAAGATAGATAGGTTCTTGATTAATAAGGGGATCAGGGGTTATGGGGAGAAGGCAGGAGAATGGGGATGAGAAAATATCAGCCATGATTGAATGGCGGAGCAGACTCGATGGGCCGAGTGGCCTAATTCTGCTCCTATGTCTTATGGATTCAGGGTAAACCATTTCGGACAGAGAGGAGGAAACATTTCTTCACACAAAGAGTGGTGAGCCTGTGGAATTCATCGCCACAGTAAGTAGTTGATGCTAAAACATTGAATATATTTAGTCAGTCATGGTGTGCGGCGCTGTGTGGTAAATGCGGGCAAATGGGACTAGCTTAGTGATGGAAACTGGGCGGCACGGACAAGCTGGGCCGAAGGGCCTGTTTCCCATGCTGTAAACATCTGTGACTGTACAACTGAAAAGAAAACAGTTGGGCAGCACGGTAGTTAGCATAAATGCTTCACAGCTCCAGGGTCCCAGGTTCGATTCCCGGCTGGGTCACTGTCTGTGTGGAGTCTGCACGTCCTCCCTGTGTGTGCGTGGGTTTCCTCCGGGTGCTCCGGTTTCCTCCCACAGTCCAAAGATGTGCGGGTTAGGTGGATTGGCCATGCTAAATTGCCCGTAGTGTAAGGTTAATGGGGGGATTGTTGGGTTACGGGTATACAGGTTACGTGGGTTTAAGTAGGGTGATCATTGCTCGGCACAACATCGAGGGCCGA
This sequence comes from Scyliorhinus canicula, assembly GCF_902713615.1. NCBI lineage: Eukaryota > Metazoa > Chordata > Chondrichthyes > Carcharhiniformes > Scyliorhinidae > Scyliorhinus > Scyliorhinus canicula. The sequence goes on along the minus strand of NC_052168.1, from coordinate 21,624,287 downwards.
AGGGCCTGTTCTGTGCTGTACTGTTCTATGTTCTATATTCAAGAGGCGGCTGGATATAGCACGTGGGGAGAAAGGGATTAAAAGCTATGGGGAGAAAGCAGGATTAAGCTATTGAGTTGAATGATTAGCCATGATCGTGATGAATGGCGGAGCAGGCTCGAAGGGCCAAAAGGCCTCCTCCTGCTTCTATCTTCTATGTAATGATGCATCTGTGACACTAAGTCAACTAGGACTTTAATTTAATTTATTGCCTTCAATGTGGTGTCCTGAAATTCCACCTTCCTCCCAAAAAGAAAAACCAACAATCTGAACTATAACTTCTCAGAATCATCTTACATACCTCCAGGTTCAGCCCGAATGGTCCCCTTGATGTAATTAGCAGAGAAAACCGGCTGCTCGATAGAACACCCTTTCACAAGGTAGAAGGGCATCATGAATGACTGCATAGGGTCCTTCCCTTTTGACAGAAAAATCATCTGAAACAAAAAACTAAGGATTTAGCAAAGACCTGGAGCTCATGACTTTGCTCTTAAGCTTTTCAGCAGCTTTATGCTAAGATCACTGAGCACGTTGAAGACAGAAATCGATAGATTTCCGGAGACTGATGACACTGAGGGATATGGGTATAGCGAGAAAGTGACATTGAGGTAGGTGATCAACCATGACAGCAATGAAAGCAGAGCAGGCTCAACAGGCCGAATGGCCGACTCCTGTTCCGACATATCTACTCGAATATAGGAAACAGAAATGGAGTTCATTCTGTCAGGATCCACACAGATTCCCCATTGCAAAGACACATGATCAGGTTCGGCTGTGGTTGAATAATGTATTAACATTTGCTCCTTGGGTTTAGGCTCCAAGAATGGGGGCTTCAGTAATATACTGGTTACCTGTAAGCATCCAGCATCAATGTCAAGCCCCCTACACCTTTACATTGTCTCCATTACACAAATAGTGAACACACACCGAAATAAAAATCGCTTATTGTCATGAGTAGGCTTCAATTAAGTTACTGTGAAAAGCCCCTAGTCGCCACATTCCGGCGCCTGTCCGGGGAGGCTGGTATGGGAATCGAACTGTGCTGCTGGCCTGCTTGGTCTGCTTGAAAAGCCAGTGATTTAGCCCAGTGAGCTAAACCAGCCCCTAAGCTTCAAATGTTCAAAAAAAAACTCCACGTCCAAGTTTCTCTCCCCCTCTCCTGGAGACCCAAGTCCAAGTTGGGTACAGTATCTAAGATATCATAATTTTTTTTTAAATCATAGAATTTACAGTGCAGAAGGAGGCCATTCGGCCCATCCAGTCTGCACCAGCCCTTGGAAAGAGAACCCCACTTAAGCCCGTGCCCCCACCCTATCCATGTAACCCAGCAACCCTACTCAACCTTTTTGGACACCACGGGGCAATTTATCATGGCCAATCACCTAACCTGCATATCTTTGGACTATGGGATAAAACCGGAGCTCCCGGAGGAAACCCACGCAGACACGGGACAAGGGGAGAACATGCAGATTACGCACAGGCAGTGACCCAAGCCGGGAATCGAACCTGGGACCCTGGAGCGGTGAAGCAACTGTGCTGCCCTTGAAGATGCTGGCAGCTCTCCAGTACTTTGCCCAAGTGCCCGTTCCTCTAGCTTAGACAGTGCGTACTGGGGATATATCTTTTGAGTTTCATAATCAAATGCAATTTAATTATTTTCAAAAACAAACTAAAAATTCATCAACATTTTAAGTGTAATCACCCCTTCCCATATACGAGTAATCATACAAAGGACTAAAAATGTAATTTGTTCACATTTAAGCGCATGGATGGTAAGCATCTCAGCTGATTCGGATCCGGTTTCCTCCCTGCCCCCCCCTCATGTGTGCACGTTGCATGTGTTTGTGCTTGTTTGTATGTGTGCGTGCGTGTGTGTTACAAAGATAGTTGCGTGTGTGTTACAAAGGAGGCCATTCGACCCATCAATTCTGCACCGACCCACTTAAGCCCTTACTTCCACCTTATCCCCATAACCCTTCCTAACCTTTTTTGGACACCAAGGGCAATTTAGCATGGCCAATCCACCTAACCTGCACATCTTTGGACTGTGGGAGGAAACCGGAGCACCCGGAGGAAACCCATGCATGTGTTTGTGTGTGCGCGTGTGTTTGTGCGTGTTTTAGTGCACGCATGTGCTTTTGTGAGCGTGCGTGTTTGAGAGTGTGCATGTGCTGCCCAGCAGAGATTACTGATCACTGGACTGAATCTCATCTTAAGTTTTCCTTACGCTGGATTTAAATGAACTTATTGCTGAAGGGAGTGATAGTTGGTGCGGATGCAGGCTGCACGAACTAGATCAGGACTGTTCAACATGTGTTTTTATGTAGCAAAACCAATTTATTGATGAGAACTGCAATGGGGACTATTTACTATCGCTGTGAAAAGGTCCTTACCCTGTATGGGGTCAAATATAACGTCCCCTTCTTGGTCCCCTTAAAGAAATCAGACTTAGCAGTCATATCACTGAACGAGAGCTCCACATCTTTGCACTCCTTTAAAAAGCTGCAAAACAAGATAAGGATGAACACAGTGAATCCAATAAATATCACAGGGAAATGAAAGATTTACTTTATTCCCCCGCCCCCAAACAAAACTGATCTATCCGCCTGTCTCCAGTCCAACCTCCCACCACCTTCCCCAAACTTAACCGATCTATCCACCCGTCTACTGCCTGACCTCACCCCTCAAACTAAACTGATCTAGCCGCCTGTCTCCAGCCCGACATGGTATCAACCAATAGTCCCTTTGGTGACAGCCCATTGGGAGGTGCACCTTGTGGCAAATACCAGAGGGACTCCTCTCTGTGACTGTAAAGTACCAGATATTCCAAAATCCAGAATGTTAATAAGCCTACTTGTGACACTAATAAAGATTATTATTATTCACCGTCTTTATGAAGATTTAGACAATGGGACAGAAGACAACACATCCAATTTTGCCAATGACGAAGGTAGGCGAGATTGTAAACCGTGTAGATTAAAGCATAAATTTACTGAGGCATTTGGATTAAGTGAATGGCTAACTTGCAAATCGATATCTAATGTCAGCAAATGTAAGGTCACTGAGATGGGACCTAAAAAGTATAGAATAGGACACAATGATGGCAAGCTAGAAACAGCGGAAGCCCAGAGACTTGGGGTTCCATTAAAATACAGGGATGAACACAAAATAATCAAAATTGATTGCTGGCCATTATATGCAGGAGGCTGGAATCAGTACGGGTAGAGAGATCGTGCTTCAGCTCTGCAAAGCCCTGTTCACAGTGCACCTGGATTTATCGTGAACAGTTTTTGGCTCCACACCTTAGGAAAGATATATTGAGGGTGGTGTAGTGGCGAGCACTGATGCCCCACAGTGCCAAGGATCCGGGTTTGATCCCGACCCAGGGTCACTGTCCATGAGGAGTTTGCGCATTCTCCCAAGTGTCTCAATGGGTCTCACCTCCACAACCCAAAAAGATGTCCAAGGCAAGTTGGATTGGCCACGCTAAATTGCCCCTTAAATTGGGGGAAAAAAGAGAAATGGGTACTCTAAATTGATTTTTTTTAAAAAAGGAAATATTTATTTGGCCTTGGAGAGAGTGCTGTGTAGATCGCCCAGAATAATATCTGGGTTCCAAGGTTAAATTATAAGGAGTGATTAAAATAATAATAACCTTACACAATCTCACACCAAGGCTGAATTCCCGGTAATTTATAAGTTATGGGGTGATTTCATAGAATTTACAGTGCAGAAGGAGGCCATTCGGCCCATCGAGTGTGCACCAGCTCTTAGAAAGAGCACACTACCCAAGGTATACCCCCCCACCCTATCCCCGTAACCCAGTAACCAACACTAAGGGCAATTTTGGACACTAAGGGGCAATTTAGCATGGCCAATCCACCTAACCTTCACATCTTTGGACTGTGGGAGGAAACCGGAGCACCCGGAGGAAACCCATGCACACACGTGGAGAATGTGCAGACTCCGCACAGACAATGACCCAAACCGGGAATCGAACTTGGGACCCTGGAGCTGTGAAGCAATTGTGCTATCCACAATGCTACCGTGCTGCCCTCAAGTTAATATTCTAGGGGGGGACAGATAAAACTATTTCCATTGGAGAGTGGAGCACCTGGGGGGAAGGGAGGGGGTATAGCCAGACACTGAAATTAGAAAGCCCTTTCTACATACAAAGAGTGATAGAACCTTGGAACTCTCACTGACAATAACAAGCAATGCTTGTCTCCTGTTAAATTGCCACCTAAAAACTTGTTAACCAAAAGGTATTAAATGTGGGCCAAACACAGGAGTTATATGCAGATGGATAAAATGGAGGAACAAGCTTGAGGGGACACACCCATCCCTATGTTCCATGGGCACCATTTAATAATGATAATAATAATAATAATAATAATAATAATAATGATTGTCACAAGGAGGCTTCAATGAAGTTACTGTGAAAAGTCCCTAGTCGTCACATTCCGGCGCCTGTTCGGGAAGGCCGGTACTTGAACCTGTTCTTTCACAATTGGGAAACGGGAACCGCTGCCTCCAGCCTTGTCCCTCCTGAATTTTGTTTGGGCTAGCATTTGTTGCCCATCCCTAATAAGAACAAAATACAGCACAGGAAAGGCCCTTCGGCCCTCCAAGCCTGCACCCACCGTGCTGCCCATCTAAACTAAAATCTTCTACACTTCCTGGGTCCGTATTCCTCTATTCCCATCCTATTCATGTATTTGTCAAGATGCCCCTTAAATGTCACTATCGTGCCTGCTTCCACCACCTCCTCCGGCAGCGAGTTCCAGGCACCCACTATCCTCTGTGCAATAAAAACTTACCTCGTACATCTCCTCTAAACCTTGCTCCTCGCACCTTCAACCTATGGCCCCCTAGTAATTGACCCCTCTACCCGGGGGAAAAGTCTCTGACTATCCACTCTGTCTATGCCCCTCATAATTTTGTAGACTTCCATCAGGTCGCCCTTCGTTCCAGTGAGAACAAACCAAGTTGATTCAAACTCTCCTCATAGCTCCATACCAAGCAACATCCTGGTAAATCTCTTCTGCACCCTCTCTAAAGCCGCCACATCCTTCTGGTAAGTCTGGCGACCAGAAGTGAACACTATACTCCCTTAATAGCTCTTGAACGGACTGATTTGTCATTTATTCCACAGTTCTGGGGGCATTTAAGAGTCAATCACATTGCTTCAGATCTGGAGTCACGCCACGCGACAGCAGATCATCTTCCTTTAACGGCATTATTGAACCAAATGAGTTTTAGCAACAAAAAACGGCTTCATGGTAATTCAAATTTCACCATCTGACGTGGTGGGATTAGAGTCCGGGTCCCCAGACCATTACCCCGGGTGTCTGGATTACTAGTTCAGTTACAATGCCACTGCGCCAATGCCTCCCCGCAGCACATCATTACAGAATGCTTTCCAAAATGACTAACTCATCTGAACGTGCCATGTCATTAACCTGACCCTCATCTTTGAAAGTAAAGAGACTTTGTTTGAAATGTTTGTATGGAATACTTAAAATAGATTTGTTGTATTTTTGCAACTAATATCCTAGTTAATTGTAATAAATTGTCCTGTCGGGAGGCCACTGGTCTTTAATATCCACTGATTGAATAGCATTGCGCCAGACCACATTAGAAACAGTAAGCAGATTACTGTAAGCAGGGATCAATGTAAATCCTCAGGGTATGCATCTCTAGTAAGGTCAGTGTCCAGATCACAGAGGGATAAAGTCCATCAAGGTAGTGTCCCAAGTCCAAACATTTCAGCTGCTTCATCAAACTTCCCTCCTTCACAAGGTCAGACGTGGGGACGTTTGTTGCTCAGCACGGTAGCATTGTGGATAGCACAATCGCTTCACAGCTCCAGGGTCCCAGGATCGATTCCGGCTTGGGTCACTGTCTGTGCGGAGTCTGCACATCCTCCCCGTGTGTGCGTGGGTTTCCTCCCACAGTCCAAAGATGTGCAGGTTAGGTGGATTGGCCATGATAAATTGCCCTTAGTGTCCACAATTGCCCTTAGTGTTGGGTGGGGTTATTGGGATAGGGGGAGGTGTTGACCTTGGGTAGGGTGCTCTTTCCAAGAGCCGGTGTAGACTCGATGGGCCAAATGGCCTCCTCTGCACTGTAAATTCTATGATGACTCTCTGATGACTATTCAAATCTTTTCATATACTGAAGCAGTCCTTGTCCACATCCAGCAAGACTTGGACAGCTTTCAGGTTTGGACTGATAAGGGGCACAAATGTCAGTTGCTGCTTAAGTGCCATACAATAATAATAATCTTTATTATTGTCACTTACATTAACACTGCAATGAAAAGCATTGCACTGTGAAAAGCCCCTAGTCGCCACATTCCAGTGCCTGTTCGGATTCAGAGGGAAAATTCAGAATGTCCAAATTACCTAACAGCACGTCATTCGGGACTTGTGGGAGGAAACTGGAGCGTCCGGAGGAAACCCACGCAGACACGGGGAGAACGTGCAGAGTCCACACAGACAGTGACTCAAAGGGGAATCGAACTTGGGACCATGGTGCTGTGAAGCAACAGTGCTAACCACTGTGCTACCGTGCCACCCATCTCCAACACAAGAGTCTAACCATCTCCCCATGATATTCAATGGCATTACCATTGCTCAATCCTTCACTGTTAAGATGCTGAGGGTTACCATTGACTGGAAACTTAACTTGATTAGCTGTAGAAATGCTGTGACTACAAGAACAGGTCAGCAATTAAACTCCTGACTGCCCAACGTCAACCATCTAAAAGGCACAAGCCTGGAGTGATAGAATACTCCCCAATGGCTGAAAAAGTGCAGATCCCTATCCAGCATAAAGCAGCCTGCTTGATTGGTACCCCATCCACCACTTTAAACATCTACTCCTTCCACCAACATCACGCAGTGGCATCTATAAGATGCAATGCAGCAACTCGCAAATTCTTCTTCAACAGCACCGTCCAAACCCACAACCTCTACCACTTAAAAGGCAAGCCAGCAAATGCAAGGGAATATCACCACCTGCAAGATTTTTAAAAATTATTCTACAATTATTTTTTTCCAATTAAAGGGCAATTTAGCGTGTCCAATTCACCAACCCTGCACACCTTTGGGTTGTGGGGACCCATGCAGACACGCCGAGAATGTGCAAACTGCACACAAAATTCAAACCCAGGTCCTCAGCGCCGTAGGCAGCAGTTCCCCTCCAAATCGCACACCACCCTAACTTGGAAATATATCACTGATCCTTCAATGGGTCAAAATACGGGAACTTCCTTCGTAACAACTCAAGGACTCTAATGGTTCAAGTCTGGCAACTCACCACCACTTTTTCTAGGGTGACTGGGGATGGACAATAAATGTTGCTGTGCACCTCTTATAAACATGATCAGCACGTCTGTTTTCCTTAGCATTGCTCTGATAAATCTGATACTCACTACAGGGCAAGTCACGTGTACTTAACATAGGAGGCTTCCAACTGACATTCTGCTCTGATAGCTGTAATCAATCATAATACACCAAGGTCCACCTGGTCTTTCCACAAAGATTGTGTACTTTACTCATATAACAGTAGAAAACTGACCAAAGCTATCCTCTTATCCACTGAGCTCCATTTATCACGATTTATAAAATAAGTTGTGAGGTAGATTTGTTGCAAAGAGGGGGAAACTAAGAGTATATTCGCTCATTAAACTCCAGCAATATCCCTGGGGAAGCAGGTGAATGGTTAGAGGTCCTCAAATCACGGAGGTCGACTACCTCCATCATGGGAACACAAATCATTCAGCCCCTCAAGCCTATTGATCTCGGTGTCTCTGTACCTCAGCTCCAATTCCCAATCTTTGCCCCAGCAAATATCTGTTGGATCTGACTCTTGGCAGCTCCAGCACCCACAGCTTTCTGAAGTAGTACGTTGCAGGTTTCCACTTTCCTTTGTGTGGGAAAAATGCTTCGCTCTTCAATAGCCTGGTGCCAATTCCTTCAGAGGAAACAATTTAACTACATCAAACCTGTCAAATTCCTTTATCATTTTATTTTTTTAATAAATAAGTTTAGAGTACCCAATTTTTTTTTCTAATTAAGGGGCAATTTAGCGTGGCCAATCCACCTATCCTGTTTTGGGTTGTGGGGGTGAGACCCACGCAGGCACGGGGAGAACGTGTAAACTCCACATGGACAGTGACCCGGGGCCGGGATTGAACCCAGGTAGTTGGTGTCCTGAGGCAGCAGTGCTAACCACTGTGCCACCATCCGCCCATCTTTATCATTTTAAAAGACCTTAATTGGATCACTCCTCAAACATCAAATAAATCATAGGAAGTCGGCAACGTTTATTGCAAAAGGGTTGGAGTATAGAAGTAGAGAAGTGTTGTTGCAATAATATAGGGTGAGCACATCTGGAGTACTGTGTCCAATTTTGGTCTCCTTCTTTTGAGGAAGGATGTGGTGGCAATGGAGGCAGTTCAAAGGAGGTTCACTAGATTGATTCTGGGGATGACATATGAGGAGAGATTAAACAGTTGGGGCTTATACTCACTGGAGTTTAGAAGGATGAGAGGGGATCTGATCGAGGTAAATAAAATACTAAAATGGATTGATAAAGAAAACATAGACCAAATATTCCCCCTTGTGGAGAAATCTAGAATGAGGGGTCACGGATTACATATTATATTATTAGATTATATTCCTCATTATAGGAAGGATGTGGATGCTTTGGAGAGGGTACAGAGATCTACCAGGATGCTGCCTGGACTGGAGGGCATGTCTTATGAAAAAAGGTTGAGGGAGCTAGGGCTTTTCTCACTGGAGTGAAGAAGGCAGAGAGGTGATTTGATAGAGGAGTACAAGGTGATGAGAGGTATGGATAGAGTGGATAGCCAGGGACTTTTCCCCAGGGCGGAAATGGCTGTCATGAGGGGACATAATTTTAAGGTGACTGGAGGAAGATATTGGAGAGATGTCAGAGGTAGGTTCTTTACACAGAGAATGGTGGGTGTGTGGAATGCACTGCCAGCAGAGGTGGTGGAGTCAGAGTCATTAGGGACATTTAAGTGACTCTTGGACAGGCACATGGACAGCAGTAAATTGAAGGGGTGTAAGTTACGTTGATCTTAGATTAGGATGAATGGTACAACATCGTGGGCCGATGGGCCTTTACTGTGCTGTACTGTTCTATATCAGTTGAGAGGCCGCAGATTTAGAACTTAAGATGAGGAAGAACTACTTTGCACAAAGGGTGGTGAATTTGTGGAACTCGCTGCCCGAAAGTGAGTTGGGTCGGAGTCATTAAGTGGTTTCAAAGAGATGGATATATTTCTGATTACAAACATGTTAAAGGCATATGGGGGACAGGTGGGGAGGTGGATTTGAGACCAGGAAGAGATCAACCATGATCTGATTGAATGGTGAAGCAGGCTTGAAAGGCTGAATTGCCTACTTCTCCAAATTCCTTATGAACATAAGGCAGGTTTACAGAATCAATCCTGAAAATTTTATCTTTCGGCCCTCGTTATCATTCTGGTGAATTGGAACAGTAATATATTCCCAGAAGTGTGCTGCCCAAAACTGAACACAGTACTCCCAAGATGGGCATGACCACAAAATTCCATTAAACAAAGCATCACTTCCTATTCAAATCCCCTTCAGATAAAGGTCAACATTCCATTAACCTATATGAATTACTTTTTTGCAGCTTTGAACTTGGGTTTAAGTGATTTATTTACTCCTCCTGGAGCCCTGGCTTCTAATTATGAGAAAGTATTCTGATTGACTTTCCCCACGTGCAAAATAGATGACCATCCACTTCATATTAAATTCCATCTGCCGTCATTTCTTTCTACCTTCCTGTTTCTACCTCAACAACTTCCTATCCTTCCTAATTTAGTTTCAGCTGAAAACTGGGATATGCACACTATTCAGTAATACAACACTAAAACATCAGCTGCAGTAGCAACCACAAACTGTTTGTTTTACAAGGTAGCTCCAATACACCACATTCCATTTGTTGCCCCACAGCCTCGCTCCCCTTCCAGTAAAACAGTCATTTATAACTTAAGAAAATACATGTAACATCAGCTCATGAACAATAAGACAAACATTAGTGGATTATTGCTCACCAAGCACTACCTACTTACTACAACTACAGTCAGTCTCTATCCAGGAGGACAGTTTATCTCCAAGCCACAAGCCAGACAGTGCTAAAAAAAACCATTGTCTTTTTTTCCACATTTCTGGCATTTTGTGCAGACACTAAAAAAGACAAGACAATGTTGGTCAGGAGGAACACATTAGAAGAAACTGGAGGTGAAGATTGAAGTAGATGGTGACACGCTGGAATAAGTAGGTAGTTTGTCTCTTTAGGCCAAATGGTAACAGAAGGCGGCAGATACAATGTCTAAACTAGAAGAAGGGCTGATAGCCAGACAACAAGAAAACTCAGGATTGGAACAAGGAAATGGCTGCCAGCCTCAGAAACCTAGACAATAACCGAAGCTGTATGGATGAGAATAGTACTAAGTGAAAGCAGAGAACTGAGAGGTCTAGCCACAACCCCACCGACGGACAACAGCAAAAAGAATTCTAAAATGTGACATCCAAGACAGAAAATGTCAGCATTTGAACAGAATGCGGGATAAATAATAGTGGATAGGTTCTTGATCAATGAGGGGATCAGGAGTTATGAGAAGGCAGGATAATGGTGATGAGAAAAATATCAGCCATGATTAAATGGCAGAGCAGACTCAATGGGCTGAATGGCTGAATTCTGCTTCTATGTCTTCTGGACTGGTGACATCACTGCCCTATCGCTGTGAAGCCACAGGCCCACAGTGATGTCACCACCCTCTCACCAAGACGTCACAGGCCCACGGTGACGTTGCCTAACCCGCGGTGACATCACCGCCCTCCTGCCCTGATGTCACAAGCCCGCTCTGACGTCACAGTCCCGTGATGTTTACATCCAGCCCCAACGGGGACGGCGCATGTGTCTGAGTGACAGGCTCCTCCACCAATCACACCGCGGACCGGTCTGCCAGCGGCCAATCAGCCGCAGAGAGGGGCGGTTCGCTGGCTGATTGACGGCCTCCCGACGCCAAGAACAGAAGCTTCCCCCTCCCGGGAAAACAGTGCAAACTGACCCACCCACCCCCCCGGCAACGCGGCGGCGGCCTGAACCCGCCCGGCCTCAGGCCCACCCCCCCGCACCGCGGCGACAACATTCTCCGGTTAAACGCAGATTTCTAACAGGCGCCGCCCAGGGTGTGGTAACAGCAGGCCGCAGAGCCCCGGTCCTCGCCGCAGACCGGGGTGTGAGGGGGAGAGTTGATCCTGACCTCTCGCCGTTCGTGATGATGATGCCACCGTTCTGCGAATGGCTCAGGTTCAGCGCCATCTTTCCGTCTCCAGGGATGCGGGGCGGGGCCAGCGCGCTGACCACCGCGTTTAGAGCGCGCGGGGCGGGGGCGGGGCCGGCGCGCTGACCTCACCGCGTTTAGGACGGGGCCAGGGAAGCGGAGGCGGCGCGCTGACCTCACCGCGTTTAGAGCGCGCGGAGCGGGGCCAGAGAGGCGGGGCCGGCGCGCTGACATAACTGCGTTTGGGGCGGGGCTAGGGATGCGGCGGCGGGGCCGGCGCGCTGACCTCACCGCGTTTAGAGCGCAGGGCGGGGCCAATGCGCTGACCTCACCTCGTTTAGAGCGCGCGGGGCGTGGCAAGGGAGGCGGGGCCGACACGCTGACCTCACCGCGTTTAGAGAGCGCGCGTGGGGGTGGGGAGGATAGCGGTTGGGGTGGGGCCAACGGTTGGGGCGGGGCGTCTCCCTGGTAACCGATGACTCTCGCTGTCACGTGCGTCGGAACAAGCTGCCTGTCACGTGGACATTGTCATTCAGCCCATCGGACCGCCCATTCAGTCCATCGAATCGCCATTCAGCCCATTGGACCGCCCATTCAGCCCATTGGACCGCCCATTCAGCCCATCCAGCCCATTGGACCGCCCATTCAGCCCATCGAATCGCCATTCAGCCCATTGGACCACCATTCAACCATCGAGCCGCCATTCAGCCCATCAGACCGCCCATTCAGCCCATCGAATCGCCATTCAGCCCATTGGACCACCATTCAACCATCGAGCCGCCATTCAGCCCATCGGACCGCCCATTCAGCCCATCGAATCGCCATTCAGCCCATTGGACCGCCCATCAAACCAACAACCCACCATCTCCTGCCCCATCTGATTGTGGCCTTAACTCCACTTTCCCACCTACTGCCCAGAAACTCTCACACCCTCGGAGATCAAAAATCAATCTGATGAATGACCCCAGCCTTGACTGTGGAGAGAATGTACCGACAACTGACCCTCTGGGGAATATAGGAATGAGGAACAGAAGTTGGCAATTCAGCCCTTTGAGCCTGCTCCGCCATTCAATCAGATCATGGCCAATCTCTTCCTGGTCTCAATTCAACATCCCTGCCTGTTCTCCATATCCCTTTAACCCGTTTTTTTAAAGAAGAAATTCTTTCTCATCTTTTAGCTTCTCCCATTTCACATGGCGTAGCCTCACTGCCGGTTGGTGAACCTTCCACATCTCCTCCTTGTCAGTCACCCATTCAAAGAACAAAGAAAAGTACAGCATAGGAACAGGCCCTTCGGCCCTCCTAGCCTGCGCCAACCATGCTGCCCGTCTAACATAAAAACCTCCACACTTCCTAGTTCCGTACCCCTCTATTCCCATCCCATTCATGTATTTGTCAAGACGCCCCTTAAACGTCACTATTGTATCTGCTTCCACCACCTCCTCCAGCAGTGAGTTCCAGGCACCCACTACCCTCTGGAAAAAACTACCCTCGCACATCTCCTCTAAACCTTTGTAGCCACCGAAGTTGACCACTGCCCGACATAAAATGGAGAATTGAAATGCATGCAGGGAAAATTGGACAATGCCAGAAAGACAAGCAGGCTGCAGAATCACTCTGCGTATTCTGTCTGCAAAGAAACCAGACAGCACTGAAACTAACAAGTTTGCATATTAATGAAGCGATCCCCGGGAACAATGGATACAACAATTAGCTACAATTGGGACATTCTATAGAAGGTCAGACTTCCCGGCGCCAACGGGAGCCTGAAACAATAAGTTACAAAGAGCCCCAAGAACCGCCCAGCGATCGGGAAACAGCCCCAGTATTGGGGAATTCAAACCAATCGATTGGTATGAGGTCCAATTGATTGCAAGCAGGTATAATGTCTGCCCAGATGGGCGCGAAGCCCCTGTGACCTATAAAGGACAGATCCCAAGTCCAGCTCTCTCTCTTAGCCGGCCCTCCCAGCAGAACACCTTTGCAGCAGCTCTCTAAGAACTTGAACGCGAGAAGGAGAGGCCTGGCCAATTGCTACACCGACAAGTAAGTGTCATACAATGCCCACTACGAGAATAGACACTCCTGACCCCTTTAGTCCACACTAACTGGAAGCCTGCGGATCCAGGACAGAGCCGGCAGATCCAGGACCTGATCCAGCAGTTCCCTTATCGAAGATAAGTATTGGCCTAGTAGTGGTAGGAATAGTTTAGTCTTAGTATTATATGCATGAGTAGTAAATAACTAATAATAAACGCGTCTTGTTTTGAACTTACTAACTGGTGTATTGAGTCATTGATCTGAACTTGAACTTGAACCTCGTGGCGGTATCATAAAGATACCTGGCGACTCTAGAGCTAAGGAATAAAACAGCCAATTGAGTGTAAAGCACACTCACCCAGAACGAGCAACACCTTCCCCTCGCACCTTAAACCTATGCCCCCTAGTAATTGACCCCTCTACCCTGGGAAAAAGCCTCTGACTATCCACTCTGTCTATGCCCCTCATAATTTTGTAAACTTCTATCAGGTCACCCCTCAACCTCCGTCGTTCCAGTGAGAACAAAACGAGTTTATCCAACCTCTCCTCATAGCTAATGCCCTCCATACCAGACAACATCCTGGTAAACCTCTTCTGTACCCTCTCCAATCTGGTAGTGTGGCGACCAGAATTGAACACTATACTCCAAGTGTGGCCTAACTAAGGTTCTATGCAGCTGCAACATGACTTGCCAATTTTTATACTCAATGCCCCGGTCAATGAAGGCAAGCATGCCTTCATTGCCTTCTTTTAAAAAAAAAATTTAGAGTACCCAATTCATTTTTTCGAATTAAGGGGCAATTTAGAGGAGCCAATCTACCTATCCTGCACATCTTTGGGTTGTGGGGGTGAAACTCACGCAGACACGGGGAGAATGTGCAAACTCCACACGGACAGTGACCCAGGGCCGGGATTCCAACCCGGGTCCTCAGCGCCATAGGCAGCAATGCTAACCACTGTGCCACCGTGCTGCCCACCGTATGCCTTCTTAACTAACTTCACCATCTACGTTACCACTTTCAGTGACCTGTGGACCTGTACATCCAGATCCCTCTGCCTGTCTTAAGGGTTCTGCCATTTCCCACCTATATTAGACCTTCCAAAATGCATTACCTCACATTGGTCCTGATTGAACTCTATCTGTCATCTCTCCGCCCAAGACTCCAACTGATCATATCATGCTGTATCCTCTGACAGTCCTCATCGCCATCCGCAATTTCACCAACCTTTGTGTCGTCTGCAAACTCACTCATCAGACCAGTTATATTTTCCTCCAAATTGTTTATATATATGACAAATAGCAAAGGTCCCAGCACTGATCCCTGCGGAACACCATTAGTCACAGCCCTCCAGGGGCGGCACGGTGGCAAAGTGGTTAGCACTACTGCGTTACAGCACCGAGGTCCCAGGTTTGATCCTGACTCTGGGTCACTGTCCATGTGGAGTTTGCACATTCTCCCCGTGTTTGCGTGTGTTTCGACCCCACAACCCAAAGATGTGCAGCAGGCTGGCCACGCTAAATTGCCCCTTAATTCGAAAAAATGAATTGGGTACTCTAAATTTATAATTTAACAAAATCGTCACAGCCCTCCAATCAGACAAGCACCCTTCCATTGCTACCCACTGTCTTCTATGACCTAGCCAGTTCTGTCTCCATCTTGCCACCTCACCTCTGATCCCGTGCGATTTCACCTTTGATACAAGTCTACCATGAGGGACCTTGTCAAAGGCCTTACTGAAGTCCATATAGACAACGTCCACCGCCCTAACCTCATCAAACATCTTCAACACTTCATCGAAAAACTGAATCAAGTTAGTGAGACACAACCTCCCCATCACAAAACCATGCTGCCTCTTGCTAATTCGTTTACTTGCTTCCAAATGGGAGTAAATCTTGTCTCGAAGAATCCTCTACAATAATTTCCTTACCACTGACGTAAGGCTCACCGGCCTGTAGTTCCCTGGATTATCCTTGCGACCCTTCTTAAACAAAGGAACAACGTTGGCTGTTCTCCAGTCCTCCGGGACATCACCTGTGGCTAGTGAGGATACAAAGATTTCTGTCAAGGCCCCAGCGACATCCTCCCTTGCCTCCCTCAGTATTCTGGGGTAGATCCCATCTGGCCCTGGGGATTTATCTACCTTAATGTTTTTCAAGACGCCGCCCAACACCTCCTCCTCCTTGATCTCAATGTGACCCAGACTATCTACACATCCTTCCCCAGACTCATCATCCACTAAGTCCTACTCTTTAGTGAATACTGACGCAAAGTACTCATTTAGAACCTCGCCCATTTCCTCTGGTTCCATGCATAAATTCCAATTGTCTTACTGTCCCTCTGCCTTTAAGTCTCTTGCCACAAATCTTTCCACCTGGTCTGAGGCTTCCATCGCCTTCCTTGCGTTTCCAACTCCATCACCCCCCTCACCACATTTTCCCTCTCTGCAGCAGGGGATGATACCATGTCTTCTGGGTAGATTTCTTTGATGATCCCACAATTTTCATTGATCCTCTGATGTGCTGGTTCCTGATTTCATCCTTTCTCATTGCTCCACGCATCCATCCCAGCCCCGGGTCATTACTATCCTCTCGTTGTTTCGCTTCCTGATGCTGCCACAAGTTTTTGCACAAGTTCAGTCTCACAGCTGATTTTTAGATTCTCCCTTCCAATTTCAGCAATACTTTTCTTTCACATCACATTCTGTGCGTGATTCAACAAAATGGGAACAAAGTTCCACAGCGGGTGCATTTAGCCGCGTGTTTCTTGCCGCTCGTAGCACCAAGAAACACATGGCTGCACAATGCCACCGTTTGATGAGGGGCCTTAGCGGGCAACGAGCTGCCGAGGCTGCACAGAGCCTCATTTTCTACACCGAAGGAGGGGATCCTCTCGCTGGAACACCTCAGAATAGCGACAGGTCTCCGAGGCCCCCAGTATGACCCCAACGCACCCCCAAGCCCCAACGCACTATGGAAGGATCACCAATCCCCCTGGACCCCACAACACCAGCGCAGGGCACCCCCCCACCCAGATTGGCAGCAGGTAAAATGCCAGTTTGGCAACCTGGCCGTACTCTTGCCAGTGTCACCTGGGCAGTGCCAGGTGGCAGCAGCAAAGCCAGGGTACCACCCTGCCCAAAGAACATGCACTTGAAAGCCTCCAACCCCCTGGGAGACCCCCACGAGTGCCTTTCCGTCTGGACCCGGTTTGTGCAGACCAGTGCTGAACAGCACTCTCCCGAGGCCTCCGAGGTGAGGGAGATTGAGCCCACACCTCGGGAACCTGCACATCAGAGTGAGGCTCGTTATCTCGTTCTAATAGGCACAAATAGCTAAAAGGTGATCCCGCCCACAAGAGGCAGGATTTACATCATGTCTTGTGAGATAGCGGTAGGACTCGCGATGCATTGCGAGCTGGGTAGATCCCAGGATCCTAGCTTCTATCAGCCACACCGTGCTGCGGGAAGCTGCCTTTCGGGTGCAGCGTGGTCGATGGATTGCACCCTCTATTGCACTTCCTCCAATTGCTATAACCACGGCTAATCCATTGCTTCATTTTGATTTCTGTACTTCTATCTTCTGCCACCACTGACCCCAGGTACTTGAAAGTACTCAGTCTCTCCAAGTCTTCAGCTAGAATCTTCACTCCTTCACTCTGATCCTCTTTCCACCCCGGCTCAAACTAAACAGCCCATCAATTGGGTCATTGATCTACCGATCTTCAAACCTCTGTCTTCCAGTGCTTTTCTCCAGATATTCGTCCTATCTCTGTCTTAAATTTAAATAAAATTGAGTTTTCGATTCTCCTCGGTGAAGAAATATCCTCTCAGCACCTACCCTTGTTCAGCACCTTCAGAATCTCAGATGTTTCAATAAAATCCTCAATGATGGAGCCCAGCACATCTGTGCAAAAGACAAGGCTGAGGCATTTTCAACAATCTTCAGCCAGAAGTGCCGAGTGGATGATCCATCTCGGTCTCCTCCGGAGGTCCCCAGCATCACAGATGTCAGTCTTCAGCTGATGCGATGTGATATCAAGAAACCGCTGAAGGCATTGGATACTGCAAAGGCTATTGGCCCTGATAATATCCCGGCAATAGTACTGAAGACTTGTGCTCCAGAACTTGCCCAGCCCTAACCAAGCTGTTCCAGTGCAGCCACAACACTGGCATCTACCCGGCAATGTGGAAAATTGCCCAGGTGTGTCCTGTACAGAAGACAAATCCAACCCAGGACAAATCCAACCCAGCCAATTACCGCCCTATCAGTCTACTCTCCATCGTCAGCAATTATTACTCCGCCATAACCTGCTCACTGACACTCAGATTGGGTTCCGCCAGGGTCACTCGGCTCCTGACCTCATTACAGCCTTGGCTCAAACATGGACATGATGTGGAGATGCTGGCGGTGGACTGGGGTGAGGACAGTAAGAAGTCTTACAACACCAGGTTAAAGTCCAACAGGTTTGTTTTAATCACTAGCTTTCGGAGCACTGCTGATTCACCTGAGGAAGGAGCAGTGCTCCAAAAGCTACTGTTTGAAACAAACCCGTTGGACTTTAACCTGGTGTAAGACTTCTTACTGTGCTCAAACAGAGAGAAAAGAGCTGAATGCCAGAGGTGAGGGGAGAGTGACTGCCCTTTGACATTAAGGCAGCGCTTGACCGAGTGTGGCATCAAGGAGCCCGAGCTAAATTGGAGTCAATGGGAATCAGGGGAAAACTCTCCGCTGGCTGGAGTCATACCCGGCACAAAGGAAGATGGTTGTGGTGGTTGGAGGTCAATCATCTCAGCTCCAGGACATCACTGCAGGAGTTCCTCAGGGTCGTGTCCTCGGCCCCAACCATCTCCAGCTGCTTCATCAATGACCTCCCTTTAATCATAAGGTCAGAAGTGGGGATGTTTGTGGATGACTACACAATGTTCAGCACGATTCGTGGCTCCTCAGATACTGAAGCAGTTCATGTCCAAACACTTTGCCGCGATTTTGGAGAATTCTGGCCAGGGAGTTAGGAGTTCAACTAAAAAGCAGGACCTCAAAGGTAGTAATCTGAGGATTGCAACCAGTGCCACGAGCTAGTCAGAATAGGAATGTCAGGATAGATAGGATGAATGCGTGTCATGAGGGATGGTGCAAGAGGGAAGGATTCAAATTCCTGGGGCATTGGAACCGGTTCTGGGGGAGGTGGGACCAGTACAAACCGGACGGTCTGCACCTGGGCAGGATTGGAACCGATGTCCTGGAGGGAGTGTTTGCTAGCACTGTTGGGGAGGGTTTAAACTAATGTGGCAGGAGGATGGGAACCAATGCAGGAAGTCAGAGGGCAGTAAAGAGGAGACAGAAACAAAAGAGAAAAGTGGAAGGCAGAGAAACCAAAGACAAAAACCTAAAAGGGTCAAATTACATCATAATTCTGAAAGGGCCATAAATGTAAAATAAAGCCTGAAGGCTCTGTGTCTCAATGCGAGGAACATTTGTAATAAGGCTGATGAATTAACTGCGTTGACAGTCATTAACGGGATATGATGTCATTGGGTTCACGGAGACCTGGCTCCAGGATGGCAAAGGATGGGAACTCAACATGCAGGGGTATTCAATATTCAGGAAAGATTGAAGGGATGGAAAGGGAGGTGGGGTAGCGTTGCTGGTTAAAGAGGGGATTATCGCAATAGTGAGGAAGGACATTAGCCTGAACGATGTGGAGTCTGTATGGGTGGAGCTGCGGAACACCAAAGGCATTGTGGGACGAGGCGATAGAGCCGCTGGCAATAGCGGTTAGGGCGTCGAGAGATTGGGGGGGACCGAGCATAGGGTCTTGTTGTATATGGGCGACCTGTAATTGCATATCTCGGACCTGGTGGACAGATTGGGGTATAATGGAGATTTTGGGCGAATTCGCTCTGTTTATGGGATATAAATTTAACATGGGAAAGAGTGAGGTGTTTCTGATTAATGCCAAAGGGCAAGAAAGGAGATTGGAGGGGGTGCCGTTTAGGGTGGTGTCATAGAAACTGGGCGGCATGGACAAGCTGGGCTGTGCTGTAAACATCTAAAGCTATAAATGACCTGGAAGAGGGTGTAGAAGGATGGGTTAGTAAATTTGCAGATGACACGAAGGTCGGTGGATAGTGCTGAAGGATGTTATAGGTTACAGAGGGACATAGATAAGCTGCAGAGCTGGGCTGAGAGGTGGCAGATGGAGTTTAATGCAGAAAAGTGTGAGGATGTTCACTTTGGAAGGAGTAACAGGAATGCAGAGTACTGGGCTAATGGCAAGATTCTTAGTAGTGTAGAGGAACAGAGAGATCTCGGCATCCAGGTACATAAATCCCCGAAAGTTGCCACCTAGGTTAATAGGGCTGTTAAGAAGGCATACGGTGTGCTAGCCTTTATCAGTAGGGGGATTGAGTTTCGGAGCCACAAGGTCATGCTGCAGCTGTACAAAACTCTGGTGCGGCCGCACCTGGAGTACTGCGTGCAGTTCTGGTCACCATATTATAGGAAGGATGTGGAAGCTTTGGAAAGGGTTCAGAGGAGATTTACTAGGATGTTGCCTGGTATGGAGGGAAGGTCTTACGAGGAAAGGCTCAGGGACTTGAGGTTGTTTTTGTTAGAGAGGAGAAGGCTGAGAGGTGACTTAATAGAGACATATAAGATAGTCAGAGGGTTAGATAGGGTGGACAGTGAGAGTCTTTTTCCTCGGATGGTGATGACCAACACGAGGGGACATAGCTTTAAATTGAGGGGTGGTAGATATAGGACAGATGTCAGAGGCAGTTTCTTTACTCAGAGAGTAGTAGGGGTGTGGAACGCCCTGCCTGCAACAGTAGTAGACTCGCCAACTTTAAGGGCATTTAAGTGGTCACTGGATAGACATATGGATGTAAATGGAATAGTGTAGGTCAGATAGGCTTCAGATGGTTTCACAGGTTGGCGCAACATCGAGGGCCGAAGGGCCCGTACTGCGCTGTAATGTTCTATGTTCTATGTAGTTCCACTTGACCGCGTTTGTCCCATATCCCTCTATACCCACCCTGTCCAGGTAACTGTCAAACTGCTTTTTAAAGGACACAATCACACCCTCCTCTACCACTGTCTCTGGCAGCTCGTTCCAGATGCTGACCACCCTCTGTGTGAAGAAATTTCCCCTCTGGTCTCTTTTATATCTCTTCCCTCCCACCTTAAACCTACGCCCTCTAGTTCTAGACTCCTGTACCTTTGATAAAAGCTGTTGACTATCTCCCTTATTGATGCTCCTCATTATTTTATGGACCTCTATAAGATCACCCCTAAGCCTCCTACGCTCCAGGGAAAAAAGTCCCAGCCTATCCACCCTCTCCCTATAACTCAGACCATCAAGTCCTGGTATCAGCCTCGTAAATCTCTTCTGCTTTGATAGGGAATAGTCAGGTGGCATGGTGGCGCAGTAGTTAGCACTACTGCCTCATGGCGCCGAGGTCCCAGGTTCGATCCTGGCTCTGGGTCACTGTCCGTGTGGAGTTTGCACATTCTCCCCATGTTTGCGTGGGACTCACCCCCACAACCCAAAGATGTGCAGGTGAGGTGGATTGGCCACGCTAAATTGATCCCTAATTGGGAACAAAATAATTGGGTGCTCTAAAAAAAACGATGCGGAATAGTCCCGTGCACCTTGGTGACAAGAATATCCCAGGCTGATCAATTTCAATCATAACTCTTTGGCTGACTTCAAATTCCACAGTGTTAACCGTGTCATCGAGCTTTATTCCAAATGCGGCTGTCATTTGTGCTGCCTGAACATTTTCCAAGAAATACGGAATTGTTTTTTCATGTGAAACAGACTGTATTTCTGCTTGAGTCAGGTCTTAACCAATCAAAGTTTCAACACCTCTCTTGAAGCGCCTGGTCTGCTCATTAGCGCCTGTGTGGTGTATCCTGTGGAGCGAGGGTGGCTGCAGTTCTAACAATCGGCAGTGCAAAGGGCATTCCAGGCGTAACTGTTTTGCTGCAATGTTTCCCTAATCATGTTTTTCAGAGTTTGATTTATTAGAACAAAGAGCAGTACAGTACAGGAACAGGCCCTTCGGCCCTCCCAGCCTGTACCGATCACGTGTCCTATCCGGACCAATCGCCTGAATCATTCTATACCAAGTCTGTTCATGTGTCTATCCAGATAAGTCTTAAAGGTCGCTAACGTACCTGCCTCAAACACCTCACTTGCCACTGCATTCCAGGCCACCACCACCCTCTGTGTAATAAACGTCCCCCGCACATCTCCACTGAACCTGTCCCTCCTCACCTTCAACTTGTGCCCCCTTGTAATTGTCATTTCCACCCTGGGAAAAAGCCTCCAACTGTTCACCCGATCTATACCCTCATCATTTTATAAACTTCTATCAGGTCGCCCCTCAGCCTCCTTCTCTCCACCTTTGTCAATACACCTGCCATTCTACTTCCTTCCCATCAGGCAATCTTTGCCGTGCGCTTTAACTTTGATGATCTCGTACTGGTGGCCTTTAGCTTTTCCTGGAATCAATTTTTAAAAAATTTAATATTTTATTTATTCGTTCATAGGACGTGGGCGTCACAGACTTTGCCAGCATTTATCGCCCATCCCTAATTGCCCTGAAGGGGGCACTTCAGGGTCCACCAAGTCGCTGTGGGTCTGGAGTCACATGAAGGCCAGACCGGGTAAGGACGGCAGATTTCCTTCCCTGACGGACATTAGCGAACCAGATGGTTTCATTAGACTTTTCATTCCAGATATTTTATTGGATCAAATTTCATGTAACGTGTCTGGAACGAGCTGTCAGAGGCAGTGGTAGAGGCGGGTATGATTTTGTCCTTTAAAAAGCAGTTAGACAGTTACATGGGATTTGAACCTGGGACCCCAGAGCATTATTCTGGGTCACGAGTCCAGTGGCAATACCACTAAGCCACCCCCTCCCCAATATACCCAATTGTTTTTTTGTGTATTTTGTTTTTTTCCAATTAAGGGGCGATTTAAAGTGGCCAATCCACCCACCCTGCATATCTTTTGGTTGTGGGGTGAAGACTGAGGCAGACACGATCTCGAGTCAATTTTAACAATGGAGCAGAGGGGGGTGTTTTGCTACCTGCAGACGGGAATGCTCAGGCAGCCCATCCATAATTGGCCGTAAATCTGTTAAGTTGCTGTTTAAAAAATGTTTGAGTCTCGTGGTGCAAATTCCTCTGAGTAACGAAGTGCATCAGCCATGACTGCTAATTCTGCATTTATGGTTGAGGGCAGTTTTAAGCTGATTCAGAGGAAATTTAGTGGCCTACAGAGATAGAGCTGGGGAATGGGACTAGCTGGGCAGCTCTTTCAGGAGCCGGTGCAGACACAATGGGCCGAATGGCCTCCTTCTGTGCTGTGAAATTCTATGATTCTAATTCTGTCGCTGATTTACCTGTGTGGTCTTCAGAAATTCCGCAACCTGGTTTTCGAGTATTGTCTTCCACCATACAAGATCCATCCATCAACATTTTAAGTTCCATTGACCTCTCTCCCTCCCTCCTTTAATTTTGGTACAAATGGGCCCTTGGCCACATTTGCCGCTGAAGGAACACACTCGTGTGTAAATAGTGTTGTTAGCTAACAGCGGCTTTGTAAGGAGTGTTTAACTGAGCTATCTGAAATGAAAATCGCTTATTGTCACGAGTCGGCTTCAAATGAAGTTACTGTGAAAAGCCCCTAGTCGCCACATTCCGGCGCCTGTTCGGGGAGGCTGTTACGGGAATCGAACCGTGCTGCTGGCTTGCCTTGGTCTGCTTTCAAAGCCAGCGATTAGCCCTGTGAGCTAAACAGCCCCTCAACTCTGGAACAATAAAGTTCATGGGGCAATATGGATTTGGCTGAAGTTTCCATCTGTTATACGTCCATCCAGTAGAGGTTGGATAGAAGTATGCTCTGTCAGCATCGTAAGGCCATTCAAACCAATGATATCATTTAATTACTGGACAGCCTAAAATATTCCAAAAAGGTGGAATTACATACAGTGAAACCTCGTTCTACCAGAGTTGATTGCCATGAAAGTTAGGCAACAGACATGAGTCAGCCATATCTTTCCTACAACAGAGCGACACAGAATGTCAAGATAGTTGCTGCTAACTCTAATGCAAAGGGAGATTCTGGGTCTGGGACGTGTAAAGCTGGTGCCTGTGTCAGAGTTTGTTTCAACTATTGGGATTGAAGGCAGACAAGTCCCCGGGGTCTGATGTCATACAAAGAACAAAGAAAATTACAGCACAGGAACAGGCCCTTCGGCCATCCCAGCCTGCGCCGATCCAGATCCTTTATCTAAACCTGTCTCCTATTTTCTAAGGTCTACTTCCCTCTGTTCCCGCCCGTTCATATACCTGTCCAGATGCATCTTAAATGATGCTATCATGCCCGCCTCTACCGCCTCCGCTGGTAAAGCGTTCCAGGCACCCACCACCCTCTGCGTAAAAAACTTTCCACGCACATCTCCCTTAAACTTTCCCCCTCTCACCTTGAAATCGTGACCCCTTGTAACTGACACCCCCACTCTTGGGAAAAGCTTGTTGCTATCCACCCTGTACATACCTCTCATAATTTTGTAGACCTCAATCAGGTCCCCCCTCAACCTTTGTCTTTCCAACGAAAACAATCCTAATCTACTGAACCTTTCTTCATAGCTAGCACCCTCCATACCAGGTAACATCCTGGTGAACCTCCTCTGCACCCTCTCCAAAGCATCCACATCCTTCTGGTAATGTGGCGACCAGAACTGCACGCAGTATTCCAAATGTGGCCGTACCAAAGTCCTATACAACTGTAACACCTGCCGATTCTTGTACTCAATACCCCTTCCGATGAAGGCAAGCATGCTGTATGCCTTCTTGACCACTCTATCCACCTGTGTTGCCACCTTCAGGGTACAATGGACCTGAACTCCCAGATCTCTCTGTACATCAATTTTCCCCAAAACCCTTCCATTGACCATATAGTCCGCTCTTGAATCGGATCTTCCAAAATGCATCACCTCACATTTGCCTGGATTGAACTCCATCTGCCATTTCTCTGCCCAACTCTCCAATCTATCTATATTTTGTTGTATTCTCTGACAGTCCTCCTCGCTATCTGCAACTCCACCAATCTTAGTATCATCTGCAAACTTGCTAATCAGACCACCTATACCTTCCTCCAGGTCATTTATGTAGATCACAAACAGCAGTGGTCCGAGCACGGATCCCTGTGGAACACCACTAGCCACCCTTCTCCATTTTGAGACACTCCCTTCCACCACTACTCTCTGTCTCCTGTTGCCCAGCCAGTTCTTTATCCATCTAGCTAGTACACCCTGAACCCCATATGACTTCACTTTTTCCATCAACCTGCCATGGGAAACCTTATCAAACGCCTTACTAAAGTCCATGTATATGACATCTGCAGCCCTTCCCTCATCAATTAACTTTGTCACTTCCTCAAAGAATTCTATTAGGTTTGTAAGACATGACCTTCCCTGCACAAAACCATGCTGCCAATCACTGATAAGTCTATTTTCTTCCAGATGTGAATAGATCCTATCCCTCAGTATCTTCTCCAACAGTTTGCCTACCACTGACGTCAAGCTCACAGGTTTATAATTCCCTGGATTATCCCTGCTACCCTTCTTAAACAAAGGGACAACATTAGCAATTCTCCAGTCCTCCGGGACCTCACCCCTGCTCAAGGATGCTGCAAAGATATCTGTTAAGGCCCCAGCTATTTCATCCCTCGCTTCCCTCAGTAACCTGGGATAGATCCCATCCGGTCCTGGGGACTTGTCCACCTTAATGTCTTTTAGAATACCCAAAACTTCCCCCTTCCGTATGACAACTTGACCTAGAGTATTTAAACATCCATCCCTAGCCTCAACATCCGCCTTGTCCCTATGGGATCTATCCCAGGTTACTGAGGGAAGCGAGGGATGAAATAGCTGGGGCCTTAACAGATATTTTTGCAGCATCCTTGAGCAGGGGTGAGGTCCCGGAGGACTGGAGAACTTCTCCTTTGTGAATACCGATGCAAAGTACTCATTAAGAATCTCACCCATTTCCTCTGAGTCCACGCATAAATTCCCTCTTTTGTCTTTGATTGGGCCAATCCTTTCTCTAGTTACCCTCTTGCTCCTTACATACGAATAAAAGGCTTTGGGATTTTCCTTAACCCTGTTAGCCAAAGATATTTCATGACCCCTTTTAGCCCTCTTTATTGCGCGCCTGAGATTCGTCCTACTTTCCCGATATTCCTCCAAAGCTTCATCAGTTTTGAGTTGCCTCGATCCTATGTATGCTTCCTTTTTTATCTTAGCTAGTCTGACAATTTCACCCGTCATCCATGGTTCCCTAATCTTGCCATTTCTATCTTTCATTTTCACAGGAACATGTCTGTCCTGCACTCTAATTAACCTTTCCTTAAAAGACTCCCACATTTCAAATGTGGATTTACCCTTAAACAGCTGCTCCCAATCCACATTCCCTAGCTCCTGCCGAATTTTGTTATACTCTGCCTTTCCCCAATTTAGCACTCTTCCTTTCGGACCCCTCTTGTCCTTGTCCATGAGTATTCTAAAACTTACGGAATTGTGATCGCTATTCCCAAAGTAATCACCGACTGAAACATCAACCACCTGGCCGGGATCATTCCCCAATACCAGGTCCAGTATGGCCCCTTCCCTAGTTGGACTATTTACATACTGCTCTAAAAAACTCACCTGGATGCTCCTTACAAACTCTGCTCCATCTACGCCTCCAACACTACACAAATCCCATTCAATGTTGGGGAAGTTAAAATCTCCCATCACAACCACCCTATTGCTCCTATATTTTTCTATAATCTGTCTGCATATTTGTACCTCTACTTCATGCTCGCTTTTGGGAGGCCTGTAGTAAAGTCCCAACAATGTTACTGCACCCTTCCTATTTCTCAGCTCCACCCATATTGCCTGTGCTCGAATCCTCCATCGTGCCCTCCTTAATCACAGCTGTGATATCATCTCTGACGAGCAATGCAACTCCGCCACCCCTTCTACCTCCCTCTCTATCCCTCCTGAAGCATCTATACCCTGGGATATTCAGTTGCCAGTCCTGCCCTTCCCTCAACCAAGTCTCAGTAATACCAATAACATCATATTCCCAGGTACTGATCCAAGTCCTAAGTTCATCTGCCTTACCTGCTACACTTCTCGCATTAAAACAAATGCACCTCAGACCAACTGTCCCTTTGTGTTCATCGTCTCTTCCCTGTCTACTCTTCCCCTGAGTCACATGAGTTTATTATCTAGCACCTTACTGGCTTTAGTTGCTGCCTCTTTACTGACCTCTAACTTCTTAATCTGGTTCCCATCCCCCTGCCACATTAGTTTGAAACCTCCCCAACAGTGTTAGCAAAAGCACCCCCTAGGACATTGGTTCCAGTCCTGCCCAGGTGTAGACCATCCGGTTTGTAAT
The DNA here is from genome assembly GCF_902713615.1 of Scyliorhinus canicula. Taxonomy (NCBI): domain Eukaryota; kingdom Metazoa; phylum Chordata; class Chondrichthyes; order Carcharhiniformes; family Scyliorhinidae; genus Scyliorhinus; species Scyliorhinus canicula. The sequence goes on along the minus strand of NC_052168.1, from coordinate 21,597,399 downwards.
GGTCCCACCGCCCCCAGAACCGGTTCCAATGTCCCAAAAATCTGACCCCCTCCCTCCTGCACCATCTCTCAAGCCACGTATTCATTCTAACTATTCTTGAATTTCTACTCTGACTGTCCCGTGGCACTGGTAGCAATCCTGAGATTACTACCTTTGAGGTCCTACTTTTTAACTTATTTCCTAACTCCCTAAATTCTGATTGTAGGACCTCATCCCCTTTTTTTACCTATATCGTTGGTGCCTATATGCACCACGACAACTGGCTGTTCACCCTCCCCCTTCAGTATGTCCTGCAGCCGATCGGAGACATCCCTGACCCGAGCACCCGGGAGGCAACATACCATTCGGGAGTCTCGTTTTTGACCACAGAAACGCCTGTCTACTCCCCTTACAATTGAATCCCCTATGACTATAGCCCTGCCAGTCTTTTTCCCGCCCTTTTGTGCAGCAGAGCCAGCCACTGTGCCATGAGCCTGGCTACTACTGCCTTCCTCTGGTGAGTCATCTCCCCCAACAGTATCCAAAACGGTATACCTGTTTCGGAGGGAAATGACCGCAGGGGACACCTGCACTGCCTTCCTGCTCTTTCTCTGTCTTTTGATCACCCATGCCCTGTCTCCCTCACCAATCCTAATCTGCGGTGTGACCAACTCACTGAACGTGCTATCCACGACCTCCTCAGCATCGCGGATGCTCCAAAGTGAGTCCATCCGCAGCTCCAGAGCCGTCATGCGGTCTAACAGGCGCTGCAGCTGGACACAATTCCCGCACATGAAGGAGTCAGGGACATCGGCCGCGTCCCTGAACTCCCACATTGAGCACGAGGAGCATAACACGGGTCTGGGATCTCCTGCCATTTTTACACTTTACCTTAACTGACTAGAAATATAATATCAAATAATGAATAAGTGAAAGGAATAAAAATTTTGCTTCCCAATCACAATACTTACCAACACACAAAGAGTTACATTTCTCCCAGTTACGGCTAATAGGAGGCTATACATGTATACCTTACCATAAACAGCTGTTCACCGATGTCTCAATCCTCTGTCTGAAGGGTGTGAGAGATGGTGCTGAGGTCGCTGTTTGGCCCGCAGACATTGAAAGGTGGACATGGACCCCCGCGGCTGCTCTTGGAGGTGGCAGGGAAGGGGCCAGATATGTGGGGTTGCTATGCGGTAGGGCCCACCCAGTGAGTGACCCATCACCGCACACCGCCCAAATGCCCAATCCCTCCCCAGGACCCCCTCCCCACCTCAGGGGTTCGATGGGACTGTGAGATGGAATGGCCAGAACGCCTACAGGGACCACCCTGGAGGTCAGAGGAAAGTGTTACCGAGGGCAGGAATCAAACGTCGTCAAACAATGTGGAGCATCAGAGCTCATCGCGGAGCAGGTTGTCATCCTCCATCCCATGGACCGGAACTGCTGACACTCTCAGCCTAGGACGAGCACCCTGTAGATAAGCATGTGGGAAGCACGGGTGGGGGTGCAGGTGTGTGTGTGTGGGTGGGTGGGGGGGGGGGGACATTCGAGCTGCCTGTGGCCAGGCCCCCCAGACGGTGCACCTGGAGGTGATTAGATTTGCCCATGTGTGGCGGCCCCAGTGCACACGTTGTGCATCCTCCTGTGACTGCCCAGGCTCCATGTCCTGCCCATCCTGGCCCTCATTGAACAAGGTTCACTCCCCTCCAGCACGTTGCCCCTCTGCTGCGCCACGTTGTGGCTGCCACGAAGCGCCAAACTGGAGGGCCCCCTCCAGAGTGGTCCAGGCACCTGAGCCGCATCTTCAGGATGCCGAAGCACTGCTCGATCACGCCCCTGGTCGCAGCTTGGGCATCGTTGTCGCGGGTCTCCGTGATAGTCTGTGGTCTCCGGGTAGGTGGCATCGGTCATGTCTGCAGTGGACATATCGCCCAAGAGCCAACCCCCCAGCCAGGGGTGCACCTCGAAGGTGTCAGGCACCATTCAGTGTGCCAGGATGAAGGCATCGAGCGCGTTGCCCGAGCATCGGGCACAGACGAGCAATATGAGCAGCTGGTGGTCGCACACCAACTGTATGTTGAGCTAGTGGAAGCTCTTTCAGTTTGTGAAGGGCATCCCCTCATGCGGCGATGCTCGTAGGGGGACATGTGGCCCATTGATCACTCCCTGGACCTGGGGCATCCCGACGATGGCAGTGAATCCCGCTGCCCGGGCATCCTGGTGGGCTCGGTCCATCTCCAGGTGGTTATACTGTGCCGCCTGGGCATTCAGGGCCTCCGTATCGGCGTGGTGCACCTGTGCACCGAGGTCTGGGAGATCCCAGACACGTCCCCTCTCAGGGCCTGGAAGGACCCCATTGTGAAAAGGTTCAGGGCGACCGTCACCTTGACAGCGGATGCGGGTGTCTCCCCCATTCCCCCGCAGCTCCAGGCGCGCTATGATCCAGCACGCACATCTCACGGTCTCCCCGCTCAGCCGCAGTCGCCGCTGACACACTTGGTCCGGCAGGTGCTCGAACGACAGGCGCTCTCGATACACATGAGACCTGATGCGACATCTAGTCCACCTCCTCCTCGGCCTGTTGGGCGGCTGGCTCTCCATCTTCACCAGCTAGCTCCTGTTCCTCTGGAGCAGGCCTCTGTTCTGCAGGGTTCTCCCCGAGCAGCTCCAGCTCGTGCAACCTCAGTACCTCCGCCAGGGCAGTGCCGGCCAGGCAGATGCCAACAACTCCTGGTTCGATACCAATATCCATTCTCTGCAGGGAGTAAAGGGCAGAATGTTAGCATGGTGAGTACTCCCACGCCCACCCAGGTCCAATGGGCCACATGGGGGCACTGGCCTGTACTGCAGCCCCTGTCGCCGCACGGCTCCCCCATTCCCGTCCCCACCCCCAGCCATTCCCCCCGACACTTTGCCGTCTGCACCACACCCCTGGCCCCTTCATGCCTGGCACTGAGGCACCTCTAACCCTGCCAACAGGGATACCTGTAGCTGCCGCTATCCATGAGCGTGCCTGTCCTGCGCCCTCCTTTCATAGAATTTACAGTGCAGAAGGAGGCCATTCAGCCCATCGAGTCTGCACCAGCTCTTGGAAAGAGCACCCTACCCAAGGTCAACACCTCCACCCGATCCCCATAACCCAGTAACCCCACCCAACACTAAGGGCAATTTTGGACACTACGGGCAATTTAGCATGGCCAATCCACCTAACCCGCACATCTTTGGACTTTGGGAGGAAACCGGAGCACCCGGAGGAAACCCACGTACACACGGGGAGGCTGTACAGACTCCACACAGACAGTGACCCAAGCCGGAATCGAACCTGGGACCCTGGAGCTGTGAAGCAATTGTGCTATCCACAAGGCTACTGTGCTGCTCCTGTGGGGTCCACTGTGGGGTGTGATACCCTGCCAGCAGGGTGGCCTCCAAGTTGGGGGGGGGGGGGGGCACCCATATGGCTGGTGGCGCTCTACAGGAACTACAGGCGCAGTGGACAGTCAGTCAGGTGTGCAGACAGATGGCTGCCTTGCAGCCCACGGCAATGGTGCCCCCCCACCCCCACCCCCGGATCAACAAAATGCCAACGTCCATTACTGTACAATCCATTGGGTGCCTGGTGGCAACCTCGATTTTTGGCTGAGGTCCGATTCTCCGCTGGACCGCCCGACTCGCGATTCCGACCTCGCTGGTCGAAGAATCCCGCCCAGCATATTTTGTTATTTTTTTTTATTTTTATAAATTTAGAGTATCCAATTATTTTTTTTCCCAATTAAGGGGCAGTTTAGCGTGGCCAATCCACCTACCCTGCTTGTGGGGTTGTGGGGGTGACACCCACGCAGACACGGGGAGAATGTGCAAACTCCACACGGACCGTGACTGCGCCCAGCATATTTTAACATTTTTAAACTCACGCATGACCTCGATATGAGAATGAATCACTACCCAGCTGGCTCACTTTTCCTGCCTGAGCTGCCAAATTATTTTCCCCAAAGAAGAAATGGGAAATTCCCAGTGAGATTATACGCAGCGTGAACAACAGGACATCTCAAACCTTCCACCTCAAAATATGCAGTGTGGCTGAGGTCATTGAGAGGTGAAACCCGGGGCACCTCTTCAAAGAGTTTGGTCGATATCTGGTTTAGTCAGGGAATTCCAGAGTGTGGAGTTGGAATCACAGAATTGTTAATGTGCAGAATGAGGCCACTTGGCCAATTGCGTCTGTGCCGGTTCTCCAAACGAGCATCGTGATTTAGTTCCCTTCTCCGGCCTGAGAAAAATTGTGTCCTCTCCGCCCTCCCAACAGAGGTTCCTTTAAAATGTTTTCTTTCATCGTGACCATCATAGAACATAGAACAGTACAGCACAGAACAGGCCCTTCGGCCCTCGATGTTGTGCCGAGCCATGATCACCCTACTCAAACCCACGTATCCACCCTATACCCGTAACCCAACAACCCCCCCTTAACCTTACTTTTATTAGGACACTACGGGCAATTTAGCATGGCCAATCCACCTAACCCGCACATCTTTGGACTGTGGGGGGAAACCGGAGCACCCGGAGGAAACCCACGCACACAGGGGGAGGACGTGCAGACTCCACACAGACAGTGACCCAGCCGGGAATCGAACCTGGGACCCTGGAGCTGTGAAGCATTGATGCTAACCACCATGCTACCCTGCTGCCCATCGATGTCCTGAATATACAATGGAAAGGCAGGTCTTTGAACAATGAGAAGAACTGCTGGCACTGCAGGGAGGAAATTCTGCTCGACAACAGTGTCCTTCCAGGTTCCCCGTGACATTGTTTATAGTCAAATAATCCCCCTCTGTAAAGTCTCTATTGAAGCTGCCTCCATCACACTCCCAGTCAGCGCATCCCAGATCCAATCCACCCGCAAAGATTTTTCTTCCATCACATTTGCTTCTTTTGCAAATCTCTTTAAATCTGCGATCCTCTCGTTCACGAACCTTTCACAACCAGGAACAGTTTCTCCCCGTCTACTCTATACAGCACCCCCCCCCCCCCCTCCCCCCCCCCCCCCCTGCAGTAACTCACCAAGGTTCCTGAGGCAGCACCTTCCAAACCCACAACCACTACCATCTAGAAGGACAAGAGCAGCAGATACCTGGGAACCCCACCACCTGGAGGTTCCCCTCCAAGTCACTCACCACCCTGACTTGGAAATATACCGGCCGTTCCTTCACTATCATTGGGTCAAAATCCTGGAGCTCCCTCACTAACAGCACAGTGGGTGTACCTTCTTCTTGGGCAGTTCCTCATCGTCGAGGATGACTCGCTTCCACTCCGGGGAGGTGGGCTCTGCACGGGCTGAATAGTCCAATCCTAGGTCCGCAGACTTTGCAGGTAGTGTTTGATGAGGTGGGTGGGTGGGAGGCTCTGGATTCTGGGCTATCCTTCCGCTGTTCATTCTTGGCCTCCGCGTGTTCCACCCATTGACGCTCGAAGTGGTTGGTGCCTTCACGGGTGCTTTTTGTCCAGTTTGTGTTCGAAGGCAAGCGATTCCCACGTGTCGACGGCGATGTAGCATTTATTTAGGGAGCCTTTCAGAGTGTCAGTGTCGCCTTTCCTCTGCCATCCGAGTGACCGTTTGTCATTACGGAGCTCAGAGTAGAGTCTTTGTGAGTCTTGTGTCAGGCTAGTGGGCAATGTGGCCCGCCCATCGCAGCTGGTTGAGCGTGACCACTGGATTCTCCAAAACACTGCCACTGCCACTGGATTCCCCAAAACACTGCCACTGCCACTGGATTCTCCAAAACACTGTCACTTCCACTGGATTCTCCAAGACACTGTCACTGCCACTGGATTTCCCAAAACACTGCCACTGCCACTGGATTCTCCAAAACACTGTCACTGCCACTGGATTCTCCAAAACACTGCCACTGCCACTGGATTCCCCAAAACACTGTCACTGCCACTGGATTCTCTAAAACACTGCCACTGCCACTGGATTCTCCAAAACACTGACACTGGATTCTCCAAGACACTGTCACTGCCACTGGATTCTCCAAGACACTGTCACTGCCACTGGATTCTCCAAAACACTCACTGCCACTGGATTCTCCAAAACACTGCCACTGCCACTGGATTCTCCAAAACACTGTCACTGCCACTGGATTCTCCAAAACACTGCCACTGCCAGAGGACCTACCAGCTACTGAACACTGTCTATTACAATAAAAACAGAAAATGCTGGATAAATGGCGTTAACGTTTTAGAATCTTTACAATGCAGAAGGCGGCCATTCAGCCCATCGAATCTCACAGGTCCTCTAAAATAGCACCCTACCTAGGCCCAGCGATACAGGGATATTGGCCTGGGAGAGGACACTCACACTGGAACCCCTATCCTGCCAGAGGATTTGCAGGATTTTGTGGAGGCAGTGTTGGTGATCTCACCAGGGATTTGAGGTTTCTGCTGTACATTGCCGATGTAAGGTTAGAACAAAGAACAAAGAAAAGTACAGCACAGGAACAGGCCCTTCGGTCCTCCAAGCCTGTGCCGACCATGCTGCCCGTCTAAACTAAAATCTTCTACACTTCCTGGGTCCGTATCCCTCTATTCCCATCCTATTCATGTATTTGTCAAGATGCCCCTTAAATGTCACTATCGTCCCTGCTTCCACCACCTCCTCCAGCAGCGAGTTCCAGGCACCCACGACCCGCTGTGTAAAAAACCTGCCTCGTACATCTCCTCTAAACCTTGCCCCTTGCACTTTAAACCTATGTCCCCGAGTAATTGGCCCCTCTACCCTGGGGAACAGCCTCTGACTATCCACTCTGTCTATGCCTCTCATAATTTTGTAGACCTCTAACAGGTCGCCACTCAACCTCCGTTGTTCCAGTGAGAACAAACTGAGTTTATTCAACCGCTCCTCATAGCTAATGCCCTCCATACCAGGCAAAATCATTGTAAATCTCTTCCGCACCCTCTCTAAAGCCTCCACATTCTTCTGATAGTGTTCAACCAGTATTGAACAATATACTCCAAGTGTGGCCTAACTAAGGTTCTATACAGCTGCAACATGACTTGCCAATTCTTGTAGTCAATACCCCGGCCAATGAAGGCAAGCATGCCGTATGCCTTCTTGACTACCTTCTCCACCTGTGTTGCCCCTTTCAGTGACCTGTGGACCTCTACATTTAGATCTCTCTGCCTGTCAATACTCTTGAGGGTTCTACCGTTCACTGTGTGTTCCCTCCCTGCATTAGATCTTCCAAAATGCATTGCCTCACATTTGTCCGGATTAAACTCCATCTGCCATCTCTCCGCCCAAGTCTCCAAACAATCTAAATCCTGCTGTATCCTCTGACAGTCCTCATCGCTATCCGCAATTCCACCAACCTTTATGTCGTCTGCAAACTTACTAACCTGACCAGTTACATTTCCCTCACAAAATGCAAAGGTCCCAGCACTGATCCCTGTGGAATTTTACTAGTCACAGCCCTCCAATTAATAAAGCACCCTTCCATTACTACTCTCTGCCTTCTATGACCTAGCCAGTTCTTATCCATCTTGCCAGCTCACCCCTGATCCCGTGTGATGTCACCTTTTGTAGATTGACAGATTTCCCTCCTGAAGGGCATTAGTGATCCAGATGTCTTATTACAATCATGGTTTCATGATCATCACAAGACTTTTCATTTCAGATTACTATTGAATTCAAATGTCACCATCTGCAGTGACGGGATTTGAACCTAGGATCCCGGAGTACTCTGGGGCTCTGGATTACAAGTCCAGTGACAATACCACAACACCACCGCCTCCCTTGGCTTTGGCTGTCTGTCTGTGCGGAGTCTGTACTTTCTCCCCGTGCCTGCAAAAGTTTCTTCTCACAGTCCAAAGATGTGTGGGTTCGATGGGGTTACGAGGATAGGGTGGGGCAGTGGGGGTGGTAGGGTGCTATTGTCGAGGACCTGTGACATTCAATGGGCTGAATGGCCTCCTTCTGCACTGTAAAGGTTCTAAAACGTTAATGCCGTTTATCCAGCATTTTCTGTTTTTATTGTAAAAGACAGAGTTCAGTAGCTGGAAGGTCCTCTGGCAGTGACAGTGTTTTGGAGAATCCAGTGGCTGTGACAGTGTTTTGGAGAATCCAGTGGCATAGAACATAGAACATAGAACAGTACAGCACAGAACAGGCCCTTCGGCCCTTGATGTTGTGCCGAGCAATGATCACCCTACTCAAACCCACGTATCCACCTTATATCCGTAACCCAACAACCCCCCCCCCCCCCCATTAACCTTACTTTTTAGGACACTACGGGCAATTTAGCATGGCCAATCCACCTAACCCGCACATCTTTGGACTGTGGGAGGAAACCGGAGCACCCGGAGGAAACCCACGCACACAGGGGGAGGACGTGCAGACTCCACACAGACAGTGACCCAGCCGGGAATCGAACCTGGGACCCTGGAGCTGTGAAGCATTTATGCTAACTACCATGCTACCGTGCTGCCCAAAAGTGACAGTGTTTTGGAGAGTCCTCTGGCAGTGACAGTGCTTTGGAGAATCCAGTGGCAGTGACAGTGTTTTGGAGAGTCCTCTGGCAGTGACAATGTTTTGGAGAGTCCTCTGGCAGTGACAGTGTTTTGGAGATTCCTCTGGCAGTGACAATGTTTTGGAGAATCCAGGGGCAGTGACAGTCTTGTCTAAATTCTGTCCTTTTCCCATTCCCGATCATTTTCAGGGTATTTTCAAATCGCAGTTGAATTCCCCCTGGCTGCTATTTGTAATCCTTTTATTCTTTCATCGGTGAATCATAAAAAATGCAGAGATTGAGCAACTGGCAGGCGTGGATTTACTCGGGAGTGGCTTAGTGACGAGGATATTTCACTGGGGGACAGAAAGGAGGCATTTGGGGGTTTCCCGAAACTCCAGATAAACCCCTCCCTCAGTCGAAAGCTTTGAAGCTGAGTCGGTGGAAGAAAGAAAGTTTCGAAAAGTCCTTGAGAACTTTCGATTGGCAGCAGCTGGTTTCAGTGTCGCTTCCCCAGTGCAGCAGGAGAGGTTCAAGCCACCACTTCCTGAGCTTGTGGTTTAGATATTCGCTCTCCAGGCACTGGGCTGTCAGGATATATATATTTCAAATAAGTTTGACATCGCTGTTGCCGGACTTTGTACAGCTCGCATGGATCCAGGTTGCAAGCCAGGATTAAGGTAAGAAATTGAAATGGGAACCTCAGATTTATTCAGCTGAAGTTACTGTGAGTTCAGCTCACTCGCTGCTGGGGGATTTGAAGCTGCTCCTGTTGGGGGGAGGGGGGGGGGCGGGTACCCATACCCACCCGTACCCACCCACACCCACCCACACCCAGACGTCCTAAAACTGAGCCAAAAGGCTCACATTACAACCGGCTTCCCTTTTAACTTTCATACCTTAGCCTCCCCCCCTACCTGCCACTGCTTCAGGAGCTCTTTATGCTCCCTCCCCCCCCCCAGTGATTCATCTTGATGTCTGTTCTTTACTCTCGTGAGCCAGAAGCAGTCGGCACTTCCACCGTGGGGGGCATCACACCCTTAGCTCTGTGACAGTCGAGGATTATTCTACCCAAGATCTTCCTGATTAGTTGAGGTTGGAAGCTACCAGACAAGGTCTTGTCAATATCTAAAGTAAGACTCAGTGTTTGGGATGTCTAATTATAGTATCAATAATGTGCCTTGCTTTCGCTACCTTCGGTATAAGGGATAGACTATCACTCAGAGGGCTATCTTATCCTTCACTGCAGCTAAATCTTTCTTATTCTGAGAGTCGTGTATGGGTAAATCATCCTCCAGTAGCCTCAGAGGTGAGAATATGATGAGCCTTAGTTAAATGTTACACTTATTTATGAAAATAGACACGGATCTGTATAGTAAAATATATACGCAATTTATTTAAAGAATAAGGGTAATACACAATTTTAGTAAATGATACAGTTTGACAAATACAGGGGCTGGGATTCTCCCCTACCCGGCCGGGCGGGTGTCCCGGCGTAGTGGAGTGGCGCCAACCACTCCGGAGTGGTCAGCGCCATGCCGACTGGCACGAAAACCGGCGCCAACGGCCTTTGACGCCCGGCGCTGGGGCTGGCCAAAAAGCCTTCGCCGGTCCACGCATGCGCCGGTGCGTCAGCTGCCGCTGACTTTAGATATTGACAAGACCTTGTCACCACCGGCGCATGCGTGGTAGGGGGGGTTCTCGTCCACCTCCGCCATGGTGGAGGCCGTGGCGGTGGCGGAAGAAAAAGAGTGCCCCCACGGCACTGGCCCACCCGCCGATCGGTGGGCCCCGAACGCGGGCCTGGCCACCATGGGGGCACCCCCCGGGGTCCGATTGCCCCGCGCCCCCCCCCCCAGGACCCCCGGGGCCCGCTTGCGCCGCTGAACCCGCCGCCACCAGAGGTGGTTGAAGCCACGGCGGCGGGAGAGGCCTCTTAGCGACGGGACTTCGGCCCATCGCGGGCCGGAGAATCGCCGCAGGGGGCTCGCCGATCGGCGCGGAGGGCACGCCGATCGGCGCGGCGCGATTCCTGCCCCTGCCAATTCCCGGGTGGCGGAGAATTCCGTCCACGGCGGGGGCGGGATTTTCGCCGGTCCCGGGCGATTCTCCGACCCTGCGGGGGGTCGGAGAATTTCGCCAGGATATGTGATGAGTTAGCCTGTGAACTCCCTAACTACATAATTGCTTAAGCTATAAACAAATCATACTTACAATGGCTAGTAGCCTTGGACCTCGATACTCAATCAAGAGCAGAACTCTGCGAGTCGAGATAGAGGCTTGGTCAGATAAACACCCAGCAATCTCCTAAACAGCTCTCCAAGTGAAACCTTACATTCACAGCCTTTGCTTCAACTTTTATATCATTTTCTTTCTTAGGGAGTTCCAGGGAGTTTTAGCAGAGCACCTGCTTCTGAAGATAGTAGATCAACTCCTAACGGTTATTTCTAGACAAGCAGTCGCCTCCCGTAGTTGCAAAGCCACTAGAGAAGCAGTCGCCTCCCGTAGTTGCAAAGCCACTAGACAAGCAGTAGCCTCCCTTAGTTGGCAAAGCTTATTTCCAGACAAATCCACTCAACTTAATGCAGCTGGACCTTTTCAAAGGTAATGGCTGTAATACTTGTTGAAAAACATTATTGCGATAAGTAATGGTTTACAAGAGATACATGACTTCATCAGTCATCAGTTTTTAATATAGAGTGAATATATGATTTAATATAAAGTCAATTCTGATCAGCTTTTAATAAGGGTGGATACCGCCACAGCTCCAGCACCAACTTACACAAGTAGGTTGGTTTTATTAGGAATGGGAGCTGGAAACAGATTCAACAATAACTTTCAAAGAGCCATCCGGGACAAGAGACGCTGCAGCTGTATAGAACCTTAGTTAGCCCACACTTGGAGTATAGTGTTCAATTCTGGTCGCCACACTACCAGAAGGATGTGGAGGCTTTAGAGAGGGTGCAGAAGAGATTTACCAGGATGTTGCCTGGTATAGAGGGCATTAGCTATGAGGAGCGGTTGAATAAACTCTGTTTGTTCTCACTAGAACGACGAAGGTTGAGGGGCGACCTGATAGAGGTTTACAAAATTATGAGGGGCACAGACAGAGTGGATAGTCAGAGACTTTTTCCCAGGGTAGAGGGGTCAATTAATAGGGGGCATAGGTTTAAGGTGTGAGGGGCAAGGTTTAGAGGAGATGTAGGAGGCAAGTTTTTTACACAGAGGATAGTGGGTGCCTGGAACTTGCTGCTGGAGGAGGTGGTGGAAGCAGGGACGATAGTGACATTTAAGGGGCATCTTGACAAATACATGAAAAGGGTGGGAATAGAATTTCATAGAATTATAGAATTTACAGTGCAGAAGGAGGCCATTCGCCCATCGAGTCTGCACCGGCTCTTGGAAAGAGCACCCTACCCAAGGTCAACACCTCCACCCTACCCCCATAACCCAGTAACCCCACCCAACATAAAGGGCAATTTTGGGCACTAAGGGCAATTTATCATGGCCAATCCACCTAACCTGCACATCTTTGGACTGTGGGAGGAAACCGGAGCACCCGGAGGAAACCCACGCACACACGGGGAGGACGTGCAGACTCCGCACAGACAGTGACCCAAGCTGGAATCGAACCTGGGACCCTGGAGCTGTGAAGCAATTGTACTAACCACAATGCTACCGTGCTGCCCGTTCAACAATAACTTTCAAAGAGCCATCCTGGACAAGAGACGCTGCAGCTGCATAGAACCTTAGTTAGGCCACACTTGGAGTATAGTGTTCAATACTGGTCGCCACACTACCAGAAGGATGTGGAGGCTTTAGAGAGGGAGCAGAAGAGATTTACCAGGATGTTGCCTGGTATGGAGGGCATTAGCTATGAGGAGAGTTGAATAAACTCTGTTTGTTCTCACTAGAACGACGAAGGTTGAGGGGCGACCTGATAGAGGTCTACAACATTATGAGGGGCACAGACAGAGTGGATAGTCAGAGGCTTTTTCCCCAGGGTAGATGGGTCAATTACCAGGGGGCATAGGTTTAAGGTGAGAGGGGCAAGGTTTAGAGGAGATGTACGAGGCAAGTTTTTTACACAGAGGGTAGTGGGTGCCTGGAACTCGCTGCCGGAGGAGGTGGTGGAAGCAGGGACGATAGTGACGTTTAAGGGGCATCTTGACAAATACATGAAAAGGATGGGAATAGAGGGATACGGAGCCCGGAAGAGCAGAAGATTTTAGTTTAGTCGGGCAGCATGGTTGGCGCAGGCTTGGAGGGCCGAAAGGCCTGTTCCTGTGCTGTACTGTTCTTTGTTCTTTTTCTATGCTGTATGATTGGATGATTCTACATTCAGCAGTAGAAGCTGTTTACTGAAAGTGGACAGAGACAAAATGGTGGTGGTGGTTTGGGTGGGGGAATCAGGGAGATGTAAGATAAAGGTTCAGGCATGTAGGGAACAGATGGATGGAGATGAACAGCACTGGGGGACTCTCCAAAGATCATCACAATAACGCAGAGAACACTGAAAATTACAAAATACAATAACAATGATTAACGGGGAACAGAAACTTGGAATAAAAATGAACCATTGTCGACCAACACATGAACAGAAAGACAAAGAGAGGCTAAAGCCATATTGAGAAAGCCCTGACCCCCTTCCTCATCTGCGATAGGAGTGAATTTCCCCAGACTCTCTATCCCGAGAGCATTGGGTAAAATAAAGACTTGTGTTGACATGGTACTTTTCACAAACACCTGACATCTCAAAGCCAAGTCCTTTCAATGTAGGATAATGTGGGAAACACTGCAGACAATTTGTGGTCAGTGAATTCCAACCAGTAGTATTACATAGAATCATTGAAACACAGAAAAATAGAAGCAGGAGGAGGCCATTCGGCCCTTCGAGCCTGCTCCACCATTCATAATGATCATGGCTGATCATCAAGTTCACTACTTCTTCAAAAGCCTTTCCCATCTTTTGTTCTCCATGGGGACTTCCATGAGCACTCTTTCTCCTCTGTTTCTGTGTCTATTAGCAACCGGTTTCCCTGGGTTTCTGTGGCTATGACTCATCTTTCATTCTCACTCCATTAGAGGAGATGTACGAGGCAAGTTTTTTACACAGAGGTTAGTGGGTGCCTGGAACTCGCTGCCGGAGGAGGTGGTGGGAGCAGGGACGATAGTGACGTTTAAGGGGCATCTTGACAAATACATGAATAGGATGGGAATAGAGGGATACGGACCCAGGAAGTGCAGAAGGTTTTAGTTTAGACGGGCTGCATGGTCGGTACAGGCATGGAGGGCCGAAGGGCCTATTCCTGTGCTCTACTTTTTCTTTGTTCTTTGTTCTTTGTTCTCCTCGTGTCTGCGTGGGTTTCCTCCGGGTGCTCCGGTTCCCTCCCACAGTCCAAAGATGTGCAGGTTAGGTGGATTGGATATGATCAATTGCTCCTTCGTGTCCAAAAAGGTTAGGTGGGGTTATGGGGATAGGGTGGAGTAGGCTTAAGTGGGGTGCTCTTACCAAGGGCCGAATGGCCTCCTTCAACACTGTAAATTCTATGATTCTATGATCCTTCCTCAGATAAGGACACCAAATACTCCAGGTGTGGCCTCACCAAGGCCCTATACAATTACAGTGAAACATCCCTATTCCTATACTGAAATCCACTCGCTATGAAGGCCGCCATACCATTTGCTTTCTTTACGGCGATAACAAGCAAAAGATCTGTTTTTATGGTGATGGTTGAGGGATCAGGATCCCTGAGGATCGGTCAGGACATCAGGGAGAGTCCCTTAGTCTTCCTCAAAATACCGCCCTGGGATCTTCGATTGCGAGCAGGCAGCAGGGCCTCAGTTTAACTTGGCTTTTAAAAGGCAGCTTCTCCAACCAGGCCTGGGGCCTAGCAGGTACCTTCCAGACAGAGCTGAGAATGGAGGCGCAGCTCACCGGATTTAAAACAAAATCACAGGAAAGTTGTAAATTGATTAGCGATGAGTATTGCTGTTTTGGGACTGTGACCAAACAATTAATAATAAAAAGATTAACTAATAATATCAAGTAGCAACTGAATAGCTGCAGAGTCCTCTCTTCTATTAATCAGTGACATTTATTACTATTAGTCAGGTGTATTAAATATTAGTTGGGTTTAACAGTATGAGTTACATTTATGAATAGCTGCAACATTGGTTCGGGTTTATTCCCGGTGCTACGCTTTAGCAGCAATAACAAGGGCAGCACGGTAGCATTGTGGATAGAACAATCGCTTCACAGCTCCAGGGTCCCAGGTTCGATTCCCGGCTTGGGTCACTGTCTGTGCGGAGTCTGCACGTCCTCCCCGTGTGTGCGTGGGTTTCCTCCGGGTGCTCCGGTTTCCTTCCACAGTCCAAAGATGTGCAGATTAGGTGGATTGGCCATGATAAATTGCCCTTAGTGTCCAAAATTGCCCTTTATGTTGGGTGGGGTTACTGGGTTATGGGGATAGGGTGGAGGTGTTAATCTTGGGTTGGGTGCTCTTTCCAGGAGCCGGTGCAGACTCGATGGGCCGAATGGCCTCCTTCTGCACTGTAAATTCTATAAAATACAAAGGAAGATGGCTGTGGTGGTTGGAGGTCAATCATCTCAGCTCCAGGACATCCTTGCAGGAGTTCCTCAGGGGAGTGTCCTCGGCCCGACCATCTTCAGCTGCTTCATCAATGACCTTCCTTCCATCATAAGGTCAGAAGTGGGGATTTTTGCAGATAACTGCACAATGTTCAGCACCATTTGCGACTCCTCAGATAATGAAGCAGTCCATGTCCAAATGCTGGAAGCCCAGGACAATATCCAGGCTTTAGGCTGACAAATGTAAAGTTATATTCGCGTCACACAACTGCCAGGGAATGACCATCTCAAGAGAGGATCTAACCATCGCCTCTTGACATTCAATGGCATTACCATCGCTGAATCCCCCACTATCAACATCCTGGGGATTATCATTGATCAGAAACTGAACTGGACCCAGCCACATTAATACTGTGGCTACCAGGGCAGGTTAGAAGCTGGGAATTCTGCAGCGAGTAACTCGCCTCCTGACCCCCCAAAGCCTGTCCACCATCTACAAGGCACAAGTCAGGAGTGTGATGGAATACTCTCCACTTACCTGGATGAGTGCAGCTCCAACAACACTCAAGACACTCAACACCATCCAGGGCAAAGCAGCCCCGCTTAATTGGCACCCCTTCCACAGACATTCAAACCCTCCACCACCGACACACAGTGGCAGCTGTGTGTACCATCTACAAGATGCACTGCAGTAACTCACCAAGGTTCCTTCGGCAGCACCTTCCCAACCCATGACCACTACCTTCTAGAAGGACAAGATCAGCAGATACCTGGGAACCCCACCACCTGGAGGTTCCCCTCCAAGTCACTCACCATCCCGACTTGGAAATATATCGGCCGTTCCTTCACTGTCGCTGGGTCACTAAACTGGAATTCTCTAACAGCACAGTGGGTGTACCTATACTTCAGGGACTGCAGCGGTTCAAGAAGGCAGCTCACCACCACCTTCTCCAGGGCAACTAGGCATGGGCAATAAACGCTAGCTTAGCCAGCGACGCCCACATCCCATAAATTAATTTTAAAAATTGTTAAACAAAGAATGGCAGGGCTGCTCCAACCTCGAGTGCACATCCTGTGCTATGTGGGAAGTCCAAGTTGCTTTCCATGTCTTGGATAACCATTTGTGCAGGAAATGTCATCAGTTGAAGCACCTTGAGCTCCGTGTTTCAGAATTTGAACAGAAATTCGTTTTTCAAACTGGTGTCATTACAGTGCATATTTGAGGTTGAGACCTTTGTGGATAGCCTGTTTATATGTAATGTCACACTGCAATCTAAAATAATAAATGAAAAAATTAAATGAAAATGGCTTATTGTCACGAGTAGGCTTCAAATGAAGTTACTGTGAAAAGCCCCTAGTCGCCACATTCCGGCGCCTGTCCGGGGAGGCTGGTACGGGAATCGAACCGTGCTGCTGGCCTGCTTGGTCTGCTTTAAAAGCCAGCGATTTAACCCAGTGAGCTAAACCAGCCCCATATGCAGTAAAAGAGGGAATAGGTGGCAATTAGACAGTCAAAATGGAACAGGAAGGTAGTTCCACATTGCCTTGTGTGTATCACAGTCTCCAATCAATATTTGTTTGAAATAAATTTAAATAAATTTAAAGTACCCAATTCATTTGGGTGGGGGGGGGGGGGGGGGGGGGGGCAGCCAGCATTCGTTTTTCACATTGATACAAAAGGTCAAAACAGAGATGTGACCCTGCAACCAGGTAGACAATGAACAAGTGGACGTCACGGTGGCATAGTGGTTAGCATGGCTGCCTCACAGCGCCAGGGACCCGGCTTTGATTCCAGCCTTGGGTGACTGTGTGGAGTCTGCACGTTCTCCCCGTGTGTGCGTGAGTTTCCTCCGGGTGCTCTGGTTTCTTCCCACAGTCCAAAGATGCGCAGGTTAGGTGGGTTGGCCATGATCAATTGACCCTTGATGTCCAAAGATTGGGTGGGGTTACTGGGGATAGCGGGGGAGTCGGCCGAGATAGGGTGCTCTTTCAGAGGGTTGGTGCAGACGTGGTGGGCCGAATGGCCTCCGTCACAGGAGGGATTCTATGATTGATTCTATGTAGTAATTCAAAAGTAGTAATTTGCGGATTATTTCCAGTGCCACACACAAATGAATATAGCAATAGGAGGCGAAGACATCCGAGTGGGTGGTTGGAAAGGTGGTGCAGGTGGACAGTTCTAGATTCACGGGACATTGGGCCTGGCTCTGGGGGACCAGCACAGGTTGGATGGGTTGCACATGAACAGATGCAGGATTGAATTTTCATGGTGCTATCAGGTGGAATTTAAACTCGGCAGGGGTGTGGGATCCAGAGATAATAGCCATGAGAAATACCAATGTGCAGAAAATACTGGCAGAGACAGATAGCTCTGAAACAGACAACAGAAAGCTCAGAGCTGGAGTCAGAATAAGGGTGAAGTATTATATTTAAATTACAGTTACAGTGCATCCATGTGAATGCATGGAGTATGATAAATAAGATTGGTGGGTTACAGGTGCAGATAGAGATGTGGAAATGATGTTGTGGCTCCAACAGAGACTCCAGCTCAATGAAGGGCAGGACTGGGTGTTAAATATTTCTGGATGCAAGGTGTTCAGGAAAGGAAGATAAGAGTTGGTAGTATTGACTAAGGACAGCATTGCAGTGCTGGAGAAAGAGGATGTTTTGGGGGGGATCAAGGAAAGGATTGTTTTGGCTCGAGCTAAATCAGTGTGATCTATAGGCCAATTACGTTGCTCGGTGTGATCTATAGGCCAATTATGTTGCTCGGTGCGATCTATAGGCCAATTACGTTGTTCGGTGTGATCTATAGGCCAATTACGTTGTTCGGTGTGATCTATAGGCCAATTACGTTGCTCGGTGTGATCTATAGGGCAATTATGTTGCTCGGTGTGGTCTATAGGCCAATTATGTTGTTCGGTGTGATCTATAGGCCAATTACGTTGCTCGGTGTGATCTATAGGGCAATTATGTTGCTCGGTGTGATCTATAGGCTAATTATGTTGTTCGGTGTGATCTATAGGCCAATTACGTGGTTCGGTGTGATCTATAGGCCAATTATGTTGTTCGGTGTGGTCTATAGGCCAATTACATTGTTCGGTGTGATCTATAGGCCAATTAAATAGCTCGGTGTGATCTATTGGCCAATTACGTTGCTTGGTGTCGTCTATAGGCCAATTATGTTGCTCAGTGTGGTCTATAGGCCAATTCAGTTTCTCGGTGTGGTCTATAGGCCGATTCCGTTGCTCGGTGTGGTCTATAGGGCAATTACGTTACTCGGTGTGATCTATAGGCCGATTCCGTTGCTCGGTGTGGTCTATAGGCCGATTCCGTTGCTCGGTGTGGTCTATAGGGCAATTACGTTACTCGGTGTGATCTATAGGCCGATTCCGTTGCTCGGTGTGGTCTATAGGCCGATTCCGTTGCTCGATGTGGTCTATAGGCCAATTTCATTGCTCGGTCTGATCTATAGGCCGGCAACTAGTGGGAAAAATGTAAAACAAATTGGTAAGGAAATTACAGAGGTGTAAACGTTATGAAGGAGTTACAATGGGCACATTATCCAAATACAGACTGGGATGGCAGAAATCGAAATGGCAGAGAGAGGGCAAGAAAATGTTCCAGAGCGGTCGGTGTCCAGTCCAATGAGAAAGGAGTCCTCAATCATGACAATGAGGTGGGCCAAGTTGATCAGATGTCAATGGGAGAGGATTGAGGGGACAGTGATCAAGAGGTACGGGATGAAAAGGACAAAGAACGGCCTGGAGTGGGATTACTTAACTTGGGGTCGGAACAGATCTGGGCGGAATGAACTGGAGCCAGGGGTTGGCAGGGAAAACAGTAGCTGAACAATTGGCTGCCTTCAAAGAAGGGATTGTTCAAGCACGGCCAAGCTGTATTCCCTTGAAAGGGAATGGTAGGGTAAACACATCCAAAGCTCCCCTCATGAACAAGGAGGTAGAAATTAAAATAAAACTGAATTGGGAACCAGGCTGAATACAGAAGGTTCAGAGGGCAGCTGAAAAAGGCAAATCAGAGAAGCAAAAGAGACTGGCAGTGGAAACAACAGGGGAATCCCAAAGTCTTCTATGGGCATATAAATAGCAAAAGGGTGGGAAGAAAAAGGGGTAGAGCCAATTAGGGACTAAAATGGGGATTTACACATGGAGTCAGGGGACATAACTGAGGGATTAATACTTTGCATCTGTCCTTACCGAGGAAGAAGATGCTGTCCTGGCCACGGTGAAAGAGGAGGAAGTTCAGTCACTGGATGGGTGTAAAATAGGAGGTATTGGATGGACTGTCAAGTGAACAAAGGCCCTGGGGCCAGGTGAGATCCATCCAAGGAGACTGAGAGAAGTGAAAGTGGAAGTTTCAGAGACATCCAGAAAATTGCAGTAAAACATCTCTATTTGGGGCAGCACGGTAGCATTGTGGATAGCACAATCGCTTCACAGCTCCAGGGTCCCAGGTTCGATTCCGGCTTGGGTCACTGTCTGTGCGGAGTCTGCACATCCTCCCCGTGTCTGCGTGGGTTTCCTCCGGGTGCTCCGGTTTCCTCCCACAGTCCAAAGATGTGCAGGTTAGGTGGATTGGCCATGATAAATTGCCCTTAGTGTCCAAAATTGCCCTTGGTGTTGGGTGGGGTTACTGGGTTATGGGTATAGGGTGGAGGTGTTGACCTTGGGTAGGGTGCTCTTTCCAAGAGCCGGTGCAGACTCGATGGGCCGAATGGCCTCCTTCTGCACTGTAAATTCTGTGATATCTATGATTCCTGTTCTCAAATCCTCTCGTTATGAAGGCCAACATATAATTTGCCTTCTTTACTGCCTGCTGTTCCTACGTGCTTACTTTCAGTGACTGATGCACAAGGACACCAAGGTCTCGCTGAGTATCCACCTCTCTCAATTTACACCCATTTAAATAATAACCTGCCTTCCTATTTTTGCTACCGAAGCGGATAACCTGACTTTCACCCCCATTATATCGCATGTGCGCACTCACTCAACCTGTCCAGACCTTGCTGTACCATCTCTGCATCCTCCTCACAGCTCACCCTTCTCATCCAACTTTGTATCATCTGCAAATTTGAAGATAATACATTTAGTTCCCTTATTCAAGTCATTAATGTATAAATAGCCAATATGGTGTTTATAGAAAGCCCCCAAAACCCCATTAGTTGTGGACAGGAACAAAACATGTGCACATGGTGCGCAGCCCCTTTGAGCACCACTCACACCAATTCTCAACCACCTCGAAAAAAAGACTCACTCTGGCCTTGGTGAGATGTGCCGTGAACACCACCCTGAGTTGTATCCATCCTAACCTCACACAGGGTGGCGTAGCTTCACCTGGCACAGAGACACACTCCACACCTCCTCCTCCAAAACAGAACTCACCTCCTCCTCCTGGTCTTCAGCTCCTCCACTGAGACCTGCTCTTTCCCCAGGATCCGTCAGGGTATTCCCGGGGATGCAATCCTTTCCAGCAAAATAGACAGCGGCGCCACTGGGAATATGGAGAAAGCTCGCCGGACCCAATTGCGTCCCTGAAAGTACCTGAACAGATCCACCCCACCAAGATCCGCTCTCTCCCTCAGCTCCTTCCTGTCAGCAAACCGACCCTCCAAAAATCAATCCTTTACCCACTCCAGCCCCTTCCGTATCCAACCCCCAAAAGTGGCATCAGGTTTCCCCGGCTGAAACAGATGATTCCCACAGTTAAGGGAACACCTTGACCCCCCCCCCCCGCCCCCCCCCCCCCCCCCCCCCCCCCCCCCGCACGCCAGCTTGAAGTGCTGGCAGAGCCTCCGCCATATCTTTAACGTGGAGATAATCGGCAGATGCTTTACCGGAGTGAACAGCAGAGTAGTCATCACCAATGCCTCCAGACATGACCCCTTCCACGACCCCGTACACCGACAACATCCCAGTCCCCCAACACCTTCTCCGCATTGGCCGCATTGTAGTAAAACAACAGGTTCGGCAGAGCTAGCGCCCCTCCCCCTCTCCCACCTTGCCACCCTGCACCTGTCTGCCTCTCCCTTTGTAAGACCCCCCATCGAATCCGAGGGCGTCGCCCAGCCCATACAAACCCTGTTATAAACCTCTCCAGCCCACAGAAAAATGCTTTCGGCAGGAAGATCGGAAGGCTCTGAAACAAGAACGCGAATCATGGCAAAATATTCATCTTAATGGCCTGCTGTCGGCCCGCCAGAGACAGTGGAAGCTGTCCCACCTCTGCCAGCCCTCCCTCTACTTGCCAAACTAGTGAGGTTCAGCTTGCGAAACTGAGCCCAGACCCGCGCCACCTGGACCCCCAGAAAGGGAAAGCCCGTCATAGCACAGCAAAAAGGCAGCCCCCTCACCTCAGTCCCACCCCCCCACCCCCTCGAGGGGCCATCCAAAATACTCACTCTTCCCAACATTCAACTTACACCCTGAAAAAAAGCTGAACATCTCCAACATGTGTTTGCACAGAGTGCTGAATTTGGGTGCATTTGAGTGCTATAGTGAGAGTTTGGTGACTGAGGGAGTGCTGAATTTGGGTGCATTTGAGTGCTATAGTGAGAGTTTGAGTGACAGGGAGTGCTGAATTTGGGTGCATTTGAGTGCTATAGTGAGAGTTTGGTGACTGAGGGAGTGCTGAATTTGGGTGCATTTGAGTGCTACAGTGAGAGTTTGGTGACTGAGGGAGTGCTGAATGTGGGTGCATTTGAGTGCTACAGTGAGAGTTTGGTGACTGAGGGAGTGCTGAATTTGGGTGCATTTGAGTGCTATAGTGAGAGTTTGGTGACTGAGGGAGTGCTGAATTTGGGTGCATTTGAGTGCTATAGTGAGAGTTTGGTGACTGAGGGAGTGCTGAATTTGGGTGCATTTGAGTGCTACAGTGAGAGTTTGGTGACTGAGGGAGTGCTGAATGTGGGTGCATTTGAGTGCTATAGTGAGAGTTTGGTGACTGAGGGAGTGCTGAATTTGGGTGCATTTGAGTGCTATAGTGAGAGTTTGGTGACTGAGGGATATTAAGGGTTAATTTTTAATTTTTATCTGAAGTCTAGTCTTTCTTTTATTTAGTTAATGAACTTAAAAGTTGTTGTTTGGTTGAGAAGAAGATGAATTTTCTATTAGCTTTAAACAAAGGTTCTGGTTGTAACTATTTGCAGCTGGAGCTTGTTAATTAGTTAATTGGATTAGGCTGGTTTTCAGAGGCTAGTCACAGTATAAATCTGAACTTGTTACAGTGCCGACTTTGTTTGCAGAGTGCTGAATTTGAGTGCATTTGAGTGCTATAGTGAGAGTTTGGTGACTGAGGGAGTGCTGAATTTGGGTGCATTTGAGTGCTATAGTGAGAGTTTGGTGACTGAGGGAGTGCTGAATTTGGGTGCATTTGAGTGCTATAGTGAGAGTTTGGTGACTGAGGGAGTGCTGAATTTGCTTGCATTTGAGTGCTATAGTGAGAGTTTGGTGACTGAAGGAGTTAGGTGAGGAGGGAACAAGGTGCTCCTTTCATTTCATTTCCTCAAAGAGAGTGAAGGGAGCGGGGAGTTTACAGAGAGTACAGCTGACTGGGAGCAGAGTCGGAGGGCGGAGTTCCTGTTCGTCCACAGTGCAGCTGTATTCTGTAAAGTAAGAGGGGATGGAGGCTAGGGCAGCTGCATGCTCCTCCTGTAGGATGTGGGTGGTGAGGGATACCACCGGTGTCCCCGCTGACTATACCTGCGGGAAGTGCACCCAACTCCAGCTCCTCAGAGACCGTGTTAGGGAACTGGAGCTGTAGCTGGATGAACTTCGGATCATCCGTGAGGCAGAGGGGGTTATAGAGAAGAGTTACAGGGAGGTAGCCACACCCAAGGTACAGGACAAGAGTAGCTAGGTTACAGTCAGGGGAAAGAAAACGAACGGGCAGACAGTACAGGGATCCCTTGTGGCCATTCCCCTTCCAAACATGTGTACCGTTTTGGATGCTGTTGGGGGTGGATGACCTCCCGGGGGAAGGCCCGAGCGGCCAGATCTCTGGCACTGAGTCTGGCTCTGGGGCTCAGAAGGGAAGGGGAGAGAATAGAAAAGCAATAGTGATAGGAGACTCAATGGTTAGGGGAATAGATAGGAGATTCTGTGGTCGCGAGCGAGACTCCCGGAAGGTATGTTGCCTCCCGGGTGCCGGGGCCAGGGATGTCTCAGATCGTGTTTTCAGGATCCTTAAGGGGGAGGGTGAGCAGCCAGAAGTCGTGGTGCACATTGGTACCAATGGCATAGGTATGAAAAGGGAGAGAGTGCAGTTGAACACGTGGCTGCAGGAATGGTGTAGGAGGGAGGGCTTCAGGTATTTGGATAATTGGAGTGCATTCTGGGGAAGGTGGGACCTGTACAAGCAGGACGGGTTGCATCTGAACCAAAGGGGCAGCAATATCCTGGGAGGGAGGTTTTCTAGAACTTTTCGGGAGGGTTTAAACTAATTTGTCAGGGGAATGGGAACCGGTCTTGTAGTCCAGCAGCTAAGGAAGCCGATATTCAGGACGCCAAAGCAAGTAGTGATGCAGTGGGGAAGGTAACACTGACAAAGGAGAGTACTTGCAGGCACGGAGATGGGTTGAAGTGTGTATACTTCAACGCAAGAAGATCAGGAATAAGGTGGGTGAACTTCAGGCATGGATCGGTACTTGGGACTACGATGTGGTGGCCATCACGGAAACTTGGATAGAAGAGGGGCAGAAATGGTTGTTGGAGGTCCCTGGTTATAGATGTTTCAACAAGATTCGGGAGGATGGTAAAAAAGGTGGGGGGAGGGGGGGTGGCATTGTTAATTAGAGATAGTATAACAGCTGCTGAAAGGCAGTTCGAGGAGGATCTGCCTACTGAGGTAATATGGGTTGAAGTCAGAAATAGGAAAGGAGCAGTCACCTTGTTGGGAGTTTTCTATACGCCCCCCAATAGCAGCAGAGATGTGGAGGAACAGATTGGGAAACAGATTTTGGAAAGATGCAGAAGTCACAGGGTAGTAGTCATGGGTGACTTCAACTTCCCAAATATTGAGTGGAAACTCTTTAGATCAAATAGTTTGAATGGGGTGGTGTTTGTGCAGTGTGTCCAGGAAGATTTTCTAACACAGTATGTAGATTGTCCGACCAGAGGGGAGGCCATATTGGATTTGGTACTTGGTAATGAACCAGGGTAGGTGATAGATTTGTTAGTGGGGGAGCATTTTGGAGATAGTGACCACAATTCTGTGACTTTCACTTTATTAATGGAGAGGGATAGGTGCATGCAACAGGGCAAGGCTTACAATTGGGGGAAGGGTAAATATGACGCTGTCGGACAAGAACTGAAGTTCATAAGGTGGGAACATAGGCTGTCAGGGAAGGACACAATTGAAATGTGGAACTTGTTCAAGGAACAGGTACTACATGTCCTTGATATGTATGTCCCTGTCAGGCAGGGAAGAGATGGTCGAGTGAGGGAACCATGGTTGACAAGAGAGGTTGAATGTCTTGTTAAGAGGAAGAAGGATACTTATGTAAGGCTGAGGAAACAAGGTTCAGATAGGGCACTGGAGGGATACAAGATAGCCAGGAGGGAACTGAAGAAAGGGATTAGGAGAGCTAAGAGAGGGCATGAAAAATCTTTGGCGAGTAGAATCAAGGAAAACCCCAAGGCCTTTTACACATATGAGAGAAATATGAGAATGACTAGAGCGAGGGTGGGTCCGATCAAGGACAGTAGCGGGAGATTATGTATTGAGTCAGAAGAGATAGGAGAGGTCTTGAACGAGTACTTTTCTTCAGTATTTACGAATGAGAGGGGCCATATTGTTGGAGAGGACAGTGTGAAACAGACTGGTAAGCTCGAGGAGATACTTGTTAGGAAGGAAGATGTGTTGGGCATTTTGAAAAACTTGAGGATAGACAAGTCCCCCGGGCCTGACGGGATATATCAAGGGAACAAAGAACAAAGAAAATTACAGCACAGGAACTTCGGCCCTCCCAGCCTGCGCCGATCCAGATCCTTTATCTAAACCTGTTGCCTATTTTCCAAGGATCTACTTCCCTCTGTTCCCGCCCATTCATATATCTGTCTAGATGCATCTTAAATGATGCTATCGTACCCGCCTCTACCTCCTCCGCTGGCAAAGCGTTCCAGGCACCCACCACCCTCTGCATAAAAAACTTTCCACGCACATCTTCCTTAAACTTTCCCCCTCTCACCTTGAAATCGTGACCCCTTGTAATTGACACCCCCAATCTTGGAAAAGCTTGTTGCTATCCACCCTGTCCATACCTCTCATAATTTTGTAGACCTGAATCAGGTCCCCCCTAAACCTCCGTCTTTCCAACAAAAACAATCCTAATCTACTCAACCTTTCTTCATAGCTAGAACCCTCCATACCAGGCAACATCCTGGTGAACCTCCTCTGCACCCTCTCTAAAGCATCCACATCCTTCTGGTAATGTGGCAACCAGAACTGCACGCAGTATTCCAAATGTGGCCTAACCAAAGTCCTATACAACTGTAACATGACCTGCCTACTCTTGTACTCAATACCCCGTCCGATGAAGGCAAGCATGCTGTATGCCTTCTTGACCACTCTATGAACCTGCGTTGACACCTTCAGGGTACAATGGACCTGAACTCCCAGATCTCTCTGTGCATCAATTTTCCTCAGGACTCTTCCATTGACCATATTGTCCGCTCTTGAATTAGATCTTCCAAAATCCATCACCTTGCATTTGCCTGGATTGAACTCCATCTGCCATTTCTCTGCCCAACTCTCCAATCTACCTATATTTTGCTGTATTCTTTGACCGCCCTCCTCGCTATCTGCAACTCCACCAATCTTTGTATCATCTGCAAACTTGCTAATCAGACCACCTATACCTTCCTCCAGATCATTTATGTATATCACAAACAACAGTGGTCCGAGCACGGATCCCTGTGGAACACCACTAGTCACCTTTCTCCATTTTGAGACACTCCCTTCCACCACTACTCTCTGTCTCCTGTTGCCCAGCCAGTTCTTTATCCACCTAGCTAGTACACCCTGAACCCCATGCGACTTCACTTTTTCCATCAACCTGCCATGGGAAACTTTATCAAACGCCTTACTAAAGACCATGTATATGACATCTACAGCCCTTCCCTCATCAATTAACTTTGTCACTTCCTCAAAGTGACAAAGGGAAGCAAGAGATGAAATTGCAGAGCCGTTGGCAATGATCTTTTCATCCTCACTGTCAACAGGGGTGGTACCAGGGAATTGGAGAGAGGCGAATGTCGTGCCCCTGTTCAAAAAAGGGAATAGGGATAAACCTGGGAATTACAGGCCAGTTAGTCTTACTTCGATGGTAGGCAAATTAATGGAAAGGGTACTGAGGGATAGGATTTCTGAGCATCTGGAAAGACACTGCTTGATTAGGGATAGTCAGCACGGATTTGTGAGGGGTAGGTCTTGCCTCACAAGTCTTATTGAATTCTTTCAGGAGGTGACTAAGCACGTGGATGAAGGTAAAGCAGTGGTAAAGTAAGGCATTTGATAAGGTTCCCCATGGTAGGCTTATGCAGAAAGTAAGGAGGCATGGGATAGTGGGAAATTTGGCCAGTTGGATAACGAACTGGCTAACCGATAGAAGTCAGAGTGGTGGTGGATGGCAAATATTCAGCCTGGAGCCCAGTTACCAGTGGCGTACCACAGGGATCAGTTGTGGGTCCTCTGCTGTTTGTGATTTTCATTAATGATTTGGATGAGGGAGTTGAAGGGTGGGTCAGTAACTTTGCAGACGATACAAAGATTGGTGGAGTTGTGGATAGTGAGGAGGGCTGTTGGCGGCTGCAAAGAGACATAGATAGGATGCAGAGCTGGGCAGAGAAGTGGCAGATGGAGTTTAACCCTGAAAAGTGTGAGGTTGTCCATTTTGGAAGGACAAATATGAATGCGGAATACAGGGTTAACGGTAGGATTCTTGGCAATGTGGAGGAGCAGAGAGATCTTGGGGTCTATGTTCATAGATCTTTGAAAGTTGCCACTCAAGTGGATAGAGCTGTGAAGAAGGCCTATGGTGTGCTAGCGTTCCTTAGCAGAGGGATTGAATTTAAGAACCATGAGGTGATGATGCAGCTATACAAGGCCACATTTGGAGTACTGTGTGCAGTTCTGGTCACCTCATTTTAGGAAGGATGTGGAAGCTTTGGAAAAGGTGCAAAGGAGATTATCGACAAACAAAGATACCCTCTCCCACCCGAGCCCCTCCTCCCCCCACCCTCACAATCCCTCTTCACTTGTCTAGGCCCTCAAGGCAATTGCCAATGGCTTAATCGTCAATGAGAACAACAACAGAGACATGGGACAACCCCATCACGGCCCTCTGTACAACCTAAGGGGCTCATGGTGTTAGTTTGCACACTATCTGACCGCACCATGTATAACAGCCACACCCAAGGCCCAAACCCAAACTTTCCCAGAACCGTAAACATCCTCATGGTCTCTGTCTCTGGCCCCACCGCTGGTGCAAGAACCACGTTGAGTAACCGCCTCACATTGGATGACAGCTTCCTGCCCTTCACGAAACCCATCTGGTGTTTCACCACAATCTCCAGAAGACATGGCTCCAACCTTAATGCAACTGCTGTACTCCTCTCGAGCATCCCTATGAAGATGAGCCTTGTAAAAAGTGACCTCATCCCTGAACCCCTCCCACAACATCGAGGGCGAGACCGTCCCGGTCTCACTCGATGCCTCATAGTCCCATACGGCCCTTGAAATCTCAACACAGAACCCGAGGTCACAAGAAATCAACCCTTGAATCCTTGTGCACCGGCGAAAAAAAACTAACCCTCCTTCCCACTCGCATTCACAAACCGCCAGGAAATCAACCCTCCTGTCTCATCCATAAATACAGCTAACACCATCCCCAAAAGAGAGAGTAGTCTTGGCCTGGAGCGGTCCAACTTTGGATCTGAGACAGTTCAAACCCCCCACCCCTCCTAAAATCAGCTGGTGCGTGCCCAGCTTCGGAATGGCTGACAATAGCCGCTCCTTAAACGTTACAATTTGGATTATACACATTCACTAACACCACTACCTTGCCCTCCAGTGTGCCTGATTTGGATGAGGGAGTTGAAGGGTGGGTCAGTAACTTTGCAGACGATACGAAGATTGGTGGAGTTGTGGATAGTGAGGAGGGCTGTTGGCGGCTGCAAAGAGACATTGTGACCCCCACTGATCCACTTTCACCATCCCCCTCTGGAAACGAACCTTCTTACAAACCAAGATCTGGTGATCTTTGACCTATTGTCGAACACTGAATAAAAACCTGGCTCACACAAGCCTTCCGCAAACTGATCTGGTCCCGCATCCGCAGGCGAGTCTCCTACAGGAATACCCCAAACTTTCCAAATGGGAAAAATCCTCTTCACTGCCCTCCACCCCCCCCCCTAAGACCCGCATGTTCCAGGTGATCAACCTTGTTGGGGGGGGGGGGGGGTCTCTCACCTCCCTTCCCCTCGAGTCAGCCACCAGCACCGTGATTTAACATTCCGACCCAAATTCCCGGATCCCAGGCCCACCTAAGATGGCTTCCACTGTCAGCACACCCCTCCCCCCATCCCTTTTTTAACGATGTTGTTTGTACCAATGTGCACCATGACAACCGGCTGTTCCACCCACCCCCTTCAGAATGTCCTGTACCCGCTCTGAGACAGCCTTGACCCTGGCACCATGGAGGCAACACACCATCCTGGGATCACTTTTGCGGCCACAGAAACGTCTATCTATTCCCTTTATAATTGTGGCCTATGACTGTTGCATTTCTACTTTTGCTCCTTCCCTGTGCATTGGAGCCAATCACAGTGCTGTGAATTTGGCTGCTGCTGTTATCCTCTGAGAGGTCACCCCCCCATAAGATATCACAAATGGTATATCTTTTCTGCAGGGGAATGGCCACAGGAGATTCCTGAACTACCTGCCTCGCTCTCTTGTTCTGCCTGGTGGCCATCCATTCCCTGCCTGTGGAGTCTGAGCCTGCGGTGTGAGCACCTCTCTATATGTGCTCTCCACGATACTCTTCGCCTCGCGGATGCTCCACAGTGCCTCCAGCTGTTGCTCTTGCTCGGAAACTCAGGTTTCCAGGAGCTACAGCTGGAGACACTTCCTGTGCACATGCGGGTCCTGGGTGTCATAATATCAACTCATGTATATAATCAGACGCAGACAGGCAGTGATTGACACACAGGATGACCAATGAACACACAACACAGAACAACCGATAACCAGACAAGAGCATTGGGCCTCACGGTAGCATGGTGGTTAGCATCAATGCTTCACAGCTCCAGGGTCCCAGGTTCGATTCCCGGCTGGGTCACTGTCTGTGTGGAGTCTGCACGTCCTCCCTGTGTGTGCGTGGGTTTCCTCCGGGTGCTCCGGTTTCCTCCCACAGTCCAAAGATGTGCAGGTTAGGTGGATTGGCCATGCTAAATTGCCCGTAGTGTAAGGTTAATGGGGGGATTGTTGGGTTACGGGTATACGGGTTACATGGGTTTAAAGTAGGGTGATCATTGTTCGGCACAACATTGAGGGCCGAAGGGCCTGTTCTGTGCTGTACTGTTCTATGTTCTATGTTCTATGTTCTATAAGACACCACCATGATAAAGCCCACTTGGCATTAAGACTCGCTCTCTATCAAACCAACCTGCCTAACACATCACTGGGAACTGGAAACGTTCCTGGTTTCCCACATAGAGCAAGAAGAGCAGACCACAGCTTAGAGCTCTGTTGCCATGTTTAAGTCAAATTTATCCTTTGAATATCAAACAATATTAACTGGGCCCTTCTTCTCCACTGTTTGTTATTGAAGAATATATTCCTTACAAATAATAATATCTTAACAAATAGAACCAATAGTTTTAGTAAGCACATAGCCAACTTTACTCACCCAAACAGCTGTTTAGATTTGTTTACGAGATGTAAACTTGCACTCTTCTCTTTCCTAGTCTTTTAACCACCTCATTCTGCTCTTAAATTCTCTTTTTCTTTTCTCTAGCCTCCTATCTTAGTTTCCTAACTGTTGTCTTATTCAGTTATTGAAGATTCAGCAATTTAAAGAAAGTCCCTAATATTAGTTACTCACCAACCAATCAGCTTGTCGCTTTCCTGTGACATTACTCTTAGATTTGTGCTATCAGTGGCTGCAGGCCCGGCGCTCTCTGCTTCCCGAAGGGGAGCGAGGGCCCCGAGCCTTGAGCTCCCTTTATCCTCCGCTCCCAGAAGAGTGCACTCACAGCTCAGTCACACAAAGTTGAAAATTCAATGTGAGTCATGCAGCCCGAGGGGGTTCTATACAAACCCCTGCCCCTTGGTTCACTGTGGCTCAAAGAGCCTCCCCCATTGCCCCTCTTCCTGGCTGCCCCAAGCTTGAGTACATCCCTCAGTACGTAGTTCTGGATCTTGGAATGTGCCCGTCTGCAACACTCGGTTGAGGACAACTCTTTGAACTGGAAGACGGACAGATTTCGGGCCGACCAAAGAGAGTCTTTCACCGAGTTGACGATCCTCCAGCAGCAGTCTGCGCTTATCTTGGGTCCCCCCCCCCTGGAAACAGCCCACAGAACACAGAGCCCTGTGTTAGCAACCCACCCCCACGCTCCAATAAATTCTGTTTTTTAATCCTGTTTAGCACTAAATTACAGGTCAGGAACAGGCCCTTCGGCCCTCCAAGCCTGTGCCGACCATGCTGCCTGTCGAACCTAAAACCTTCAACACTTCCGGAGTCCGTATCCCTCTATTCCCATGCTATTCATGTATTTGTCAAGATGCCCCTTAAACGTCACTATCGTCCCTGCTTCCACCCCCTCCTCCGGCAGCGAGTTCCAGGCACCCACTACCCTCTGTGTAAAAAAACTTGCCTCGTACATCTCCTCTAAACCTTGCCCCTCGCACCTTAAGCCTATGTCCACCCTGGGATAAAGCTTTTGACTATCCACTCTGTCTGTGCACTTTAGGGACAATTTAGCGTGGCCAATCCACCTACCCTGCACATCTTTGTGTAATGGGGGTGATTCCCACGCAGACACGGGGAGAATGTGCAAACTCCACACGGACAGTGACCCAGAGCCGGGATCGAACCTGGGACCTCGGCGCCGTGAGGCAGCCGTGCTAACCACTGCTCCACCGTGCCGCCAAATCTATTTCTCTCTGTCTGGCCTGTTCGTCATGCACGATGCTGTTAAAATCAGCATGACTAAGTACTGGCCGTGTATCTAAACATATGTAATTGCCTCACAAATTATTGCCATCGACAGCTTCTGGTCTTTGGGATGTAATGTCAAAAAAGAAAATGTTGCCAAAGACTCTCCTCCCCTGGAAGTGAAACCTGGGCCATAAAATAAGAAAGTTATTAATAACTGCAATAGGGAATTCAAGGGAAACTTCTTCACATTGAGAGTGGTTAGAGTGGTTTTCAATCTCTTTTGGTTAAGGAACCCTCTCCTATGCTGTAAAATTGTGTGGATCCCCAAGCCACTCTCTCTCCTCCCCTCCCACCCAGGATATATTCATGGGGGCACACAGTAAAACAGAATTGAACAAATGAATGTTTACTATTCATTAAATGTGAGAACGATATATCCTAAAAAAATGTAAAAACTTGGTACAATTTTGAAATGACCTGAAAATTGCAACGCCGAATTTTGGAAAACCCAGGTTTGGAATGCACTGGGTTAGAATGTGGAAGTCGTTACCATGACGAATACCTGAGCAAAGGAAATTGAAACCTCGGCAGCTGCAGTCGGCCAAGACGTGCCTGTGCCCGATTACAACTGACCTCAGCGAGCCTCCGACCCCGCACGTCAAACATTGACAGTTCTTGGGCTGATGACCCCCTTGAATAGGTCAAACGAAAAAAGTCCCCTGTGAGCTGCCAATGCCCTTTAGGAAGGTGGGGGGATTCTGCAATGAGTAGGAAGAGGTGTGGAAAGAGGGAAATGGAACACCAGGATATTGTTGTCTCATTCCTGGTGACCATTTGAAAACTCCCCCGTCATCAATGGCTTTTTCTGTTCTCACTGAGAAAATATGTTGAAGTGGGGGAATTCCCGAGATCCGTTTAATAAACAGGAATATTTTGTTTGGTAGACTGGTGACAAGGATTTACTAATTAGAAACTCTGGCATTGTTTTTCACAGTACAGAAGGGGGCCATCCAGCCCATCGTGTCTGAGTGCGCTTTTTTGAGCTATCTTGTTATCCCAGTTTATTCCTTCTTCCAGAATTATCCAATCCCTTTGGATAGCTGCTATTGATGCTGCCTCCACCACGCTCTCAAACAGTGCTGCCTCCACCACGCTCTCAAACAGCGCTGCCCCCACCACGCTCTCAAACAGTGCTGCCTCCTCCACGCTCTCAAACAGTGCTGCCTCCCCCACGCTCTCAAACAGTGCTGCCTCCACCACGCTCTCAAACAGTGCTGCCTCCCCCACGCTCACAAACAGTGCTGCCTCCCCCACGCTCACAAACAGTGCGGCCTCCACCACACTCTCAAACAGTGCTGCCTCCCCCACGCTCACAAACAGTGCTGCCTCCACCACACTCTCAAACAGTGCTGCCTCCACCACACTCTCAAACAGTGCTGCCTCCCCCACGCTCTCAAACAGTGCTGCCTCCACCACGCTCTCAAACAGTGCTGCCTCCACCACGCTCTCAAACAGTGCTGCCTCCACCACACTCTCAAACAGTGCTGCCTCCATCACTCCCTCAAACAGTGCTGCCTCCACCACGCTCTCAAACAGTGCTGCCTCCACCACGCTCTCAGACAGTGCTGCCTCCTCCACGCTCTCAAACAGTGCTGCCTCCACCACGCTCTCAAACAGTGCTGCCTCCACCACGCTCTCAAACAGTGCTGCCTCCCCACGTTCTCAAACAGTGCTGCCTCCGTCACTCCCTAACAGTGCTGCCTCCACCATGCTCTCAAACAGTGCTGCCTCCCCCACACTCTCAAACAGTGCTGCCTCCCCCACGCTCTCAGACAGTGCTGCCTCCTCCACGCTCTCAAACAGTGCTGCCTCCCCACACTCTCAAACAGTGCTGCCTCCCCACACTCTCAAACAGTGCTGCCTCCCCCACGCTCTCAAACAGTGCTGCCTCCCCCACGCTCTCAAACAGTGCTGCCTCCCCACACTCTCAAACAGTGCTGCCTCCCCACACTCTCAAACAGTGCTGCCTCCCCCACGCTCTCAAACAGTGCTGCCTCCACCACGCTCTCAAACAGTGCTGCCTCCCCCACACTCACAAACAGTGAGTTTTTTACGCAAAGAGTGGTGAGGCCGTGGAATGCCCTACCTGCAACAGTAGTGAACTCGCCAACATTGAGGGCATTTAAAAATTTATTGGATAAGCATATGGATGATAAGGGCATAGTGTAGGTTAGATGGCCTTTAGTTTTTTTTTTCCATGTCGCTGCAACATCGAGGGCCGAAGGGCCTGTACTGCGCTGTATCGTTCTATGTTCTATGTTCTAGTGCTGCCTCCATCACTCCCTCAAACAGTGCTGCCTCCACCACGCTCTCAAACAGTGCTGCCTCCCCCACGCTCTCAAACAGTGCTGCCTCCACCACGCTCTCAAACAGTGCTGCCTCCACCACGCTCTCAAACAGTGCTGCCTCCCCCACGCTCTCAAACAGTGCTGCCTCCACCACGCTCTCAAACAGTGCTGCCTCCACCACGCTCATAAACAGTGCTGCCTCCCCCACGCTCACAAACAGCGCTGCCTCCACCACACTCTCAAACAGTGCTGCCTCCCCACACTCTCAAACAGTGCTGCCTCCCCCACGCTCTCAAACAGTGCTGCCTCCACCACGCTCACAAACAGTGCTGCCTCCCCACGCTCTCAAACAGTGCTGCCTCCACCACGCTCTCAAACAGTGCTGCCTCCACCACGCTCTCAAACAGTGCTGCCTCCACCACGCTCACAAACAGTGCTGCCTCCACCACGCTCTCAAACAGTGCTGCCTCCATCACTCCCTCAAACAGTGCTGCCTCCACCACGCTCACAAACAGTGCTGCCTCCATCACACTCTCAAACAGTGCTGCCTCCACCACACTCTCAAACAGTGCTGCCTCCCCACACTCTCAAACAGTGCTGCCTCCCCCACGCTCTCAAACAGTGCTGCCTCCACCACGCTCTCAAACAGTGCTGCCTCCCCCACGCTCTCAAACAGTGCTGCCTCCACCACACTCTCAAACAGTGCTGCCTCCACCACGCTCTCAAACAGTGCTGCCTCCATCACTCCCTAACAGCGCTGCCTCCACCACGCTCTCAGACAGTGCTGCCTCCTCCACGCTCTCAAACAGTGCTGCCTCCACCACGCTCTCAAACAGTGCTGCCTCCATCACTCCCTAACAGCGCTGCCTCCACCACGCTCTCAAACAGTGCTGCCTCCTCCACGCTCTCAAACAGTGCTGCCTCCCCCACGCTCTCAAACAGTGCTGCCTCCATCACTCCCTCAAACAGTGCTGCCTCCACCACGCTCACAAACAGTGCTGCCTCCCCACGCTCTCAAACAGTGCTGCCTCCATCACTCCCTCAAACAGTGCTGCCTCCACCACGCTCACAAACAGTGCTGCCTCCCCACGCTCTCAAACAGTGCTGCCTCCTCCACGCTCTCAAACAGTGCTGCCTCCACCACACTCTCAAACAGTGCTGCCTCCACCACACTCTCAAACAGTGCTGCCTCCACCACGCTCTCAAACAGTGCTGCCTCCCCCACGCTCTCAAACAGTGCTGCCTCCATCACTCCCTAACAGTGCTGCCTCCCCCACGCTCTCAAACAGTGCTGCCTCCCCACACTCTCAAACAGTGCTGCCTCCACCACGCTCTCAAACAGTGCTGCCTCCCCCACGCTCTCAAACAGTGCTTCCTCCATCACTCCCTCAAACATCCAGCTGCTTCCATCACTGAGCTGTGCCTCTGTAGAGAGAAGTGTCTTGTTCATGCGCCCAAGGTCACGTGTGTGCGTTACCGGGTAGACTGCAGTGACGGACAAGATGCGGACGATTTGCGAGGCCCCCATTCCTGGTGATCCCACGTGGCTCCGTTCTTCCCGAGCTCTGGTGAAGTATTCTGGAAAAGCCATTCCCTGGGTAACCATGTTGCTCAACCGGCTCCACCAGCTGCTGAAGAGGGGACAGCGAAGGGACTGGGGCCCCTGACACCAGAGGGCTTTCCATGAAGTTAAATGGCCCCTCGCGTCGGATGAATAACTGACCCACTTCGGCCCATCCAAACCTTTGCTCCTTACGTGTGATGCCTCACCGTATGGTGTCGGAGCGGTGCTGGCACACCGCATTCCCCACGGCTCGGAGCAGTCCCGGTACACCGCATTCCCCACGGCTCGGAGCAGTCCCGGGACACCCCATTCCCCACGGCTCGGAGCAGTCCTGGTACACCCCATTCCCCACGGCTCGGAGCAGTCCCGGTACACCCCATTCCCCACGGCTCGGAGCAGTCCTGGTACACCCCATTCCCCACGGCTCGGAGCAGTCCTGGTACACCCCATTCCCCACGGCTCGGAGCAGTCCTGGTACACCCCATTCCCCACGGCTCGGAGCAGTCCCGGGACACCGCATTCCCCACGGCTCCGAGCAGTCCCGGGACACCGCATTCCCCACGGCTCCGAGCAGTCCCGGTACACCGCATTCCCCACGGCTCGGAGCAGTCCTGGTACATCCCATTCCCCACGGCTCGGAGCAGTCCCGGTACACCCCATTCCTGGCGGCCCAGAGCGGCTGATCTGAGATCAACTGAGCACCGAGACCTCAAAGCTTCTGGAGACGTGCGTTGAGGACGGTGTCCTCTTGGGCTGTAAACAGCACAGGCTGGTACCCAGTGCCCCAGACCACCCCGCTTCAAACAGGTCGGCCGAACTGGAGGTCCAAACTTCTAATCGGGGGATGAAAAAAGTACCCGCAGGATCCTGGGAGACACGGTTACATAGAACATAGAACAGTACAGCACAGAACAGGCCCTTCGGCCCTCGATGTTGTGCCGAGCCATGATCACCCTACTCAAACCCACGTGTCCACCCTATACCCGTAACCCAACAACCCCCCACCTCTTAACCTTACTTTTAAGGACACTACGGGCAATTTATCATGGCCAATCTACCTAACCCGCACATCTTTGGACTGTGGGAGGAAACCGGAGCACCCGGAGGAAACCCACGCACACAGGGGGAGGACGTGCAGACTCCGCACAGACAGTGACCCAGCCGGGAATCGAACCTGGGACCCTGGAGCTGTGAAGCATTTATGCTAACCACCATGCTACCGTGCTGCCCAACTGTTTTCTTTTCAGTTGTACAGTCACAGATGTTTACAGCATGGGCAACAGGCCCTTCGGCCCAGCTTGTCCGTGCCGCCCAGTTTCCATCACTAAGCTAGTCCCAATTGCCCGCATTTACCACACAGCGCCGCACACCATGACTGACATCGCGTCGGCGGAATTACTCCTCGGGCGATACCTCAGGACTTGCCTCTGTCGAGTCCTCACTGACTTTGTGGTCGGGCCCGTCAGCGGAAGGACCGCTCCAGAAGGCACTCACATCCGGGCCCAAAGATCCGCAACTTCGAAACATGTGACGTGTTTACGTCCGAAACTTTGGGACGGGACCCACATGGATCTCTGGCATAGACGTCGCGCAACAGGACCGCTGTCCTACGCGGTTCGGGGTCAGGGGAGTGATGCACACCCTCACCTGGATCACATGTCCGGGGTCAGGGGAGTGACGCACCCACACTTGGACACATGTTCGGGTTCAGGGGTGAAGCACCCTCACCTGGATCGCATGTCCAGGGTCAAGGGTGAAGCACCCTCACCTGGACACATGGTCCGGGGTCAGGGGTGAAGCACACCCTCATCTGGATCACATGTCCGTGGTCAGGGGTGAAGCGCACCCTCACTTGGATCACATGTCCGGGGTCAGGGGTGAAGCACCCTCACCTGGATCACATGTCCGGGGTCAGAGGTGAAGCGCACACTCACCTGGACCACATGTCCGGGGTCAGGGGTGAAGCGCATCCCCACCTGGATCACATGTCCGGGGTCAGGGGTCAGGAGTGAAGCACATCCTCACCTGGATCACATGTCCGGGGTCAGGGGTGAAGCACCCTCACCTGGATCACATGTCCGGGGTCAGAGGTGAAGCGCACCCTCACCTGGATCACATATCCGGGGTCAGGGGTGAAGCGCACCCCCACCTGGACCACATGTCCGGGGTCAGGGGTCAGGGGTGAAGCACCCTCACCTGGATCACATGCCAGGGGCAGCGCCGGCCCTAGGGTTGCTGGCGCCCCGGGCAAGCTGAACTTCAGCGCCCTTCGGGGGGGGGCGAGGGGGGGGGGCAGAGGGGGCTGAGGGGGCGGGGCCCAGGGGGGGCAGGGGCGGGGCCGAGGGGGGGGGCGGGGCCGAGGGTGGGGGCGGGTGGGGGGACGTGGAAGGGACGAGGGGGGGTGGGGCCGAGGGGGGCGGGGCCGAGGGGGGGGCGAGGCCGGGTGGGGGGCGGACGGAGGGGGGGGGTCGGACGGAGGGGGGGGCGGAGGACGGAGGGGGGGGCGGCGGACGGAGGGGGGGGGGCGGGCAGAGGGGGGGCGGACGGGGGGGGGGGCGGAGGGGGGGGGGGACGGACGGAGGGGGGGTGGCGGACGGAGGGGGGGGCGGCGGACGGAGGGGGGGGCGGCGGACGGGGGGGGGGGCAGACGGAGGGGGGGGCGGACAGGGAGGGGGGGCGGACGGAGGGGGCTGCCCTGGGAGAGGGCGGCCACCGCGCATGCGCTGTTGGCACCGGCCCAACTGCGCATGCGCGGGACCCGAGTCTCTGGCGCCCCCTAGCACATGGCGCCCCGGGCGACTGCCCGAGTTGCCGGTACCTTGGGCCGGCCCTGGTCAGGGGTGAAGCGCACCCTCACCTAGGTCACATGTCCAGGGTCAGGGGTGAAGCACCCTCACCTGGATCACATGCGTCGTTGGGACCAAGAGCCATTGGGGCACCACCCAGACACTCCACTCCGGATAAGGCGGCCGTCCCGCATGCTGCCTTGTGGGACCCCGAGGCCCCACCAAGGTCGGACCCCTCTCACTGTACCTCCCAGCCGTCGGAAGTCAGGAAGCAGACCATCTCTGTAACTGTATCCAGTGAGAAGAGGCAGAGTCTCAATACACCTGTGTTTTATAGCTGTAGTGTCCTGTCTGGTGATTGGTTGTTCTGTGTCGTATGTGTTCATTGGTTATCCTGTGTGTCAATCACTGCCTGTCTGCATCTCATTATATCCATGAGTGGATATTACGACATCTCCCCTTTTTGAAATAAATTTTGGAACGTGGCTGTATGTACATGTCTGACGATGTACAAGTGGCGAGTGAATGAACATATTTACATGGGAAGGTGTCTATCGTGCAGATACAGAGCAAACTGAACACAATTTACAGGATTCAAGTCTACGGATTCAGTCTTTGTGGTGGGCGATGGATTCTTGTCGGTCGCCGCAGAGGTGGAGGGGGGGGACGCCGGCACCTGGACAGGCGGGAATGCTGCCTGAGGACAGGCCGGATGGCTGCCTGAGGACAGGCGGGAATGCTGCCTGAGGACAGGCCGGATGGCTGCCTGAGGACAGGCGGGATTGCTGCCTGAGGACAGGCGGGATTGCTGCCTGAGGACAGGCTGGATTGCTGCCACGTGGACAGGCGGGATTGCTGCCAGATCGGTGGTCACGTGGACAGGCCGGATTGCTCGGTGGCCACGCGGTGTGAGATGTCCTGAGGCAGCATGATGACATGCGGAGAAGTGCGGTCAGGTGGTGGGCAGGAAACTTTGCGCAGCACCCTCCTGTTGCGCCGAAGAATGGAGCCATCAGCCATTTGAACAACGAAAGATCTGGGAGCAGCCTGTCTGCCGACAACAGCTGGGGCTGACCATCCTCCCTCAGGCAACTGGACGCGAACGGCATCTTCTGGAGCCAACGCAGGCGGATCCGTGGCATGAGCATCATACGTGATCTGCTGCTGGTCCCTGGATCGCTGCACCTTCTGCAGCACCGTGAAGTGGTCAAGGTCTGGAATATGGATGGCTGGAACAGTCGTCCACAGGTTGCGGTTCATGAGCAGCTGCGCCGGAGACAAACCAGTCGACAGAGGGGTTGCCCTGTATGCCAACAGCCCCAGGTTAAACTCAGAGGCTGAGTCTGCAGCCTTGCAAAGCAGCCGCTTGACAATATGGACCCCTTTCTCGGCCTTCCCGTTTGATTGCGGGTAATGGAGACTGGATGTGATATGCCTGAAGTGGTAGGATCGTGCAAAGTCGGACCACTCTTGGCTGTAGAAACATGGATCGTTGTCACTCATTACCATGACTGGTATCCCATGCCTGGCAAACGTCTTTTTGCGGCTTTGATGACTGACTTGGACGTGAGATCCGACAGTTTCACCACTTCCGGGTAGCTGGAGAAGTAGTCGATTAAAAGCACGTAATCACGCCCATTGGCGTGAAAGAGGTCTATCCCCACCTTGGACCATGGAGAGGTCACGATCTCGTGCTGTTGCAGTGTTTCCTTGGGCTGGGATGGTTGGAATTTCTGGCATGTTGTGCAGTTGAGGACATAGAACATAGATCATAGATCATAGAATTTACAGTGCAGAAGGAGGCCATTCGGCCCATTGAGTCTGCACCGGCTCTTGGAAAGAGCACCCTACCCAAGGTCAACACCTCCGCCCTATCCCCATAACCCAGTAACCCCACCCAACACTAAGGGCAATTTTAGACACTAAGGGCAATTTATCATGGCCAATCCACCTAACCTGCACATCTTTGGACTGTGGGAGGAAACCGGAGCACCCGGAGGAAACCCACGCACACACGGGGAGGATGTGCAGACTCCGCACAGACAGTGACCCAAGCCAGAATCAAACCTGAGACCCTGGAGCTGTGAAGCAATTGTGCTATCCACAATGCTACCGTGCATAGAACAGTACAGCACAGAACAGGCCCTTCGGCCCTCGATGTTGTGCCGAGCATTGTCCGAAACCAAGATCAAGCTCTCCCACTCCCTGTCATTCTGGTGTGCTACATGTGCCTATCCAATAATCGCTTGAAAGTTCCTAAAGTGTCCATTATCACAGCAGGCAGTCCATTCCACACCCTAACCACTCTCTGAGTAAAGAACCTACCTCGCACATCCCTCCTAAATCTCCCACCCTGTCAATATCCTGGCTGATGCCAGGCCAGTAAACTGCCTGCCGAGCTCTGCGTAGATATTTCTCGACCCCACGGTGACCCTGGTGGGTCTGTCTGAGCACCATGGTTTGCATGCTTTGGGGAATGACGATTCTATCCAGTTTCAGAAGGGTCCCGTCAACAACCGTTAACTCGTCCTTAACGTTGAAGAACTGGGGGCACTGCCCCTTTTGCCAGCCATGGGCGAGGTGTTGCACCACGTGCTGCAGT
Source organism: Scyliorhinus canicula (assembly GCF_902713615.1). Lineage (NCBI taxonomy): Eukaryota > Metazoa > Chordata > Chondrichthyes > Carcharhiniformes > Scyliorhinidae > Scyliorhinus > Scyliorhinus canicula. The sequence goes on along the minus strand of NC_052168.1, from coordinate 21,556,847 downwards.
AGGGGATCTTTGGCAGTTTCTTCGCGTATTTGGATAACTCGTTCATCAGTGGCTGGGAGGTTGCTGGCACACAGCTGCACCTGTGCCTCAATGTGGCGAATGAAGTCGCCCTGTTCACACGGTGGTGATGGATCGGGATAGGGCATCTGCGATAATCAGCTCCTTACCCGGTGTGTAGACGAGTTCAAAGTCATATCGGCGGAGACGAAGAAGAATTCGCTGCAGCCGAGGTGTCATATCATTTAAATCCTTCTGGATTATGTGGTCTAAGGGCCTGTGGTCTGTTTCCACCGTGAACTTTGGCAGGCCATATACGTAGTCATGAAACTTGACTATTCCTGTCAGGAGACCCAAGCACTCCTTTTCGATCTGGGCAGACCGTTGTTCGGTCGGAGTCATGGCCCTCGATGCGTATGCCACTGGAGCCCAGGACGAGGAGTCGTCTCGCTAGAGGAGCACCACCCCAATGCCATCCTGGCTTGCGTCTGTGGATATCTTGGTATCCTTGGTTGGGTCAAAGAACGCCAGTACTGGGGCTGTGGTGAGCTTCGCCTTCAGCTCGAGCCACTCCGCTTGATGTGCGGGAAGCCACTGGAACACTGTCGACTTTTTTTACGAGATTCCAGAGGGCTGTGGCGTGTGATGCCATGTTAGGAATTAATTTTCTGAGAAAATTTACCATCCCAAGGAAATGTAGGACCGCCTTTTTATCCTCTGAGGTCTTCATGGCATTGATTGCCCGCACCTTGTCAGCATCAGATTGCACACCCTGCTGTGAAATGTGGTCACCCAGAAACCTGATAGCGGATCAACCAAATGAGCATTTGGCCCTGTTGAGCTGGAGGCCATTTTCATGAATCCGCTGGAAAACCTGTCTGAGGCGGGCAATGTGATCCTCGGGCGTCGTGGACCAGATGATCATGTCGTCCACATAGACTCGCGCCCCCTCGATGCCCTCCGTCATTTGCTCCATTATTCGATGAAAGACTTCGGAAGCTGAAATGATGCTGAAAGGCATGCGGTTGTAGCAATACCTGCCGAACGGAGTGTTAAACGTGCTCAGCTTCCTACTGGACACGTCCAGCTGTATCTGCCAGAAACCCCTTTCTGCCTCGTGGGAGGCCAGTTTTGCAGTTTCTGCCGCCCTGATGCGGGAGTAACGATTCCTGGCATGCTCATGGACAACGCACGTTTCGATGGCGACGGAGAGGGTCAACTGTTTGATTTTGAGTAGCTGCTCCCGCAGGGAGTCGGACTGGACCCCGAAAACGATCTGATCCCGGATCATGGAATCAGCCGCTGAGTCATAATTACATGACTGCGTTAGGATGCGGAGATGGGTCAAGAAGGACTGAAAAGATTCATCCTCACCCTGAAGCCTCTGTTGGAAGATGTACTGTCAAAGCTCTCATTCACCTCAATGTCGCAGTGGCTGTCGAATTTCAGCAGAACTGTCTTGAACTTCGTCGTCTTCGCCATCGGCAAACGTGAGCGAGTTAAAGATGTGGATGGCGTGGCCCCCGCAGTCGACAGGAACAGCGCGATCTTTCAGGCACCCGATGCTGCCTCGAGGTCGGAGGCCTCGATATACAGGAGGAACCTCTGTTTGAAGACCTTCCAGTTGGCGCTGAGGTTGCCGGAGATCCGGAGTTGCAGAGGGGGCTGGATTATTCCATGCCGCTGGATGGCTTCATGCTGGTCGTTGCAGAGTCACTCGAGGTAGGTTCGTTAGAGATAATAGTTTCCTGGTACCATGATGTGTTATCTGTGTTAGTCTAACATCGACTGCAACTGGATGCAGTGAGATTCGAATCAGGCTTCCGACACAGGAGATGGTCCAACACTGTTTTATTGAACTTGCTTGTTGCTGCACATAATCTGCTGTGGGTTGACACTCTATTAACCTAAACTGATAACCTCAGACTGGCTTGACCAGACTAGCTCTCTGTCACATGGAGAAGGTGCTCATGGCCTTTGTCACAATATACACCAGGAAATCATGGTGCAGACACACACTGATAGACACACACAGGGACCAATCAACATGTACAAACATCGCAGCCAATCACCAGTTAGAATACACACACTATAAAGGCAGAGGGCACCACGGTTCCCGCTCATTCTGGGTGCTGCCTCTCAGTGTAACAAGAACTCATCCAGCCCAGCACAGACTCACACCACGTGCTGAGAGAATCAACTGGTTCGGACAAGGCTTAGGTCTCTAGTTCAAGTTAGCATCATTTAGACCCACAGTCATCGTGTGCTAGTTAGTTAGAAGTTAGTTAATAAAATTGAGTCGAACCTTCCTCAGTGTTGGTACATAGAACATAGAACAGTACAGCACAGAACAGGCCCTTCGGCCCTCAATGTTGTGCCGAGCCATGATCACCCTACTCAAACCCACGTATCCACCCTATACCCGTAACCCAACAACCCCCCCTTAACCTTACTTTTATTAGGACACTAAGGGCAATTTAGCATGGCCAATCCACCTAACCCGCACATCTTTGGACTGTGGGAGTTCATCTCTGTGTCTGTTCATCTCTCAAGTCTACACTCGCCAACAGTTCAGCCTTGTGCACTCTAACTATCTCTGTAGCTGTATCCAGTGAGAAGAGGCAAAGTCTTAATGCCTAGTGTGTTTCTTGTGGTAGTGTCCTGTCTGGTGATTGGTTGTTTTGTGTCGTGTGTGTTCATTGGTTATCCTGTGTGTCAATCACTGCCTGTCTGCATCTCATTATATCCATGAGCGGATATTATGACACCGCCCTGTTTGTGGATGGTGGGAATGGGGTAGAGGTTTGTTCGCTGTGTGAGGTTCTGGGGGGAAACAATCTCCTGTGATTTTCCAGCTCTGATGCGGCTCATTAACATCACAAAGTTAAATGTTCTCCTCCCACAGTTAACTTCCTGCTGAATATTTCCAGCATTTTCTGTATATTTTGATGATATTATCAGGTAAACCATTAAAACCACGAATCTCCCGTAAAGATTGACCCCAGTTCCTCAGGGATCAAAGTGCAAATGTTTCAGAGCCAAATTCCTGAAGGTGTCAATGGTTCAATTTCATTGTGAAGCGATAAATACTAATGTAACGGTTAATGTGCGGGACTGTGTAAGTAGCATCCACCCCCCCCCCCCCCCCCACCCCCATCCAACCCCCCACCCCCCAAATGGGGGGTGAGAGAACACGTGACAAGGAGCCGAACGTGTTCAGCAGTGAAACCCAAATCAAACGAACTCATTCTTGCAATCAAGCCAGGGTGTGACTTTGGTTAATTTTTAAACCATATGTACGAATACTTGCAGCTGCTATGTCATTGTTTTGTGTGTGTCAACAGGATGAAATGCAATGAAATGAAAATAGCTTATTGTCACAAGTAGGCTTCAAATGAAGTTACTGTGAAAAGCCCCTAGCTTATGCTAAGCTTCCAATTGACCCTGACAAATTGCCAATTGGGAAATTCTGGGCCTGGCGAAGCCATTACCGCACCAAATCTGAGAACAAATCTTTCATTTTTAATCGCAGGTACGTTGTCAAAAGTTTTGAAGTAATAATTGATTTTGTTTTATTTCAGAGGAACCAGACTTCTGCCTGTGTTGTTTGAATGTGGATTGATTTTGTGTTGGGGACCAGGTAAATATAAATGTTGATTTTTATGGTCAACTCAAAGAACCTTCATGTTTCATAGACTCATGGAATCCCGACGCTGCAGACGGAGGCCATTGGGCCCATCGAGCCTGCACCCACCCTCTGATCGAGCACTCTACCTAGGCCCCCACCCTATCCCCGTAACCCCACCTGACCCACGCATCTTTGGACTGTGGGAGGAAACCGGAGCATCCGGAGGAAACCCACGCAGACACGGGAGAATATTTTCCATATTTCACGGATGATCAATGGGCGTGATTCACTTTAATCTTTTGAACCTTCTGCAGTACAAGCTACCCTTGTCCAAAATGTCAAAAATAATCTTTCTCAAGCGTTGGATGATGGGAAGTGTGGCTGGGTCGGCTCTCGATTAGAACCTATTCCATTCCTCAAGTATTAAAGCGATAGTTTAAGCTCTCAATCAACAGGATGGGGGTGGCAGGGGGTTGGTTGGGGGGGACGGGGAGCGGGGTTGGTGGGGGGGAGGGGGGGTGTCATAATATCCACTCATGTATATAATGAGATGCAGACAGGCAGTGATTGACACACAGGATGGACTAAGCATACAACACAATACAGCCAATCACCCGACAGGACACGGCCACGATAAAGCCAGAGGGACGAGGTTTCCCGCTCTCTCTGGACCCAGCCACTGAGACAGTCAGAGTCCACGAGCTAGCAAGTGCAAACTCCATGCGGTAGCTAGTAAGTCTGGTCAGGCTGCTACAAGGTCACCAGTCAGATCAGTATAGTGTCGACCCACAGCTGAATATGTTTAGCAGTTCTATAGTTGAATAAAACAGTGTTGGATCTTCTCCAGTGTTAGACGTCTGTTTCTAACTTCCATGCATCGAGTGCAGTCCACATCGAACCAACATGCCTAACACATCACGGGGTTGATGGGGAGGCGGGAGAGCGGGGTTGGTGGGGGAGGTGGGGGAGCGGGGTTGGTGAGGGAGGTGGGGGAGTGGGGTTGGTGGGGGAGGTGGGGGAGCGGGGTTGGTGGGGGAGGTGGGGGAGCGGGGTTGGTGGGGGAGGGTGGGGGAGCGGGGTTGGTGGGGAGGCGGGAGAGCGGGGTTGGTGGGGGAGGTGGGGGAGCGGGGTTGGTGGGGGAGGTGGGGGAGCGGGGTTGGTGGGGAGGCGGGAGAGCGGGGTTTG